>NC_091120.1:61809278-62460349 GCF_040183065.1 Periplaneta americana | reverse complement strand
TCGCCTCTCAGTCTGTTACCGCCCCGCCAGCCGCCTCTTCTCTGGTTCCCGCATCTTCTTCCCTGCACGATCTTCTTTCTTCACTCTTGTTTCTTCTTGAGGGATTTGTAGAGTTTTAATAATACGATATAAATCAAAATGATTTAAAACAATAAGTGTTAAGAAGCCATATTGCACAGAAAACGATTTTGCCTTCAGTAGAAAAATATTTGTCTTCAGAAACCCATTTCTTTAATAAATCTTAACAGTTACTTTTTCTTTCGAATTGTCGGTGGTTAAACTTGTAAGTAGATCGATCATGTACTGGTTCTTCGCTTCATTGCGTAGTAAAACTTGTTGAAATGGAAATTTACACTCGCAGATTTTTTTAATACATTCGGTTTTCTTTCTATGAAATCAAAGCGCACCAGCAGCACTGCCTTCGCAGGAGTTCCATGACCTCAACGTTACGTCATTTTATTGTCGCAGTGTCTAAATGAATTCGTTTTGGTTTTAGGATATTAGAACAAAATGTGGTAAAAGTCTGAACAGTAACTAGGCGACGCGTATTTTCGCCTTGGTTCCTGAAAAATTACATTTACACGGCCAGTAGTTTATATACCCAGAGCAACAGCTGGCCTCATGTTAAAGTGGAATACAACTCAACTTATGGACTATACATAGCGCATTTTGAACAAACGCACAAGCGTACAAACCACGCATGAATCACTGAACTGAACTTCGAACCCCGGCTGTCTCAGCTGACTTTAGTTGAGGAGAATGGTCCAGGATTGGGGGTAAGCACACGTGGCAACAGCAATAATTAAATATTGGTTTTATTTCACACATAATTTATATATCTCTTGTGAATTATTCCTATTTTTATCAGAGAACAATTTTGAAATTAAATATAATTAATCGGGCAAAACAAGGAAAGATGTTAATACATGCATTTAAATATGCCAAGTAAAAATACATAGACTATGCATTTAAAAGGGAAAACTCTCGAAATATGCATTTATGCAGAATAAAGTTGGCTTCATTCGAACGTAAATACCATGTTTATTTATCAGTTAACGCCAATATTTATCCCACTGTGTTGTTTTTTTATTATTAATCTATTTTTTGTCTACATTTTATTAGATTGTCGGTTTCTGGTTTAATTATGTGAATCCTACTTAATTGTAATCTAATACTAATATGTATACTAGTGTGTTTATTTTTTTTATTTTTACTGTGTATATTTTTTATTTAATTATCGGCTTCTGTTTTTATGTGATTCGTATTTGATTCTAACAATATTAATTAACAAGTATTCCACTATGTTTATTTTTATTTTTTGAGGTAAATTTTTATGTAACTACCTCTTTTGATCTCATTATGTTCCTAAATTTTATCAGTATGTAATTACTTAATTCCGATCCAGTTTTATGTTCAACTATGTAAGCAAGTTTTAATCCTGGTTGAGTGTAAGAGAAGGTCTTACGGCCTTAACTCTGCCAGGTTAAATAAAGCAATTATTATTATTATTATTATTATTATTATTATTATTATTATTATTATTATTATTATTATTATTATTATCGGGAAATAGCGACTTTTGCTTCTTCAATATGCCAAATCAATAAAAACATGCAATTGCATGAAGTTCTGCGGTCTACTAATGGCATTTGAAGAATCACAGATCATCAAGGGATGGAACCTAAACGCCGCAGTAGTAGACCACGTAACAAATGGCAACACCATTTCATCCAACATCCACGATGATAATTACAAACCGGATAGAACAATTCTATCCAGATGGAACAAGACATATGTCACAACATGATTTCCGGAATTAAAGCCGTTGGACTACCATGCCTAAGATTGTTGAGTAAAAGTGAAAGAAAATAGGACGTCAAGGATATGACATTTACATTGTTCCCAAACACTGACATTGAATCTTCAGGGACAACATAATATGGCATCAAAGGAACTGGACAGTACATCTTAAATGTTACTTATTTTTTTAAACTCCATTACGTGTGCTATATACCTTTCTTGAACTGAGTTAATAGTAAACATGTCTGAGATAACTTTTCTATAGCTTAAATTCAAGTCCGTTTGGAGAAGGTAATTTTGACGTCAGCTGATAAACTCGAGACGTGAAACGTCAGCTGCTCGGACAAGTATCCGTACCTCGCTTCCATAACAAACTATCGATTACACTATCGATCTATCAATAATAAATGTTAATATTGTAACTTTTATTTCAACACAGCAATGTAACTTTTATTGTCAACAATAATAATCACTTTCTATACTGAATTTAAACACTCCCGTCAACACTGGGTATTTCACTCCACACATCAACACAGTATTCGTTATTGCACTCCACAGACGACAATGACCATTCACTTGGATTATTGTGAACAACAATGTACTCCTAATCCCTAACTAATGCTCACAAAGCACTATTTACAACACAAAACTGTCAGTTCTCAGTTCACAGTTCGTTTGCCTTGGCTAGTTCTTCTAGCTCAGTCACTCAAATTCACAGTATATCGAACCCAAGACTTGCGGAGTCAGTCCACTGAACTTCGAACTCAAGACTTCTGGAGTCAGTCCAATGCACTCGAACTCAAGTATTCCAACTGCGTTGCTTCCACCTGGACGCTGCTCAAGTTCACTCGGGTGTCGAACCCTAGAGTCCTGGGCTCTCTGAATCACAAGCTGAATTCGCTGTCCAATTCCAACAACAACTGAATGGCTCCTTCTTCGCGTCTTCTATATTTTATCACTAAACCATAGTTTCCAGAAACTACGATTTCGCGAACAATCTACAGATTCCGAGAGGATGGCGCTTCCCGAAACTTCTCTGGATTTCTCCCCTTAGTCGCAGTTGCTTTACTTCTCCCTCTCTGCCGCGGCCCAGCGTGCCGTCGTTCCCCTTACGTCCGTCCCCTCCAGTTTGCGTGGCTGCGGCCTCCTCTCTCTCCGCGCGCCGCCCCCAGTGCTCCGCGGAGCTCGTCTCGTCTCTCGCGCGCCCTGTCGGACGCGCGTTCCAATCCCGAGGCAGCTGTCACAATATTTTCGAGATGGCTTTATGTCGGGGCAATAAATATTGGTAAATATTCCCTATATTTCTCTCATTAAGAGATACGATCCTTCTCTCGCTATAATTTTATGACATGCAATATCTACATTTACTTTTCCTCTCTCCTCCTACCCCAAAGAATAAAAAGTTACGATTTTTATCTTCCTGTGTGTGGAGTGTAGCATTTTGTCGGGCAGAATCATGGACATTACTACGAAGTGAAAAGAAGCGAATAGAAGCATTTGGAATGTGGATATGGAGAAGGATAGAGCGTGTGAAATGGACAGAGTAAGAAACGAAGTTGTATTGGAAAGAGTGAATGAAGAAAGAATAATTCTGAAACTGATCAGAAAGCGGAAAAGGAATTGGCTAGGTCACTGACTGAGAAGAAACTGCCTATTGAAGGATGCACTAGAAGGAATGGTGAACGGGAGAAGAGTTTGAGGCAGAAGAAGATATCACATGATAGACGACATTAAGATATATGGTTCATATGCGGAGACAAAGATAAAGGCAGAAAGTAGGAAAGACTGGAGAATGCTGGGTCTGCCCTTGAGCAGAATACTATGAATGTATATGTATGTATATATAATGAAGAGGAAGGCAGAAAATATGAAAGCCTGGAGAATGCTAGGTTTGGAGTGAAAGGCCTGCCCTTGGGCAGAACACTACGAATGAATAATTGAATGAATGAATGTTTGAATATCAAATACTGACCCATATAGAGTTCACTTAACACTTTCCCATTGTATTATTTAAGCTCATCTTACCTCCTACATCATTTTGATTTAGGTTAGGAACTACATAATAATTATGGTATACAAAATGTATTCTTTATCGTTCCAATTTTACATTATTTTAATCTTTTGACTGTTATGTTAATTTCAATGCTAATAAGGAATAGGCTATTAAAATGTAAGTTTGTTGTAATAAATGTACACCTGCAAATGTAATTTCATTAGTATCTATTAATTTGCTAACGGAATAGCGATATATCGAATCTTTTCGATATATTTTCTGCAATATATATCGTTTATCGAAATTAGGTTTGCAATATATTGCAATATCACTATATCGGTATTTAAATTATTTCCACCATCTCTACTATTTTCACTGAAATCGATTCATTTTGAATTGTAGTTATTTACTGTACCCTTAATAGTAACCTAAGAAAAATGACTTTCATCGTCATAATACACTAAACAGCTGATATGAAGGCGATTCATGGGCTTTGAAACATGTTCCCGAAGCAGATGAGAAGTTAAACAGTTGGAACACTTAGCACTAATGTTGCAAACATATTCCTATGAAAGTTAAAACTGTTATTTTGGAACAGCTTCGTTCATAAAACAATTTTGGAACAGTTAAATCAAATTTGCACAAAAGCTTCGTTGTAAATCATTTTTCCAGTAACATACTCTTCCCAATGGTGGATATTTATTAATCTCCTGAAGTTGTCCGCTAGTGAGAAGTTACACTGTAATTAAATTTCGGACACGAATTATTGTTATTTCTTGATCTTTTAGAGTATCCGTCACTTTAGATAATTATAATAATCAAACAAACAATAATACAAAAATCTAAAATGTCTACAATATATTTCACCGGCACAATATGATGATATATAACAAGAAATTGCCTCAACAATGCTAATATTATTTATACACTTACACCGCCTTGATGAAGCGGCAACCAGAGGAACGCGTTAGTCAGAGAAGTTGTCGCTATAGCACGGCGTATTGTAATTTTGGAAACCGTGTAGCAGCAGCAACATGGCAGTTACTTTTTTCACATTTAACCAATTGTAACAGTTACAGAAAATATTAGAGACAGGGCGCAACTAGTATCGAGTAACATTTTCATATTTCAAGATTTTGAAGTTTGTTAGAATATTGAAGACTGAAAGCGTTTCTCGGCAGTTTTATTTGAAATGTACAGAGCTAAATGACAACTGTGAGCAGTATGGGATGAAGATAAATGTGAATAAGACGAAGAACATGGTAATACAAAGAAAAATAAAGAAGGCAAACTTGCGAATTCTGAATGAGGCAGTAGAGGTAGTGGACAGCTTCAAATATTTGGGGTGCACTATAAGCAGTAACACGAGCTGCTGCAAGAAAGTAAAAAAGAAGATAGCAACGGCCAAGAAAGCTTTCAATAGAAAAAGGAGCATATTGTGCAGACTCCTGGAAAAAGAACTACGGAAGAGATTAGTGAAGTGCTTGGTGTGGAGCGGGACATTGTATGGAGCAGAAACATGGACATTACGATGAAGTGAAGAGAAGCGATTAGAATCATTTGAAATTTGGATATGGAGAAGAATGGAACGTGTGAAGTGGACAGATAGAATAAGAAATGAAGCTGTGTTGGAAAGAGTGTATGAAGAAAGAATGATGCTGAAATTGATCAGGAGGAGGAAAAGGAATTGGTTGGGTCACTGGCTGAGAAGAAACTGCCTACTGAAGGATACACTGGAAGGAATGGTGAACGGGAGAAGAGTTCGGGGCAGAAAATGATATCAGATGATAGACGACATTAAGATATATGGATCATAAGAGGAGACAAAGAGGAAGGCAGAAAGTAGAAGATATTGGAGAATGCTGGGTTTGCAGTGAAATACCTGTTCTTGGGCAGAACACTATGAATTAATGAATCGATCATGCTCATTTCTGCTAAGAGGTACACTTACTACTTACATTAGTTCACAACATTGAGCATGTGCAATTTTAATAAGACATTCAGCATGTCATTTGTCCTGTAATTTCTATTGGAGGTACATTTTTAGTCAATGACAAAGTACAGCAACTGATGTTCATCCCTTTTGCCCAAATTATGTGTAATAGTTGAATTCATTGAATTATCTAATCCATAAATTAATTAAACTTATTTCAAACAATATTTGCATATTATGTCAAATATTATTTTTTATTTATTTATTATTATTATCATTATTATTATTATTATTATTATTATTATTATTATTATTGTTTACATAATCAATTTAACCACTGTATGTATTATATTTCTGTATTAAAATTACAAACATACGAACACAACAATTTCTCCAGCAAACAAGTAACTAGACGTAATAGAAGAATTTCGAAACAGCAAAAACAGATAATATCTTAACTCTCCGACATAATGAAATATAAGTTAATGTATGCTACTTAATAATGAAAAAAAGTACTCAAATCAGTTTACAAAATGTCCTTCGTTACATTAAAATCTAACACAAAAATGTCAGAAATAACAGTTTTAGAATTAGCTATATAAGTAGAGAAAATTTACACAAATAACCCCACTAACTAGTGATTTTAAAAAATTCCATACATTTTAACTAATTTTCCTATAAGATTTTCATATTTTCAAGACTGCATGCTTTTGTTATATTTATATCCTTTTAGTTAGAAACCTGCGAAGGCTGTAACAAAGATATTTCGATCAGGTGTGACACAAATCGGGTATCATAACTTTACACTCGTCGGAATATAATTACAGCAATTAATTAGAGTGAATCATTTCTTTCAATAGTCTAGCCCCAGTTAGTTTTATTCGACACTATGACACGATGTAATCTGTTAACACAAGATATTACTTTAAAAACTTGTTAAATTAAGAACTTTTAGTAATGTCTTCCATTAGGAAGCTCACTAGATAGTTTGACAATGATGGACATCACGCAGAAAATAGTCACTAAAGTAGTACCTTCTTAAGTTTCATATTTAAGATAGTATATTATTAAATGTTCTTAATATGAAACGAAATGACTAGACTAAAAATGTCCCGTTGAGGGCAAAGGCCTCCTCCTATAGAGGGAGAGCTCCACGTGTCTCACGCGGTGAGCTACTCCGCGTAAGAGATGTTAGCATGCTTGGAATTGTTCGCTTGGCTCATATTATATATTGTTTTGATATTGCTCGCTTAACTTGTTTCTGTCGCACTGGTTTTAGTCACTGTTCACTTGTCTTCTTAGATTTTTCCAGTCGTTCCTATTTCTTGCTCTGCTTGACCAATGGCTTCCTACACGTTCTCTGAAGAGATCGGCCCATCTTATTTTTGGTCTTCCGCGTGATCTCTTGCCAAAGCGGGGGTCCCATAGTGTGACTTTCTGCGTCCATCTTCCGTCTCTAAGTCTTGCAACATGGCCTCCCCACTTCCATTTGGTGTTGGTGGCTTGCAGTGCTGGATCTTCAATTGCAGACATCTTTTGGAGCACTTCGTTTGGACTCTGTCCCTCAGTGATAAGCCTAGTATCCTTCTCACCATTTTCCTTTGGTATATTTGGCGATTGTTACGAAGTTTGGCAGTGAGAGACCATATCTGACACCCATACAACAGCACAGGAGTTACGCAGGCCTCCAATATTTCTATTCTGAGTTTTTAGCTGAGTGTTTTTTCCAATATGATGAACCAGAATGCCTTCCATGCGAGAGAAATCCTTCGTTTTATTTCCTTCTCTGTATTCAGGTGAAAGGAAACTTGCTGTCCTAGGTATACGTATTCAGATACGTATTGTAGTTCTTCAACATCAATTGTTATGGGTGACTCCGGTTCGTTTGACATTACTTGTGTCTTGGTCATATTCATAAATCTTGGAGCATTGATTGCAGTTCTCTGAGTGATTTGGCGAACAATACGTCGTCATGAGCAAACCTTAGATTATTTACTCTCCTGCCGTTGATGTTTATTCCACAATTCCTCTTCCAGTTCAGTTTGCGAAAAATGTTTTCCAATACACTTCTGAATAATTTTGGGGACATTGGGTCTCCTTATCACATTCCTCTTTTGAGCCTGAATGGTGGTCTTTCGATCTCGGTTTTCACTTTGGCACGGCTTTGATTATAGTTTGTTTAGTATCGTGATGTATTTGTTGCCGACTCTCTGCAAAAAGTATTAATGTGATGCCATTTGTGAAATCCCAGTATGAGTATTAAAAGTGTGTGATTCAATAATTAATAATCCGTTTAGATTATGGAAGTTATTGTAACCGCTACTTGTATGCCTTCTTTTCATGTAAGTGATAGACATGTAATCGTTACCTACAAATTATTATTTAGCCATTTATACTACTATTTTGCTATGAAATTTTTCCATTGTAAAAATGCAAGGAAAGGAATTGAGTAATATCTTAATATAAAGATCAAACAAAATGTTTCTACGCTCTCGTAATGTTCTAAATTAGATTATTTAAATGGAAAGCTACACCTTCATGAATACAAATGATATCTTTAATTAATTTTTCATTATAGAATACACTATTTGGTTCGAAATAATTTTTTTAGACATCTACAGTATAATAGTTGTCTAGATACCTCCATCTTAAGAATAAAGTATGTCTCGTCACCTTTCCCTTCAAATATATGCTTTGTTGTCCGTTTTCCGAAACTTAAATTGTACATTTGTTTACCTTGAAAACGTATTTGCTTTTCGATATTATAATTAAATATTACATGCTTGTATATTTAACATTTTAACAAAAACTAGAATCTCTTATCTTTAGCAACTTTCATTTATTTTTAATAATGTGGTTTATAAAAGTCTTATAATGCACTGTATAAAACTGATGAAAAACACATTTTTTCAAGAGACAAGTCAAAGAGTTTAGTTTATAAGTGTTCATACATTTATTACAAATATTTTAAGGTGACATTTAAAAATTCATATATTTTTCACCGAATTAAAGCAATAAAATTAAAATAACTAATCATTATCACCAGTAACATCATGGCTGAGGGCATTCATTTGGCCTGTTCCGTCTCCAAGATTTAAGAAATAACTTGATTTTTCCAGCGTTTGGTCTTTCACCCTTAGATCTATATTTGTATAAATATCATGAATGGAATTATTCTATTAGAGTTCATTATATGTGATTTAGCCAGTTTTCTTGGTATAAACGTATTTTTATTACAATATTTTTCGTATTTCATTCTTCTCTTATATCCCTGTTACTTTTCCGATCACAAAGAGAGTTCACCGCAACAGTTCTCAGCAATGTCATGTCTGCCGTCTGAATTCGTTTCCTTTCTTGGGCTATCAATGTCCACATTTCGGAATCATATAATATTATGAGAAGTGCCAAGGTTTGTACAACTTTGTTTGTGCCTTTCCTACCTCTCTCATTAGACTTCACCTGTCTCTATTAGCTAATGATATCGATGTAGTTGTCTATATCATTAAAATTTCATCAATATCACATTCCTAATAATTAAAATGATTCAGTTGTTCTAAAATAATATCATCTAACACAATCTTTAAATTTAACAATTATTTCAATAGTCTCAAATAGGGACACAATCTTAATCACTGAATTAAAAGAAATAACGAATTATAAAAGTAGGCCTAATGTACGTAAAATAAATAACTGAAATTAATAACTGATGGAACATTTTGATTTAGAACTGCGAGTAGGGGAGAAGTGGGTACAGTGAGACAGGGAGAACAGTATGACTTTTTTTATTAGGTGCTAAATATTGATGTTCAGATGTTGGTAACAGTGGAGTTGTATGTTGCATGATTAAAGAAACAGTATTTTCATACTCGATTTTGTTCTAGTTATACAGGTGAGTGATGAAAAAATAATTCGTAATTTTTCACTCTATAAGTAAAATTTTGGCTTGTGTTTAATGAAGGTTATGTTGGATATACAAATTAGATATAAATATGAATGTTTTGTTACCTAATACTATGGTATTTGAGGTTATGTTTGGCAAATTTTCGTCTTTCTTGTTTTGAGTTTGAAGTGACGGCGCCATTTTTAAACGAACTATGCGTAAAGGAAACAGTGAGACATGCCATTGAAGGGTACACTGAGACGTCTCACTGTTCCCATGTACCAATGATTTGCAAAAACAAACTGTAATTATGTTATATTTACCGGTAACTAACATTAAAAATGAACATACTAGTAACCAATTTAGGAACTGTAGCTTAAAATAATAGATATATTACATTTTAAAGGTTTCTTAAATAAAAAAGTATTCACAAAATTTAAGTATATGTTAAAAATAATAAAGAATTAAGTTAAATTCTTATAGTTATAAGCTTAGTTGTCACCAAAAATTCATTTCATTTTTTCACAAAAGTTTGTAATGTCATGGAAAATTCACTTTTCCAAATGTTCCAGATGTTTCAATGATTTCGAAGTCAGACATCAAAATGATTCTAAATAAGCCTACAGAACATAACAAGATAAAGAGACAGCAAGCTTTCCTTTCTTTTGAAATAAATGTAAATCATTTCAATGTCCGTTAATAGACACTGTGGTGTCTCACTCTGCCCTCCTGAATGGGAACAGTGAGACATTTGCATTTTTTGACAAACACGTGTTGTATGTTATGTCCTTTATCTATTAACATTTTTGTTTATATATTATTGTACTCCATGTTTTAATGTATATTTCTATTGCACTTGATTTTAAAAATACTTGAAATATCACTTGCATACATATGTCTTAATATTTTGTGTCTCACTATACCCACTACTCCCCTACATTGTGATCTCAATATCAAAATATTTCATATTTTACAATCCGCTGTGGAAATAATTGTCATATTAATCTCGTATATTAATTTTAGTTGCACTTGTATAAGAGTCAATTTATACGTACGCTGAATCCGACATAGTACACTTCTTTTCTTATCGTCGTTTGCCAGAGCATAGGATCTTCTACAAGGCACATTCTGTGAACTCTACTTCTTACTAAGGCTGTGAAGCTCACTGGAGATCTTTTCTTCCCGCCTCGCTTCCTCTTCTAACCTTCTCTCTTTTTCTGACCTTGTGGATTCCAACAAAGTACTTGGTTCTCCATCGTATCTTCTTCCATCCACAGTGTATGCTCAATCCATTTCCACATTCTGGGTTTAATGTGGATCGGAACTCGTTTATAAGCGCAATATCTACAAAATTTCTTGTCTTTCGTTTTCATCACTATCATAATTGAAGCACTCAGATTAAGTGATACAAGTGGGTTTAGTAAGTTTTGAGACAAATGACTTTGAAGTTGAAAAGAAAATTTAAAAATCTGTTCGATTCCTGATTTCGCTGGAATCTGAGTGGCGTGGTGTTCTGTAGATTTATCAATTCAAGCTATAAACTTTCAGGATCTTCTATCGGCTGTAAGCCAAAAGGATTTCAGAAAAATCTCAATTCCTTGTCAAAAGTCACTGTTTTTCCAAACTTACCAGTGAATTCAGCTGTAGGTCTTGAAGTAGAGTCCTGTATTTGATAAGCATTCTTCAGGATAGTTTATAATCAAAGAAAGTGAAGTTTTCTATGTTCTACATGTTATTGCCACATTTAAAATTTATCCGTATGTGCTCTTAGTTAGTCATCATAATGTCGTGCAATTCTGTAACTCGCACGCACAACGTGCTAATGATATTTGATATCAGTCTCACCTTGTTGTTATCCATTTTTACCTTTAGCTATTCTAAAGCAGATCTAGACAGTATTTCTTTACTAAAACCTTCAATGTGTTTATTTGTAACATAAAATGGTTTGCGTAAGAAAGTGTAATAGAACATAATAGAAGCTTTACCTCCCTTCTTAATAAAAAAATCTTTCTCATTCGACTCATCACTAAAGGGAAATGATCTGGGCATTATATTGTTTTTGACTTAAAACTAGCCGCCACTGACTGCAGGCGCGAGTAAACTTGCGTCGTTCAAGAATTGCATACAGACACTACACCTAGTACAGAGTCCGTTCTACCTGCACTGAGGTTGTGTTGACACTTTGAGAGCACGAGTTGCCCACCCATGATTATATCCATCTGCGCTGTTAATGCAACGTACATATTGATGACTAAGCAGTGATAACTTGTATCTATAAAAATGGTCATTTAGTTTAATTATGTTATTATTTAGATTAATTAAGTTGTTATTACGTTCACATAATTGAACAATTATGTAATATTTTGTCCTCGAGTAGGAGATCTTGCAAAGCAGAAAAATATAAAAAACTTTTTGTATTTTGAGAAAAATTAATTTTAAAACTGTTTTCTGATTCAATTCACACTCACAGATACGAGGTATCACTTTTTAGCCATCGACATATGTAGTTCCGGAAAGTTTGAAATCTTAAGTTCCAGAATACGATGGAATACCGTAAAGCATACTTCTGAATACATTTACCGTGAAAGCCTGGAACTTTCTAACAAACCTCTATGAGAGGGGAACACAGAGTAATATTAGACAATTTTAACAGCTTCTTTTGTTCTCTAGTTCAGCTGTTTTGAGTAGCCCCACATAACGACACCAAATGACTTTCCAGATCCTACCCAATTTGTAAACTGTATGTAATTCCGACAAGTTTTAGGACATGCTGGAATACCTAAGAATCTACTTCTGAGGATGGTGGAAATATGTACATAAAAATCGAAATGTGCGAGATCCAGACTATACGCTGGATTTTTCCAACGATGCTCCGCCGACTTCAGTGGCCACTCCAGCATTCTGTGACCTTGCGTTATATTGACGCAGACACCAATTTTCTGAGAATATCTCCTTTCCTTTCCCAAGTTCATTCTTTTAATCTTTTCTGAAGAGTGTAACATAATACTTCCCAACGGGATTTTGTCCTCGGGTCACCCAATGCAGAGGAGTAATCCCTCTTATGTCACTGAGAAGGCAAAGTTTGATCTCAGCAAACGATTGATGCAAATCTCTTCAAAAGAAAAACAATTTTCTTTTCATGATCAAAGCCTTTCGTTCTAACCTCACCACATATCGATGGTGCTTAGGTAAAAAGGCTTAACCCTACTTTTTAAATGTGGCTTTTTGCTCTAATTATCGTAATTAATTAACATTTAATTACAAAACGTGATCATATGTTTTCTGGCAATTATGTTTACATTCCTTCATATAGAGGAACTAATAATAATGTGTTAAAATTTAATTATAGCGGTGTCTGAAAAAATTTTTCTTTTCTTGGATAAGCTCTTTTATCTGATCACCATCGATATAATAAATCTCTAGAGAAAATGTGCGTCAGTCCACGATTACACTTTATGAACACATATTTCAACTCTTCTTCTTTTTACAAGCTCTCGCCATGAAACAATACTAACAATACTATTCCATCGCACCTCCTCATACTCATCCTCTTTCACAATAGTCCTGCCAAGACTCTGGAATTCGCTATCTACTAGCATCAGGGACCGTCGAAATAAAATTGAATTCAAACGCAAACTTACTAAGCCCTTTGTCAGTAATTAAAACTCGTTCAGACATGGCTTCTTGTAAATAGTTATTTTATTATGTCACAAATGTTTAAATAACCGGTAATTTCATCACTATATAATTTTATTATTCTAGGTTTAGTTTGTGGTTCAGTAAAAAATATTTTGTTCTTAACTCCTACAATAAATTGTCTCGAATTTATTAATCAGGTAATCTTTTCGTACTTTGATTTTTATTGCAATGATTTCAATTGTAAATTTAATATTAATTGTAATTATAATTGTATTTTTCATATTGTAGTTGTAATCACCGGTCAGAAGAGAACAGAAGGTCTGATGGCAGTATCTCTACCAGGTTTAAAACAACAACAACCACCACCACCACCATCACCATTACTTTTCCATACGCTGTGGCATTATTTTGAATCTATGTTGTAAAACGACATCTCATTTTGATATAGACATACGAGGGAGAGTCAAGAAGTAACCTTAATAATTGTTTCACTAATTTAATATGTACAATAAGACTTCATTAATTACTTTTCAACATAGTCCCCACTACGTTCAATGCAAGTGTTTCTGTTATACTGTATTAAAAGTGATCAAGTGTTTGTAGTCTTATAATAATTGTACATATCCAATTAATAAAACAATTATTAGGGTTACTTTTTTACTCTCTCTCGTATTTAGTTACATTGGTGGCAAGCGATAGTGCAGTGTTTCAGGCGCTACTAAATGACAAGTTAAGGTACACCATTTCATATCACGCTTGAAATCTCTGAGATAACACAGAAAATGAAACACCACTCTTAGATACACGATGTGAAAACTTCACCTAAACCATCCTTCCGCCCGAATTATGTCATTTCTTAAATACTAAACTACCGTCTAGCAGACCGATTTCTAAGCTTTAACTACAAAACTTCCTGATTATGACGTCAATTCTTCTGGGCGATCAACCTGTGTAGAGGATATGGCTCTAAGCGAATATCCTGGGTTTTGCGTCACAGAATTCTGATCTATGCGCCACAGACTTTGGGGCTATGCGTCACTGACTTGTGGTGCTATGCGTCACAGACCTCGGGGCTATCAGTCACTGACCTTCGCATGTCCTTTAGTAACCCCTGATCGAATCGTCTCTAACTTTATCACAAACATCGGTATATCGCTATTTCAGATGTTTTAATACTCCTTTCGCATTTTTACTAGACATTCAGTCGCTCTTTTCGCCTTTCATATGTTACCGCCACTCCTGGGCAACTTTGCAGCTCGTGATGGTGACGTGTAGAGTCGTTACTGTTAAAGTATTTTGTTCATCATATGATGATGATGATGATGGTGATGATAGGAGGGCAGATAAACTCTGAAGGACAAGAGCCTCCTACTAGTATAGAAGTGGCTCAAGTTTTCTCATATGGAAAGAGAACGTAAGTCTACATTTGCTCTCACACAGACTCACTTGAATTTTAAACTCTATGTATCTTGGCCTTAAATATATAAACCTTATACATATATAATATGGCTATTATTTCAGTATTTTGGTTTCCCCAACACTACCTAAAGCTACAACTCCGCTCTTAAATATGCAGAATAAAATAATATATGAATTTATAACAAAAAACTTAAAATATTCAAAATAAATTTTATTTCATTTAAATTTGTAAGATGTGATCAGCAAAGATATACGATGTTTTTAGCTAGCCTATATGAATAATGAATAAAAATATGCAGTTGCATAAACTTCTGCAGTTTACGTATCATATCACGTAATATACCATGTCATTATCACATATGTGGTATATATCAGACCAGCCATTCCAGTTGTCACGAATGTTACATTTTTACTATTTTCAAGCTCTATTTTTTTAAAAAGAAATTACTTTTGTCACCTTTTATTATTAGAATAAATTTAGTAGATCATTTTACAAAAAACATTTGTTTGAGTACAATTTATTATTATTGCAGAAAATAAAGAAAAGGTTCCGTCACGAATGTTCCAAGATTTGTGAACTCACTTCACACCTTATTAACAAAAAGTGCAAAACACATGCCACTACCTCAAGCAAAAAGGTATTCTCATAGTGACCATGTGTAAGCTATGCATCCAGTAGTTCGCGAATACATAATCGGTAAATATTTTAGTGCTGTTTCTTCCATGTCACGGGTTTTATACGCATTTTATCATGGATGTTACAGATGAGTTAATGTCCTTCATTTTTCCACTTTCAAAAAAACTATGACATTTCTAAGTCAAAATATTCACTTGAACTGTAAGATTGCTAATAAATGTTATTAACCTAATCTACTTAAAAGAGATAGCAGAAAGAATACATTACAGAGTAAAAAGTTCCTTGATCCTGGAGGATTAACAGTGCAAGCTCTCAAAATATTTCTTCAACAATAGCTGCTTGAAAAACTTAGATTAATAGCTGATCTCTCTATCAGTAAGTGCTGCAAACTTTAAGGAAACAAAAATTACGTATTACTTAGCCAAGACCACTTACAAGCAAACCTTCTGATGGGGGCAGATAAAAAAAGTTAGTTTTTTTCCTTCCATCATGTTAATAATGTCAAAATAAGTGCTTATACAAAATTTTTGGCCACTCGACCGCAATTACGAGGGCCGTAAAAAATTGATTCGCCAGGGGCCGTTAACAGAAAGAAAAAACACAATTTCATTGGACAAATTCATTAGAACGGACACAACTTGTTGAGCTATTTTCCAACATATTTTCCATCGGAAATGAAACATTTCTCATATATTAGGATCGACAGAGAGAGGTGCAGACGCAGTCAAACTCTGGTTCCGGACTGAGGCGGCTGACTTCTACGACACAAAAATTGATCCCATGGTATGACAAATGTCTCAATTCCAGTAGGGGATATGTTGACAAATAGAGCAAAAATTTCTGTATCTGTTTCAATAAATATTTGCATGAAATTGTGCTTTTTTCTATAAACGACCCCAGGGAAAATCACTTTCTGGACGGCCTCGTAATTGCGGTCGAGTGGCCAAAATTTGTATAAGGACTTCTTTTGACATTAATAACATGGTGGAAGAAAAAAATTTAACTTTTTTATCTGCCCCCATCAGAACGTTTGCTTGTTCGATTTAATGTCCATAAAACTTGTAACATATTTTCCTTTCGAAAATAAAACATTAGACTGTTCAAATTTAGAGCCTTATCTATATCATACACTAATAATAAACAAATATATCTGAAAAATACTTTTCCATTGAAATTCCCAGTTTGCCTGGCTGATATTGTCTGTACGTAACGCACCATGCTATTTGAGAATTTTCAAAAAGTTCTATTGGAATTTAAGCTTATCCTCGACTTTACACACGTTCTTTAATAACAGGAATGAACTAATTATCGAATCGGTTGAACTACCACAGTGGATAGGTAAGAGGTTTCAATTATATCCTTAACGACGAGATGTAATTAATTCCAGCTAAAACAGAGAATTTTGCCAATTTAAACACTGGAATCCTCTCGTTCGAGTGTATGCTTGCACAAAACATGTAGGAGGAGAGATTGGTGGGATGCTAGAACGTGAAAAACTCATCCACACCGTGTGAGTGGCAACAGGGGAAATTGCGCCTCGGGCGAGGGTTCCAAACAAGAGAGATATTGTGTAACTTTTGAATTAGTATTTAGCCGACAGATGTACGTCATTAGCGAACTGAAACCAACACCAGCGCTGCGCAGCGGGGGAATTCGTGTGCAAATATTTCAGTTTGGGTCCAGAATTATGTCGAAGTGGCAATCAGGGAACAGATAATCACATGCGATTAGCATTCTATTCAACGACGATTTTACAACTGCGAAGTTATTCAATGATTGTCAAATGACATGACAGTAATTAGTAATTGATTGTTCTTCATTTAATGCCACTTTTCAGTGACAGAGACTATGAAATGATACGGCAATGCACGGTGGAATATAAATGTCAGGTTCAACCTAAATACAAACAGAAGACCTATGCTAAAGACATTTTATTCAATTCTTGTCATGCAATTCTTGTCAATTCTTGTTATGCATTTTATGTGTGACGTACCTAAAATTTATTTATGCTCGACCATGCCGAAATGTAGTAATTATACACCTGGTAGCAGTCCTTTAATGCATGTCATTAAAGTACACCTACTCATTAAAGTACAGGTGTTCAACCAATGACAAGTCAGCTTTGTACCGTTATAAAACCTCAGCCAATGACAAGTCAGCTTTGTACCGTTATAAAACCGCAAGTATCGATTATTCTCGGATATGCAATCGAAAGAGAATTAGCGAAAAGTCACGGAGGCTGGAAATCCAATACTGTCGCAGAAGGTTATATTCTGTTCTGTTGCGTCTGCGCACATCTCACAATTTACGAGGTATTGCTCAAGGTCAGTTAGATACAAATAAAATGAATAATTTCAAGCTAGAAATATGATCGAGCATAAAAAGTCGTATGAAACTCGCCTATAATGGTAATTAAGAAGCGAGTATGGACGTTTATAAAACGAGCGCAAGCGAGTTTCATAATTTTCATACGAGCTTCTTAATTACTATCATTATAGGCTCGTTGCATAATGTACTATTCTCTACCAATTTTACGAATACATCTGTTTATAGATTGCTGAGCGGAATTTTTAATGTTTTCGCAAAAACAATCGAGTATCGATTAGGTGAAATCATTTCTACCTACTAAATCATCATTTGAGATTACTGATAGGTAGTTGTTTCCTCTTAAGTAGAGAATTCAGGAAGCCGTGGCTGGTTGTGATACTGACTTCCAATTAATTAATATAGTGAAGACAATATTATGTCTTCGGTCATATTCTTAGCCAACTAGGTTCACTATTTCTTACAGAATGTAGTGGGCCATGCCAGCTGGTGAAATATATTAGGCCAGTACATTCATTGTCTCATTTAACAATATGTAGCGACTACGGCTAGAAAAACAGCGGAACTGTTCTGAATTTCAGCAGAAGAGTGTAATGTAATATATGAAGGGTTCAGAACCATAGTGGGCCAAGCGCCATTTACTAAAACCGTAGAAAACAAGGGTTAAAATGAAGTTATTATCATAATTCAATTGAAACATAAACAAGTAAAGTATACACATTAAAACTAAATGATATGTCAATTCAACTTTAGTAGAACCTAAATGTTTCACATCTGCTGCTCTAAAGCATAGCGTTAATTTTGGCCCTCGTTTGTGTAATTCTTTAGCTAAATTACACCCAAAACTTCTAACATGTAACCCACTAAAATATAAAAAGAAAATTAGAAACGTGTTAATGTCTTCAATTTGATTAAATAAATTTATAGCCTATATGTATGAATTAATCAGCCTATATTATATTTGTATTCTATAATTTTGGAATTTATACTTTTTTTTATAAATTGTCATACTTTATTCACGTACGATATTATTCTTCTCTATATTAAAATTACATTATATAAATTCATTGCCGCTGTTATTTTAATTTTTATTTCCTATTTTATTTTATTTTTTTCCATATTCCTCTTATATTAATATAGGCCTATTATATTATATAATTTCATTGTAACTGTAGTTTTAATTTTAGTTCCTATTTTATTTTACTTTGTATATTCTCTTATATGCTTATTAATAATATATATGAACTGCAACCGAACACGAGCGCTGCTCATTCGGTCCTCAAATTTTGTTAATATTACCGTATCTCCTTTTTTATATTAATTGTATTATTTTATTTATATTTCTATAGTAGTAATTATATTCTGTATTCTGTATATTTAAACTTAAATAAATAAATAAATAAATAAATAAATAAATAAATAAATAAATCTTCATTAAACTATGGTATTCACTTAACTTTAACCTTTGCTTTCTCCGTCTTCAATAAATGGCGCTTGGCCCACTATGGCTCTGAACCCCCCTTCATATCATGCCTTCCTCCGTGGTCTTGCTGTTACTATATTAGCAGCTGGATCCGAGATTCGACAGTCGAAAATCGATCAAGAGAGATAAAATCATTCCTATAGAACGGATATAAAGCTGGGACATCCATGTCGTAAATTAATGGCACGTAAAATAGTCTTACCCCAACTCTGATTAAAGACTCCACGCAAAATTTCTAAGTCATTTCTTTCTCAAGCTGATTTATCACGCTGAAAAACCTCTGCAGCTGAAAGCTAAGTAAAATAAAATGCCACTGCCACTATCACTACTTTCAACGAGGTTCGCACATGTACGTTGTCTTTCATTTTGCCTTACGATGTCCCTTGTTACCATATTGATCACGTCCTACTTAGTACAAGTGACCTAACATGTTTTGAACAAGATCGTGGCCCACAGAACCCCCTACCCAAAAGGATTAAGGACACACTATAGAGGTAGCTACAAACTTGCTGCAGTCTACAGATTTAATTCCCTTCAAATCCTCAGGATCGAAATAACAGTTCTCAAGGTGCTTATAACTGAATCTATCCACCTCAGAACATTGGAATACGATTTCATGACAAAGTTTCTTCCCCTACCCGCATCGCCATAGACGATTTGTAAGAAGGGTTTTTTTTAGTAAGCATAATGCAATTCGATAAAAGAAAACTGAAAAACCTTCGCACAGTTATCGATGTACAGAACGTTTCATAAGTCATGATAAAAATTTAACAATGAGCATTACATACTAATTGGAACAAAAAGTTTCAGTCATTATGTTTTCAAATGAGCCGTTTGTGAGATTGTAAATTTTCTGGTCTCCATTATAAGATATTTACCAAATTTGTCATCTTACGACTCGTTCTGACGTCGTTCTACATAAAGATTTGCATCATAGTAAAGCTATGCACCTGTCATCATCTCATTAAGAGGCTGTTAGGGTTAAAACTACTTTTATTAAATTAAAATTATAATAACAGAGGTTTATAATACCGAAATTATAATGAAATCGTATACTTCGTGTAAAGACTGTGGAAGCGAACCCCCATAAATATAGAAACGGAGGTCTGCAATGAAATTAAGATGCATATGGAAGACGTTAAAGAATAACAAAGAATTTACAAATCTGTTTGCAGATAACTCTTTACGTACAGTGGCCTGTCAACTTCCCTGTCATCATCTTCAAACCACTTCTTGTTACAATTTATGTAGTCGCCAGGAGTAAGGCTATGACGGTTTTTGTGAGGTCGGGTTGCAGAATGTTGTGATAACCAGATGGCCTCCACCGTTACAAGGATTTGTATAAGCTCTACCACGACGATGCCAGCGACAGGGTTTTGTCTTTCTTATACTTGCATAAAGAATGAGTATCAACGGCCTCTATCACGCCTCGAGTGCAAATGTAAGAAACTTCTCTACTGAAGGATGGATAGAACAGTGAAAAATTCTCTCCGGCACCGAGACCCGAACCCGGGTTTTCAGCTCTACGTGCTAACGCAATCCCTCTCAGTTTAAGTTCTACCTCTCAGTTTTCCTTTGGTGCCCTATCCTTATGTAGCCTACTGTGTCACAGAATATGAGATAGTGGCACAATGTGCAACGCACTATGTAGGCCTAAAGAGGTGCACTCATTACGAATGACTAAGTGGCCGGGATCCGACGGATGAGCGCCGTCTTCAAGCACTAAGGTGCTATTCATAGATATTTCGCTAGCGCGCGCTACGAGAGTGCTAAACTATCCCCGGCTATCGACTGGTCATATCATATCATATCATATCATATCATATCATATCATATCATATCATATCATACCATATCATATCATGTATATCGCTAATACTGGTTTATGATACGAGAAACGTTAGTTCGCTGATCATTCGCCTGAAGCCCGCGCTAAGAATGTCTGTAAATACGGACTTAAGTGATTTCTTACGCATATCCAATGTAAGTAATAAGTAATAAGTTGTTCAGTCACACAAACAGTAACAACTCTTAGCTGGAATCAAAGGTACACTATCTACCAAAAAGTAATTGGGTACTGTTTTTGCCCCTTTAGAACCTCGTGGTACCACCTCTTGTTGCTATAACAGCAGCTACCCTGTCAGGCATGCTTTCCACTAGTTTGTGTAGGATATCCACTGGAATGCGTCGCCATTCCTCTTGCAACATGCCACTCAGTTGGACAATGGAAGTTGGCCCCATGTTTCAGCGGCTGCTATGCAGTGGTATGCAGACAATAATGTTCACCGGTTGGACTGACCTGCACAGAGTCTTGATCTCAATCCCATTGAGCACCTTTGGAACGATTTGGACCGGCGATTGAGGTCTCGGGAAATGCGGCCAACTTCCATTGTCCAACTGAGTGCCATGTTGCAAGAGGAATGGCGACGCATTCCAGTGGATATCCTACACAAACTAGTGGAGAACATGCCTGACAGGGTGGCTGCTGTTATAGCAACAAGAGGTGGTACCACGAGGTTCTGAAGGGGCAAAAACAGTGCCCAATTACTTTTTGGTAGATAGCGTATTATTGACATATTTATACGCATTATTTTAGAGCCTGAACAGGATTTCTCAGGTTTCAAAATACCCTGCGTATATTACATAAAAAAACTTTATGGAATGTTAGGATATGCTACGAAATATCATACTTCTTTAGCTATACACCGCAAACAATTCATACTTCATTGAACATACAAAGCATTATTAGCAAATTACATGTAAAATTAATGAAAAAAATCACCATAAAGCTACCAGCCCTCTGATCGAAATCGATTCAATACATCACGATTTGTAACCTATTTCTTACGCAAACATATTAACTAATGTTGTTTGGGACCATTTGCCTATTATTGTCATCAGAAGGTTGGTAATCTGACTGAAAAGAGATGACTATGGATACTAACTATTAATTAATCGAAATTGGATGTAGGATTACCTCTTGCTTGTAAACAACGTTATTTGTACCGCAATTCCATTATTTGATGTTCAACACAATCATAATAATGCTGTTAAAAGCACAGAGTCACCGGATTATGAGCTAAATCCACAGAATGCCAAACAGCAGTAAAATGTACAATACGAGAATGGCTTCCTCTTCAATTTAAGAACTATACTGAGGATTATAGGATTAACTTTATACCACGAGTTATCTCTTGTAAAAGAACAAAACTAACCTAGTGGTCAATACGTTAAAGAAAAAGCGGTCAGATTTAGCTGGAGTGAAGCAACTGATTCCACTATTACGTTGTTTATTGCAGAAAATATTCTTAATGGACTAGTAATCCGTGTATGCACAGTGTATAATAAATGTATTCAATATGTTTTGAGAAAGTGAATTTTCGTTGAATTCTTCACTCTATTTCGCATTTGAGATACATCTTAAAATTGAGTAATTAAATTAGATAATTGTAGAATTTTGCTTTAAATTAATTTTTTTTTTAAATTCCGCAATGGATAATTTTATTTTGTAAGGAATTCACAGAAATATTTACTTTTAAAATAGTATATGCAGGTAATATTTATAAAGAAATTACTTATTTTTGGCGCCATAAAATTAATTAGAAACGTTTATATATTGACTGAAGAATAGGGAAACATATGCACGTATTAACACCACAATTTTTCGTAACCCAATACCAACACCTCTTACAGAGTTTCGATGTTCGAACTTTAAAAGTGTAAACATAACAGCACAAAAGATTACAATATTTCAGAGAACATTGGAATATTTAACACTTTATTAATATATTTTGCCATCCCTTGTTTAAGAAATGGGCAGGTAATTCCTGGGCTTAAGTAATTTTTTTCTGGGGAATGCTGGACCTTGCCAAGTTTATTTTAACATCGAAATTCGTCTTTTTTCGAAAAAAAAACAACCATAGTCCAAAAACATAAGTTTTCAGGAGGAACAAAAAGCTATCTGGCATAGGTGTTACTGACATTTCAAGTATGAAATTCATCATATAATTTCTTGAAGTGTTGTAGAAACTTGGGACAACTGAAGTTCATTTATAACTTGAATTGCCTCATATTTACATATGTAAATATAGATAACTATGGACAAGAGAATATAATGTTTTAATTTCGCTGACAGAGTGAAGACCATAACGCATTCTCTCCCACTCAACCTGCCTTAATCAATACAATAGAGACATACATATTTAAATTATGAATATTTGGAAAACACTAAAGATTCTCTAGAAAATATTCTTCAGTTAAATTTTAACGAGTAGTATTGGCCTATGTTTATTTAATTTGAGATAAAGTCTATACGAAAAAGTAATATCTCAATATATGAGCTGAAGTAATTCAAATCAGTCTATATGCAATATATAAAGAATTATAATTAAGTTGAGATAGCTACGTTGGTTTTAAGAAAAAACACTCAGTTGTGGCTGAAGTGTGTCTTTCCTTTAAGCTTCTTCTTATTTACTATATTCTGTTTCTTCTCTTTCCGTTGCTAACGTTTCTTCCATGGGGTTACTTCTGAAGCTAAAGATAACTCCATAACTAATCAAATTCACGTGCCAAAGTATTTTTCTCTGAGTTGGCTTTTCCAATCTACTACAATCTACCAACCTACTGCAGTTTAAAATTGTATGGATATATGTTTCAATATGATATGAATGGATTGTAAATTTTACCATCGTCCTGGCGGGACAATGACTTTTCACAAAATAATTTTGGACTATGGTTGTACTCAGACTAATTGCTTCCCAAAAAGTCTTATTCTTTGTCAGAGATGTTAAAAGTATTTCTATAACAATAACTAAATACACTGTCATTTGTTTCTTAAGGGGAGAGGATGGTATTTTTTGGTGAAAAATGAGTAAATTATTTTTTTTTAATATTCTGTGATATGTGTGGAATGTATAGCGTAATATTTTGTGGGTATTTGTGCCCTTATCGGATGTTGAGTCGCCGTTTTTAAACTTCCTGCATTATGGATTTTTAAATCACTCGCCCACTTTTATTGTTTTTCCGGTAAATTAAATTTTCAAAAAAATAATTTTTCTTTAAAATACCCTTCGATATGTGTGGAATGCATTGCATAACATTTTGTGGGTATTTGTTCCCTTATCGGATGTTGAGACGTCATTTTTAAACTTCCTGCGCTATGGATTTTTAAATCACACGCCCGCTTTTATCGGTTTCCAGTAACTTCATTTTTTTTTGCTACATTGCCAGACAAAAATGGATATAATTTCTGAATTATTAAAGCTGCATGCATGAAATTTAGAACACACATTCTTTAGACTATCGGTAAACTTTTCTCTGTAACGAAATTTTGTTAACTAATTTCATTTTAAAAATACGTCCGTTTGTTTGCAAGAAAGGAAATCAGAAAATTATAGGGACTAATATAAAAATTCTGTTACAGACAGTTTGTAGAACATGCTTTTGCAAATACATTGCAAAAAATTGTTTGAATCTATTTTTAAAAACGGTTTAGATATAGCGATTTTAGTACAATCCTGCATTGGGTATATTTTTTTCAAATTTGGGCCCCCAAATAATTTTTTTTAATATTTTTATTTGGTTGAGTTGCAACAGCTATGAGCTCTCTACATACAAAAATAAATATTTTGCCAAATAGGAAAAAAGTTTAAAAAAATACCATCCTCTCCCTTTAAAAGCATCACTGCACTTTCTACTGTACATTATTTGCACATTGAGGAGAGAAGACAAAAGTATTGAAATAATAGCATTTGGTTCGCTGAGAGAAGCAACAAATATTACTAAGTTCCGCTGTTTATACTAACAATAATATTTATGTGAAGCGTCGCAGTTTTAAACTTGTCCCAAGTTGAAAATAATACGGCTATAAAATTATTTAAGTAAAGCTTTAGGATGCAGCAGTACAATAACAAAGACTCATAAATCAAAATTAAGTATCGGGAGATAAAGATTCTGACCTATAAAACAGACTATTTGATTGAAACTTCAGGAATAACAAAGAACAGATTGTAGTCGAATAAAAGATAAGTATTAAAACGTCTCCAGCATTAAATTATTCGTGAGATTTTGATCTGTCGTGAACACAATATCGGTACCAGTTCCAGTCTAATACATATTTTAATATAAACGACGAGAAGCACGCGGTAGTGTAATAAATTTAATGTTGACGGAATCAAATAAGATTACTTCCTAAAACTGTTCAAGTTCACATCTCCAATGTTAGTAGTAAATAAAAGCAGATCGCAGAAAGAAAGAAAATAATGACTTTATTCACATTGCTGGGCAATACAGGGTGTTTCCGAGGTGGTGTTACAAATTTCAGGGATGATGGGGAAGGGCACATGTATCAATTTGGGATAAGGAACCCTGGTCCGGAAATGACCGAGTCGAAAGTTACAAGCAAAAATAGTTCTGTGGAAATTACTTAAATAATTTTATTCCTCTGTATACCTTATTTATATGTATTTATCTGTACATCTAACACACACTGTATTCATCTGACGTTGTTTACGTTGTCTACTTAAACTATTCCATTCACTGCGCTGTATGAGGGATGGGGACAGGAAACTACACTAAAGCAATGCAGATAGCGTAATGTGTAACGGACATGGTCGGTCCTGATATGCACGTCTGTAGACAGCAGTGTATGTGTACAAGTTACAGTGTCCAGTCGATCAGTCCTAGTGAAATGGAGGAGTACACGAGAGCGGAATAAGCAGATCTGATTTTCGAATACAGATGAGCCAATGGGAACAGTAGACAAGCTCACAGATTATATTGGTACAAGTACCCACGTAGGATACATCCGGCCCACGATTGTTCCAAAAGTTGGGGGAAGGAGGGCACATGTTGCCAAATTATAATTCCATTTCCACAAAACTATTTTTGCTTATAACTTTCGACTCTGTCGTTTCAGTACCAGGGATCATTATCTCAAATTGATACATGTGCCCTTCGTCATCATCCCTGAAAGTTTGTAACACCACCTCGGAAACATCCTGTATATTACTCGTGTCTCTATACAAGATACATACAGTATTAACTTGACACTAATTTTAAACATTTCACTTAATTGATAGCCTAAATTACAATTTGAGGCAGATAATTTGTAGACATGTCTGCTTGAAAGCAATAGGAAATGGTACTTAAACATATAAGTCACGTCACTGATCTATATTTACTTACAAATGTGACTTTTAGAGAACCCGGAGGTTCATTGCCTCCCTCACATAAGCCTACCATCGGTACCTATCCTTAGCAAGATTAATCCAATTAATATTAGAGGAGAAAAATTCGCTCCGGCGCCGGGAATCGAACCCGGGTCCTTGGTTCTACATACCAAGCGCTCTCACCATTGAGCTATGCCGAAGTCCAATCCACAGCACCGGATCGAACTCCCCTCCTCCAGTGTTTTTCCTTTTGTGGCCTGACTCCAATTTTGGGATGTATGTTGACATTTTCTATTAAGTCAACTGCCATTATACAAGGAGCGCACTCAGTTGAGTGACTTGGTGACCGGGATTCCACAGTAATATGCACAGTAATCTGTACAGAAATATGCACTGTTGCTAGAACAATCTACGTAACGATTATTATTTTTTGGCCCTACAGAATATATCTGTTATGGTAACAATTAACTGGGAATCAGGCCACAAAGGGAAAAACACTGGAGGAGGGGAGTTCGATCCGGTGCTGTGGATTGGACTTCGGCGTAGCTCAATGGTGAGAGCGCTTGGTAGGTAGAACCAAGGACCCGGGTTCGATCCCCGGCGCCGGAGCGAATTTTTCTCCTCTAATATTAATTGTTACCATAACAGATATATTCTACAGGACCAAAAAATAATAATCTTCATGAAGATTAATCCAATCCCCACCATCATATCTCACCTGTCCAAAATCCATTTTAATATTAACCTCTTATCTATCTCTCGGTCTTCCCAAAGGTTTTTTCTCCTCTGATCTTCCCAAAGGTTTTTTTCTCCTCTGATTTTCCCAAAGGTTTTTTCTCCTCTGATCTTCCAACTAACACTCTAAGTAAATTTCTGGATTCACCCATACGTGCTACATGTCCTGCCCATCTTAAACGTCTGGATTTAATGTTCCTAATTATGTTAAGTGATCTACCAGTGACAACTCTTAACGACAAGAGCAAAAATAAGACCAAAAAATAGGTGGAGGAATAACGTACTAGAAGATATAAAATTATTAAGGATTCAGAATTGGCTCAAAATTACACAAGCTAGAGAGAAATGGAAAGAGATCGTTGAGAAGGCCAAAACTTGGATGAAAGGTGGCTTTCAGAAATCATGACTTTACTGCTTCCAGAGTCATTAGATCTTATAGGCTCAGTTTTTCCCAGATGACTCGCCAGGGAACCCTTCTTCATAGAAGACCTATGTATGAGGCTCCCATCCACGGACAGCTCAAAGAAACTTCTACAGGAAAGGGAGAGAAAGAGAAGGGACATATGGCTGGACTTTTATACAACAGAAGCCATGACAAACAGATCCTGGACCGAATCAAACCAGAAACTCCGACACCTAGTGAACTCAATAGCGGTGCATGGATACCACCACAAAATATGCAACACCAAGTGCTTCTACGAACCCGGGAACAACTGTGTGTGTGAACTGTGCGAGCAACCGTGTGACCGTTACCACGTAACCACCTGCAAAAAACGAGTGAAATCCCTGGTAGAATTCTGTGAATAATGAACAATGTGAACAATTAGAGGGAAATCCCTGGTAGAACACTGCGAACAAACAATGTGAGCGAATAGAGTGCTAAGTGCAATGTGTGACAACTGAAATCTTATGTATCTTATGTAACTTAATTACCTTACGCACGACTTGTGCGCATTTATTCTATTATTATTAAAACTTGAATGAAGTTGTAGTGCCTTCAGATGAAGAATAATTATGTTAACTGAAGAATACAATACGTGCAGTTCTTCATTGTGTAACTTTCTCAATTCTTCTGTAACGTCATCCCCCTTAGTCCCAAATATTTTCCTAAGCACTTTATTCTCGAACACCCTTAACTTCTGTTCCTCCCTCAAAGTGGGAGTCAAAATTTCACAACCATAAGCTGCATAAAAATCGGTAATTATTTAACTATTTGATAAATTCTAATTTGCAGATTGGATGACTGAAGCTTCTCAACAGAATAATAGCAGGTATTTCGCTTATTTATTCTGCTTTTAAGTTCCTCTCTAGTGTCATTTATTTTGTTACTGTAGGTCCAAGGTATTTGAATTTTTTCACCTTCTCAAAGGATAAATTTCCAATTTTTATATTTCTATTTGGTCACGAGATATAATCCTACGTATGTAAATTATTTGCGTTCTCAGCGCAGATTTCGCACTTTCTCTGAATATTATACAGACTGGAAACTTTCTCTTTAATCAGTAATTCAAAAACTTTGGGAAGTACGGGTATATTAGCAACAGGCCTATAATTACTAGGTTCATCTTTATTTCCTTTAAAATCCACCACCCTCGGGCAAGTATGAACCAGCGAACCTTTGATCCAACGGCTAACACAATTTCCTGTAGATAACCGATGACAACTATGTGAGTGAGACAGTTTATGGATATACTCGTACATGCATACGTATTGGAAGGCTGCAGTCCGTGAAACCGCCACTCTCCACTCGCTTAAAAGCATTTCCGAGTAGTTATAAAACTTGAGACATAATGGCTTGCTCCTACAAAATGAGCAGTGCATTTCATCTTCTTTTGTTAATGCCACAATTCAGCAGTTTCATATTGTTCTTTAAAACCTCTTAAGCTGTATATTCCTACATTATGCAGCTATTACTTGTCACTAATTGTAGTCATTTTTCTACTACATGCACTGAAGAAGAGGATATGAAGTAATGCACGTCTGATCGTATGCAATGAAGCAGTAGAACTAGAAGTTAAAGTAACTTACTGTGCATAGTTATCTTGGCTCTAGTGGTTTTGCAGTTGTATATAAATGACTGGAACGTAGACCATATGTGAGTAATCTTCACTATTAAATAGCTATATAGGCATATACAGACTTCAGAATACTAAAATTTATATTAAATTCGTATTAAAAATAATGACATAGCTCTATACATTCTCATTATACAGGATGTTTCCAAGGTGATGTTACAAACTTTCAGGGATGATGGCAAAGGGCACATGTATCAATTTGAGATAATGAATCCTGGTCCTGAAATAACTGAGTCGAAAGTTATAAGCAAAAATAGTTCTGTGGAAATGGAATTGTAATTTGGCAACATGTGCCCTCCTTCCCCCAACTTTTGGAACAGTCGTGGAAAAATGGTATGGGCCGGATGTATCCTACGTGGGTACTTGTACCAATATAATCTGTGAGCTTGTCTACTGTTCCCATTGGCTCATCTGTATTCTAAAATCAGGTCTGCTTATTCCGCTCTCGTGTACTCCTCCATTTCACTAGGACTGATCGACTGGACACTGTAACTTGTACACATACACTGCTGTCTACAGACGTGCATATCAGGACCGACCATGTCCGTTACACATTACGCTATCTACATTGCTTTAGTGTAGTTTCCTGTCCCCATCCCTCAGACAGCGCACTGAATGGAATACTGTAAGTTGACAACGTAAACAACATCAGATGAATACAGTATGTGTAAGATGTACAAATAAATACACATAAATAAAGTCTACAGAGGAATAAAATTATTTTATATCCTCACAACTATTTTTGCTTGTAACTTTCGAGTCGGTCATTTGCGGACCAGGGTTCCTTATCTCAAATTGATACATGTGCCCTTCCCTATCATTCCTGAAAGTTTGTAACACCACCTCGGAAACACTCTGTATAAATCAGAGGACAAGAGCATTAAGCTCTGTCTTGTTGGAGTACATTTCACGTCTCACTTTACGCTGTGCGCTACATGAACATTTTAAGAGCACTGTAGGTGTGGAGGCTGTGGAAGGGGTAAGAATCTTGCTCAGATCTAAGGGCACACGAATGTAATGAAAATACGACTTGCTTAGTTAAATGGTGCCCAGGAGATTAATATATAACTCGAACTGTAAAACGTAAGCATTCAAGTTAACCCAGACAGTAAACTTAATATAATTAACTGTAAAGAAACTTCTGAAGTTTTATAATGGATAAGCTAATAAGTAGAATTTAATTATAATAATAACGCTCTTTTTAGAAAGAAACTGAGACATTCTTTTATTACAGCAGGCAAAATCTAAGGATGTAGCATATATATATATATATATATATACACATACATACACACATACATATATATTGTTGTTTAGACAACAGTCCAAAGACAGGTCTGAACCTAAAAAGTGATACTAACGAGGCACCACTTATGAGGCAAGTAGGCAAGGCAATAATGGGGTAGGGTGTTCAGTTCATTTGCCGAGTAACTACATATTACACTAATCGGACTTCAGATGTATACAAAAATTGTATTGTTCTTCTTCTGACTCATATTGTTAAGTGATATGTACTTCCTGATAATAAATGTACAATATATACATATAATATATAAGACAGTTCCTCAAAATTCATATGAAATTAATGGTGTGAAGTTACCTAGAGTAGAATCATTTAAGGATTTGGGTATTTATTTTACACACAACTTATGTTTTAAAATGCACTTAAATCATGTGGTAATTGATGCATATAGAAAATTAGGATTTATAATCAGAAATACAAAAGAATTAAAAAATATAAATACTATTGATATTCTCTATAAAACTATGGTTAGAAGTAAGCTAGAGTATGCGTCTGTAATATGGTCACCTCAGTTCCAGTCCCATCAGATGCAAATAGAAAGGATACAGAAAAGATTTTTACGTTATTTATATTTTAAAAAATATCACGTATCGTCTTATGACAAGCAAATTTCATATAATCAGTTACTTTTTGAATTTAATTATAAAACTTTAAAATCTCGACGATTAATAAATAGCCAAATTTTACTCTATAAGACTGTTAATGGTATATTGAATAACTGTGATTTTCTTAAATTGCTTCAGTTCAATGTAAAAAGAACAGAATTACGTCATAGGCAACCTTTTATTATTCCTATTCCTAGAACTGTTTTCTTCCAGAACTCTCCATTGTTTGTTATGTGCAGGGAACGGATTTATATGGACTAAAAATATATGAAATATGTAAATATATATGTAGTTATTTTTACCAAAATATGGAATTAAATATGGATTTTTACCAAAATATGGAATTAAACATGGACTTAAAATTATAAAAAATTGACTATGTACGTTAAATATTGGTACATTTTAATCAAACTAAACAAAAAATATAATGGACGTACCTTATCTTCCAATGTAGTGTCAACAAAACACAATTTTTATTGTCTGTTACCATAACAATAGGTTACAAACATTTCTTTCAAGTGCTGAAAAGTGAATCTTCTTCTATTGTCTCTGAGGATAGATTTATACTGACTAAAAGAGCGTTCGACGTCACAAGAAGTAACTGGTACATAATTCAATTTCACAATGTCTGCTGGGGATAAGTCCAAGTTAATCTTCACTGTTGATTCACCACTCATCACAGCAACAACCTTTTGTAGTTCTTCATATCCAGGGTTTTTTGAAAGTACAGTGTCCACCTTAGCTCTTACTGCATCTGCAACTTTACCTCTACCACGATTCAGTTGTTCCACAGTACTATTTATAATTTCAAAACTTTCAGATAGTGAAAGGTGCCTATTTTGGAGACTTTTGAGCGTTTTTATGATGCATGAAAATGTATGCTGAATGTGAGCTAAGTCATTCTTCACACTTATGTCACAGGTAACTGTTTTCGCAGTATCAATTGAGACTGCATCTTCAGAGTCCAATGCAAGGAGAACATTGTTAATAGAGTCTATATGTTCGGCATAATATTCAACTGCTTCTAGCCATGTACCCCATCTAGTTAAAATTGGCTTTGGTGGCAATGGAATTTCAGGGTACATTTCTTTCAACACGTTAACTCTACTGGGAGCTTTGAGAAATACTTTTTTCACTGATGAAATCAACAAATCTACTTTAGGGAAATTGTCTCTGACCACTTCTGCCACACGATGAAATGCATGCGCCACACAAGTAAAATGAGTCAATTTAGGATATACAACAGATAATGCTTGTCCAGCTTTGACCATATAAGGGGCAGCATCGCTAATAAAGAATAACACATTATCGTACATAATACCCTTTGGCCACAGGATACCCATAGCTTCGTTGAACAGTTTAACTATAGTTTTGTTATTGCACTTTTCTAGAACATCACAATGTAAAAGAATTCGTTCAGAATATTGTTCACTTAACAAACCGATAACTACATTACCAACAAGTCTACCTTCTTTGTCGGGAGTCTCATCAATGGAAACCCAAATTGAACTATCTTTAATTTCATCTCTTATCTTCTGTATTGTCTCATCGTAGATGGATGGAGCATACGTCTTCCTAAGTGTTGACTCATCCGGGATTGTATGTTGAGTATATTTTTCAAGGAATTCCCTGAAGACCTTATTCTTTAGTTTGTAGAGAGGAATATCAGCAGAGATGAGAGAACGGCACAGGTCGATGTTAAACTCAGATCTTACATTCGATGTTGTTGGTTGTGTTAAAAACAATTGTCTCTGCTTGGAATTTAGTTGTTTGTTGGCCTGATGTTTACTAGTTGTAATGTGTTGTTGCACCAGGAACTTTTGTGTAGATGATACTGCACACTGACACAAATTACAAAATAATATTTTATTGTCAGTTGATAAACCATCTTCTTTAAATTCTGAAATGTAACTTGTTAGTTTTGATTTTAAATTGACTGAATGACGTACTTTTGGCATATTTACCGTCTTTATAGTATGATTTACAAAACTGAACCTATGTGTACTCTGACTGGCATTTAACTGTTGAGCTGCACAACTGAAGTCTGTTAAAAATTTTAAATTAAATTAATACAGTTTTGTAACTTACTTTCCCATTGTTGATAGGACTGCTAATTTTCAAATAACTCTGATGTTAAAGGGATTACTGAACATGTGTTTAAATCTCTATTGTTGAAATGTATTTTTAAAAGTTAATGGAATTTTGTTTTGTTTTATTGTTAAACCTAATATAATATGGACTGTTTTATATGAAATATGGAAAATATATGGAAATTAACGAAAATATGTACTAAACTCTAAAATATGGAAAAATATGGAAAATAAAAGTAGGATTTTTCAACCCTACACATTGTGAAACATAAAGATAATGCAAAATATAAATTATATTAGCTTTATAAGTAAATATGTATTTACATATAAATCCTTTCCCTGGTTATGTGTAATACTTACAACTCTCTGTCTTTAAACTGTGATTCTCAATTGGATTTCAGTTTAACAATTGAAAAATTTCATACAATATTAAAAAGCATTGTATTTCCTTAGATATTTAAATTATGAAGAAGTGTTTTATAATGTTTTTACTCAAGTTTTTTAAATAATTTTGCATCATTATATTGACATTTGGCACTATATTAACTGTAATATTATAATATTCTAGCATCTATTACCATCATGTATTTTCTTTCTTTTGTTTGTGTTGTTTGTTTTGTTGTTTTTTTTTCTCTCTCTTATTATGTATTTTGTGTATACATCTGTGTAAGCCACCTGTAATTGGAAGCATGCTTCTGTTGGTGGTGGATTTAAAAAATAAATAAATAAATAAATAAATAAATAAATAAATAAATAAATAAATAAATAAATAAAGAAAATAAATACAGTACGTATTGTGACAGCGACGTGAGAATCGAACTCACGACCAGCGTCCCGGATGAAAGCAGATCGCACAGGCTCCACGGAACATTGAGTGACGTCGCGCGGTGGAGAGAAGAGAGAGGGTGTATTACGTCACGCGACGAGTTTGCGAGCGCATCTGGTGCTGGTAGAGAGGAGAGGGCCCTGGATTTCTCTGGAATGCCATCTCTAGAGACGGGTCGAACTTTCGAGGCTACGTCGCTGTAGTTATAAATTACGGTCGCGAAGGAACGACAGCAGTTTCAGTTTCAGTTTTCAGAGTTTACAGTTATTCAGTCAGTGAGAAAGCCAGAGCAAGCAAGCCAGCCGGAGTTCGACTCGAGTGTGCGTCCGCATCTGCGTCAGCATCCGAAGGCCTGAGTTCGAGTGCAGTGGACCGCAGTTGGAGGGACCTGAGTTCGAGTGCAGTGGACCGCAGTTCGAGGGACCCGAGTTCGAGTACAGTGAACTGTCTCTGAAGGTCTGTGGTTCGAGATACTGTGAACTCGAGTGACTGAGATAGAAGAACTGTGAACTGAGAACTGGTAGTTCTGATTTGTAAATAGTGCTTTGTAAATATTAGTTAAGATTAACAGTTCATTGTTGTGCGTAATAATCCAAGTAAACTGTCATTGTCGTCGGTGGAGTGCTATAACGAATACTTTGTTGAGTGAAGATCCAATTGTTGACGAGAGCGTTTAAGGTGAATTGTAGAAAGGAATTATTGTTGTGACGAATAAATTACATTGTTGTAACTAATAAAATTACAGTATTATTCATAATTAAGGGAGAAAGAATATTTTCTTTGTTAAATCAAACAAGAAATAAAATCATTGTCGTTTCGGAATTAAAATAAACATTTTTCTCTTCCATGAAACAAACATTAACACAACAAATTATCTTTATTGCGATAATTTTCTGGATTTTTAATTCTAATTTTTGGAACCACTTTTCCGATGTTCCGATCCAGTGACTGGGCGATATTTAGCCTGAGACTGTGCCTCAAGTTTGTGCCTGACAATGAATTTCTATATTTTGATTTCGCTTCTTTCATTAGAGAAAACAGTTGTTCGCACATATAGGCTTACGTTTATCCAAATATACACAACATAGCCTGCGTACGGCAAGTATAAGCAGTCTTTCGAATCTAGTATGAGAAAAATCACAGTAAAAACCACTTAACCTATTTCTACTGTTATATTTACCTTTCAACAAGTCGTCATACTGAAATTCTAATAATTTCATTCGATGCACTATAGGAATGTTTTTTGCTTTTGACCTTAATACGTTTCGCATAAAGATTTTCCTTGTGTAGAATATTTAGCTCCTTTATCAAACAGGAACAGATTTCTTCACAATGCCTCTACACTGAATTCCCCGTATTGTACAGCAAACTACTACACTTGCACTTCAGGGGCGGCCCGTCCTTATGTGCTATAGTGCTACAGCACAATAATAATTTTTCTCAAATAATGTATTTGTAATACCAAAGTATTTGATCTGTCATTTGACAATTTCCCGTGGTTATGTTCATGACGCGTTATAAAGTGTTTAGTTTTCGCTCTTCGCTCTTTGGTGCCTCAGGGGGTTCGTTGTGCCACTCAAAACTCCACATGAGAATGTAGACAGTTATGCGCATGTGCGAAGCTGAAATCACTGCTCTGATTGGCTATTTTTACGCAGGAAAGTGCTGTAGTCAGCTTCAGCACTACACAACTTGGAGATTGCAAAAGTAAAGCGTAACGAAAGAATGCTTGTTATGAAGGAACTCGGAACTATTTACAATGTATTTGGTAATTCAAGTGTCCGACTGCTGCTGCCATCTGCCTGTTGAAGTTGCTGTCAACAGCTATACTGTGCTGAATAAAAGAGTGTCCCAGATACAACTTGGATTTCTATACGGAAGACCTGACTTCCGAAATATAGATGGCTGTTCAATTGTTACAATACATAGTCTCCAACAATTAACAGGATCCATTCTGTGAAGTAACGAAGTTGTTAAATATTTTGGTTACAACACCAATGACCACTGCTGAGCCAGAAAGATGTTTTTCTTGCTTGAAACCAATAAAAAAGTTTTTAAGGAACACTTTGTCTCAGAATCGTCTCACTGCTCTTGCAATACTGTCAATAGAAAAGAGTATGATGTCCAAGATGGAGGGGTTTAACACCAGAGTAAATGACAAGTTCTGCAGTACGAAAGAAAGTCGTATGGACTTCATATTTCATCACTAGGCGAGACTCAAATTAAGATAAATACATACAAGTGTAGGCCTATACAGTAGGCCGATATATAGATTGTAACACACTCATTATTTTTACCACCAGCCGCTACTGTTACACTTACACGTGACTGACTACGGAAGTCTCGTACTCGCTGCAAACATGATACAACTTAAATATGTAAATTATTTTCTTATGTACTTTTTAATGAAATATGGGACTTTTACTCGTAGCAAGTCAAGAATTTATTATTTGTAAACCCATTTCCTTTTTCTTAAAAGGAATTTTAACTAGGAATAAGCTCCGAAGGCATCTAAACTAGAAGATAATTCGATGAAGGCTTATAAATATTCAAGGCAGACTACGAACGTTGAAAGGACTAATGACTTCATTTCTTAACTGTGTTTGCAACAACACGAAGATAAACTTATAATATAAATTATACACTTCGCAAACGTTTTAAGCTTTAATATTTGGTTCTAAATGATACGGTTAACAAAATTGTAATCCGTTATAACGGAAGTCATAAGACTATTGATTAGAACTTTACACTCTGTTAGAGAATTTTAATATCTAAGGTGTTAGCACTTTGGCATACAGATATGAAGGGTACATGGGAAAAACGAACAATGCCACAATATTGTTAAGGGTGATGTCATTATCTAATTCAAAGTATTACTACAAACTGTAGTGTTATTTTTACTAAAAGTGGTAAAGGAGAATTAAAACCACGGATACACTCATCATTTCCTTCATTTCAAGTAGAAACATGAATAAATTTTGGAGTAATATACTGAAATAGATCATTATCTCACCTTTAATGGAAATGTGACATTGTTCGTTTTTCCCGTGTACCCTTCATATGGGATTTCCTAATTAATACAACTTATACAAAATTACATCTTTTGTACCTTATGAAATGAAGGTGGTAATGCCGGTGAAGTGAGTCCGGGTCCCAGCACCGATAGTTACCCAGCATTAGCTCATATTGGGTTGAGGGAAACTCCGGAAAATCTTCATCCAGATAACACGCCCCGGTCGGGATTCGAACCAGGACCACTTGGTTTCGCGGTCAGACACGCTAACCGTTAAGGCTGGTCCACAATAAACCGGGAACGTAAACGTCAACGAGAACGAAAATATTGTTAAAATAAGTGTCACATTGAAAACTAACTTTCACGTTCCCGGCCTCCGGAAAGTTTCTCGTTAATTGTGAATGATCACATTTAAATACATTTTAGTAGCAATATTTTCGTTCTCGTTCTCGTTATCGTCGTTTTCGTTTTCGTTATTGTGGACTAGTCTTTACTCCACAGGTGTGGACCCGCGGACTGATGGGCCGAGCTCGCTATAATTAGGTTAGATTACCTCTGTTAAAATTATTAAATTATTGTTTATTTAACGACGCTCGCAACTGCCGAGGTTATATCAGCGTCAACGGTGTGTCGGAATTTAAGCACACTTAAATGGCATCGACCTTGCCGAGATCGAACCCATAACCTCGAACATAGAAGGCCAGCGCTATGCCGACTGCGCTACCCAGAGCGACTAGGTTACCTTTGGAAGAGGGAAATATAGGTGGTGGGGTAGCTATGTTTTAAAAAAATCGCTAGCCGACCAATTCATCTAGGCCTTAGTTAAAACGTTATTCCTTACTAAAGGAAAGTATTTTCCATTGCTCGACAAACGCATTACATATTTCTCGCTGTAGTGTGTTACGGGCCTAACGCACGTATTATGTCGTTTTATCAATTCATGTTTTAAATGGAGTTATTTTGCCGCAGTTCGAGGATTTCATACCCATAATAGTGTATTAAATGTTGGGTCATGTAAGCCTATATCACTTCTTTCCAGAAGTTTCTGGAGTTTGATTCGGCTATGAAAACAAAGGAATTATGAAGGCCATTGTTACAGTTGTTACAGCAACTTAATTTTTGTGCGAGATCGTGCGTATTTGCTTGTTTTCCGCACAGAACCAATACACGGTAAGTGTGAAATACCACATTCAGTATTCCCAACGTAACACACATAACAATTTCCCTCTTCTTACCGCTTAAGCGCGACATTCATTTTACTGCTTTAGGCTTTTAACATATTACTTTTAGAGACGTTTAATATAGTAATAATTATAAATTGGAAACTTACCACTGTAATTTCTTCTAAATTGCACTGTTAATTATTGTTTTTAAATATTTGCAAAAATTAAGTAAAGTCTACTACTCCACGAAACTTATTGCATTCCTGATACAAGTAACATTAAGGAAGCCGTGAAAAAATCAACAATATTCCAGATGCCGATGTTATTACTGCAATATGTTACATAAATAATATTGTTAAAATATTAAAATGAAAAATAAATCATTACATAACCTTACCGTTTGTTTTAAGTTCGCATTTATAGACTGGGGGGGGGGGAGACAGACGTATATCACGGCCTGCTGGAGTATGGTAAACACAGAAAACATTTTATAGCAACAATGTTGAAGAAAGATATTTTGGTTTTCCGAAGATGCTGTCATTAAACAGAAACCAAGATGGAGATTTCATTGCAACTAATTAGAAATTCGTCTTTCAGGTATGTAATAAACGATCTTCGCACATAATAATGTACGATACACGAGCGGTATGTTTGTTTTCATGTTCTCGGAAATTAAAAAAGCTCAACTACGTTTCGCTTTTTCAATCTTTTCCTCGACCATGAAAACGTCAACATACCGCTCTTGTAACGTATATTACTATTACATGGAACATTGAAGCCATGGAAAAGAACCAATTTGAAAGAGCTCGTTCTACATTTGTAGTTATATTTATGTGCAACATGAATATACAGAGATAAAAACATTTTGTTTCACAAACAAGAATAATGAATTAACAGGCTTTCAAAGGGTTTAAATTGGCATTACATTCAAACAAGTGTTTCATACAAACTCGTTAGTATGGCAAGTGTACGTTTATATTAAAATGGGATTAAATTGACATTATATTCAATCGTTTTAAACAAACTCGCTGCGGGTATTATGCCGACTGCTGCTTACACTCTACTAGGGATAATATAAATAAATAATGTACTACAACGTGTTCAATGTTACATGACCGCTAAGCGCTAGTGTCGCCACTGTCGTTTACAAAACATCGCAGGCGATTGCGGAGCGCGGGACAATGAGGGAATCAAAGCATTAGTGGAGGGGGATGACGCACTCTACTAGTTCTTGGAATCCACACCGGTCAATTTACAACGGTATTTGGTATTTCACTCATATAAATATTTTAAACAAAACATGTTATTATGGCAATGTATGCTTCTGTTATGCCGCAGGGCTAAAGAGCGCCCTGTAGCATGATTTCCTGTGGAGTATTAAATTTGAAACAGTAACAGTGTCAGCGGAATACATGGTCTTAAGACGCGCAATGCAATCCCAGCTTGCGAAGTAAACAGATGCTTAGCTAGCGTTATAGAGTTTGTCGCGCGTGTGGTAAATCACTGGCTACGAAAAAAGTATTCCTACGCCACAGATCATTGCTGGACTAATCGCATTGGTCCAGTGGAACAAAGCATGCATTTTAATTGGATAAATTAAATCATGTATTGTTCGAGATCTTTTCTTACGCATAGTCTCATCAAAGCGACTTATCGCTATATTGCACTGAATCGAATTAAATGTAATAGGTGTTTGATTAAGACTATATCTGTAAGCACGTGAAATTAAAAGGGTTTTAAGCCCATCTCACCTGACGAATGGTGTGGTTGGTTCCCCGGGCGGGAAACTGATAACGAAACATAAAAAGTGTTGATGAGGAGATACTGGAAGTTAGTTGAGACTTACGGAGAGGAATAATCGGGGGGTGTTTTTGATGGAGAAGCAGAAGATAGCATCATGGCGTCAGCTTCAGCACAAGAAATATCTTGTAAGTAACTTTTATATTATATATATATATATATATATATATATATATATTTGTAAATACTTAATGAGTCAAGTAGAGTTTTCATTTGAAATCAATTCAGTCTAGTTCAGTAATCATGTAGTTTTCCTATAGTATCCTGAGAGCTCCAGCTCTTCCAGTAAAATCGTTTCCATTATTGAGTAAAATGGTGGTGTCAGAAATCGTGATGAGTGTGAGCAGAAGTTGAACGCAGTAGCCATTCGGTTAGCAAGTAGCAAATAATGCGACCTAAGTGACGGTCGCATAACACTTCAATTACAAACGAGTTTAAAATAATATTAAGAATCAGACAACTGTTATAAACAAATTGACTGAATAACATTAGAAATAGCATTTCTCCTACAGTGTGTCCGTATTTTCAAGATTGTGTGATCATTTAACGAAGAAAAGACGACTTTAAATAAACTACTAATTTTCAAAAACAGTATGCTTTCAACACAAACAAAAAAATAGTGGAATATTGTTCATTTCCTACCTTTGAAGGTCCTGTTCCACATGCGTTTAGTGATTGCCCTTCCATCCATTTCTGAGCCGCCATCGTTCAGCGTCTCGTTGAGGGCCAGAGAGTACAGGAGCACAGCATCATAGAATGCCGTGACGAACGTGGAGACAGACTCATTGTTGAACGTGAGGTTGTAATTCTCTTCGGCCATGCGTTTCACCTCGTCCGAGAAGGTGCGGTACTCCTTGTTGTCTGGCGTCGCTGCGGTCACTGTTAGCAGCGCGGTATACGCCTTCTTTGCTCGCTCATTACGTTCTGGGGTGTCGCCTATGACTTCCCACGGCTTCATGCTGCTCTCACTACTGTGGAAAAATAATAACTCTATTAATGTCTTCAACTGGTAGTATATCAAATCAGGTAAGAATGTAGCTCCTCAACCATTATATTTATATAGCTTTCCTGAAGGACAGAATTTATTTATTTATTTATTTATTTATTTATTTATTTACTTATTTATTTATTCTGGTGTAGTTAAGGCCTTCAGGTCTTCTCTTCCACAACACCAGGAATACAAATACAATAATAGAAATAAACAGAGAAAAAAATACACTATATACAAAGTAAAGCTACACAAGAAATAAAGAGAGAGAGAAAAAAACACTATGAACAAAGTAAAACCACACAAAATATACACAGGTTGCAGTCACACAAACTTTAAAGGAGTGATTAAGTATCATAATTAATTGTATGCTAACTAATTAACTAACATAAACAAGAAACTTGCAATTTTAATCTAGATTAAAAAGAAAAAGAAAAAACCACAAATCAATACTTCTAGCAATACCTAAAAACACTAACTAAGACAACATTTTCCAATTTAATTTTGAATTGTGATAAAGTCCGGCAGTCCCTGATGTCATTAGGTAACGAATTCCAGAGGCGAGGTGTTTCTACAGTATGCGAAGATGAGTATAAAGACGTTCTATGATGAGGGATAGAAAGAAGTGCTTGATGTCGGTTTCGAAGAGTTGTAAGAAATTGAAAGCGCGATAACAGATAATTCGGAGTAGAAGTATGCATGATTCTAAACAGAAGAGACAGTGAATGTATTGACTTCATTTAGTAACTTAGAATTAGATAACAGCAAAAATATATATATTTACTTATATTTCTGCTTGGAAAATCATATTATATAATCATAATGGGAACAGACTACGAAACAGAAGAGAAAAAAAAAACAGTACAAATTACAACAAATTCAAATGATGTATACAGTATGTGCAGATTTGAAAATAGTGACTTTCCCACACGTTGAATAATTTCAAGGGGAAAATTGTTCCGGTGTCGAGTATCGATCCCAGCGCTCTACCAACTGAGCTACCCAGGAACTCCATTCGACACCATCTCAATTCTTCCCCTTGTATCCATACAACTCGAGTGGGCTGACAAGACGCCAGACACCTACATCGACTGCATACAAATTCTGTGTGACTTAGAATTGTGGTTTTCTGTTAACGTCCCTACTGTAACATATATCATGCAAGTCTAGTTTATCAGGTAAAGCTCCCTGTGAAGCAGACTTGAATAATTTCAAAGGGAAAAATTGTTCCAGGGCCGGGTATCGATCCAGGGACTTCTAGTTGAATGTACCAGCGCTCTACCAACAGAGCTACCCAGGAACTCCACCCGACACTGTCTCACAGAGAGCTTTACCTGAAAAACTAGACTTACATAATATATACATTACTGTAGGCATGTTAACAGTAAACCACAATTCCAAGTCACACAGAGTTTGTGTGCACTGGACATGGGTCTCTGGCGTCTTTCACACTCGTTTTTCAACAGGATTACACAAAGTACTGAAGTTTTCTCTATGAGTGGGACAGTTGTGCAAAGAACAAGCATTGTGAAACTAAACAATGGCTTCTTCAACAGAAAATTGTAACCAGATGTTAAAAATATTGGTCATGAACCACTGGTAGAACAGAGCAAAATGATACTATCAGAATTACACAGAATGTTCGTAACTTAATGTGCAATATTTTAAGGACATATTTATCGTTTAATTCTACATCATTTAAACGTCTGATGACGATTTCTCTTATAGTAAATGTTAGAACAGAATAATGTCAAAAGAACATAAAAAGGTCCACACCTGTGGAGTAACGGTTAGCGCGTCTGGCCGCGAAACCAGGTGGTCCTAATTCGATTCCCGGTCGGGGCATTACCTGGTTGAGGTTTTTTCCGGGGTTTTCCCTCAACCCAATACGAGCAAATGCTGGGTAACTTTCGGTGCTGGACCCTGGACTCATTTCACCGGCATTATCATCTTCATCTCATTTAGACGCTAAATAACCTAAGCTGTTGATAAAGCGTCGTAAAATAACCTATTAAAATAAAAATAAAACATAAAAAGTGTGTTCTTTATTATGAAGTTAACAAAACGATGCGAAAACCTATCTCTACCTTGATACAGTGCAACACGAAAAAGAAACAAATGAGAGAGAAGAGAAGTTTCAAATAACTTGTTATAGGCGTAACATTAAACAAGGCTACAAAAAAAAAAATGAAAGATACTGAGAACAGATGAATCTTTGTGTGATCAGTACCGGTTCGGCCCGAAATGTCCTCCTTGAGCTTATCTAAACTCCTCAGCTCGATGCAGTATTGAATTCATTGCTTCCGCAAATATTGACCGGATAATGTCCTACGTGCTCTGCAGCAGTGTTAGTAATGCATGTCTTCATCATGAAGTACTGGGATGCCGAACTGAGGGTCCCTACAGAGCCGTCATAGTTCCTGTCAAGGACGTAGCCGCTTTTACCGAAGATAGCCTGCGAATGCGCGATATTGAAGGACTAATCAGCTCTGCATCAAGAAACGCTCTTTTTGTTCAGGAATGAACTTATGTGAGACAAATGCAATGAGTGTTTTCCGTTGAAGAGAAAAATGCTTATTGGAATAATAAACGTACTTGTTTCAAACAAATAGATTTATTTACATCTTACATTTTGGAGGAACAAACTGCTTTCGTAGAAAGCTGACAACGCGTCATTTTCGTTACCGTCATTAACCGAAGATAATAAGACAAGTGTTTATCCGACATTCTGCCACGAATATTTGACTTTGTTAATGTATGTCAATCGTTGATGTCTTTTGCTTATCTTCCAACGCAGAGTCGCACTGTAGTTCGATAAGTTCGAAAGCAAAATCTCTCAAATAATCCTGGAGCAATGGATCTGTTGTATAAGAAGAAGTGAATAGTAAAAACTTTTTTGTCATTCGATCAAAGTCAGAGGAACGTTGCTTAAATTCCTTAGACAAACTGTGCAAATGACTAATAACATTTTACTTTCTGACTGGATCAAAAGACGAACAAAACAATCGAGTGTCGGGAAATTCTCTAAATTATTTGCACTTAGTTCCATACAGTACAAGGACAGTTTAAGACTAAATGGTTTGACTCTGTCATGTAAATGTATCAGCGAAACTTTTCCCTGAAGACTTCGTTAAGTTCATTTAATTTGGTAGACATGTCGGATAAGAATCCAGGGTCTTGACACCAAACGTCATCTTCCAAATCAGGTACGTCGAATTTTTTCTCCTTTAAAAATATTTCAATTAAGTCCGCAAATCCCGCCAATTTCTCGGATTTACATGGCCCGCGCTATGTTCGCTACAAGAACCGAAGACAACTCACCTGTCGGTACGCAGCTCACATTTTGAGAGATATTTTCGTGTTGTTTGTAAAAAAAAAATAGAATTTATCTAAAGGTCTCCGCCATATATAGGTTCTTTAATCTTTTCCAAATATTTCGGTAAATCTACCACCTCTAGCGACCAGTAAAATCGTACCATGTGTCAAACTACAGTTATTTACGTTTGTTGGAAAAACAACGAACGACATGTCTAAACGAATTGATTTCCAACTTCTAACACGACGTATCCTGCTTAGCAGTGTATTATAATTTAGAATCTTAATAACTGTAAATCTTATTTCTTCATTTCGCTCTGATTGCCCTTCTTTACGTTATACGTGGGAACGTGTAACATATCCACAATCGGCTAACTCCCTTAAAAGTACAAGTAAATACCTTTCGAATTTGATGCCTATCGTCTGGACATCGTTTCTGATATTCCTAAGTTACATAGCAGCTCCAGTATTACCATTGAACAATATATTCACAAATGTAATATTAGCGTATTCTTTATAATAGATAGCAATGGCATTTTCATGACCATAATGAAGTACTTCGACAGTTATCCTAGTAGATACTAGAACGTACTGTGTTGTATTTACATGTACAGTGACCCTTTAAACTGAAATTTTGTGGTGTTTTTTTTTTTCAATAAATTGTTGTCAGTGTTAATATTTATAGCATTTTTTTTAATCTGCGTTTCCGTAGACATGACTGTTAAATATATTCCCACATATTTTCACTTTATTTATAGAAACGGAGACAGCCATTGAAATTTATTCCGAACAATGTGAAAGTTATAAAGTGAAAGGTCACGCGTTTCCACTTCTGCTTTCCTTTATATCTAGCCTTGAAAGTTGCAGGTAGTTTCTTCTGACAACTTACAAAAGAACAGCAATATTTCTGTTTGATAGCAATCAACATTCTTCGTCTCTACAGGCGGATATTGGGCGTTTCTATGATAACTCTCAACATCGAGCACGATTCCATTCTGCGAGAATCATTGCCAAATTATACTATAAATCTTTGTCAGCGCTCCGTTCATAAACTGCTATATATTTTTTTTTCTATTTTAACAACAAACTCTTGAAGTTTTCAGAAATAAAATGTACTGCTTTCAGATCTACTCGTACAAACAAAAGATACTGAAGGGACAAACTTGTAATGGGGATATTTATATCAAATATTATCACATATTTGTTACAAATTCAACTTAAAATTATCATAATATTTCATGCCATGACTTAGCTGTAAGAGTTAATGAGTGCGGATCAATATTAAAGCGGAGTTGAGGTTCCGTTAAAAAAAAAAAAACAGCGAGTATCTCTCACTTCTACCAGTTCGGTTGTATTTGTAATTATATTTAAATTCACATTGCACGAAATTTAAAGAGAATGTCGCAATTGTTGCAAATAACTATGGACTGTAATAATTTATTCCAATGGAATAATATACTTCTTTTGCACCAAGAATAGTTCTTGGACAAGCCGTTTGCAGGTCATTCTGATTCTATACAGCAATTTCTCCTGCATTATTTATGAGGTATAAAGAAAATTGAATATAATTAAAATAATAAATATTTTTACTCGTAAAAATCAGAAACACGCCAAAAACGATGATCCATTTCAAGGCTCACCACACAAATTTCTCAGTACTTTTTAAATAACGTACCAAAGAAATAAACCGAGAAATTCGACGGTTAGCATGGCGGAAAGGTTTAACGTGAAGCATTTGTGCTCGAGAGTCAAATGAATAAATGTTACGGAAGTATCAATATCTGATGTCACTTGCTTAGCAACGGATCAGCGTGAAATGTTTACACTCCAGTGTCAAATGAATAAAATGTTACGAAGTATCAACATCTGATGTCAGTTGCTCAGCAACGGATCAGCGTGAAGAATTTATACTCGAGTGTCAAATGAATAAAATGTTACGGAAGTATCAACATCTGACGTCAGTTGCTTAGCAACGGATCAACGTGAAGAATTTATCCTCGAGTGTAAAATGAATAAAATGTTACGGAAGTATCAACATCTGACGTCAGCTGCTTAGCAACGGATCAGCGTGAAGAATTTATGCTGGAGTGTCAAATGAATAAAATATTAAGGAAGTATCAACATCTGACGTCAGTTGCTTAGCGACGGATCAGCGTGAAATGTTTATCCTCGAGTGTCAAATGAATAAAATATTACGGAAGTATCAACATCTGACGTCAGTTGCATAGTAACGGCTCAGCGTGAAGAATTTATGCTCGAATGTCAAATGAATAAAATGTAACGGAAGTATCAACATCTGACGTCACTTGCGTAGCAACGAATCAGAGTGAAATGTTTATCCTCGAGTTCAAATGAATAAAATGTTACGGAAGTATCAACATCTGACGTCAGTTGCTTAGCAACGAATCAGCGTGAAATGTTTATCCTCGAGTGTCAAATGAATAAAATGTTACGGAAGTATAACATCTGTTGTCACTTGGTTAGCAATAAATCAGACTCTTCCATTGATGTGATGATTTCTAGAGGAATAGACGTGCATTCTTGTTTGGATTGTATTTCTTAATAAATTATTTTCTTTATCGTAGACTCATGCAAACGGCTGTTCAACAATGATATTCACTAAACATATGCGTTTATAAATCAACCTAGATTCACAATACGTATATATTATGATAAATTAAACTTTCCTAATATAAACCGATTTCTTTCACAGTCTTCATAACGGCCGTGACTGATAACCATATCGTGAGATCCACTTCCACCTGGAAGACTATGTACAATCTGCTTCATGATGAATTGAAGATAAATTGCTATCTTCTATAACAACCTGTATAGGCTCAATGTTTTAACTGTTTATCTGTATTTGTGAACATGCTTAACTTAATTATTTGTATATTTCAATGTATAACTTATTGAGTATTGTACTTTTCTTGTGCAACCATTTTAATATTTACACCACTTGCATACAGAGACTGATGGTGTTTAATAATTTGTAGATCTGATGATGGCTCATGCAAGCCGGAAACGTTAATCAAATCAAAACAATAATGTTACCGTTACTTATCTAAAATATTTTATTTTTGTTTCTAACTTCATTTCTTTCTTCTCTCCGCTTATCTCATTTATAAATTAGTACAATACTGCAATAGAAAAACACTGATGTCTTGCTACTATGGTTATAATCTACTCCAGGATTAAATACAATATAATTTCTTGGGGTGCAGCAGATTAGTATGCAGTAAACAGAATTGTTATTTTACAGAAACGAAATAAAATCATTTTCAAAATTAAAACCCGAGACTTCTTTAAATCTTTGTTCAAAGAACACAGAATTCTGACAGTTCCTTCCATTTGAAGTGTGCCCAGTATGTATATAACTACAAAAAAACTATTCAAGTGAAATTCTGACTACCATTCATATGATACTGGTAATAGAAACGCCATTACTCTCTCCAAGCATACTACGTAACTTTTTGAGTCCTCTTTACTTTTGATACAAAATGTTTTATTCCCTTTCAGCCAGCATTCTCTCGGCCAGAAATGAAAATTTTCTTTTCGAATTCCACTAAAACACTACTTACTAAATTACTGTTTTTATAAGCTGGACGAGTACTTCGCAAAAGATATACAAACTAATGCCAATAAATATTGTCACTCCTGGTCCAATACATTTCTTTTATTGAGAACTGACAAGCAAACATTTTGATGGAGGCAGATAAAAAAGTAGTTTTTCCTTCCACTATATTAATAATATTAAAACAAGTGCTTACACAAATTTTGATCACTCGAACGCAATTAAGAGGGCTGTAAAAATAAGTTTCCCTGGAGCCGTTTACAGAAAGAAAACAAAATTTCATGGAAAGATTTATTGGAACAGACACAGCAATTGAGATATTTTTCAACATATTCCACACCGGAATTGAGACATTTGTCATACTGTGGGATCAACTTTCGTAGCCCTGTGTCGTAGAAGTCTGCCGCCTGGGATCGGAACTAGTGCGACAGCCGCCTGCACATCTCTGTCGATCCCATGGTACGACAAATGTCTCAATTCCAGTGGAGTATATGTTGAAAAATAGCTCAACAGTTGTTATATCTGTTCCAATAATTGTTCTTAAATGAAATTGTGTTTCTTTTCTTTCAGGGAAACTTATTTCTTACGGCCCTCATAATTACGTTCGAGTGGCCAAAATTTGTATAAACACTCATTTTGACATTATTAACATGGTGAAAAAAAAAACCTTTTTATCTACCCACATTAGAATGTTGGCTGTGAGTTCACATAGGTTACCTTCAAACTTATTTATAAATTACTAATTTTACATGTAGTGTCTAGTGCCAAACCTCAGCTCTCATTAATAATCTGTATAATCCCTTATTAACCCTTAAATTCACAAAGTATCCCTAGGATACAACAGGTTAATACATGCTATAATTTTAATAGAACAATAGAAAAAATTAGTAGAAAAATTAATAACCAAAATTACACAATGCTATAATATGTACAGCATATAAAATATGGACATTGCGATAGTTGTTTTCTTTACAGTCCGACAAGGTTTAATAAACTAGTGTGAGAAATGAAGTTTTGCCAATTTAAGTTAGTTCTTTTCTAGAATGTTACACTGGCCAACAAAAAAAATTTTTTGAATGTTCCTTGCATTTCTTGAGTCAATTCTCACTAATTTTGGGTTGAGAAAAACGAATATGACAGTGAAAAAGTTTTCTTAGCTCTAGTTTCTGTGATACACAATAAGTGGAAGTATTTCAGTTTAACGGATTAAGAGAAAACGATACATTTTAATTACATATGCCAACAATATTGAAAGTGCATTTAATTTTTTTATGGCAGTTACATTCTAAAAGTTCTAAATTTATGGAAGAATACCTGGCAGATGGTTGGGTCTGAAGAGAATCATGTGTGGCTTCATGAGATCGTCGTCTTTTAGCTTGCCTCTTGTAAGTGAGTTCCGGAGCATCCCTGCGCAAAGACCAGCAGTAATCCGCAAACATTGTTTCATTCCAGCGGCCCTGATATCTTTGTTCCACAACAGAAATATCATGATGGAACCTTCCTCCGTGTTCATCACTGAAAGCTCCACAACTAGGAGGGAAAAAGTCTAGGTGAGAGTGGAGAAAATGGATTTTAAGGGACATTTTTCATCCGAGTTGATGGTATTTTTGCAGGAGCACTGTCATCAACTGAGTGTAGTTATCTCTTTTGTTGCCCAAAAATCCATGAATAACTCCCTTGAAGGCTTCCCAAGCTTCCTTTCCTTTCCCCGCCAAATCTTGGTCAAATGCAGGATCCTTTACAAGTTCTCGAATTTGTTTCCCGACAAAAATACCTTCCTTGACTTTGGCATCACTTAATTTAGGAAATTTCTCTCTTACGTTCTTAAAGGCCTGTCCTTCTTGGTTCATACCTATGACAAAATATTTTATCAAACCCAGCTTAATATACAGGGGTGGAAGAAGAACATCTTTTGGGTCCACGAGAGGCTCGGCAATAACATTTTTCTCGCTAGGGTTATGATTTCTTGTAGGCCAGTCTGCCTGAATATAATGCGATTTCCTATCCCTACTGTCCCACATACATAAAAAGCAGCAATATTTTGTGTACCCCAGTTGCATTCCTAAGAGTACAGCAATGAGTTTTAGATCACCACAGATTTTCCACTTGTGTTCATCATATTCGATTGAGTCGAAGAGGGCTGTCATATTTGTATAAATCTCCTTCATGTGAACTCCATGACCAACAGGAATAGAAGGAAGACAGTTGCCATTGTGAAGTAATAAAGCTTTCAAACTAAGCTTGGAGGAGTCTATGAATAGCCTCCATTCAATTGGATCATGGTTCAAATTCAAACATTTCATCAAGCTATTAATGTCGCAGCAAACAAGATTGTTTTTCTTCTAAAAAAAAAAAAAAAAAAAAAAGGAAGCAGATCCCTGTGACGTCTGTACTGTGAGACCCTGATATCACGTTCGAGAAGATTCCATTGCTGTAGTCTAGACCCTAGAATTTCCGCCTTCTTCTTTGACAGGTCAAGGTCTCTAATGAGATCATTCAATTCCGCTTGACTCAGTCTGTGCTGTTTATCATCTTTTTTCCTCAAAATCAGGGCCCTGGGATGTGGAAGGCTTGTTGAGTTCTTCTTCTTGTTCCACACTGTCTTCATTTTCTACTTCAAACACACAATACTCGTGGCATTTTTACAAATTTTACCCTTTAAAAACACTTCCAAACCAGAAATTCTGTATTAATTACAGCAGAAACAATATGAAATTCACAGTGACAGCAATAATACCTATGTGTGTAACTTACAAACAGCTGAAGAACATTTGTGTTTTGTTATTTGACAGGTGTGCCAACTCCCAAAACAAAATTTTCCCCAAATTTCCCCCAAACTGAAAATGCTGACTAAAAAATGAAATGTCACTTTATCTACAAAGCAAGAGCTAATATGTATTTTTATGATGATTTTTGAATTCAGCAGGTGGAAATACATAAGAATTAGCTATTTTTGAGCAAGAAACATTTTCATTGTTGACCAGTGTTAGTGGTCTGGGCATTATGAAAGCTTCGTGGGAAGCATTCTTGCAACATTTTAATGTATGCAACCTGTTAGATTCCATTGATGATCCTCTTGCGACTACAAGAAATTTCGCACAAGAAATAAGAGCCAGTATACAACACCTTGGTTTCTCTTCTGAGGAACAGCCTAATGTGCGAAATATACGGAAGAAACTACGAAATCAACAGTTTGAAGAATGGAAAAGATTTAACCACCGTGGTAAAGGTGTTTCGCATTTTTCAGAATGGTCAAAATCAAATTCCTGGATATCAACCAAGAAAGGCCTTTCCACCTCTCAATGGACTAACGCTATAAAAATGAATTGCAATGTCATCGCAATACGTAGTGTCCCTGGTAGGAGCCAAGAATCCCGTTGCCGCCATTGCAACGAGTATGAAACCCTTCCTCATGTTCTTGGTGTCTGCAGAAAAGGGGAACTGTTACGGAACAATCGTCATCATTGGGTTAGAAGCCGAATTGCTGAATGTCTCAAGAAGTCTGGAAAGTTTGACATTTATGAAGAAGTACATTATATTTCATCCACTGGCTCCACCAAACGTACCGACATCATAGCAATTGATAACAATCAAAAGATTGGCTTCATAATCGATCCCACTATAAGATTTGAGGGTGCCGAATTCCAACCACAAGAAGTAGATCTGGAAAAGAAAAGACATTATGAACCCTGCTTTCCTTATCTGGAAGAGAAATACCGCATACCCGTTTGTCGCTGGGAAGTAATTGGCTTGCTCTTTGGTGCAAGGGGCACTATATCAAGATTTTGTATCAATTTCTTTCATCGTTTCCATATCGATCTTTTGGAACTTCAAGATATAGCCATTAATGTTTTAAGACATTCCATGTTAATTGTAAATAACCATCTGTACAGCTCTATATATGAGAAATAAATTATCATGCCGAGGATAGCTGCCCCCCAAAAATAAAATAAATTAAAATAAAATAAAAATAACATTTAAATTTAAACTAGAATATTGTTGATCTACAATTAATTTAGGTGCTGTTATCATTCGGTACCCCTTTTTCAAGGGCAGCTATCCTTTTTGGATTCTTCTCTCTTAAAGAATCAGTCAAACTCTTACGGAACCATTTATAAGGACTCTGATTAAGTGTACTGAAAAAACTGACGCACCATTATCATTTTTCCTTTTCTTATTAGCTTTCATTGCTTCTTTACTTGTTTGTAATTTTTCTTATTCTGTTTGTTTGTTTACTTGTTTGTCATTTTTTCTTACTCCGTGATCTTTCACCATCTATTTGTTCTTGTTTGTTTTGTAAATAAATTGCAACGAAATTTTGTTTGCTTGTTTTTTAACATTATCTAATTTTTTTACTTTACTTAGTTAAGAAAAACTCTTATATAGCCTAATTGTATTTATTTTACTTTTTCATGTAATTATTTATTGTAAAAACATTGTTAATATAAGATTCTTATCCCTGTATATATTTTATTATTTCGTGTAATTATTGTAAAACCACTGTTAATGTAAAGATCTTATAAATGATTATATTATTTAAATATTTCTATTTCAATTTTAATGTCCACACACTGTACTGTGTAATGAAAAATAAATTACTACTACTATTAATATGAACAAAATTCATCAATAATTCAAAACAAATTGCTGTATACCAGGCCTGGGCAGCAAGAGCGGATTCTACTCTCTCACGGGGAGCCATATGATTTCTCTTCATGCCCTTTCTTCCCCGCCGAACACCGCGCTGCGTTGATTCCGTGATAGATGAATATTAAGCGTCCCCGTTTAGAGCCTAGTTCCTCTCCCGATACCCAGCCCTGCTGTATACGACAGACACTACATTGTGCATACCTACGTCAATGGAGTTGTAAATCCTATCAGGTTGTTGGGAAATTCTCTGATGCATTCATTGTAGCAATAAAAAAGATCAATTCACGCTGTGAAGAGGGAATTAAAATTTCAGAGAATGAGTTTACGAAAAACAAACTCAGCAACTCATATACGGATAGTTGTTATTTACTTCATGTATTTCTTATCAAAAGAAAGCCTATCAAAGCACCAGACGTAAAACATTCTAAAAACAAATATCGCGATTTTAAACTTTTTGTTCTGTGAATGGAATGACACCTGTATGTAAATGTTATTTTTAGGAAAGTTGCAGCTATTTATGAACTGTCTTCAGTGTGATAACCACACAGTGTAAAATTCATTCAGAGAATAATGTAACTTTACACCTGTAGTTGGTAGAATATTAACTTTTTATCCTGACGGTTCTATGGCTTAAAACTTGTCATTTTTAAACCCTAATTAAAACGTAAATTTACACAAAGCATACAGAGTAATGGAATATAATGCTTCATGCTTCATTTCATACTATTGCACTTTAACAAAAAACTGTAAAAAATTAATAAAATATATTTAAAAAATGAACCAGGCTACAGTCAGTCTTTTGGATCACTGGAGGGAGATATAAAGGTCAGTATTCAGGACTCACCTTCACATTAGAAGCTGTCGCATATCGACTTGTAATAAAGAAAATAATTCAACCAGTGTTGTAGAAATTTAGGCAGCATAAGGAATGGAAAAATAAGAAAAAAACTCAATATATATTCACTAATTGAAAAAATGTAACTACAAAAACAATTGGAGATATCATTTAGAACATAAAGAAGAATATAGATTGTTTATGTTTGCTCAGGAAATATAAACCTCATAGCAGACGTGACCAAGGTAGACCAAGAAAACGTTGGACCTGTGACCACATTCTAGTATATACAGTCACGAAGCTCAATACTTAATAAATATGCATCCATAGATAGTTGCTAACCACCAGGATCGCTACTATCGCCTCATCACAGACCCTTTTCCTAACAGACAATAAAATGTACTGTACTTTCGATATCGCCTTCTTTTGAAAAAATTAACACCTTCCTTCCACTATTGAAATATGAAATACACAACGTTTAGATATTATTTTCATAAAGTATATGCATTATATTTTATAAACTCACCTTCCTGGATCTTTCGGAAGATGGATAACTTTGACCTCTTTTTCTTACAATTTATAGTACTACAAACGTCTCCTTGTGCCATATTATTATTCAAATTATTGTATTTTAGTCAATTACAGTTATTACAACCAATAAAGAAAATTTTACAGTTTATACAACTTTTCACAACAGTGCGAAATACGGCACAGTCAATGCCTTTTCGATCTAGAGTAGGCCGTAATGTACGTTCGAATTTTCTATACAGTGCATGGAGCTCAGTGAAATATTATATTATAACTTTATTGCATATCATTACGAAGTTTTATTCAGTGTAATGTGTCCATAAGTTCCGTTTACTTCTTGTTGCATAATATTTTGCAGAAATAATTACAAAACTGTGTTATTTAAATGTGAAGAGAATTTTACTTGTTACCATAATCTATTCGCATCAACATTTTAAGTTTAGAATGGAAGCTATTTTGAGTTTTAATAAAAAAGAATTTATATTGTGATTTTAATTTAGCACTTCTACCTTACGTAATCGTAGACAGAAAATTTACCATACCACTCCTATGAAATTAGTGTACGTACAATTGTGTTACTTCGTCTCTTAGGTAGTAGGTAGATAAATACAATAATTCAGCACCAGTACTCAATTGTATTAAAATACAGACAAATTGAATGTGCGGAGTATCATACATGGCATTGTGCTCAATTATAATGTATAATTGCGAATATAGGAATATAAGTTAAATATAGTAAACATAACGTAAAATTTCCATATGGCATAACATGCATATGTAATGGCAGGGCATTGGAGACCACTAAAATTAGGCAGAAAGGGGCAACTGGTACAGTAAGCATAACCTATAATTTCAACATATCTAAATATCCGTGCGGTGCAACTGAAAATTATTGCATCGTGCATAAATGAATGTACAAGAATTTCGCAAAATTTAATCGAAATAAAGGCAGGTATTACACATACGAATAACGTAATTTTCACACTAAAAATAATATTACACCTTAACTCGCAAGCGAATTATGTCTGAAGTGTCTCATAATCATTGTTTTAAATTTTATTAATGCAATTACACTACATTTTAGAGAAATATATGTTACTTTTTATGCATTCCAACTAATTTATATGGTTGAAACGCCACTCTTCGTGATCGGGTTAAGCGAGTCACATGGTCTGCCTTACGGCCTGTATTTTGTTTCTAGTACTCACAGCGTTCCAAGTGGCTAGCAACTATCGCGAGAAATGCAAAAAAATCATCCCAAGCTTCGTGACTGTATATAGGCGACTAGACTGTACTATGACGTTGGAACACGCAGCATTTTCTAATCTATTTCATCTCTCATATCATTCATATGTATAGCTGTTTCATATGAATGTAACAATATGCTTATGTAATGTGGACAGAGAAGCAACTTATAAAATGACAATTTAAATTGCTTAGATTTGCAAAAACTCTATATTAAGAAAGTAAGGCACCTTGGTTAAAATAATTTTCCTTTTCTTGTAACAACTTGTTTATAAATAAATATTTACATAGTGAATATGAATATACAGGGTGCAATTGAAATAATCCTGCAGATTGAAAAGGATGATAGGGTACACTTAAATGAATAGAAAACCTATATTGTGTTTTATGATTAAATCCACAGATAATTACATAATTAACTTGGAAGTTTCATCAGTCTGTCAACATCTCCGTTAAGATACTCCTATTTCTTCTCTTAAATACAGATGTAAGAGGTCAATGAACTCAAGTCTGTCTTCCTACGTGAAGTACCTCCCACTCCCTCTCTGGATACAATGTTGTATGTATGTATGTATTTATTCACCCTGCAATGGGTATATACCCGGTGGCAGTGGTAACCAATTACACTCAATAATGACAATAATAAACCTATTAATTAAAAATACAATTAATGATAATACTAATAATTAATACTACTACTACTACTAATAATAATAATAATAATAATAATAATAATAATAACAACAACAGGGAATATACTAAATTAAATGAAACGATCACTTAAAATAACATTTGAAATATTCTAATTTGTATCTTAAAACTAAGATCGAACTAAAACCCACGAGTATATGTCCATATCTGCACAAGTACCTTTCAACATTACACTCATTTCGCTGTCAACTCACTCACTGCACTGGAACTACGACACATTTCACTGATTCTATCCTGATTTCACTAACACTTCAAAAACATTTCACTGTTCAAATACTTTGCACTGCCACTATAACCTATACAGCTTCACTGACAGGAACACGTTTCACTTACACAGCACACTTCACTGACACGACATACTTCTTCACTGATACAACACACTTCACTGACACAACATAATTCTTCACTGATACAACAGTTCAATAACAACATATCATTTACACCCTTTAAGTACTGTGTATAATTACCGTCTATTAGTAAGGTCCTTAACCCTATTTAAAATACATTTTTGGTTGTTGGTAAAGCCTTTAGTAAGTCTGCAGGTAAAGCATTCCAGTCCCTGATAGTACGATTGAGAAAAGAAAACTTTCCAGTGTCCGTCCTCTGCCTTCTTTCCCTCAATTTATATGAGTGGTCGTTCCTTGAAGAGTAATTTGGCGGCTGCAACCTATTTTTTATTTCTTTCCAGGCAGGCTCACCTCTGTATGTTTTGAATAGTGCGCATAATCGAATTCGCGTTCTCCTGTCCGTGAGTGTGTCCCATTTTAATGGTGAATTTTTCCGACAACACTTAAGAGCCCGTTTTTGAATCTTTTCCAGTGTCTTAATATGTTCTAATCTGTAAGGATCCCAACATGCAGCACCATATTCCATTACTGGACGTACTAGTGATTTATATGCAATCTCTTTGGATTTATCAGAACCTTTTCTTAGTACCCTCATCACAAAGTGTAACGCTCTCCATGCTTTTCCCGCTGTGTCTGTAACGTGTTCCCCCCTGCCGAGATCGCTGCTAAATGTTATTCCGAGGTATTTACATTTGTTAACTTCCGGAATGGTTTCACCCCCTAACGTATACGATGCGACTATTTTATTTCTTTTCCTTGTAAAGCTGATGGCTTTGCTCTTTAGAGAATTTATTTTCATTTTGTTGGCTATTGCCCAATCATTTATTCTATTGAGGTCATTCTGGAGAAGAGTAGTATCTTCATGACTTTTTATTTCCCTGTATAACATACAATCATCCGCGAATAAGCGAACCCTAGATAAGATATTAACTGGCAGATCATTTACAAAAGCCAAGAATAGAAGAGGCCCCAAGACACTCCCCTGCGGGACACCGGAAGTAATTTCAATTGGGTTCGATAATTCCTCCCCTACCCGTACTCTCTGAGTGCGACAAGTTAAAAATTCCTTGATCCACTGGAGCACTCTGTAGTCAATCCCCGTTGATTGTAGTTTAACCAACAATATATCGTGTGGGACTACATCGAATGCGCGTGAAAAGTCAATAATCACTGCATCTACTTGGCTATTGGAATCTATTCCGTCTTCTAAATCCTGACATACCGTTACTAATTGACTCTCACATGAATAGCCCCCCTGAAATCCATGCTGACAGTTATGTAACCAATTTGAGTCATCCCAATGCTGCCTTAGATAAGCTGAAATCAAGTGTTCCATCTGTTTGCAAACCACAGAGGTAAGGCTGACCGGTCTGTAATTTTTTGTATCTGAGCGAGACCCTGACTTATAAATTGGCACCACTATTGCATCTTTCCAATCTCGCGGGACAGTACCATTGTTAATTGATATTTCAAATATACGCACTAGATAGGGAATCATGGCTTCCCCTCCCAATTTTAGTACGTCTCCGGCGATCCATCAGGTCCTACTGATTTATGAGTTTTCAATTTAGAGATCCTTCTCCTTATGTCCCTAGGCTTGATAGAAAACTGACCCGTATTTTTCACAGAAGCTAAGTGTGGTACTATTGTCCTCATCCCAAAAACAGTGGCATAATAGGAATTTAATTTTTCTGCTTTTTCGCTGTCCTGTACGATAAATTGATTGCGGTCATTTTTTAGGGGGAGGCTCGAATAATTTTCCTTGCGTCGTCTCTTCACATATTTATAAAATTCCCCCCACCCGTTTTGTTCACCTTTGAAAAGTTTGTTTAGGTAATTTTCCTGCGCTATCTTCTTCGCATTAAGCAGTTCTTTCGATAGTTGTGTGAATTTTGTTTGTTTTGCAAGGCTTTCCTTGCGCTGTCTGTAGGATTTCCTTAGTTTTCTTTTCAGTTTCCGTATGTATTTATTATAATATTCCGGATCGGGATTGTTTGATAAGCGTTTAACCGGGATAAATTTCTGTATTCCTGTTAATATAATCTGCTTGAACTCCGCCCAGCATTCTTCTACACTACTGCCCTTTACTGCCCATGATGAGTACTTTTCTCTAAGATAATTTTGGAAGCCTTCTCTGTCCGCTTTGTTATATTGCAAGATATTTTTGTTCTTTTTACCGCTTTGCTTGTACTTAGCATTCCATAATATTTCAAGAATTACCGCGTCGTGGTCACTAATACCTGGAATCACTTCAATACCTGCGACTATTTCTGAGGGTCTTAAAAGAAATATGTCTAGTAACGAATCTCCCCTTGTCGCCCTGTCTGTTACTTGAATTAAGTTATGTTTCCAGATGAATGCGTTTACTAATGACTGGGCTTGACTCATCCCTCCCTCTATTGTACCCTGCCAGTTTACCTGAGGCAAGTTTAGGTCCCCTGCAACGATAACATACTGCCCGCGGATTTTTCTATTTTCCAACATATCTCTTATTTTATACAGTACGTTCAAGCTGCTGTTGAAAGCTACTATCATTCAGTGGCTTGCTATTAGTGATTTTTAAGTTAAATTTATACGAAAATAGTCCATGCTATTGAAATACGTCAGAGGAATAAATTATTCTTTATTAGATTTTCTATCGATACGGACAAAGTTACGATTACACCCGCAATAGTTACCGTATAAGAGGGCGTTAAACGTTTGGAAAAAAAAACCTTTTTTCTTTCTGAGAAAACTATGAACTTACCACCAATATGTTATTACTTGAGCTAGTCGCACTGAAAATAAGTAGGATTATTTCACTTCTACCCTGTATCCTATAATAATATCGCAAAAAACGCTATTTTGTTTCAAATTTTATGCCTGAACACCTTCGTATCATAAACAAAATTGCTAAGTCAACGCGCGCAATTTGAAAACAAGTACCAAACGTTCTGGTGTATCATCGCTGATCATGCACAATAGTACAGGTTGAAACAGTTTTCAAACAATTGTCAAACCATTATAAACTCGATGCATAAACAAACCTAAAGCCACGTTTCCACTATTGCAACTGCGCAGGAATAATGAGAGGCAAACAACAGTTGCCAGTTAAAACTGCAGATTTTCTTGCGCACATCTCATTTCTATTTGCGCACATATTCATTTTGGATAAGAAAATATCACAAAGGAAGGGATGAAACTAGAATCAGGATTGAGGAAGTGAGCTGGCCGAAATATCATTTTTTTTAATTACGCGGATGTCAAGACCAGATTTCGAAATTAAATTACAATTGATTGGATCAGGAAGAATTTTTTTTTTTTTTTCGTGAAGCAGTTTCAGCAGTTACCACACAGACCATGTGTGTAAGGTTTTCAGCCACTAGTGACAGCGTTCCAAATTTAAGATTCACTTTCAAATTGTCAGGTCCTACTATTTCACGCTATAAAAATAAATTTTCCTAACGATCGTGAAGACTCTCTAAACTCAAGTAAATGTAAGATTTTAAAATTATTATTATGTTACTAACTTAATTTATTGTGAAACAACAATAAACAAAAATAAATAAGACAACAGAATAAAAGTATTTTTTCTGCAATCAAGCTCCTTTTTTCAGGAGGAGCCAAATAATTATCTGATTAACATTCTTTATGATTAATTGGATTATGGGGACAGAGTATAATACGTAACGGTAGGGACAGGAGGGCAAATAAACCAAATGGCTTTTAAGAAACCTGGAGGTTCATTACCGCCCTCACATAAGCCCGCCATCGATCTCTATCGTGTGCAAGATTAATCCAGTCTCTATCATCATATCCCACCTCCCTCAAATCCATTTTAATATTATCCTCCCATCTATGTCTCGGTCTCCCCAAAAGCCTTTTTCCCTCTACATGCATTTATAGATTCGCCCATACGTGCTACATGCCCTGCCCATCTCAAACGTCTGGATTTAATGTTCCTAATTATGTCAGGCGAAGAATACAATACGTGCAGTTCTGCGTTGTGTAACTTTCTCCATTCTCCTGTAACTTCATCCCTCTTAGCCCCAAATATTTTCATAAGACACCTTATTCTCATTTCGTTCGTTCGTTCGTTCATTCATTCATTCATTCATTTTATTCTATAGATCTTACATGAGCAATGAAGCTTTAAGATATGGAACAAATCAAAATTTTACAATATTACAATTACAATGTTTACAAATTTTTACAATATTTTATGGTTTTTAGTTTTACAATTTAATTATTTTCTACAATTTTTACAATTTTGTGCACTTTTTTTGTAATATTTTGGCGAGATGTAGTGAGATGAGGAGAGGTCCGAGGATTCGCCAAAAGATTACACGGCATTTGCCTTTTGGTTGAGGAAAACTTCGGAAAAACCCAACCAGGTAATCAAATCAAAGGGGTGAAATGAAGTGATGCAGAGGACTCGCCATAGACCATCCGGCTTCAGTCCCACGGCTGGGGAAAACCTCGGAAGAAACCATTCAATGAGAGAAACCATTCAACTCAAACACCCTTAATTTCTGTTCCTCTCTCGAAGTGAGAGTCCAAGTTTCACAACCATACAGAACAACCGGTAACATAACTATTTTTTTTAATTCTAATTTTCAGCTTTTTTGAAAGCAGTATGGATGAATAATTTCTGACATTTCCCATATTTATTCTGCGTTTAATTTCCTCTCGAGTGTAATTTATATTTGTTACTCTTGCTCCAAGATATTTGCATTTTTTCACCTTTTCGAAGGATACATTTTCAATTTTTATATTTCTATTTATTAGAATGTTCTGGTCACGAGACATAATCTTATACACGGTCTTTTCGAGATCTACTTCCAAACCTATCTCTGTACTTGCTTCAAGTGAAATTATAAATGAATGAATGAATGAATGAATGAATGAATGAATGAATGAATGAATGAATGAGTGAATGAATGAATAAGTAATTGAGTGAATAATTTAGTGAATAAGTGGATAAATAAATAAATAAATGACTAAATTCACAAGCGAATGAATAAGTGAATAAATGCATGAATAAATAAGTGAATAATTATGTGATTAAAGAAATGAATAAATAAATAAGTGATCAAATAAATACATAAGGGAATATATGTACCGTATATTAAAAATAAATACGCGAATAAATAATTGAGTGAATAACTAAATAAATAAATACGTAAATAAGTAAATAAATTAACAATGAGAGATGTGTATAGAGACAGACAGGCAGATCATTTCAAACACGTTACAAAGAACACATCACAGCCATAATCAAACAACAAAACACTTCCACATACGCAGAACACATCACAAACGCCAACCACACCTATAGCAACATAAACACACACATGGAAATTCTATATCTCCAACCGAAAAACCAGACAGAAACTAAACACACTAGAACAATAAGAAATTTACAGATACACAAAAACACACCCGCATCATATCCTCAACACATAACTGAATTTCAGAACACACACACTTCTTGACTCCACATTATACTACACAAACACACCCCCACAGGAAACGCATTCAGAAAGCGCAAAGACCACCCAGTTCTGAGGATAACTCACAGGCTGAAACTAGTCAACAAGGTAACTTAGTTATTTAACACGTGGAGGCATATATATACTTTATATTCCAAGTGATATAGTGTTAAAAGTTATGTGATGAAGATGTATAAATTAATTAATTCGGTTTTCTTCGCTCCTACGTGAAGCCTATGAAAGTGGCATTTGAAACTTTTAATTTTATAGTTGACTGTTTTTGTAAATCCCAGCTGATACATTTCTGCTTAAAAATTGATGGGCATCCCCCCTTTTCTGACGATCCTTATAATTCGGTTCTGAGGCTCGCCGAAGATCAGGATAATTCCTGTATTCTTCAGTAAACTCTACGCTTTTCCCATTAGACCAGTTCATCGCAGTCTCACATACAGATAACCTATGAAAAAATACTCTACAAACTAGTCGAATGCACCGAACCTATACAAATGTTTGGAATGAAAACAGCAGCTCCTACGGAAGATCTGAAATCAGCTGGTGAAGAAGCAGATAGTTGCCAATGTCTCCCAGTCCCAGAGCGGGAGACTCGCGCATACTTGTCCAAGGATTGGGCCACAGTCTACTACATACAGTCGCGAAGCTCAATATGTAGTAAAAATGCAAACATGGGTAGTTGCCCACCACTAGGATCGCTACTATCGCCTCATCATCGCAGATCTCTCTCCTAGTAGACGACAAAATATGTTGCACTTTCGTTGTGTTCTTTTGGAAAAATTAACACCTTCCTTCCATTATTGAAATATTAAATGCATCAAGTTAATTTATTATTTTAATGAAGTATATTAAATTCCACCATAAACTCGAAGATACCTGCAAGAAATAAGTTAATATTATTTTTGTTTGTGCAAAACGAACTGAAATTTACTATAATCGCTTCACTCATTCAAGATTATAGCGATAATTAACTATGAAACCAATAAATATTAATTTGCATTTTCCTTTACAACAATAATAATGGAAATATGAATTAATGGAGTAACTTACGTGTACCGCTACTTGTAGTGTAGGCTTACGTAGTTAACAAAGTGGGATGAGGTTAAGCAATAATAATCACACCAGAATTGGAAATAAAACGTGATCAATACATTTTATTGTAACAGACTTTTTCTACGTCTCTAGTAAAGTAACAAATAAAAATAACAACAACATTAACAGCTATAATTAAAAACATATCCTTTGAAAAAAAAGTAGGCCTAAGCAATAATAATCCCACCAGAATTGAAAATAAAACGTGATCAATAAATTTCATTAAAACAAACTTAATTTTTCTACGTCTCTAGTAAAATATTATTATTCCAATTATTGTATTTTAGCCATTAACATATTCATTACAACCAATAACGAACATTTCACAAGCATCAATGTGAAATACGCAACGAGCTAGCACTCGATGGAAATACGACACAGTCCAAAGTCGACCGTGGACAGTCTATTGTTTCTAGTTGCTAACCGCTTGGAGCGCTTTATCACGAGATTTGCAAAAAATCACCTCAAGCTTCGCGACTGTATATAGTAGACTGTGGATTGGGCGCAGACAGTTTATTCCTGCATCTCGCCTTGCGCATATCTGCCTAACTGGCAACTGTTGTTTGCCTCTCGTTATTCCTGCGCAGTTGCAAAAGTGGAAACGACGTTTTAAGTGGAAACTCTTGTTTGCCTCTCATTATTCCTGCGCAGTTGAAATAGTGGAAACACGGCTTAATGCTAATGAAATGAGTCCAGGGTCCAGCGGCGAAAGTTACCCGGGAAAAACTTGAACTGATAACTTATCCCAACCAGATATTAACCCGGGTCCGCTCGTTCTACGGTCAGACATTCTAACAGTTTGTCCACAGCGGTGAACGGAAGGAATTAATCAATTCATATCATCCTAACTCACTTCCTGGCTCCCTATTTCCATTTTATACTATTAATTTCAATGTCACTCTTCACTCAATTCTTAGCAATTAATCGTCCCTTAAAATTCACTAGTCTAGGCTAGTTTGAAGCCATTAAGTTCGGATATACGGGAAGTAGCTGTAATTTCTAAACCATCGATGCTAAATTACATATAATCAGAACCCAATTGTTATAAATTAATTTCTTCAAAGCACAACTGCAGTAAATCTGCCTAGCAGAAATTATTACCTAGCATTCGCAGCAATTACAGTGCATCTCCCACCGGTTAAGGTCATCACTATGGCGACGGTAGCTACACATGCTATACAGCAGTATGCTGTTTCTCTATCTAAAAAGTCAATAGGGGTTATTTCAGGGTGTGGGTTGTACAAATAAAAATAATGCACGAGTTGTAATTAAAATGTAATAAATGGCAAAGATCGAAATCCCTGTGGATTTAAAACTGCACACAGTTAATTAAACAGCGTAGCCTATATCATAATTAATAGAATAATAGAATTAATCAGACATCCATTTGAAGTTGTGATAAATAAATTTTGATTAGTTTAACTTAGTTTTCTGAAGCGCTAGGATGATTATAAGATTGAGACTGCACATACGTTACGCACCCACATTCGTTCTGAATGTAATTATCAGAATAAGTATTCACAGGTTTATTCAAAACATGTTAAAATACTTTTAAAATCTAGGAGCGTTAATAAAAAAAAATGTTTTATTAATTGAGAATACTTCTCAATTTTGAGTTTTTCTCATCAACGAAACATTAGACTGACGTAAAAGTTCGTAAAGTTTTTTATCCTGTGATAGAAGTTTTTATCTAAGATGGATATAAGAGGGAAATCAAGCAGTATTATATTCTCCTACATTATCTATGACTCTCTGCCAATGCTGCGATAGTATTTCGAATCCGCGTCTGAGGAAATCTTCTAGTTTGCAGTTAAAGAAGTCGCCTAGCCAAGTTTGTAAAGGTTCTTCGTTATCAAAGGAGTTCCCTTGAAGATTGGACAGAGAACGGAAAAGGTGGAAACATGAAGACGCAAGATCGGGAGAATATGGCAGATGTGGAATCGCCTCCCAACCAAAGTACTAGATAGTTGCTTTCGTCATATCATAGGAGTGCATTAGTTTTGCAGCAGCACTTGATGCAGTCTTCCCGGCCATTTTTCTTCAATTGTGGCCGGAAGATTAATTAATTATTGGGTTTCTATGACGTTTTATCAACAGCTATGGTTATCCAGCGTGTGAGTGAGACGAATTTGATAGTGCTAGCGTAATGAGTTCAGTGTTCAGCGCCGAAAGTTATCCAGAATTTACTCTAAATAGGTTGAGGGAAAATCCCGAAAAAAAACCTCAACTAGGTAACTAGTCCCAAACAAGATTTGAACCCGAGGCAGCTCGTTTCACGGTCAGACATACTAACCGTTACTCCTCAGCAGTGAACTAGCCGCAAGACGTCAGAGTTATTGGCAATGAATGTCAGTAGTTACGTTGACATTGCCGGAAGCAATTTTATTCTATCTCGCGACGCCTTTTTTTCCACCAGACTTATGTATAACGCCATATTCTGTAAATGGACACCAACTTTTGTACGAGAAGTTGTCTGTTGAAACAAGAGAATCATTTGGAGCAGGTTCACATAATTATTTACAAAATAAGCTTTTAAATATTAATATTTTGTTGTATATTTAATATGCTACCAAATAAAATAAATAAATAAATAAATAAATAAATAAATATTCATATAATTAAACATATTTCCCATCATCATCCTTACCTAAATTCAACAACTAGGTACCTCAAATTTTTATACTAAAGATAATAAAAAAATTAGCTATAATTCTTACACTAACAGGGTTCAACACTATTTACAATACAACACAAGCAATTTTTCTGTATTTTCTAGCAAAGTATTTCACTTTCTTTCAGTTGATGTTTTGCATCATGAAAAACACATGAAGTTGCAAAAAGAGGAGAAATTAAGTAGCCAATATTGAGTTACACCTCTATAATAGATATGGAAACACTAAAGAACTTTTACTGGATTCGAGAAAATGAGGAAGTATGGAATAGAAACGACTTATTATTATTATTATTATTACTATTATTATTATTATCATCATTATTATTATCATTATTTTTATTTTTTATTTTTTATTTTTTTTTTGCATTCTCAAATTCATTCACGCTACAAGTTCAATGACTCTAAAAGGGAATTTTGAGATTTCACTTGTCCATGGCAATCAGTGAAATTAATGAAATGGGTTTTCCTGGAAAACATCTCTGTTGTCTCCTTACAATATCTGGAAAGCTCAGTTCAGTAGTAGTTATAGAAATATTAACAGGCGGGGTAATGCCTGAAAAATATGGAAATTTCATTGAAATATCGAGAAAAAAATATATTGCTCGCGTTAATTACATTGTGCATTGTGAAAATCATGGTTCCAGGAATGCTTTTAAATATGAGCATTCATATTTTGCCTGTCACTACCTATAACAATGAATACTAAATTCGGATTAAAACAATTAAAAAACGTATATTACCTTTTTCAGGGGAAAAAATGAGCCGGTGCTAGAAATGACTCACGCGGAGTATACCAAACATACGCGGATATATCACTACAAACATTTTCAAATTGGAATTGAAAACAAATTAGGTCGAATTCCCTAAAGAACGAAATTGTGTTTCCTCATGGACCCCAGAAAGAAACAAAACGTTTCCTCGTTGGGCCATCAGTGCACATACCCAGAGGAATTCTCATCTTTCACGGACACGAACTCAGAAGTTCACTGGAAGAAAGGAAACTTGGTTTTCGGTTTGTGTTATAAAGCTAGAAGGGAGGGGGAGTGAGTGTAGAAAGGTGACTGAGCAAACATGCAGGAAAAACTTTTAATGCACTTACTTGCTGTGCTTCTATTAAAGAGACACTGGCTTACTCCGAAAAGCCTTTGCCTCCCTCACCTATTGGCTGTGTTCTTCCCCCACTCCACTTCCATTCGTGTACGTAATGAGAAAAAACAGCAAAAGGTACAATAACAAAAAGCAGTCACTTCCCTTCTGGAGGATACCCTGGAGAGATAGCGGTCGCGTCTGGAGCCAAAGTAATATTATTTTTCCACAGTACCAGCAGAAAATAGAGCATCAACCAATCTTGTGACGTAGGCCTATTAAAGTGAATTCATTTTCAGCCCTAAGTTTCTCCTTTCACTCAATTACCAATAAAATTATTGCGTAACTAAAATAAGTTGAAATTATAAATTTTCTTTCAAGAGAAATAGTATCTGAAATTTTTGCAGGTCGATATATGAAGGGTTCAGAGCCATAGTGGGCCAAGCGCCATTTAATAAAGACTGAGAAAGCAAGGATTAAAGTTAAGTGAATACCATAGTTTTATGAAGACTGATATATAATTTAGTTTTAATGTTCTTACTTTATATTATTAGCTATATTTTTAATTAAATTATGATAATCACTTAATTTTAACCCTTGTTTTCTCCGTTTTTATATATGGCGCTTGGCCCACTATGGCTCTGAACCCTTCATATGATTTTTTGGAAATTTTTTATTTCTTGCATGAGGAAGACATACTATAATTTAACGTAGCCACACACACATTTCAATTTTATTAGCGAGATATTTCTCGCCAAACCTGAAATTTGGAGGTAGAAAATAAAACCTATATTAGTGGTGTGTGTGTGTGTGTGTTTGTTCCCCCATCAGTCCGTAGTTCAAACCTCCTGAGAATTTTGTGCGTAATGCACCTACTCGAACGGCTTACATTACAAATCTACAAGGACAGGGTCCCGACCTGATCCGTGGACAGGGATCGGACAGAAGTCCTTAAGGACTTTTAGGGCTCGGAAAATTACAAGCAGTAAACATTTTTACGAGATTTTTCTCGGGCCGCGATAGTGTTTCTTATTTTCAATAAAAATGTATTAAGAATATTTTTTAAGACGAAAAATAATACAAATCTGCAGGTGTGTATGCTGCGTAATTTACGTATAACTAAGTGTTTTTTTTTTAGTTTTCTTCTTATTCTCGTTATATTAGTCTTATTCTCCATGTATACCCTTTGTTCTCCTTGTCCGTTTCCTTGTTTTCACCGCCTTCCCTTTGGTTTGCTTGCATTTTCTTTGTTCTTGTATTATTTAAATTGTTATTCTTGTATTTCCCTTGTTATCCTTGTATTCACCTTGTTTTTCTTTTATTCCACCTATCATTCTTGTCTTTCACTTGTCCTTGCATTTTTCTTTCTTTTTTAACAAAGTATATGACCAGGTGAACAAATTTTCCGTGTTTGTATACAGTAGCCTACTCTGCAGATGTTTTCGCAAACTTTAGCAATTTAACAGTATTCTTTAAGTAAAAAATTTTTTATTTATGTTGAAGATCAGACTGAGGCAGTGATTAAAAAGTCTTCATTATGTGTAAGCCGAGTTAAAGATGATACTGGATACATTACTGACTCCACTGACGAAGAATTGTGACTGGCTTCAGAGATTACTTCCCTGCACGAAATTCTTAAAACTTACTATTAAGGAGTTACGTAAAAAAATTTGTAATATCTAGTACTCTTCTTTCCACAAATTTTTGTGAACAAATATATTTTTTGTTTATTTTTTGTTGACCTATATGAAGAAGAAGTATAAAAATCGACTGGATGCTGACCCAAATTTGAGACAAAAGTAGGACAACAATGATAAGGATGTTGAAGATATGAAATGGAAAAAAGAGGCATGATTTGTCTCATCACATTTAGATTTAGTAAATACTCTGCATGTTACATTCAGTTCATGTATCCTAATAGAAGTCAATAAAATTAAATTTATTGTTCTTCCTAAATCTATCTCTCATATTCTCCAACTAAAATGTTTCGCATAAGTAACTACCATATAGATATAAAAACATTGCAGAGTAAGTCCTCCGACAATTTTTTGGAAACCATTGCCTTAGGAAAGTCCAGGATAAAAGAGAGAGTTTGGAATAGAGCGGCTTACATCAGCTGCTTGTCTATGCGGATGACGTGAATATGTTAGGAGAAAATCCACAAAAGATTAGGGAAAATAGGAGAATTTCATTTGAAGCAAGTAAAGAGACAGATTTAAAAGTAAATTCCGAAAGGACAAAATATATGATTATGTTTCGTGACCAGAACATAGTACGAAATGGAAATTTATATTTTGAAGAGGTGTAAAAGTTCAAATTTCTTGGAACAACAGTAACAAATATAAATGACACTCGGGAGGAAATTACATGCAGAATAAATATGGGAGAAGCCTCTTATCATTCGGTTGAGAAGCTTTTGCCATCTAGTTTGCTCTAAAAAACAAACTGAAAGTTAGAATTTTTAAAAACAATTATACTACCGGTTGTTCTGTACGGTTGTGAACCTTAGACTCACACTATGAAAGAGGAACAGAGGCTAAGGATGTTCGAGAATAAGGTGCTTTGGAAAATATTTGGGGCTGAGAAGGATGAAATTACAGAACGTAGAACTGCACGCATTGTATTCTTCACCTCACATAATTATAAATGTTAAATCCAGACGTTTGAGATGAGCAGGGCATGTAGCACGTATGGGGGAATCCAGAAATGCCGGAGAGAAAAAGACCTTTGGGGAGGCCGAGACGTAGATGGGAGGATAATATAAAAATAGATTTGAGGGAGGTGGGATATGATGGTAGAGACTGGATTAATCTAGCTGAGAATAGGGACCAATGGCGGGCTTATGTGAGGGCTTCAATGAACCTCCGGGTTCCTTGAAAGCCATCTGTAAGTATTACCTTAAAAAAGATCTTGCCCGCAATACAGTAATTCGAGAAGGTATAAATATATAAGATTAAAAATAAAATAACTGATATTAAAATCTAACTGACTACAACATAATATTAGGCTAATGGATACAACACGGCTTACAAAATAAATATTTCAATATAAACCAGTTCGTTCTATATCCAGGCGGGAGGACACCCTTTGAGTCGGCGCAGGTATGTAGCCTATTCTTCTGGCAGAAGATGAAGAAAATTTGTACAATATTTTGTTTCCATTCCAGTGTTTATCTCGAGAGTTATAAACACAACATAACACAACACTGCATCGCTTGAAGCAAGGCGAGAGCGTGTAGTGGCTTGGAAGACTATAGCTTAGTTAGCTCTCCATTACCACTTTCCTGCTTGAACTGTCAGCGCATAGAATAATTGGGCACTCTATGATGCATCTAGGCGTCGACTCCGGTTAATGGATGCGCTCTAGCGCACTGTGAAGCCAGGCGTTGGTTACGTCAGTCAGACTGAAGCCTCTTCGCTCTATTGCCCTGATTTTCTCTGGCTCAGGAGATAACAATGACACAAAGGTTTGCAACGAAATTTTGAACCGCTATCATATCAATCCACACAAACAACCTCAAGAACGGAACCCATAATGTATGTTAGTTCATTTATTTAGCCACTATAGATTCTTGGATGAGACTGCTATTAGATATTTGAACCGAATGAATTGCATTCCTGTCTATGATGTTGCAGCCCTTGCTGATTTCCTGATCCACTCAAGACCTACTGTAGTCGGACAGGGACAGAGATTCGAACACAGCCATTGATTAATCTGCAGCAGCAGTAAATAATCCGATGGTGTTAGGATAAAGGAGGTTAAGTCACTTTTTGTGCAAATGGAATTTTGTTGAACAAAGGTTAAATTCTACAAGTATGTGTGCAAAGAAACAAAACAATGCTTGCATTTGATGTGGTTTACTCGTGAAGAGAATTATGTCCAATAAGGATACGAAGTTTAATTTTCATTTATATATTAAAGAGAAACGAACAGAAGCATTTGAAATGTGGATATGGAGAAGAATGGAGCATGTGAAATAAAGAGACAGAATAAGAAATGAAGCTGTGTTGGAAAGAGTAGGTGAAGAAAGAATGATGCTGACACTGATCAGGAAGAGAAAAAGAATTGGTTGGGTCACTGGCTGAGAAGAAACTGCATACTGAAGGATGCACTGGAAGGAATGGTGAACGAGAGAAGAGTTCGGGACAGAAGAAGATGTCAGATGATACACGACATTAAGATATATGGATAATATACGGAGACTAAGAGGAAGGCAGAAAATAGAAAAGAGTGGAGAATTCTGGGTTTGCAGTGAAAGACCTGCTCTTGGGGAGAACACTTACGTACGTACGTATGTATGTATGTATGTATGTATGTATGTATGTATGTATGTATGTATGTATGTATGTATGTATGTATGTATGTATGTCAAAACTCACTTTTACGACTTACCCACTTTTACCCAAACACCATCGCCTGTCTTCCAAGTTTTTCAAATTCTTTTAACACTTTACTTCTAATTTAAATATTTAGATACAGTAATTACGGATGAAACTGTAATGGATAAATAAATGTAGCGGTCTGAAGATGATATTCTTAACGTCTGGTTTTCTCTCAACTCTCTGCCAGACATTTCAATTACACAACTTTACTATTACTGTATTATTAATATTGCTATGTCCATTAATTTAACTAATATAAACAGAATCTACGATTTCCATTCAACTCTAACTGGGAATAAACACGAAGTTATAGGAATGCGCTAACATTAGTATGCAAACGCTGAAATGATGTAAATGAATCCTCTCATTAAAACAAAACTACGATATATCGTCGGATTACAAGCGAAACGCATGAAGTCAAAAATATTACCTCTGACAAAAAGGCTTTTTGAAAGCTCTCAACAAAACTGAATCCTCTAAATTTTATTTTCAGTAAATTGGTTTTCTTTACGTATATTTAATTTTCGAATTCTAAGTTTATAAACATACATTGTGTACATTATATGCGCCTTTTTCTCTGCAGTATTATTTTTTAATCAATGTGTTTTGCTCCTAAACCGACGATATATTCTGATGAAAGCTCAAAGGAAAAAATAATATCTTGTAATATTTTCATTATCACAACACCAGCTATTGCACCATGTCCGGCTAACTGAACTTCGAGAAGTGACAACTTTACATCTGTTATTATACATCCATAGCAAACTTATATCTAATATTAATATCATAGTACTCCAATTTGACTGTTAACGCCAGAAAACTTCATAACATAATTCACCACAAGCACAGATATCTAATTGTTATTATATGTTTTATCAGATCATGTTAACAAAGTGAATGACGATACTGACATTCGTCTTATATGAATTTTATCAGGTGTTATCTGCTAATGTTTAATGCTCATGTTTTATAGATCTGTTTTAATCTGTTCCATTCATCCAGTGTTAGTGTTTTAACATATCATGAAGTGACATTGTACACTCAACAGTTCGCCGTAAAAATAGTGTAATTATGTTTTCGTTGTTTGTTAGTCATGTATTGCATTCATCCAATGTGGCATAATATTAAGCATGTATATAGACAACTTTTTTTAAGATCGGAAGATGGCATAAATATGCCGAAAACGTTCATCAAATAAAATATAATACATTAATACTACATTATAAGATAAGCAATAGACGGCCCCATTTATCCCAAACCTATTCCAAACTTATCTTGTAATATGCCTAACACAAACATTATTTTATAGAAATGAATCACCATTTAAGTGAAAAGTATTAAATCTCAAATCAAAAGTTATCATTACATGAAAGTGTAAGAATTACAATTACAATTCCACTCTTATAACTACAACTAATGCTAATCATTCCATACTACAATATGAACGTGAGATTAAATATCAGAAACAATTATCTCGAAACTGTAAACTTCAGCTACTATATGATTAATTAATTAACAAAGTTACAAGTTTAAAGTTCGCTTTAATTGTGATCACGTTAAGATAGCAATAGAATAAATAATCCAATCTCTCAAACCAAAGCACCGCAAGTATTAGACTAACCTCCTCTTCACTAAGTTTTAAATTACATAATAATTCAATACAACTTTCTAACATAATTTCATAAATGAAGTAATTATAAACCAACAACTTATTACGAAATGTAATGAACGTCAAATTCATTTCCTCATTACGAAATAATATTAATTATTAATCTACGTATGATACAATGTATCTTGGTATAATAGACTATTATGCAAAAGAAAGTAAATTCAATAATCTGTGTAAATTTGCGCCCTACAAAATTTACAAAGCTACAGAATCCAATGTAAATTAACGCAAGCCAATAGAGGATATTTTAGGCTTGCAAGTAATGCGATTCCCGATACATTATTCTCCAGACAAAGTCTGAAATACATCAAACTCTTCTGAGACATGTTGTGATCTGTGAAAGCTGGGCTCTAACAAAAATGCATGCAAGAAAATAAACTCAGGTATACTTCAAAGGAAAATATGTGTAAATAGTAACTAGCGAATTAGATACAATGGCGAACTATGTGAGTCTTATGGCGACACTGGTACTATTATAGTAATTAAAACAGAGGCGGGCAAAATGTAAGGAGCAATTGATGCAGCCTGCATGACAACAAAATGACAAGGTGGGGAGAACAAGAAATACAGCACTGATATCTACGGTTGGTTTCGCTTTTCGCTTAGGAGAGGGGGTAGCCTAACTTCACGGCAATCAAAGAGTTTGTTTTGCGTTGCATCATCCATTTTCCCGCCTATGAATTCAAACATCAAGAGTTAGGTGGCTGGGACACCTATATAGAAAAAGGGAGAAAGTTCCATAGCATAAAGTGTCATTGGAAAAAATGAATGGTAAGAGAAAAGTTGCACGTCCTAACAGCAGATGACTAGCCATAACTGAACGAGATTTGAAAGAAGTGAGGGGTATAGTGGTAGAAGAGGAAGGTGGAAGATGGGAACGAGTTGAAGGCAAATTGTAGAGACGGTCTAGGCCTGGAATAGTCATGATGATGATGATGATGATGATGATGATGATGATGATGACGATGACGACGACGACGACACGACTTCACCCATAATTTTTTTTTCATTGCATGAAATAAGGATGAAAACTATTTTTTTTTATTTATTTTCAAGCATATATAATATCCCTCTCAAACTACATGTCGTCATTGCGGCAGCGAGATAGAAATTCTCCCACATGTCCTCGGTTCTTGCCCGAATGGCGAGGCATTGCACAATACCAGGCACCACAAATAACAAGCGCCATTGCTCAAGCACGGCTTAATACTGAGTTTACTATTTTCGAAGAGGTTCATAGTATATCAACCACCGACTGCACTCGTAGGATCGAATTACAAGACAATCTGAGAAGTTTTATAACTCATCCTGCAGTTCCTTTAGAAATTTTCAAGAGCTAGCCGCAAGATGTCCATAAGGAAAAACAATTAATGTAAGAACCAACAATCAACGAATTATCAACTATAACAGACAGAAGAATAGGTTTGATGGGTGGAGCAAGAGGATCCATCCCGAAAAAAAAAATTATTGATATTTGTAAGACTTTTCATTTGTCACCATCTATAATTTATTACCAATATTTACTTACTTGCATTGTAAGGTTCGATTACATTGTTAAGAAATCACTTCAGATAAGACTTTGCACTGTAATTTCTTTTTCTCTTTCTTGCATTGGTTTACTATACATAACAAATTACCCATGTAATATGCGCTATTCAAAATTTTGTTTTGTAAAAGATATGCTTTGTCTTCTAGGTAATTCCTGTTTTGGGAAAGTATTTATTAAAATAAAGGACCATAACCGTTTCAGTATTACTCCTTGGAACTTAAACAATAAACAACACTAATTATATCCCATTAAATACCTGGGAAGTTCGCATATATTTTCAGTATGTTTTTGTGAAAGCTTCCTTTTTTTTTTACTAAAAGAAATATGGCAACCCTATCTTCTACAGTTACATTCGTATATTATGAATTATGACGTAAATGTCAATGATATAAAGATTACATTTTTTGATATGACGGAAATTGGTTCTGATATTGGTGCCTATTCCAAAGTTTTCTTAACAAAGGTATTATCTTTCCAACTTCATAAGATTCTCCTCTGATAATACAAAAGTCATAGCAGAAGCAAATCATTCTCTTTTCTCCGTGACATCGCGTGTATAAAATGTTCCTGGCTTATGATTAATTTTCTTACGTCGAAAGCTCACCTAAAACTTCCTCGGTTTCATGAAGAGTTGCTTCAAAAGTTATTTTTTTAATTTCGGCCATAGTAATTCCAGACCAAAAAAAAAAACAGAGAATTTCAGGAATTCTTTCATGTGGAAGAACACAAAGTCCTTTCTCCCGTACCACTTGTTGCCTGTCTCCCAGAACTTGCATCGATCGAGTTCAAGAGCAATATTCAGGTCCACAATTTTACTTGAGGAAGGCAATCTCCCGCGATCTATAAAAAACAGAGGAAGAAATGCTCTATACCACTGAAAACTCCTTGAAATATACTGGTTGGAAGTGATATACTATGTAGATTAAAGGGGGTAATTAGAATACATTAAAATAAACAAAAAACTTATTACAATGTGTGTTTTGTAATTAAGTACAAGTTTAATAAGATGATTTGGCTCAAAGTCTGCGTAGTTTGGTGTCAAAGCACTGTCGGGTCACTTACACAACAAACTCAGATCTGAATGGCAGAGTTCCGTCCCTTAGTCACTTGAGTAGGGTTGCCAAACTTCCCAATGGCAGAAAGTGAAGATACGTGTTAATCTTTATTTTATTTTATTTTCAATTGTATTTAAAAATGAAAATTGTTTCTCTTTCTGAGGAAAATATTAATTTCGGATTAATATGATACTAGAATTATTTGTAGTATTCTAACCAAGGAATAAGTTGTCACAATCTGCAAATTTATATTACTGTCTTACTTCATATGCCTACACCAGAGCAACATTGAGTTAAGTGACTACAAATTCGGTATATTTTTTAGGCTATGAACATGTCATTTTGTACATGCTTAAAATAGCAACTGTCAACTGCAGTCATGAAAATATACAACCCAGTTGCTATCAACACAGTTGATCAACTGAAATCGCAGTAGAATTGACACGGAAAGAGTGTGAATGTTTGCATCTGCCTCGCACTGCTATGTTAATAGCAACTGTAATTGCGTTGAAGTACAGTTCTTATTTATTTATTTATTTATTTATTTATTTATTTATTTATTTATTTATTCTGACAGGATTATGCCATAAGGCCTTCTCTTCCATCCTACCAGATAGCACGTATAAATAAAAAAAAATACAAACACTGATGAAAATAATACAAATAAAATTAAAGCCCTATAGAGTGTCAACAGGTCAAAAGAACACTATAGAGCTCTCATCGAGCTAATACAAGAAAAAAAGAAAACGATAGCAATGATCATAGTGATAACTGATATTATTATTATTATTATTATTATTATTATTATTATTATTATTATTATTATTATTATTAAATACATTACATACTAATTGTAAATTTTACAACAGCATGTCCACACTTGTGGAGTAACGGTCAGCGCGTCTGGCCGCGAAACCAGGTGGCCCGCGTTCGAATCCCGAACGGGACAAGTTACCTGGTTGAGGTTTTTTCCGGGGTTTTCCCTCAACCCAATGCTGGGTAACTTTCGGTGCTGGACCCCGGACTCATTTCACCGGCATTACCACCTTCATTTCATTCAGACGCTAAATAACCTAGATGTTGATACAGCGTCGTAAAATAACTCAATAAAATAAAAAAATAAATACAACAGCATAGTTACAATATTTGTTATATGTCGTGGGTTAAGCCGAAGTTGCGCAACCTGACAGGTTTTCAACAAGCAATTCCATGAACTAGAATGTGACTTTTAAATTTAAATTTGAATTTTTATATTGTCCGACAGTCTCTGACATGGTGAGGGAGAGAATTCCAGAGCCGTGGAATCGATATGCTGAAAGATGATGAGTAGAAGGATGTTCTGTGCAGAGGAATAAAGAGAAGGTACATGTTTCTGGTTCGAGGTAGTGAAAGGTAAACAAAACGAGATGCTAGGTAAGAGGGTATGGAGGTGTGGATGATTTTAAATAGTAATAAGAGGATGTTGAAGAATCTTCTTTCTTTAAGTGGATTCCAAGCTAACAATTATAGTGAGGGTGTTACATGATCGAATTTTTTAATGTTACAAACGAAACGAACGCAAATATTGTGAACACGCTGTAGTCTATGGGCAAGATCAGTATTTAGATTCGTGAATAGAGATTCGCAATAATCGAAGTGGGGCATCACTAAAGTTTGGATCAGGTTCTTTTTAAGGCTGAGAGGTAAAACGTTGGTTACATGTCTGAGGGAATGAATTATGGAAAAAGTTTTCTTACATATGTAGGTCATTTTACTTTGAAAATTTAAATTTGAATCTAAATATGTAGCGACTGATGATTGCTCCAATGGGAAACATTCCTAGAGCAGACATTGATGACAAGGTTGTTTGTTACCATCATTACTATTGATAACAAGGTAATTTTGAAAAATAAATAGAATTAGAAAATTTCTACTATAATGACAGGTATAAAAGCTAAAACGTGAACAATATACACTATTGCTATTGACGTGTGATGTCTGTACTCAACATACACGGAGAGAAAAATTTTATTGTAAAGCTTTGACGTGAAAGGTTTTTGTGTAAGTTACTCACGTTACCTTGGAAACAAAAGACCATTGTCGCTTTCTTACATAATTAATGCCCTACTATATTTCAGTAAAATTAGCACTAAAAGGAACAATGCCTGTATTGGTATGGTGTTTGCTAGAGATGTTAACAATTTATTCTCTTGCTTGTAGGAATAATGTCACCCACTTCATGTATCATAGACAAATTTTATTCCTACAGGTATTAATCATGTAGACAATGAACAATTTTCTATAGTATTAATAATAATAATGATAATAATAATAATAATAATAATAATAATAATAATAATAATAAAGCAGCCTTTAAATTAAAGGTTGCCCAATAGATCATAATATACTGTAATTAATAAACACATAATTTGAAATAAATATTAGATATATACATTTTGTTTAAATCTGAATTAGTTTAACGTAAAGATGAAGCTTTTTTAAAATGTTGACATTTCATTGAAAATTATAATTTTACGACATATAACACGTGAGTATTATCCATATAAATTATTACTTAATACATTAACAGAAAACTTAACAATGGTTATTGTTCTTATAATTACAATTTATTATTACAATAAGAAAACCACAAAAATACATATTAAATTAAATATGTTATATATTATATTCTTAAGAACTGTATTTAGAATGCCTTTCTTTTTTGCACTACAAAATTTTGATTTTGTTTTTTTCTTGAAACTTATACTTACTTTTGAAATAATCTATATTAGTAGGTTCATAAGTTTCTTTTTTCTCTTCATTCACTTCAGATTGTTCAGATCCAGTTTCACTGCGTCCAATAGAATATATTATATGACGGTCAATGGATGTCAACACGTTTAGAACTGCCATTCGATGCAATAGAAGAAACCTCCTGGTGAACATCAAACTATGTTGGAAGTTGCTTGGCGATTTCGGTGAGGTGGCGATTATTAAAGCAGTGCTCCATGCGGACAAGACTTCTAGACGGGTGCCAACAAATGCAATTGTGTAGACAACATACATGGATATATTGGGTAAGTACATGTGTTTCGTATATGAATATCCTATCAAATGAAGTACATTCCAGTGTTGAAGAAAGTATATAAAGTGTTTTATTACTTTAATTCAATTACTGATATGTACAGTAGTGGAAAAAAAAAACCGGACCGACCCTTGTAGCTGATTTCAGAGCCTTGTTCACTCCAGAGCACGATATACTGGTAACTAAGACTTTCGTGGTTCGAATCCTGTCTGGGAAGGAAACTTTTTTTTGTTCCTTATTCAAATTTGTTCCCAATACTTTTCGATTGCAGCGATATTTTACTACTTAATTAACTTATTATTCCCAGAACATGAATTTTACCAGCAATCGCGAATGATGAATTCAATTATTATAATCAAGCAGATTGATTACGTATGTGTAACTTTTGATTCACATTTAGTCTGATATTGCTTCAAACTGTCTGTGCATATTTTTTATCTGATTACCCACACTTTTGAATACGAACTGCAGTGATATAATAGAATTCAGTCGGCATGACTGACAGGTGGCAAGCTTACGTAGAGATTAGCGTAAAGAATTCCGACAGGCTCTTAAATTCTACCGCGCCAACCACATTATTTTCCAACGATCGAAGTTCTAAAGCCTGTATGTTGCCACTTTTCTTACTTAATTATTAGTTGCGTTCATTACGTACTAGCGTCCGCTGTCAAGTCTTAATAATAATAATCTGTGACGTCACAGCTCATAAATGACAATGACTAACAGCCAACTCTGGCCTCACGTCCACATGCCTTAGCGGAAGTATAGTGTGGGGATATCGTGTGGTCAGCGGAAGGATCGTCCCCGGATTTCGCTTCCTATTGCAGCCCTCCAAATACATCACAGTGCTTTGTAGGCACCGGTGCTATATACGGGACGAAATTTCATGAAAAAATTCTCTCCCCATGAGGGTTCGAACCAACGCTCATTCCGTAACGCGAGTCCAGACATGGCGTCTTAGATCACGGTGTTAAGATGTTGGACTATCAACTATTACTGCCGCTAATAACCATTATTTATTATTATTCATTGTTATTATACTATTGTTAGAAGTGTTTTCGCTGCTCAAATGTTTTTTAAGTTCGTAAACAATATTAGGCATTCCGAAGTCTAAAGATTTTTTTTGGTCCTACAGAATATATGTTATGGTAACAATTAATATTAGAGGAGAAAAATTCGCTCCGGCGCCGGAGATCGAAACCGGGTCCTTTGTTCTACGTACTGTACCTAGCGCTCTCACCATTGAGCTACGCCGAAGTCCAATCCACAGCATCGGATCGAACTCCCCTCCTCCAGTGTTTTTCCCTTTGTGGCCTGACTCCAAGTTGGGCATGTATGTTGACATTTTATTAAGTCAACTGCCATTATACAAGGGGCGCACTCAGTTGACTGGTGGCCGGGACTTGGTGGCTAGCAACAGTGCATATTTCTGTACAGATTACTGTGCACATTACTGTGGAATCCTGGCCACCAAGTCATTCAACTGAGTGCGCTCCTTGTATAATGGCAGTTGACTTAATAAAATGTCAACATACATGCCCAACTTTGAGTCAGGCCACAAAGGGAAAAACATTTGAGGAGGGGAGTTCGATCCGGCGCTGTGGATTGCACTTCGGCGTAGCTCAATGGTGAGAGCGCTAGGTACATAGAACCAAGGACCCGGGTTCGATCTCCGGCGCCGGAGCGAATTTTTCTCCTCTATTATTAATCATTCCGAAGTCCCTGGTCTTGCAGTAAATAAGACCACTGTTTAAAATAGCATAGGATTAATACAAGACAGGAAAGAAAGAAAGATAATCATCTCTCTTCTACTCAGATCCAACCAATGACCACAGGTCTAGTATGCGGAAATGCTGGGTTTTAGGCCTCAGCGCATTTAATTTTTGAATGTTCAACACCAGAGTTCAAAACATTAATTCATGTTATTACATAAAAATAGCTGTAATAATTAAAATAAAAGTAACTTTCAATGTGTAATTCATTAAATAAAATTAAAGCTTTCCTCGGTTCGTTAACCTTCATCGTACTTTCTGAATATTAATGAATTAGTACAATGGAAGCCATGGATAATTTTGTTCTCTCGGAATGTACATACAGCGTCAGCTTTTCGAAAATACCACACAAAGTTATGATTCGTTAAGCTTCCAAAAATCAAATTTAGTTAATGTATTTTTTTATACTTCTTCTGGGATACATTTTCGCATCACTAATGTACGACGCGTAATATCTGTATAGTAAATGCAACTAACTTTACCATTAACATTGTGGGGTTGTCATTAGAATGAAATTAATTTTATTTAATTTACAGCTGTAATATTCGAGTTACAGTACGCAGTCAAATTTATGATACAAATTCTGACAGACACACATACACAAACGCAAACAAAGTTCGTGTATAGTTTCCTTATATGAAATGCTAAATTGGAATTTCGTTCTATTCCACCTTATTCACAAGACATAAGTTAACTCTCATGTAAATGTGAAGTGATATGACATTTTCTTTCCACTCAAACGCGCCAAAATTAAAACCATGTAGTTTTGTTAGTAACTCCGTTGATGTAAAGTGGAAAGGAGTGGTTGGAGGCAGGAACAGACGACTGTGCATAACCTGTGTATCGGCAAGCGGAAATGCATGAAAACTTGAAACTCTGAAGTTCATGAATGGGAACTCGACGTGTCTCACACTTGTGGAAACTGCCTCGTTGTCTCGCATCAGAATCACGTTCACCGCTACCTGCGAATGTGTTTGTCTTATCAGAAAGACAACGTTCTCCAGAATCACAACGTTCGTACCGTCTATTTTTGACATCTAATTTCCTTCCCTATAGACTGATTCCTGAGTACATTATTCGCATCAAAGATTTCATTATACTATGAATCAATGAAAGCAATTCGTAAATACATGTTTCCCTTAATATTGCATCCACAATTTCATTACAATGCAATTTCATTTTTGAAATGATTTGTATATAGTTGGCCGCGATTACGCAACAGTTATCGACAATCGAAAGTTCTAACATGTAACTTTCCAAAATAATGACGGAATATATAGAACTTTCCTTAGAAAATTTGTAGACAAACAAATACCAAAAGTAAAATTTAAATGGAAAGAATTACTAATGAGAAGATTTAATTTGTTAAATTAGATAGATGGATTTATTGAGTAATATTATGCACACAGATTTTATGTTATAATTTTCTCTAAAATCCAATACACGGGTCTTCTGACCATACGTGCTTTGTACCTAAAACAAGTTCTACTTTATAGGTTTCACCCCCCTCACCTATGATTATATCCAAACACTCTCTAAAAGAACACGCATATTAAAATTAAAATGACACAACACGACACATTATATAATATAGCCTAACCTAAAACAGACATAAAAGTGTATAATTGGGTAGATACCATAATCCCTTCGTCAGTTCATGTCGCAAACTTCAACAGCTGAAGTTCTAATCTGTCGTGCCTTCAAGAGGAACAATGAAATTTTTTTGTTCGTACAAGTTATAGTTTGACAACTTCAAGTGAAACCCCGTAAAACACACCAACTTCTGGAATCTCTTTCTTTCTTTCTTTCTTTCTTTCTTTCTTTCTTTCTTTCTTTCTTTCTTCTCTCTCCCTCGCTCCTCGTTATTCAGTCACTAATCACCATGTAAATATCTGAGAGGGTGTGTGTGGGCATCACGACCAATAGAAGAACCTCTCTCCAGTATTAAAACAATAACGGATTCTTCATTTTTACCTCGACTGTCGGCTAGGAAGGTTCCATTTTGCTAGCATTGCAGGCAACTAGTCAACCTTTTAATGCTTTTGTTAGCAGGTTTGACAAACTGTCAGTGGACCTGCAAGTACATAGTGCATAGTGCTCTCTCCCTTCCCCCCGTGCTTTCTCACTTGCTTCTCCCCAAGACAGCCAGCGCTCACGCAGTAACTCGGTCAGGGTTTCAGTTCGATTTGTCAATTTATACATAGCTTCACTATGAAAAAAGAATGATGCTGAAACTGATCAGAAAGAGGAAAAGAAACTGGCTGGGTCACTGGTTGAGAAAAACTGCCTTCTGAAGGATGAACTGGAAGGAATGGTGAACGAAAGAGGAGTTCAGAGCAGAAGAAGATATCAAATAATAGTCGATTTTAAGTATATGGATCATATGAGGATACCAAGAGGAAGGCAGAAAATATGAAACTGAAGAATGTTGGATTTGCAATGAAAACCTCGCACTCACAGATTCATCTACACCTATAAGTGTGCAATGAGTATCGAAGTCGACAGATGGCTTGGATGTATTCGTAAATGTTATGCTAACAGGCGAACCATTCACCTTCAGCCCCAAAAAAGCCAGGAACCATATTCATACGAGTATCTGATAGATCATACTATCAAATACTACAAAATAAATGTTGTTTATGCAGGACAGAGCACTAGCCAATTTGTATAACAGAATCAGATGACATTAACACGGGAACTTAATCTGCAATGGATTGACAGGGGAGGTCCTGGAATATGGCCTGCTCGTTCCCCAGATCTTAACCTCTTATATTTTTTATTATGGGGACATTTAAGGCCTTAGTGTACCCAACGCCCATTGAAGACGTTCAAACGTTTCAGGAGCGTGTATTCAACGCCTGTCATGACAGCAGAGATCAACCAGGAGTTTTGAAAGGTTGTGTGGTCCCCTATGACGTCGAGCAGAAGGCTGTGTTATGATTAATGGAACTCACATCGAGCATCTGCTATGAACAAATTAAGTTCTATTATGCCCAAAGATACTAATTTCAGGACACATGAAGGGCTCAGAAAAAAAGGTGGTACAAGTGACATTTCTAAAACTTTTGGGAAAATGTGAATGTATTATAATATTAAATTAAAAAATCAGAACACATATATTCCAACTGTAAATTGTATTACCTTCGCCACAAACACACTTATATGTAAAAAATTTTAACATGTAAAATTTAAATTAAGTCTGAGTAATATTAATATGATTAATAGTATACATAAAACTGAAATGTGAGTAATTAGGAAAAAATGATACAATTGCACCAATTGTGAAAATGTTGTTTCATGTGTTCAGTATAGGCCCATCTCTGTTGTTTTTCAAAATTCTGTAGTACACTATCCGAATCACACTTTGCATTATGTCAATCATTACAAAGCATTAGTCACTATCTGTTCGAGACACACTGTCAGATTCAGTGTTATTTGAGTGCCAGACGCTCTTCATCCTCCCCTAGATCCACGTCCACAACCTCGTTCTCTACCCCTACCATTGCCTTTTACTTTTACTGATTCAGTATCATGTTTAAATGAAGTATAATGTGTGTGATATACAAAAGGAATGAAAGGCAATAGTTTCTGGAGATTTTTACACTTTGGTTCCTTGATTTTAAGAATTTCTTGTTGAAATATTTAATTTTTTCTATTAATAATAGCACTTATTACTATTACTATTATTATTATTATTATTATTATTATTACAATATTATATATCATTATTTATTTTTTTAGATGAGTGAAAAAAGGGTTTGAGTCTCGAAATAAAGTTATGTTTCCATTCTTCACAATGGCATGTTAGTAGTTCCCGTTTATTATGAGATAAACATGACATTATTAGACAGTTAAATAAGTAATAAAGAATAAAAACATCTTGCTCTTCATAATCGTTAATACATCACAATAAACCACTTTCTTCTTGTTTTCTTTAGCCATTTACACAAGGCATCTAAACATTTGCAGAATACAATGCACTTATACCACGTTTTTTTTCTGAGCATTTCACTGTTTTTCCAAAGAGTCCAAATTTTATGTCAACATATGGCAGCATCAATCGAAGATTCAACTGTCCCACTTTTTTCCTGAGCTTTTCAATTAACATAGAGTACTTACTCGTATATCGTATAAAATCAATTTTTCAGATTTTGTCATTTGTACCACCTTTTTTCTGAGACCTTCAGTCATGTTTGTTATACTTTTTTTTTAAGTTGTCTGATGAGTTTTACCAGCTCTTAAACTATTAGGGTGCTATGCATAGACATTTCGCTAGCCCGCGCTACGAGCGTGCTAAACTAGCCCCGGTCATCGTCTGATTACTTGTACAGGATTCATATCATATCATATCATATCATATCATATCATATCATATCATATATCATATCATATCATATCATATCATATATCATATATCATATCATATCATATCATATCATATCATATCATATCATATCATATCATATCATATCATATCATATCATATCATATCATATCATATCATATCATATATCATATCATATCATATATCATATCATATCATATCATATCATATCATATCATATCATATCATATCATATATCATATCATATCATATATCATATCATATCATATATCATATCATATCATATATCATATCATATCATATATCATATCATATCATATATCATATCATATCATATATCATATCATATCATATATCATATCATATCATATATCATATCATATCATATATCATATCATATCATATATCATATCATATCATATCATATCATATCATATCATATCATATCATATCATATCATATCATATCATATCATATCATATCATATCATATCATATCATATCATATCATATCATATCATATCATATCATATCATATCATATCATATCATATCATATCATATCATATCATATCATATCATATCATATCATATCATATCATATCATATCATATCATATATCATATCATATCATATCATATCATATCATATCATATCATATCATATCATATCATATCATATCATATCATATCATATCATATCATATCATATCATATCATATCATATCATATCATATCATATCATATCATATCATATCATATCATACCATATCAAATCATATCATATCATATCATATCATATCATATCATATCATATCATATCATATCATATCATATCATATCATATCATATCACTAACACTGGGTTATGAATACGAAAAACGTTAGTTCGTTGATCATCCACCGGAAGCCCGCGCTAAGAATGTCTATGTATATAGCCCTTAGATTCATTTTTCTTAAACACCTATATTTCGATAAAGCACTGATTAATTCCTAACTATCGATATAAAGTTATTCGTTTTAAGTATTTGTATTTCATATATTTAAACAGGATTAAATTATAAAAGCATCGCAAATTCATATGTACATCGACGATCTGGTCATGGATTGGTTTATCTTGTTTGACAGAGACAGTTTTCACAGTAAATGATAGAACCCACGCCAGGTTTTTTAAAGCAAAACCGCGGTGAATTTTGATGAGTTTGACAAGTAGGGAATTGATTTTTTTATGGCGTGCCGGCAGTGTTAATGATTTGTCCTCCCTGCCACACAATCAATTCCTGCTGAGTACGGCTCACAACATGAAAACGAACATCGCTTCGCGACTGGTTGACTTTGCATTGCAATTGAGCTCAGTACAAGGCAGAATGTTTCATTCTGATTGTTCTGTGCGAGATATTCGCGACTCCTCGTCTAATTTATTCCGAGTTAAGACGGAAACCATAGAAGTATAAGTGGCTTGGCTAATTTGCTTGCACACTTCCAACTTTGAGCTTAATGTGCTGCCTGAGCATTCCAACGGTTTCTTCAATTAATTTAAAGACCATCTCTACAAGGAGTAATATCAAACACAGACATGTCTGTGTTTCAAACGCAAACATTTGTAATTAGATTAAGCGGAATTCCGACAGTCTCTCGGAAATGCTTATGTGAAGTTGCTCGTAATGCTAATCTTTAGTTACAGGGTCAGATTCATGGCCCTCCGGAGGATTTCTGCTGAATATACGATATTAGATAGTTATTGTTAATTTAAACTGGGACACACTAACGTATATCAATAGAATTTACTAGTACAAAAGCTCTTTCACGTTTTGATTACCGATCGGAGTCATAGCGATCTTATCGTATTTTGACTAGAGGACACGGATGAAGATAAACGAGACTATTTAGTACAATTCCATCTGAAGATTAGCGAATGTAACCTGTCCCGTATGTAATACGAAAGGGCGAATCTCGTAGCGAATTTATCACGATGAATCAGTGTAACCTAATTTAATGAGCATAACATTAATTTGTAGTAAAATACACTTCTGATATTACATAGTACATAATACATACCTTTATCATTGTAGCGGCTCTATACCAAGGTAAGAATTAGAGATGAACAAAACTAACTGCCGCTCTCGCTCGCTGTGTTCATTGCATTTGTCTTTCGAGTCTCGTCTCGTCATTCTCGTGCGCTTCGAGTCTCGCTCATCATTCTCGAAATAGCATTTGGTCGGAGTGGAAAGATTTCGTAACTTTGAATAACATACATCATTGAAATAAATAGTATTATAAATGTTTAAATGAGACAAAAAAATAAAACAATACAGTATTTTAGTTATCAAAATGTTCGGGTTCTATTATATATTACATACGGTTATATAATTAGAAAAAAAAAACAATTCTCAAATAAATTTGCATTTCTAAGAAACATAAAACATAACGTTAATATCTTGAGATTGAACACTTGGTCTTAAACACATGAAAAGAAAATTCCTAGCCTTTTAATAAGGGCCTAGTAATTAAATAAAGACTGGGGAACGGATTTTTATACACTAAAAGGTAGAGATGATGTTTCAAATAGGCTGCTTGATTGTTTATACATATGTAACAGTTGCCAAAGTAGATAAAAGTTCAGTCAGGTATATACAACTATGGCGATTCAAGGCTGCTTGACGTTCGGGAATTCGGGAGTGATCAATCTCGATGTCTCGAGATACTAACAAGCAGTTTTTACGTTGACGACGCGACGTATAGAACATTGTCGTGCGGGTTTTCGGCTTTGCGGGCGCTCTTAATCTTGCTTTCTCGATCGTTGTTCATCTCTAGTAAGAAGCCTCATCTGGAGTTTCTATGGAGCTATCACCAGATGAATTAATATCACTGTCAGCTGTTTCTGTGGCATCGCTTCTAGAGTCAACAACAACAACAACAATTATTATTCTTTCCATATCGTCCTCAATAAGCGCGTCCCTACGCCAGTAGTCATTCTCAATATTTTTTATGTGGACGCAAGCACGAGTCCAATCCCTTGACGTTATCTCTCTTATAGTTTGCTTTGCGGACTTTCTTAGAGACTTTAGGTTTAGGCTTCCATATTTGGTGTTGTAACTTTATGCTTTACCATACCCCATACCAATTCAATAGGCGACAGTTCACAGTGATAAGGAGGTAATCTCAGAACAATGAAGCCTTCCTCCTGAAGAATTCTGTCTGCCTAGTATACGGGTGGAGGTTTTGCGATATTTCTTTCCAAATCATCTTCTGACTATAGGCCTACCAATTATTCTGATGCAAAGACATTCGGCATGGGTTTCCCAATTTAATTTTCTGTCAATAATATTATCTAAAAGTTTAACTTTGCTATTAACATCAAAATTATGAAGCAAAGAAAGCAACAAATGTTGAATTTTATTTCTATTCCAAATAAAACACTGCACTGCAGATACCACTTGTTTGCTGACGATTTACAGATCTATACACTTTCCTCCTGATGAACGAATTGACACAGTGACCACAATGACTGAAGACCTAAACTCTACCTATCTATGGGCTCAAAAGTTTGGACTGAGGTTAAACCCAGGAAAATTGCAGGCAACTGTAATGGGTCATCAGCGCTTGCTCAGTACAATTAACGACAAAACCATACCAAGACTGTCAAAAATGGGTCATTAATTTAAATATAGCGACACTATCAAAGCTCTTGGATTATTAATGGACAGAGATTTAAACTGGAATGGTCAAGTAACTCACATCTGTAAGAAAGAGTTTCCATTGTTCCATTCTCTTAATCATTTGCGAAATTGTCTGTCCCCTTCCATAAAAAGAAACATTGTTCAATCGCTAGTGATGCCCTATTTTGATTACTGCGATACTCTCTTGACAAATATAACTGTCAATTTAATTGAAAGACTACAACGTGTTCATAATGTGTGTATTCGCTTCATCTGCAATACCCGTAAATTTGACACTATAACGCCATCTTTTGAAGTTCTTTCAAGGGTCCGTCTAAAGGATCGACGAACAGCACATTCTTTATCTCCCCTGTTTAGAATATTACACACTTCTACTCCAAAATTTCTGAGAACTCGCTTTGAATATCTTACAACGTTAAGGAATCAACATCAGGTCTTACTATCCATTCCTCGTTACCGTACCTCTTTCTATTTATCCTCGTTTACCGTGTCAGTTTGTCGCCTATGGAACTCCTTACCTCGTCATGTCAGGGATTGCCGAACGGTTAATCAATTTAAATAAAAAATAAAAAATTACATACTTTTACATGGAATTGATTTGTGAGCGCTAGCCGATTTTTATAGGTTATCCTGAGTGTTCATATAAATTGACATTTAGGCCTCTCATAAAGTATAATTAGGATATGAATTGTAAATTGCAGTGAAATTACTGAGTTTTCATATTGACAGTAAGTTGAATTGGGTTAATCATACTGATGAAATTTCTAAAAAGTTAAGTAAGGTCATTTTTATGTTAAGAAAACTTAAACATTGTACCACAATGAAAACTCTACTAAGTGCATATTATATTTTTTTCACAGTATTATAAATTATGGATTATATTATGGATGAACTCTTTCTCTTGTAAAATTTATTTAGTGTTCCGTATGTAAATATTTATATTTAGTTTTACATACTGTATGAAGTTATGGGGAAACAGTAGTAGTGCTAAAGATGCTTTTATTCTACAAAAAAAGAACTATTCGCATTATTCTTGGATGTTCTCCATGGGAGTCTTGTTAACCCTTATTTAAACAATTATCCATATTAACTTTTCATACTTTATATATATATTTGAATGAGTAAAATATGTACATTTGAATAATTTGATGTAGCAACGAACTGAAGATATACATAATTATAACACAAGAACTAGAATTAACTAGGCAATTCCTGCTTGCAGACTGACTGCAACACTTTATAGTTTTTTTTTTCTTTAAGGTGTTAAATTTTATGAGAAATTACCAAGACACTTAAAAGAAGCTATTAATTTTAATAAATCTGTTAGGACTTTTCCAATTGAAAGTAGTTTTTATGGCATAGATGAGTTTATTAATACATAATGATTGTTTGTTTGATGTATTTCAATAATGACGAAGCCTATTATAATTGTATTTTAATGGCTAATAAAGATTATTATTATTATTATTATTATTATTACTCGATACCAAATTACATTTTCATAATCATGTCCAACATATTTATGATCATTCCATTAGAATGCTCGGACTTATAAGGTCTATAACTTATTATTTTTCTACTCCAGCTACTCTTGTAATTCTATACTATAGCCTACATTAATCAGATCTAAACTAGAATATGCATCTGTCGCCTGGAATTCTATTACTTCTACTGATTCGGGTAAATTGGAAATCGTCCAAAGAAAATTTATGTCCCTATGTGCTTTTAGGTTTTTACCAAATTCATCTGTCTCGAATTATGAGCGTACTTGTAAATATTTTAACTTTTCTAGCCTTTAAGCTAGACGTCTTCAACTTGACTACTTATTCTTTTGTAAGGCCTTAAAGGGTGATATTGATTATGAATCCTTCATAAGCAATATCACCCTTCGGGCCCCTTCGAATGGTTTAAGATTTCAAAAAAAAAAATTATACGTACCTATAAACCTAAATCTCTCTCTCCAGTTGTCAGATGCATGAAAGCTGCCAATTTATATTATATTAATTCAGATACGTTTAATGTATAGTTTAATGTTTAGGTGAGGGGTTTGGACTTTTTCCATTGCTGGTTGTCACAATCAAAAATTAAGACACAACGTTTCGAAGGGTGATTCTCCCTTCGTCTTCAGGTGGAAGGAAGGAGAGAAAGGAAAAAGCCTACTGTTGGGATCGTTACGTACAGCTATTCTGTATGACTGATCGATAGTTTGTTGTTTGACTATTCTTATATTAAGCATATTCGTTTCAACTTCAATCGTTTGTGTTGTTTTTAGCTTTTCTGTTTCATGTATTTTTGTAATTATCTATTCATTTTGTCATTATTGTTTATTTCTATCTGTCTCTAATTTTAATAACTATTTGTATGCACTGCTTTTGTTATCTGTTCATTTTGTCATTATTGTTTATTTACATTTGTCTGTAATTTTAATAATTATTTGTATGCACTGTTTTTGTTATCTGTTCATTTTGTCATTATTGTTTATTTGCATTTGTCTGTAATTTTAATAATTATTTGTATGCACTGTTTTTGTTATCTGTTCATTTTGTCTTTATTGTTTATTTGCATTTGTCTGTAATTTTAATAATTATTTGTCTGCACTGTTCGGTTATTCCTTGTACACTGTAAATCTTGTGCTAACTCTTATCTTGTGCTGAACTGTTACTGGCCCCAGGCTGTTGTACAGCACAATAAATATTAGTAAATAAATGAAAAAAAATGTTAAAAATGAATAAAAATGAATAAAAATTATTATTATTATTATTATTATTATTATTATTATTATTATTGTTGTTGTTGTGTATCATGTGTAGTCAATATTTCTTTATATGTAAGCCTATTAATGTGAGTGAAAATGGTTTTTATATTTAGGTGTGACTATTAATATTACTATTTTTGTCATTGTTTCATTGTGTATTTCACTTCTAATAGTGTGGAAGAGAAGGCCTCATGGTCTTTAATCTACCAGAATGAATGAATGAATGAATGAATGAATGAATGACTGTATGAATGAATGAATGAATAAATGAATAAATAAATAAATAAATAAATAAATAAATAAATAAATAAATAAATAAATAAATAAATAAATAAATAAATAAATAAATAAATAAATAAATAAAGTAAATATTGTAAAATAAATAAAATAAAATAAATCAGTAAAACAATTTACTCGAAACCAATTAGCTGCATTACCAACTCAATAAAAGCAGGTTCTCTTATGGGGCAGTGTACCATTAGTGGTACAGTTTAAAAACTGGTACTAATTGTCATATGGGACAAATACAGAATTACGGACTATCCGGGACGAATATCGCTTCTATGATCAGCTCATATCTCAGAATGAAACTGCGGTCCCTTTTCATGACAATCAGGTAATTGAATGAGTCATGACTGGACCATGTCACTTAAAAAAAATACTTTGATGAGCAAAAATAAATGTTGTGTAAATATTAACATGGGATTCTACCCAAATTGTTAAAAAATACGGAGTGTTTTCCCTCCAACATTTAATACAGTTCATGAGGCCTCTCAGACAAATTTAAATGTTTTTGAATACCTGTTACATCAACCACGCAGTTAATATTAATGCCGTGTGGTTTTACACAGCCATTTAGCTTTCTATGTAACAATGAGCTGATATATTCTCCCATTGCGGATTACATAACTAACTGGACAGAAAATCACATTTACGGAGCTAATATTCCTTCTCAAAAGAGGACGACTATTTCATCTGAATCACTGTTTTGTGATGGTTCATAAATTACGCATGCAGTATTTCGAATTGTAGTGAATAGAGTCCTGATTTTGAATGCCAGTTTACACAGTGAAAGAATGGAAACATGTGGTTAAATCCCGGGAGACCGACTATTGTAAATACAAGCATCCACGCCAATTTTCGTTCTAGTTCACACATGTTTGCATGGAAAACTAGTTAGCTCGAGGCACACAGCTCTAACCGCTGCGGGAAGTCTAGGATTGCCAGTTCGAATCCCTCTAAGCTTGCATGTCAATGATACATCATGTGTTGTCTTAGGCAGAGACCCGACGTCGAACTCGCCTCATGTCACGGAAGTCCCGTTGGTTGTTAGAATGTTTTAGTGCACGGTTTCGAAGAAGTACGAGTAGATAGGATTCGCTGCGTTGTACAGCATTAAAACGAATCACCACAGTTTAAAGGCTGCCTATACAGTAGGGTGGAGTGAATCTATAAATGAAATTGTTTTTTTATCTGTTTTCTAAGTGTAATAGTTGCAAAAATCTGTATTTCCACTTAACTTAGGAATGTTAAAAATATGGACTTTCTATATTTAATTTTTGAGATGCCTTTGAAGTTTCTTAAAATTATTTTTTTTTTGCCTCTTTGTATATTTGTTATATTATTTTGTCACTACATAGCTAATGAATTGCTGTAAAATCACATATTTAAACTTTATTTGGAAGACTCTAAATTTGGGTTGCAGTATACAGTATATTTTAGGGGATCCAAAGGGACAAAATATACTCGTATAGTATTTTACATAAAATATGAAAAAAATTCCATTTCAACCCATTTATTTTTTGTTAATTTCTTTCTGAATGGTAACTAAATCAACAGGTCAAATTATCATCCTCCTTTCTCTTCTTTGCTCTAGTAAAACATTTTTCTTGTTTTGGAACACAGCGGTCTTTATCACAATTAGGCCTACAGTATTTTTTTTTTGCAACTGCATATATCAAATAGTTTGTTTGATTCTTCTTTGAATTTTACAATGTTGTTATTTTAGTTGTCGTCACTATGTCGTTTCTTACAAGGCTTCATTAAGTTTGTGTATTGATCATGGTAAGCACGAATCAGCTATAATATTCTTGTATGACTGACTTTCGGAATTTATGCCTTTACTTAGATTTCCTTAGTTTTGATAGCAACTCTTTCTGAAATCTCTCCAACAGTAGATTCTTTTGATTTGAAGTCAGATTTTGACCCATAGATAATATTTCATTACGTCATGATAGGTAGGTAATTGTGATGGATTTAGCCCCGCTGACATTGTGAATACGGGTTGGAAGGTCAGATTTCTTGTATTACTATTACAGTAGATACATTTTAATTTAAATACCCTGCAACATAAGAAGAATGAATTTCCATTGTTTTATTACATTAATTATAATACCTAAGAGTTTTGTGATTACTCCCAATTTTCTTATAAACTGAGGTTTCTGTGACACTTGAAAATGAAACAACAGGGAACCAAAAATATGCAGAGTCTTTTAACATGTATTTTTTAACATGTTCCTTGTATCCTGTCCAGATTAAATCACTGGAGGATGTTTTCTCGCTCAAAAAATCTGAACCTCAAAATTTTGTGAAAATTTTAAAATATGATGCTCTTGGGGCACTTCTAAATATTAATCTAGAGGAAATATATTTTGCATTGTTCATTATGATATTACCCTACAACTTTTCCCTGGTATTACATTTTGATTCCATACACATCATAATTTCACTCCATCCTACTATACAGTGTAATTTGTGATTATATAGGGGTAGAACTCAAGAGTTGAAATTCCAAGTCATAAATAGACTTCGAAGTTCAGGTCCCTGTCGGGAAGATATACGTTAACTGATAGCGGACAGAAGCTGGGACAGTTGAGACAACCTGAAGTCATCGGTATCTATATTAAATAATTATAACATATAAATTAAAATTAGAAATAGGACATATTTAGAATACGTAATTTAAATTAGTATTAATGTATTATTTTGAACATACTCTTTATTTTGAATAAGTATATTATGAATTCATTTTATTCTATGTTTACTCTATTTAGTGATTAGGCTAACCTACAAAACTTTCATGTTTTCTTACTAATATAAAATCCTTAGTGCATAATATAATTAAGTTATATTCATCTTAAGTACAATATCACATTCCTTTCTTGGTAATGATTTATTAAGTTACTATTTGCTCTGTTCTCCCCCCCCCCGAACACTCGTTTTACTCATACGTGGATTAGATTTATATTAAATAGAACAAGGGACCGATGGCGGGCTTATGTAAGGGTGGACAAACAATCTCCGAATTCCTTAAAAGCCTTTTGTAAGTAAGAACATATTGTTTTCTAAACTTTTATAGCAATCTTATTATTGTCAGATAAATCTATTATAATTACAGTATCTATGTAGCTTTCTTCATATATTGTAATTTATGTACAACTTTTTACATATAGTGTGTACCCAAATATTCCAATAATAAATATTATGGGAGAGGAGTGAATTGTGTTCGGTGTTGTGATGTGAAAGTAAATTATTTATCACTACAATCTACAAAATGAATTGTGATGTGTGTTACGACCTGATTCGATAAGGAACTGGCGTGTTGTCTGATAGCAACTGTTATTCACGTAAGTTTTATGATTCTGATTTAGCCTAATTACCTGAACCTGCCATCATCATATCCAAATATACGCTATTAACAAAGTAGACTAATATGCTAACAATAATTTAAAAGTGAAACATTTTCTTTTTCACCACATCAAGCCAGTCGCGTAGAGACCATTTTCAACAGACTCGCTGCTAAGAGTGCGTCATAATGATTAATGAATAATTTATAACTTCATATATGTATTTACTTATATTTGTATTTATAATTTACAGAGTTTTTACTTCTGCGATAATTACATTTATTAGGCCTATATTATTTTTAAATGGACGTTCATTTTCAACACTGATCTGCTTATACCGTGGTATGTGTTACCACGTCCAGAAATATTACGCGCGAATGAACCACCAATAATATATCAGAAACGACCAGTTGATATGAGGAACCATTCTAAGAGCGTGTCAAGTTTTTTTTATACAGTTCCTGTTCCCCTACCGGGTGGGAGTGAATCGGATTGGAGGAGAGCGCGACAGGGCTGTGTAGTACCTGCAGTAACAGATCAGCTTTTGTTTCAGGAACACAGTTTCATTATGAGTGGTGATTGAGCTGTGATTGTGAATGCAGTATGAAAAATAAAGTGAAGAATTCACAGATATAACGAATGAGAGAAATCGCGAATCATAGAACATGATTATTACGTTTTCCTCAGCCAACAATAATTATTTTAAAATGATAGGCTTTCATCAGTTCATGTCGAGGTAATAGTGTTGTGACAGTTTAGGCAGATGAGTAAAGAATGCATGCTAGGTTCTTGAGATTGTAAGGGTGTGAAGAAAGCAACTATTTACAAGGCAGAAAAACTTTCTTCGAAAATATATAATGGAAAATTTTCCATCTCACGTCACTATATTATGTTAATATACTTGCGTTAATTAATTTTTAAACATTCAATTCATTTTTTAACCTGACATGAAGAGAATGTCGTCGCTTCACAGCTTATGAACTACGCTTTTAACTTATTTCAGCAACGCTCCCAACTTGTTGATATATTGTATTTGCTGTCAAGTTTTCCAAATAAACTATATCTAAATTTAAATTCTAAGCTTGATTTATATTATTATTAATATTAATGTTAATTTATACTGACCTATAGAAAGGAAATGATTTCAGAGTAAAAACCACACAATGTCCTATCCTACTGCATGTAATTGGGAGTATAATATTTTCTTGTACCAATGGTCCCAATAATACTTGACGAACAATGAAAGGGTATCATTTTAAAATAATAATTAGTACCTACTAAGAAAAATGAAAACTTGTGTTCGTTTCTTGTTGTTTCGAAATTACTGCAATATTTATATTTTCTTCAAATAGTGTATAAAAATCATGTTAATAAATTATTCTTTACAAATCACTACTTTGTGAAGTATAACTGAGTAAGAAGCCTAATGTTTCTTGTGCTACAGTTGTCAAATATAGACATTAACAATAATTGTGTTCCTTTCCTTCTTCTAAGTCTCTTATATAGGCCCTCTATGTCCATATGTCAATTTAATCCAATAGGCCTGCTTGAAGCGCAGAATACACCCCTGATAAGAGCAAAGCGCAGAATACACCCCTCCAGTTAAGGACTGATAAGAGCATGACGCAGTTCTCACAGATGGCGATCCCGCGCACATATACTGTACATTCATTGTCTCATTTCTGACATGGCTGGTGTATAGTGAACAGTGTTTACTACTAGTTGCAATGTCTTCTGTATTTTTTGTTTGTTTTTCCTTTTCTATTTTGCTTGCACAGTGCTTATTTCTTTATTTCATCAAATATATACATTTGACCATTGCGTGTGTGTAAATAATGTTATCCCTGATTGATTTATTGGAGACTAATGACACGGAATTGAACATGGTTTCAAAATTGGAACATGAAATTGATACGAATTCGGAAACATTATCAGTTCTATAATCTAATTCACGAATGCATACTTCATGTGATGTTGCACTGGACCTTGAAGAAATACTACAATATGCAGATATCGGTAGCAGTCAAACATATGCTGAGCGAGTTAAAAATAGGTAGGTCAATAAAATAGTGAGAGATGAGTCTTCTAATTTTGAAGAAGAATTCCAATTTGTGAAATCGCGAAAAAAATCTGAACGCAAATCTACGATGAGTCGTGCCTCAACATCAACATGTGGGAACATTCCGTTATCTAATCGATTTAACACACTCTAAAATTATGATAATCTTCTCGTTAACGACGAACATCAGCATCATCGTCATCAGCAGAAGAAACAACAAGATCACCATCATCATCATCAGCATCAGCAGGAACAACAAGATCATCAACAGCAGCAGAAAAAACAGCAGCATCAATACAGCAGAAACAACAAGAGCATCAGCAGCAACAGTATCAGCAACATAAAAATCAATATCAGAAACAACATCCTAGGTCACTACTCAATACCCAAGCCCAGACTTCGTCTTTATCGAGGCTCATTAAACTACCACCAATTGTAGTAAAAAAGGTAAACAATCATTTGTCTTTCATTAAAAAGTCTATAAGCGTTACAGGTGACTCTAGCCTCACATGTACATTTACTATTGATGGATTAAAAATTCATCCAAAAACAGTAGAGACCCACAGCAAATTAACTAAACATTTGATTTCTGAAAACATTAAATTTCATACGTTTATTTCACCACCAGAAAGGCCCTTAAAGTATATCATTAAACGACTGCCACCTACAATTTCCGAAGAAGAAATTTACAAGAATTTCTAGTTTTGAAATACCCAGTTCAATCTGTTCATCAATTTACTTCAAAATCAACTGATTTCAAATAAGCTTCGAAACTTTTTATTTGGACTGTAACCTTAGAAAATTCCCCTGCCCGTGAATCATTACATCAATGTACAAAACTATTTAACATTAAAATGACTGTTGAACCCTATCGACCTTAACCATTTATACGTCAGTGATACAAATGTAAGGTTTTTGGTCATGTGTCTACTGGGTGTCATCACCAAAATAAATGTGTTAAGTGCGCGGGTGAACATGTTATAGCTGACTGATCTAAGAAAGGACCACAACATGTGGCTCTATGTGCAAATTGAGGTGATAAACATACTGCGAGTTATCGTCAATGTCCAAAGTTCATTTCATACGTTAACCACACCGAAACCAAAACTACAAAGTAAACTCAGAATGCAACCCCTATCACCTTCGGTCTCACCTTCAACTTGGGCTCAATCAACATCCAGACAAACAACTCAACCGTTACAGACAGAATTACATAAACTTTTCGTTATTTTAACATTCAAAACATTCTACTAGAACTTAAGGAAATTTTTAAGCAAGTGTCGTTATTAGTATGTTCAATACAAGAAGTCATGGCGACAATTCAGCCTTTCAATAAGCCAACGCAACATGGTAAATGAAACTACTCCACCCTGTCGAACATTAAAAATTATTATATTGAAATGTCGATGGGCTGTAGTTTCAATTAGAAGAATTATAGTTTAGGTGAATTCAAACATTTTTCTTTCAGAAGACCAAAATTGCGCTAACCACTTAATCTAATAATTTCTGTTGTTTTTATAGCGGGACATCATTTTCTTTTTACTAACATTTCTAATATTAACTTTTCTATACCTGTGAATTGAAGGTTAAGAACTGGAAACACTCCTTGTTTCCTCCTTCCACGATAGAAATTTGATGATACTAATGCAAAATACAAACAAGTCACTTTACTAGCTATAGGACGGAAGAAAAATAGTGTATACATTTACGTAAACTAGGGAATATTACGATTTTGATATGATAATTTTCCCTCGATTTTTATTTAATCAAAAACAGTACAGTATTAACAGTAAGTATTTTACTTACTAACTTAACTATCCAGACGGACATATTCATTATGTAGTGTATAGTATACTGTCTACAGCACATTAGCATAAAATATGGAGAGTGCATTTAAATGAAAAAAAAAAAATCAAAATATGCAAATTCAAACAAAGTTTTGAAAATGGTGGCCGTTCATTTCGATACAGACCTCAGTTCTTTGTGAATATTATAGAAAACGTGTATAAGCATATTTTCTGAATTTAATGTAGTGGTTCTGAAATGCAATTTTGTAATTTTTCTATTGTTGTAGGATCTTTAGTAAACAATCATTTTACAGTAATCTTAAAAGAAATAATGAAAAACACTCAAATCAGGAGAAATGGGGGTGCCATAATCCTCTTGCGCCTCTTGAAATAAATTCAATCTTCGCTTCTGTTCGATCCGCACAGATAAATTCACTCGGACATGTTATCTACTCCCCTTCAAAGTGGTTAAGTCGCAGGGTCGTAGAAAGGTGATAAATTACGTGACAGTTATTTACTTAACGAGGAGCTTTTATTTAAATTATTTTAAACATTAGTACAATATTACGTGGATGTCCAATTCCTAACAGCAAATGTTTTTAGAAAAGAGCTAAGACAGCCCAGCCACTAGCCTTTACAAAGGGGCCACCAGAAACGGATGGGGGAAACTGGGATGCGACATAATCAAACGGACACACAGTACCTGTGCGAAAATATGATTCACTAATGAATGCTCTTTCTTCACTGGAAAATGCGACCATATTTCTGGAACGTACTATACTCACTCACTCATTACTGTTTACTATGGCCGTAAGACGACTTTGACTGCATTTGCGGCCTTGGTTCTATGTGGAAGACGGGTGAAAGTTTACTAGAGAAGGAGAGGGAGTGAAGTACATTCGAAACCTCAGGTACAATAGAAATTGAAGTAAAAATAAAATGATGTCCCTGTATAATATTTGTATTATGATTTCGCATTATTAGAGGCTGACCTCCTCATGTTTGATCTGAAAACCTAACAAGGCAAACACCTCTTTTGGTGCGATACTTAAAGCAAAATGTATAAGTTGGGTTATGTGTCGCGTCATGTTATTGGTTAGTTGGTTGGCTGGTTGATTATTCTGTCTGCATTAGAACAGCTCCATCTAACATGATGTGTGTATCAGGGGAGAAGAATACCTTTCCAGTTGCTTTGTAAACACTGTATTATTGTGTGTGTACTTAACTTCAGAGTAAATGTGCCTCGAAGTTTAGTCGTAACATGACGAAAACAAATAGAGATAGCCTGTATAGGACAGCCGTAAGTTTTATGCGTGAATACGTCCCTCGGGATGGGATGATGAATGTAAGGTACATGAAGATATGTACTTACGTTTAGTAGTTAAATATAATCTTATTATAACAGGTCGACATCTTACATGCATTGAGAATAAACATGTCAGTTGCTACAGTAACCATAGTGCTATATCGTTTGCTACTCGATGCTTATGCACCCGCTCCAATTCGCGCTGCATATGCCTCGACATTGTGAATTTTCTCTCTTCACTTAACTTCACGCTCGACTTTTACCAATTTAACTAGTCAACTGGCATTATTGCCCAATTGAGATTCGTTACGAATCGTTTGACACCACTACGAACGTTCTATTGGTTCAATTATCGTGTTACATGGTCTTGGCTGCCGTGAAACTCGCCAATTCGTGCCTCAACTACTCCCTCACCGCGTATCGCTAGTGACGTCACCCGCTCAAACGCAAGATCATGCTGGATACACTTATCCCTCCTCTGTCGATCACCGTTCACTTCATTGGAATATGTTGTGTAGTTTAGAAATTATAAGCGTGACAAAACTGGTCTTAAAATGTGTCCGTGGACTCCCTGGCACCCTAGTACTGAACCGAACTTACAGACGTATTTACGTCAAAAGTAAAGTCGTGATTTCAAATTCAGACGACTGCGAAGTTTCCGCTTCTTATTTGATCGAGGAACAGAGGGTATGTAGCGAATGATCTTCTAACTTTCCAGCTCGCATAGATACTTTAATCAGCAACATGTCTCATTGGATGAAAATGACAATCTTATATAATGTTAGATTTAATTCAGTGATAATGTCCATACGTCCATTAAAGTTTATCGCAATTGTCTTTAGAAACCGAAAAATTTAATTTTGGCGTTAATTCGTCTATGCTGAACGGTCATTCGAGAAAGAATGAGTAAGGAGAAGTTTCTCACTGGAGCAACTCTCAACCGAAACTCAACTATACTTCAACACAACCACAGTTGAAATTAAAACCGCAATGCAAACAAAATGCATACGTTCCAACTCTTTCAATCTCAACTCAACTGAGACTTCAGTTATCTATCAACTTAGTTGATAACAACTGGGTGTGTTGTGTGTTTTTGTGACTGCAGTTAACGATTGCTGTTTGTATGTACAAAATGGCGTGAGTACTAGCTAAAGATTATACCGAACATGAAGTTACTAAACTGAAATTTGCTCTGATGGGAACAGACATAAATTTTCAATGCAATTATGCTGCAACCACAACTCAATTTCAATTCAGTTGAGGTTGGGAGTTACTCCAGTGGGAAACATCCCTACGATATGAACATGTCTAAGATCGAGCGCTGTGAAAACTTACTATCAATATGTTCAGTAAAGATGAGGTACCGATATTTCAGGGATTCGATCCTTTTGCCCTTGTGAGAACTTCAAATCAAGACTACATATTGAAACGTAGCGGAACTTTCTATTTGGCCACATGGCGCAATGCCGCTGTTTGAGAAAATACAGTACAAATAAGAATAAACGCTTAATCCCTGTAAAAGAGACACGAATCTCCACTACTTAGCCACGAAAAACACGTAGGTTTTACACCGTTTTTTTTCTACTGTTTTTTTTTTCATAATATCTTCACTTCAAAAACTACCATTCAGGCGCTGTTAATATTCAAAATTCCATTTTCGTATCACTAGCCTCAAGTCTTTTTCCTTTCCAGGTCTGTTCAAGTTTGCGAAGAAATTCTTAATATATAACAATACCTTTCAGCATACTTTTTAAGTAGGTAATTTACGACGCCGTATCAACAGCTTAGGTTATTTACCGTCTGAATGAGATGAAGGTGATAATGCCAGTGAAATAAGTCCGGGTCCAGTACCGAAAGTTAGCCAACATTTGCTCAAATTGGATTGAGGGGAAACTCCGGAAAACCCCTCAACCAGGAAACTTGTTCCGACCGGAATTCGAACCCGGCCCACCTGGTTTCGCAGCCAGACGTGCTGTTACACCACAGGTGTGGACTTCAGCATACTGGTTTTCTTATAATCTTTCACTCGTTTTGTTTCATCTCTAGACATCTCTTTAGTCTGCGACGGTTACCTGGTGCCACGAGTTGGTTGCGCCATATGCGATGGTTGCCCTCTTCTTCTTCTGCCGCGTCGCCGGCAGAGCAGAAGTCGGTCTGCTCAGTTGGACGTCGGTGAATGATATTGTCCCCCGGTAGAGGTGATCTCTTCTCAGGTACCTTGTGGTTTTGTGGGTGTAGGATATAATGTGATGTTTGTCATTCACACGAAAAGAAACCAAGGAGTAAAGTTCCACTAAGTATGTTTATTCGGATCACGTCCCTTACTTGAGTCCAAGCGACGGAATACTGGCTGTTGTCTTCCGTGTGATCTCGGCAACGTAAATATCTTGTCTAACGCCAGTTTAAAATCGCTGCTACCACTTTTTTGAGTAAATCACAAACTAAAAAGTGCGAAATCTCCACTTTATCACTTCGATCGGCTTGATGGCCGGGAACTATGTCAGAAACTCGATCGGCTCAAAATGCCGAGAACTTTACGACGTACGCGATCGGCTAGAAAACCGAGAATTGTATGATCACGCGATCGGCACAAGTGCCGGTAATATTATGAGTACACACGCGATCGGCTCACTGGCCGGTGATATTCTGAGTAAACACGCGATCGGCTCACTGGCCGGTAATATTCTGAGTAAACACGCGATCGGCTCAAGTGCCGGTAAGATTCTGAGTAAACACGCGATCGGCTCACTGGCCGGTAGTCTTCTGAGAACGCGTCTCGGTACGCCGTCCTTTTAAATACTAGCTATGGTGACGCGCTCACCAGACGATACTATTGTTTGCTAGCTTCAACAACGCTACAAGCGCGTTCCTAGACAAGAAAAAACCCCCGCTTCTGAAGCCTATGCTATGCTATGCTAAAGTTCAGTAACCTACCTCGCGTCTACTGGTTTTAAGTGCGATAGGCGCCTGCCAGACTGCGTGAACAAAGTGCCTATTACACGCGTCGCTGATCCCCGACGCGTAGGTTAAACACCTCAAAGAAATAGATAAATATCTAAGATGAAGCTATACTATGGCTTATATAAAAGAAAAATATCTTCCTAACACTGGACCACCCGACTACAGCTTCAAGTCTTTGCTTCAAATTCACTGACCTCTTCTATTAATTTAGTTATAGGAGGACTGCAGTGGGATTGAACTTATCAGCAGCTCGAGGATTGAATGGAATGCACACTTTTCCAGTTTTAGGATGGATACGAAATGAAGACTTCAACAAGTGATCGAGTCCTTCGGTGACATTAATATCAAGTCGAGGATAGGCCTATTGCAACATTATTTCTTCTAATAGAAACTGGCGTCTTCGTTTCAGTTGTCCCTCGCTCTTAGGTCTTTAACATATGCAACTACTGCATCCCATCGCATATTTGATATGGAATATTTCTTTAATTCTTTCTCCAGCTCTTGTCTCAATGACTCATCTGGAACCAGGCTCAAAGGCTTCTGCATTGCCTCTGGGGTTTCTATTATGTCTTGTTTCTCTACACACATACTTATGAATTGTTTTTTCAATTATGTCAGCTGCTCGTTTGACTGAAGTATGCAATTTGTCTCCTGAGAGAACAATCTTCTTTGACTCGATTCTCTCCACCAGTAATAAGTTGTAAATATTCTGCAACAACTGTTCTTGCTCTAACATCCAATGTACGGGCAATTTCATCACACACCCAACAATGGACACCTCGACGTCCAGAAAAGTCCCACAATAAATAATGTTCAAAGTCAAAAACTTCTCTAAGTGCTGTATCCAGTACATTGCGACAATGCCCATGAAGCATCAACATTTAACACATACGTCAGCTCCACGGCAACATGAACGGACTTCATCATAGTCTGTCAAATCTACATCAAACACTAGTTCCTTCTCCATAGGATGAAATGATGACAGTGTTCTACGTATGTTCTTTAGGCCTGTGTGAATAAATTGCTCCGATATCAATCTTGTATGGAATTCTTTTATGCATTTCATTTTCCATTTCTTCCCGATTTGCAAAGGATTGCAATCTTATATAAATCTCATCAGTCAGTGTGAATGAAAATTCCCTCTGATCAAAGTTACTTTCCACATATTCGTAACTCAGCCATCTGTAATAAGGCCCATACAGAAAAAGCCGCTTATAATGTAAGGACCGAAGATCAGGCAAAGAATCTGGATTAAACTCGTCACACGCCGTATTATCCATTTAGAAACCGGAGTGTAATAAAATGATATTTAACACAATTATTCTTTTGTGCTTCGGGACACACTAATTTACAATATTGACGCGCCCCGTCTGAGTCATAGCAGAGACTGTGTAACATTATCTTTTTGTTCTTCCTTTCGCATTAAGTCTGCAGCTTGTTGCATACATTCATCAATGCTGTGTTAGCGTATCTTTCCATCTAATTTCTGGGCGTCCTAAGATTCTCTTTCCGTTTGGTTCCCAATCTCTAATTCTCATCTCTGAACTAGTGTTCTCCATATGATCAATATGTTCAAAACATTTAATTTTCCTATCCATTATACAGTTATTTCCAAGTTTACTTTTGCATTTTTGCCTAATTATGTTGCTTTTGATTTTATCACTTAGTGATTTCTGTGTAATTCTTCTTCATATCTTCATGTCTGTTGTTTCATTTATCTGCTTAGTTTCTTTTTTGTATTATTGCTCTGAATTCTCACTCATAAGTTGTAAGTACGGGTCTTAGGCCTAAAATTGATTTGTGTATCCTACCTAGTTTTGGTTTCCCTTTATAAATTACTATTATATCATATGTTATTATTGAGACAATATTAACATTAACTACTAATATACAGCGTGAATCGTAGTAATGTCATTATTTCAAGGGGTTACTCTGAGATATTTCAAACAAAAAAGTTTACTGCAATTTCGCTCGTTTTTGCTTCCTTTTGGAGATAAAAATTGTTTTATATCACTCATTTCGTAGCATGATTTGGGAAAGCAAGTGATTTAATTCCCAGCAGTAAGCTTACTGAATTTAAGGGAGCACTGCATTATGACAAATTATTGAAAGAATTTCAGTGTTGTGCTTTGAATGTGCACGAAAATTTTCATCCGAGCAAATGTAACTTTTCATTCTGCAAAGACACTTTACAGTTTTACATTTGTTCACATCAAATTTCTGCACATTTAAAGGACAAAACTAAAATTCTTTCAATCATTTCTTACAATAATATACTGCTCTCTTAAATTGACTGAGCGTATTGGGAATTGAATTTCTAAAACGCGTAAGAAATATTTCGCATATAATAATTTATATCTCGATAAGGAAGCAAGATCAGTTTTGTTTAAAATATCTCAAAGAATAACCCACTGAAATTAATGACATTACTTACAGTTCAATCTTTATGTGTGTATATGTATATGTGTCTATATATATATATATATATATATATATATATATATATATATATATATATATATATACTCGTATACCAATCTCATTAAGGATCTAATTATTATTGTCTGTCTGTTATGCTGCATACTTTCCATTACAAAGTTGGGTTAGGATTATATATGGGCGTTATATAAACCAAACAGGACCTAATTACTGTCTGTCTCTTATGCTGCATACATTCCATTGTATAGCAGGGTTAGGATTATATATGGGTATTATATAAACCAAACAGGACCTAATTACTGTCTGTCTCTTATGCTGCATACATTCCATTGTATAGCTGGGTTAGGATTATATATGGGTATTATATAAACCAAACAGGACCTAATTACTGTCTGTCTCTTATGCTGCATACTTTCCATGGTATAGCTGGGTTAGGATTATATATGGGTATTATATACATGAAACAGGACCTAATTACTGTATCTCTTATGCTGCATACTTCCCATTACAAAGTTGGGTTAGGATTATATATAGGTATTATAGAAACCAAACAGGACCTAATTACTGCCTGTCTCTTATGCTGCATACTTTCCATTGTATAGCTGGGTTAGGATTATATATGGGTATTATAGAAACCAAACAGGACCTAATTACTGTCTGTCTCTTATGCTGCATACATTCCATTGTATAGCTGGGTTAGGATTATATATGGGTATTATACAAATCAAACAGGACCTAATTACTGTCTGTCTCTTATGCTGCATACATTCCATTACAAAGTTGGGTTATAATTATATATATGGGTATTATATGAACAAAAAAGGACCAAGTTACTGTCTGTCTCTTATGCTCCATACATTTCATTGTATAGCTGGGTTAGGATTATATATGGCTATTATATAAACCAAACAGGACCTAATTACTGTCTGTCTCTTATGCTGCATACATTTCTTGTATAGCTGGGTTAGGATTATATGTGGCTATTATATAAACCAAACAGGACCTAATTACTGTCTGTCTCTTATGCTGCATACATTCCATTACAAAGTTTGGTTAGAATTATATATGGGTATTATATGAACAAAAAAGGACCAAGTTACTGTCTGTCTCTTATGCTGCATACATTTCATTGTATAGCTGGGTTAGGATTACATATGGCTATTATATAAACCAAACAGGACCTAATTACTGTCTGTCTCTTATGCTGCATACATTCCATTACAAAGTTGGGTTAGAATTATATATGGGTATTATATGAACAAAAAAGGACCAAGTTATTGTCTGTCTCTTATGCTGCATACAATCCATTGTATAGCTGGGTTAGGATTATACTGTATATGAGTATTATATAAACCAAACAGGACCAAATTACTGTCTGTCTCTTATGCTGCATACTTTCCATTACAAAGTTGGGTTAGGATTATATATGGGTATTATAGAAACCAAATAGGCCCTTATTACGTCTGTCTCTTATGCTGCATACTTTCCATTACAAAGTTGGGTTAGGATTATATATTGGCATTACATAAATAAAACAGGACCTAATTACTGTCTGTCTCTTATGCTGCATACTTTCCCTTACAAAGTTGGGTTAGGATTATATATGGGCATTATATAAACCAAACAGGACCTAATTACTGTCTGTCTCCCATGCTGCATACATTCCATTGTATAGTTGGGTTAGGATTAAATATGGGTATTATATAAACCAAACAGGACCTAATTACTGTCTGTCTCTTATGCTGCATACTTTCCATGGTATAGCTGGGTTAGGATTATATATGGGTATTATATACATCAAACAGGACCTAATTACTGTCTATCTCTTATGCTGCATACTTCCCATTACAAAGTTGGGTTAGGATTATATATGGGTATTATAGAAACCAAACAGGACCTGATTACTGCCTGTCTCATATGCTGCATATTTTCCATTGTATAGCTGAGTTAGGATTATATATGGGTATTATAGAAACCAAACAGGACCTAATTACTGTCTGTCTCTTATGCTGCATACATTCCATTGTATAGCTGTGTTAGGATTATATATGGGTATTATACAAATTAAACAGGACCTAATTACTGTCTGTCCCTTATGCTGCATACATTCCATTACAAAGTTGGGTTATAATTATATATGGGTATTATATGAACAAAAAAGGACCAAGTTACTGTCTGTCTCTTATGCTCCATAGATTTCATTGTATAGCTGGGTTAGGATTATATATGGCTATTATATAAACCAAACAGGACCTAATTACTGTCTGTCTCTTATGCTGCATGCATTTCATTGTATAGCTGGGTTAGAATTATATATGGCTATAATATAAACCAAACTGAACCTAATTACTGTCTGTCTCTTATGCTGCATACATTCCATTACAAAGTTGGGTTAGAATTATATTTGGGTATTATATGAACAAAAAAGGACCAAGTTACTGTCTGTCTCTTATGCTGCATACATCATTGTATAGCTGGGTTAGGATTATATATGGCTAATATATAAACCAAACAGGACCTAATTACTGTCTGTCTCTTATGCTGCATACATTCCATTACAAAGTTGGGTTAGAATTATATATGGGTATTATATGAACAAAAAAGGACCAAGTTATTGTCTGTCTCTTATGCTGCATACATTCCATTGTATAGCTGGGTTAGGATTATACTGTATATGGGTATTATATAAACCAAACAGGACCTAATTACTGTCTGTCTTTTATGCTGCATACTTTCCATTACAAAGTTTGGTTAGGATTATATATGGGTATTATAGAAACCAAACAGGACCTAATTACGTCTGTCTCTTATGCTGCATACTTTCCATTACAAAGTTGGGTTAGGATTATATATTGGCATTACATAAATAAAACAGGACCTAATTACTGTCTGTCTCTTATGCTGCATACTTTCCATTACAAAGTTGGGTTAGGATTATATATGGGCATTATATAAACCAAACAGGACCTAATTACTGTCTGTCTCCCATGCTGCATACATTCCATTGTATAGCTGGGTTAGGATTATATATGGGTATTATATAAACCAAACAGGACCTAATTACTGTCTGTCTCTTATGCTGCATACTTTCCATTACAAAGTTTGGTTGGAATTATATATGGGTATTATAATATAAACCAATCTCAAAAAGGACCCAGTCTGTCTCTTGTGCTGCAGACTTTCCGTAACAAAGTTGGGTTAGAATTATATATGAGTATTATATAAACCAAAAAGGATCTAGTTATTGTCTGTCTCTAATGCTGCATACTTTCCATTACAAAGTTTGGTTGGAATTATATATGGGTATTATATAAACCAATCTCAAAAGGCACCCAGTTATTGTCTGTCTCTTATGCTGCATACTTTCCATTACAAAGCTGGGTTAGATTTATATATGGGTATTATATAAACCAATCTCAAAAAGGACCCACTTATTGTCTGTCTCTTATGCTGAATACTTTCCATTACAAAGTTGGATGAGAATTATATATGGGTATTATATAATCCAAGAAGGACCTAGTTATTGTCCGTCTCTAATGCTGCATATTTTCCATTACAAGTTTGGGTCAGAATTATATGAGGGTATTATATAAACCAATCTCGAAAAGGATCCAGTTATTTTCTGTCTCTGTCTTTTACGGTACATACTTTCCATTACAAAGTTGAGTTAGATGTATATACAGAGTGTTTCAAAAATACGGGGCATAATTTCAGGTATGTATTTCCCACATGTAGACAATCAAAATAGTTCATTACAACATGTGTCCGGAAATGCTTCATTTCCGAGTTATGGCCTTCACAACATTGAAATTCACCGGAACGTTTTTCTTTCCGCAGGTCGTTGCCGTCAAAGGAGACATTAAGAGGGCACTCTGACAGTAGTGTAGGCGTTAGACTGTGCGACATGTATTCAAATCAACAGGACTGTCGCTGGGCAGTAACCTGAACACACGTTTCAGCGTCAAATTGTTGACAAGTAACAACACCGAATGTAACCTTCGCCTCGGAATGAACTGTCAGAGTGCCCTCTTAATGTCTCCTTTGACGGCAACGACCTGCGGAAAGAAAAACGTTCCGGTGAATTTCAATGTTGTGAAGGCCATAACTCGGAAATAAAGCATTTCCGGACACATGTTGTAATGAACTATTTTGATTGTCTACATGTGGGAAATACATACCTGAAATTATTAACCGTATTTTTTAAACACCCTGTGTATGTATGTATATATATATATATATATATATATATATATACTTAGGAAGCTTATTTTTATTATGGTGTTCATAATAAATTATTATTATTATTATTATTATTATTATTATTATTATTATTATTATTATTATGTTGTTGTTGTTGTTGTTACCGCTTCCATCGGGTGTTTATCCATTTGTAGTGTGAATAAAGACACGTAATTCATATAATATAATCAGTCTATGTATCTTTGTGAGTAGCGTACGTCCTTCTGAACTAAAAAATCCACGGCTCGATTCCCGGCGTGGATGAAGAATTACCTCCATTCCCGGAACTGTGTATCAGTCTCTTGTCCTATACTCGCTTTTTAATGCGTCCGTGGTAGTCCTGCATTGAGTTGATAGCTCGGCCAGGGAAGCCCTGAATGTGAAATTGTCTACTGTAGGTTTACAAGTTATGTACCACCTTACAACACAGTGACTTATGACGTCGGTAAAAAAGTAGGTAAAACAAACAAAGAATTCACTTATAATTACTGGTAATGAAACAAAAGCTCGTCAGGTTTGACTGAGTAATACATACGATACATATACGCTACAAAAAAAAGTAACAAAGGACTCCATTTGTGTGTAGCCTACATTCAAATTCCTGAGCGTGTAATAGAATCCATTAGAAGAGCGGCGAAAGGTTGGAATCATTAGTATGGTTTGCGATTAACTTCAATGGGTTCGCTCGTGATGCTGCATGTGGTGCGGAGGTTTAAGCGTCCTGAACGTCGATTCCTAAATTCTGCTCCACAAAGCACGCAGAAACGCTACGGGGCCGACCAAATTGGCCTAGACATAATGTGCCCTTTTAATGCAAGGGAATGCGGTGTTTGCAGTTTCGTATCCATTCATTTTTTCTCGCACTAATTATTCCACGTGCTTGCACATCTGACAAGCCTTTTACAATTTTAAATATTGTGGTTCCTTCATGATGTCAGACTATTAATAGAATTCTTTTAAATGCCAGTTCTTATTTTCTTGTATTTTGGAGAGGGTGGATCGAAGTCGTCCTGCACTTCAACTTCCCCGAGTCTTCGAAGAAAGGAATCAAATTAGTGGATTTGCAATTCAGAAGATGCCACATAAATATGGCAGGCAGTGCCACACCTACTACTAATAAGATTAAAATATAGACAACGAACAAAGAATCGGGTTTCGCTCTAAGCTTCCCTGCCAGCAATGAGCCAGTTTCAGCCCCCTTAATTAGTCTTTTGAACAAAATTTTACAGTTAGGCGTTTCGCGAAATTTCAAGAACTACCTCGAAAATTTAGAGTAGGCCTAAACCCATCTATTGACAATCTTGCGCCTACGATGAGACACCAAACATAATAAAGTGCAATAAAAGTATTTGTTCTAAGAGATCATTAATGTTGCCAACATTAGCTAAAGCATACGCATAATGTCATTTTAAATTGCGATAAAATTCTTAGCAGGATTTCCTTCGATAGTGAAGAAAAGTTGAGTCCCCTGTCATACATTTACGACTCGTGAAATTCGTGTTTCTGAAACAAGACTCCAGATAAATTTTTGCCCATTTCTCGACCAGGTTTAATTTCGGTTCTTAATAACCCCTGCAGTTGAAGATGTCGTTAAATAAATTATTACTGCTACAACTATTACTACCGCATTAATTTTAAAATAATTATTATGATAAATAAATAAGAACTCCATCTTAAATCTTGCGTACACTACTTTTAACACTTTATTACAAAATATTGATAAATGAGCACTTACTAGTGTTAATTATTAAAGCACGTGTGGCTTATAGTTGTTTCGGTGTAAAGTTATACACCATCGTCAGAGCCTCCTGGATCATAGCGGCATCTTGATATCGCTGCCTGTTGTAAGGGTGTATTTGTTTGTGGTAATGTGGAGTCAAATAGTGAGTGTGTTCTGAAATTGATCTCTGTGTTGAGAATTTGAAATATACAGACACGCTAAAAGACATACTAATCAAATTCTTAAACTATGTATTTCATGTATTGAAAATAACAATAATAATATTTTATTTTGAAATGTTTATAGTGCTTCATATCATTTTACCTGTTCCATAACAAGCTTTCAAGATCTGCCTACTTTTCATTTCAGCATATGATTCAAATATTGAAAAGCTACATTAAATCCAACCACCCTGAGAGTTTCAAATATCTCAAAAGAAATTATAATATCGCAAGATAATTACAGTAGTAATATTTGTGATTTATCTCTCAATATGAACTTCAAGAAGTTAATAGATCCAACTAGTGTTAACTTTTGTAGAAATTGGTTCTTCGTTTAATGCAGTTCAGTTCAGTGAAATAAATTGATACGTATTTTTAAAAAACCACCAGGAAGCCAATTACATTGTGCTTTTCCATAAATGTTTCTTAAAAAAACGAAAATATAGATATTATTTTAGATTTAATAATAAAATACACGTTTTCGGTCAAAATTTGTAACAGTGTTCATTAAAACTGATAAAATACAATAAAACTGAAGAAAATATATAACAGTTGTATGAGCACTATATCTGTTAAGCTCCTTTATTTATCATAAATGTTTCGAGGATTGCATCCCCATTGTCAGTGATGTCATGAGTTTGATCTGTACTCCTGCGTGACTCATTCAGTTCACATCATGTCACAGATAAAAAATCCGAATTCGCTCTTTCTTGATATCACTGATGATAGGGATGCAATCCCCGAAACATGTATGATGAATAAAGAAGCTGAACAAACATAGTGCGCATACAACTGTTATATATTTTCTTCAATTTTATTGTATTTTATTATTATTTCAAATTATTTTTGAAATCCGATGTAATTAGAGCGTTACTGATTTTTGACATGAATAAAAAAACACTTAAATGGTAATCAGCAAGCGCCAATGACTAAATAGACAGAACTTTCTAGATATATTTCGTGCCTAGTACAATTCATTAGCTTTACTGTCAACAGGATGTGCTGTGTTCACTTTCATTCTATTTAAGCGCTAAAGAATGTGAAGTATTCTAGGGATTCAACTCGTGTTCGTGACTTGCAGGAAGAGACATATCATTGAAATACACTGAATTGAAAGAAAAGGGTGTGAGAGTCAATAAATAAATGTTAAGAAAGAAAGTTATGCAAACATATAAGAAAGAAGAATATGTCTATAGGGCGAAAAATCAAAAGGATAAAAGCGCGAAGAAAGGAAGAGAATAAGAAAGAAGGATTAAAAATGGATAAACAAATTAGTCGAGTAAACTAAACAAAAGAACATAAAGGCAATAATCCTAGACGAAAGGAAGAAGAAACGAAATAATCAAAGGAAAATAGAGGCAAACATACAAAACAAAAAATGAATAAAATTAGAAACAAAAGAAAAAAGAACTTAACAAAAACGAAATAGGTCTATATACGAAATGAACGAATAAACAAACCTTAGGAACGAAGGCCGAAAGAAACAAAACAAGAAAGAGAAGAAGAATCAAACAAAACAAGTATTATTATTATTATTATTATTATTATTATTATTATTATTATTATTATTATTATTATATAAAATAATATATGAATAACAAATTGAAGAACGAAAACAGAAAGAAAGGAACATTCAAACAAGATACATACGACATGGAAAAGATTAAAGAAACTGAGGAACGAAAACCAAAACAGGATGCAAATAAATAGATAAATATATACTGTAAGTAAATGTAGAAACAAAGGGATAGACAAATGAGACAAATTAAAAAGATAAAGAAGTATAAAAGTAATTGAAGCGTAAGAAATAAGGAATGAACATAATCTGGAAGAAAAAGAAGAATACGAGTACATGAACTCATGAAGAAGAGAAAGGTAATAAAATTGAAGATAAATTAAAAGAAACAGACAGTGGAGAGAAAGTTATAGAGTAATAAAATACGAGAAGAATGGAGAGAGAGAACGAGGAGAAGCTTTCAGGTTAGGCGATTTTGTCCAAAACCAAAGTTTAAATTGTTTAACGCAGGAGAAGTTAATAGCTTCCTCCAGTTACGATAAGCGCCCAACCGCCAATCTTCTCATACTGTCTGGGGAGCTGGGATGCAGCCGCAACGGTCGGCTGGCTGTCGATTGGATCCGTATTGTACCGCAACCGTGACGGAAATCTACAAGCGTCCTGGTCTAACGGCTTCGGGAAATAGAACCGCAACAGTAGACAAGAGTTGCATTGTGCCCGCCACTGTGATACTGCAACAGATTACGTGTGCTTAGCATTCAATTTGTTTCAGTAGAAGTGTCTACCATTTGAGAAGGTGATAGAATGATGACGATGGGAGATCTTAAAAGAATCTGAGGTGTTATTACCAAGTTGTGTTAAAAGTTGCACAAAGCGAAAGAAAGAAACAATACAGTTTCTAATATGATTCAACCAATACTATGGATGTAGTTTTAATATAAATTCTGAGTGAATGAGTGGATTAGTAAAATAAAATGGGCGATTGCTTCGAATAAATGGGTATATGGGTTATGACTGGATGTATAGTTATTTGAGTAGACGAGTCTATAGATTGTGACTGGAGTATAGTTCTTTGAGCACATACTGTATGTTTGTGGGTTGTGACTGGATCGTAGTTGTTAGAGTATATTGTGTTTATGACGTGTGTGGTTGCGTAACTATTAGAGTAGATGTGTTTAAGGGTTGTGGATTGATGGATATTTGTTTGAATAGATATGTTTGTGGGCTGTGAATGAATGCGTAATTGTTTGAGATATTTCTGGTTGCACTAGAGACGAATTTGTTTGAACAGATGTGATTCTAAATTATGACTGGATGTGTAATTTTTTTTAGAAGATGTATTTGTGAGTTGTGAAAGGATGTATGTTTGTTTGAATACGTGTTTGTAGGTTGTGAATAGATGGTTAATTAAGTAAATGATTTTGTGCTTGTGACTGGATGCATAGTTGTTTGAGTATATTGTGTTTGTAGCTATGCACAGTTGTTTGAGTATAGTATATGTTTGTGGATTGTGGCTGGATGCATAGTTGTTTGAGTATATGTTTGTGGCTATGCACAGTTGTTTGAGTAAGATACACTGGCGGACAAAAAATTTGGGACACTTGAATATTTCTTTGTATTTAATATGTCACCAATATGTTTTAAATGGTGACTAATATAATTATACGATTACAAACGTAATATAGACTGAAAACGTAAATGATTATGATTTCATACCACGAACAATTACCAACAATCTAGATTTGAACAAAATTTTGCTTATGCAGAGTGTGACAACAATGGGCACTGTTTTTGGTGTTATGAAGTCATGTTCAATTTGTTTTTTGTATAGTAAGATTATAATCTTATTAATGACTATTTAAAACATATTGGTGACTTATTAAATACATTTACAAAGTAAAATTAAATTGTCCCAATTTTTTTTGTCTGCCAGTGTGGGTTGTGACTGGATGCATAGTTGTTTGAGTATCTGTGTTTGTGACTATGCACAATTGTTTGAGTGTTTGTGTTTGTGGCTATGCACAGTTTGTTTGAGTATATATGTTTGTAGGTTGTGACTGGATGCATAGTTGTTTGAGTATATGTGTTTGTGACTTGTTTGAGTATATATGTTTTATGGGTTGTGCATATTTATTTGATTATATGTGTTTGTGAGTTGTGAATGGGAGTGTAGTTGTTTGAGTAGATGTGTTTGTGACTGGAGACGTAGATGTATGAGCAATACAATTGTGATCATCGGTTGTGACTGAATGCATAGTTGCTTGAGCAGGTATGATTGTCGGTTGTGATTGGAAGTATAGTTGTTTGAGTAGATGTGTTGTGGTTTGTAAATGGATGCGTAATTGAGTAAATGAGTTTGTGCTTGTGATAGAAGGCGTACTTGTTCGAATAGATGTTATTTTAGGTCGCAACTGGACGATAGTTGATTAGATGTGTGTGGGGTGTGAGTGAATGCGTAGTTGTTTGAGTAGTTGTGTTTGTGGGTTATGACAGAGTAAGAAGCTGCTTGAGTGGATATATGTATTGTGTTTTTTTTACTTGGTAGTTAGGTTATTGATTACTCTTCGGTGCTAAGTTCGGTCACTGTTTTCGGGCACTCGGTACACTGCTTGTGCGCATTTCTTCTTTTCTATTTACTGGGAGATTACCTGTTTGGCTAGTGTGACGTGGGTTGTATAAATGAACCTAAAAGGGAGATGTTAAACTAAAATAAAGAAAGAAAGATTACCTGTTTGATTGGGTATACGAGTATATTAGTTGTGGCTTAATGAGTAGTAGTAGCAGTATCAGTGGTGGTAGTAGTAGTAGTAGTAGTAGTAGTAGTAGTAATAGTAGTAGTAGTAGCAGCAGCAGCAGCACCTATTATTTATTGAACGAGATTTTTAGAGTCGAAATTCAATTTCGTCGAGAAATGGTAGATATTATACCTAGAGCCCTCATCTACGTTCCGTAAATCTACAATATGGAACCTACTATTACTACTACCACAGAGTGTATATTCCTGCACAACGGAACTCATGCTAAGGATTTATCGCCCTTTAGGGTTCATCTCCCTCGGAGTATTGAATCCGCCAACATCTGATTTAACGGGCAGTAAACTAAATGTCAACACATCCGTGTGTGTGGGTTGTGAGTGAAAGAGTACCTATGCCTCAGGTTGAGAGGTATGTGGTTAGTAGTAGTAATTCAATCTGCGAGTAATTACGTTACTTAAGCTAATTACAGTATGGAGCAAGTGAGTAAACTGGATCTTAATTTAACGACTGTTTTATATAACAATTTATTGCATTGTTTTTTGCATTTGTATCTGTTTTATCTTTTTTTTCATGTTATCTGCAATTCTATGTTTTAAACAAATATTTGTACTGTCTATTGTAATTGGGGCTTTACCCTGTTATAGAAATAATAAATAAGTAAATAAATAAATAAATAAGTAAATAAATAAATATTTATTACTGTCGCTATTATAGGTAACTAGTGCCTTGTGCAGCAAATGCTGCAAACTAAGTAATTAGACGTTCAAATAAAAATTTTTCAGATTTATTTTCAATAAAGAATACCAGACATTTTGAAAGTTATTTTCTTCCATAATAATGAAACATACTCCCTCTGAATGTTTTTCTTTTATACCAAATACTTTTTCTCGAACCTATCCACTTCAGGTTTTGAGTTTCAACGCGAAAACGCAAGTAACAACGTCAGAACGATCAGTGGGTTTTTCATGTGGGACTAAATAATAGGTAATTCAGGTCATTGTGAATTATACGCGAAAGTTAAAAAATGTCAGGTTTGCTATGCTTTCGAACAATAAACATAGCATCTTGGTATACCTGCTGCATGGAGAGCTTGAAATGTAGAGAGTAAAATCATTTCATCCTGTTAAGAGATCTTGCTGAAACGATCGGGAGACTACAAAATTTTCTAGGTCTCTTAATTTATCAATAAGTAATACCTTTTGGTTTTTCCTTAGGAACTGTAATTTTTGCGCTCTCTCGAGCCAATACTGAAGAGAATGACGCATATAAATATCTACACCACACCGCCATTAAGTTTATGAAAAAGATCCAACCCCACTTGATTAATAACTATAAAAATATTTAATTTTTAATAACAATATTATTATCTTACGTAAGTTTTGTAGTTATATAGCTACTACATAGCCGCCATTCAGTAAATTATAGAAATGAAGATCTAATTTCATATATTCTCTGCATCTACTTATATAACCCCAAAAGTTTCACTTTCATATCATCAATATAGCATTAATACGTATAATTAATGAAAACTAGTCGCATCATGGCATTAATTATAATAATATTTAATTTCTAATAGTAATAATGTTATCAAACCATCTCAAATTTTGTAGATTTTAATATCCAATACACAGCTGTACTCATAAAATTAGACACTGCAGAATCAGATCTGTAAATTATTTTTAGTAAGCCTTGAAGTTTTTAATAACCAATTGAATTTGAGCTCTAAATATGTCAGCAATCCTGCAGGACATGGCCTTCGTGTAATAGCCTATTATTTACTGTAGGCTAGTGTGTGTTTTGTTTTATTCTGAAATGATGCAATTAGTTCTCAAAACTGACGGAAGATGGATTTTGGAAAATATGAAAATTATGTAGCAAAACTAACGCTTCACTGAAAACTACTATTGTTCTGAAAACTTTGGGTTCCAAACTTTAGAGTGAGGGGTCATTTATTAAAATCTGTTCAGCTCTTTTCCCATAATTTCCATTACCATTTCAATATATATATATATATGTTACTACTAGGAAAGATCGTGTAGATACTGACGGTGATTAGAGTTATAGTATTAGTGGGCCACCTGTGTAGCTTAAATAGCAGGAACGTTTGTCTACTAATCCGGAGCTGAGCTCGGGGGAGGATTCCATTTTCGTCTGAGATTACCTGGTTTTGTTTTTCAGAGGTTTTCCCCAACCGAACTGGTCTCATTTACGGTCGGTCTCATGTGCTATCAAGGGGTAAATAGTATAATTTGTGGTAGCACGGTTAATAAAAGTTATTTTCACATAGCCTATGCATGACCGATACTGCAGTTCGGTACCTGACTGACGAATGTTACCTGTGCTGTTTGTCATTAAGAAAAAGGAAACACAAGTCTCTTCCGTCTCATTCTTCAAATTGTTCCCGAGTGGAACTCTGAGAGAATGAGCTGTGATTTTACAGCAGCAGCCATAGCAGCACAGAAAGAAGTATTCCCTTCTGGTGATGCAAATGGCTGTTTCTTCCACGTAACAAATATTTTGGCGGGATGTACGTTAGCTTAACAAAAAGAGATACAAGGAAAATAAAGATACATACTCCAAATACAAATGTGTGCGGCTTTAGTTTTCCTGAGACCAGAAGACGTTGACGAATACGAGGGCTGATCCAGGAAACGACTTCTGCAAACTAAACGTTTATACAGTATTTCCACTATTTTCTTTATACCCATGTCTTGAGAACCCAGAAATACCTACTCAGTTTTGGATTTGCTGTTTGAGGAAGGAAATATAACAATGCAACTTGCAATAGCCTACATGTGCCTAGTAGAACTTAAGCAAGAGGGCAAGAAAATAAAACGGTGCTAGGTAAAATTAGACAAGACGACAGCCAAATTGTATAGATCTATGAGAAAACAGGAGCACAGACCGGAATGAATACAACTGTCATCGATTTGACCATTCCTCATAGGGATACGAGCTGGAATGGGAACTATAAATGAATTGACAGGGTGAATAAAACATTGACTTTAAACACACCAAATTAATTAATTCTAGAAGGTACGTTATATTACTTTGACAGTCTTAAGTGTGAAAAAAGTGCCAAGAGAATCATAAATCGCAGACTGTGATATCAAATGAGACAAAAATTCTCTTTGAATGAGCTAGCTAATATACAGACTGGACCACTCGAATGTACCTAATTTCAAATGTATGTGACCGGTGAACGGTTGAAGATAGAACGTTACGGTAACTTTATATGAAAGGAAAACTCAACAAGTTTCGGATCCTGTCGGTAGATGATGCGCAGACACGGTTTCTTTTCGTAGATTGTAACGATTGTCAAAATGGCGACACCGCAGATGAAAGCGCAAACTGTGTTCTGGTATGCGGAGTTTAAATCAATTGTTAGAGTTCATAAGGAGTATCGGCGAGTGTTTAACCATGATGCTCCAACTGCTAAAAGCATTAAGAAGTGGCATGATACATTTTTAGCTACAGGATCGGTGTTGAAGAAGCATGGTGGTAGTCGTAGAACATCCGACGAAATGGTTGCAAATGTTCACGCCGCGTATGAGCGAAGCCCACGGAAGTAACTGAGAAGAGCTTCGCGGGAACTTCAAGTACCAAAATCAACATTGCAACGAATTGTCCATAAACGTCTCAAACTGTACGCATACAAAGTGCAGTTAATGCAACGTCTGGAGCCGGATGACAAACCCAAACGAGGAATTTGCCAATACGATGCTAGACCGTCTCGGCGCAGATCTTGATTTAACACGCACGATTTCTTTTTCTGGGGCTACGTCACAGATAAAGTGTATCCCATCCCAGTCAGAGACCTTCGTGATCTTCGGGAGCGCATCATAGAGGCTATTGAGAGCATTCCAGTAGACATGATCCAATGTGCTTGGCAAGAAATCGTTCATCGCCTCGATATCATCACAGTGACAGTTGGCGCTCACGTAGAGATATGGTGATGTCAACATCGAAACTTGTTGAGTTTTCCTTTCATATAAACGTTACTGTAGGTTTCTATCTTCAACCGTTTACCAGTCACACACAATTGAAATTAGGTACATTCGAGCGGTACAGCCTGCATATAGATCGCAAATGAGACGATTATGTCCCCAACTATAAAGCAACTATTAGGTAGCCACATGTCAAATCATGTCTCATAATAATAATAATAATAATAATAATAATAATAATAATAATAATAATAATAATAACAATAATAGTTTGCGTCACATCCCATAGAAAACCAAGCCTGACCAGCCGACTGTTGTCCTCACGCCTACGAGCCTTAGCAGAAGTGAACGAACATCCCTCTAGTAGGGGGATAACGTATTTTTTATCACGATGATCCCCCAAAACCTTTATAACTGGCTTGTAGGACCATATTTCGCTACCTACTGTAGCTCTCCAAATTCGTCACTATGCTGGTTGGGCACCAGTTCCATACACTGGTCAAAATAACTTGAGAATATTTATTTATCCATAAGATTCGATAGAGGCGAATGTGTTAGTAGTCTTAATTGGGGCAGCAACAATTATTTTAGTGATGACAGAGACTGTGGTAATGACAATGATCAATCATAGTGACGTCGACGGAGAAATAGGAAATCAAAGCCAACAGAAGTAGATGAAATTGGTTCCCTAATTACACTTGAAGTTAATGAAGGGTACAGCTAAGTAGAGAATGACAGTTTGCAAAGTGAATATTCGGTGTTCGACGGAGTTTAATTGCTAGTTAATTAAAACGTTCGAAGGCTTTCAGCTTCCTTTGATGCAAGTAATTATTGAATTTCGAACTGTTAGTTGTAATTATTATGTAACTACCGAAATTCTTGACAAATGAGGGGCAGTGGCGTTTTAAATTTGCAAGTTGGGACTTTGGTCGGCTTAATTAACGGGCTAAATATCCAACAGAGCCGAGATTCGAACCCAGTTTATGCGGACTCAAGCGATTTGCTCTGATCACTAATTAAATTTGCCAGTTGATGCGTTAAATTTGCTAGACCACGTCAATCATATTAACGTGCTCGTCTCTCATGGCCACTGGCACGGAAGAACACTTCCACAGTATGGAGTCTTGGACTGGACACGGTCGCTCAACCGCAGTTCTCAAGTCTCAGAATAGGAAACCAATGATGCACAGAGTATTAGTCAGTTAATTCCTATATACATGTAACTAAAAGAAACATTTCGTGATGAAAGATCCTGCGAATTCAGTACTCGTACACGAACCTGGAAAGAAACTTCATAGCGATAAAGGTCCTCCTTTGCCCGGGAAATAGCAGCAGCAGTAAAAAAACAAAGCGTTTGCCAGAAAACAAAGTTTCGTTCAGGAAAGTTCCGCCGGAATTTTACTGTTTTATATCGAACGAGAAACTGCCAAGAAAGTAGTGTGTAATTTTTTCCTGCATCGAGCGTATAAATATTTTGGAGTTAGAGTTATCCAGGCTAATAGGTCGTGGTCTACTGGCAATGTTACGACCAGACGTTTCGTCTACAACTGCGGCAGACATCACTCTGGGACGAAGTGATCTCTTCAGCGCGTCAGGGACAACTGGTGCTACGATTAGTTGTGTGTCATCATTTATAATGATCTTTGCTGCAGTTGTAGACGAAACGTCTGGTCATAACATCGCCAGTAGACCAAGGCTTTTTAGTCCGAATAAAGGCTGGTCTACAATAAACCGGGAATGGAAACGACAACGAGAACGAAAACGGAAATATTGTTTAAAAAATGTATTTAAATGTGAGCATTCACAATTAACGAGAAGCTTACAGGAACCCGAGAACGGTAACGTGAAAGTTAATTGTGAATGCTCACATTTAAATAAACTTATTTTAACAATATTTCCGTTCTAGTTCTCGTTGTCGTTTCCGTTCCCGGTTTATTGTGGAAAAGTCTTAACTCTAACTCCATTGACGCCGGTCGGAAAGCCTACATTCGAAGATTGTAAGTAGGCCTACTTTGTTTTCGAACGATAATATGTTTTTTCGTCGTTATACCAAACGGCCGCCACGATTGTAGTTAATTTTACTGAATTCGTAGTTGTCAACCTAGATAAATATGTTCAAATATTACAAATAACTGCTCTGGACTTGTAATGAAAACCACTGCCTTCTATGCATGCTAAAATCCTACAATGTATGTAAAATTTATACGCAAGAGGCAGTGTTAAATTAATATGTATTATTTGAAACAAATCACTGCATTTGAAATGTACTGAACTTTATTTAAACAATTCAAACTTCACTTAACAAAAAGAAATAAAAAGTATTCCAATTGAACACCAAATATTACAAGACAGTATCTGAATTATTTTTACTTCTTTACATTGAAGTTGATGATGTAGTTTGTACGTTGGCTAGACTGCTATCATCAGTCAGCTGTTCATAATGTAACGTATGTACTGCATATTAAGATTTTTAAAAATATTATTTTCAAAATATACTATCGTGCAAAAAAGTACTGTACAATACAAGTTTGTGAAGTGCATTACAAAATCTCGGAAAGAGCTCGTTTATCAAACTTTTTCTCGATTCTGTAAAAAGGACTTCCCAACCTTGTAACGTAACATACTATTTTAGTTGTATGGACAGATAACACAGACTGAAGGGACATCACGTCTTGAGCAATAGTAGCTATACAGCTAACTTTCATCCACTTCAGTTCAGTTCATTTCGTGGCAGTGCAATACACATTAGAAAAGCGAATCTTCATTTATGTTACGTATATTACGAAAAAATCGTACAAAGATTATAATGCTACATTTCATACGGAAATACCCAGATGACGAAGAATTATCTCATTCAATAAAATAAAATTCAGTTTTAAAAAGTGAGAGAAACTGGCTCATTTTTAAATAAAAAGGCGCATAATTCGCGATCACAATGAAAAAATAAATCGATAACATAGATCAGCGTTTTTCAACCTTTCTGAACACGTGGCGCACTAAAGGTGTAATTTAAAATCCCGCGGCACTCTCATAATCTAATCCAGTGCTTCTCAACTAGGCAGAAATGTTTGGGATTTTAATAGGGAATGTGGTATTAAAAAATAAATGAGATGACAGTACTGTATATGCATTAATATATCTAATAAATATTTTTAATTTTACTTACATTATTATTGAGTCAACATAGGGAGGCATGAAAATGTGACGAATCGTGAAAGGGCCCATCGGGGGAAAGACGTTGACAAGCACCGAAAAAAAAATAGGCTACACTTTGATCCCAAACTGTAACTAACATAGATTTTGCATTATTATTTGAAGTTCATGACAGAAATTTAAAATTTAAGGACAACAAATTATTAAAACGCAATATTAATATAATAATCATGGTATTATGCACATTTTCTTAAAATTGGTTATTTAGGAAATATTTAAAAATATTATTATTACATCCTTGCCGACGTATTTAATGTACGATATTTTTAATAAAGGCACATAAAATACAATAGGCCTATTTCTTAAAGTTGGTACGATATTCTACACATTTATTTTTCCAATGTTTGCTATGACAACCTTCATTATTTTCATTTCTTTTCCCGGCACACCGGTCGAAAATGGCTCGCATAGACTATGGCTAGAAGAGTCTCCAGCGATATCGTTACGAAAATTAACTCAACAGAGAGGTGTATACAAGAAATCAGCTTGGGATGCGACAAATTTGTTAAAAACAAATCCTTATAAGACAACAATTGTTCATAAATTCAAAGTCCTTAGGCTTCAATTTTCTAACTGATTTATGGAAATGGATGTTCACAATGGTCATATCGATTAACAGTAGATACTTTTTTTCCGAAGATGTCTGGTTTCATCTGACTAGATAATTATGTGGATGCATGAAACAGTAGACTGCGTGCAGTTCATTGCATTACGTAAAATAGACGTTTTGGTGTGCTATTATTGGCGTGAGAATAATTGAGCCGTCACTTTTGTGCAGTCAATTTCTAATTTCTAAAGATATATTGAAAATATTCTTACTACTTTCTTTCAACAGATTACAGGCAAGGATAAAAAAAATGTAGATATTTCCAAAAAGCCTATGTAACAACTCATACCGCTAGAGCATTTATCAGAACTTCACATGAAATTTTAAAATATGGTGTAATTGTCGTAGTTTGTGGCGTGCTAAGTCCTCCGACCTTAATCTGTATGATTATTATCTGTGATGCAACATAAAAGGAAAACTGTGACGGAAATTCACATACATTTGAATATATGAAAATTGTATTCTCCAGGTTACAGCTTCCATCGATAAAGACGAAATCCGTCGGCTGTCTAGACATCTTTTCAAGGGATATGAAATGTACATTAGAGGATGGTCGATAGTTTCAGCATTTTGCAAAGCTAATGCCCTGAATCACAATTAAACGAGCTGTTACTTGCCCATGTTATTTCGGAACGATAGCGTACAAACCAAAACATGATTCCAGGCGTTCACCCATTAATATTAGTAACATTTTATGTAATGACGAAGGATGGGTAGGGCGGAGAAAATTTCTCCCTGGCACCGGGACCCGAATCCGAGTTTTCAGCTCCACTTGCTGACGCTTTATCCACTAAGCCACACCGGATTCCAGTTCCGATGCCGGAAGGAATCCTCTCAGTTTAAGTTCCACCTCTTAGTTTACCTTTAGTGGCCAACCCTCATGCACTGTGTCACAGATGTGTGACAGTGGCACAATGTCCAACACACTATGTGCAGAGGTGCACTCTTTACGAGTGACTAGTGGACAAAGCGTCAGCACGTAGAGCTGAAAACCCGGGTTCGGGTCCCGGTGCCGGAGAGAATTTTTCTCCTCTCCACCCATCCTTCGTCATATGGTAATGCAGGATTCCTGCACGGAAATATCATACGTACTTCGGTGCAACATAATAATATTTTATGCTCCACCATGCCGAAATGTAGTAATTATACACCTGGTAGTAGCCCTTTAATGCACCTCATTAAAGTACACCTATTCATTATAATTCAATTGTTCAGCCAATGAGAAATCACCATTGTACCATTATAAAACCGCAAGTATCGATTATTTTCGGATATGCAATCCAAAGACAATTAGTGAAACGTCACGGAGGCTGGAAATCCAATACTGTCGCAGAAGGTTATGCTCTGTTACTATAATAATTAGCGTTAATTGTAAATAATATTCAAATAAATTCAATTTGTCATCTCGTTTTTCAATTCTAAATCAATTTCCAGATTATATCAAGACTAATCTTCATGTTATTCTCTAGATTATATCAAGGGCAATGACATTCGTGCCTCGGAAAAAATAAATAATTTCGCGTCTGCGCACATCTCACAAATCAGGTCAGTTCCGTTCGTCACTTACATAAGCATAACATGAAAACTTATGAATAATTTAAAGTTAGAAATATGGTCGAGCATAAAAAGTAGTATGAAACTTGCCTATAATGGTAATTAAGACGCTCGTATGAAAATTATGAAACTCGCTTGCGCACGTTTCATAAACAAACATACTCGCATCTTAATTACTACCATTATAGGCTCGTTGCATAATGTACTATTATGTAATGACAATTTCAAATACAACCGTTCTTCAATATCGAAATTGTACGTGTACTAACAAATTTTAATTGAAGCCCTTTTTCTATGTTTACTACATATAATACATTTGAGTTCGTTGGCGTTCTATGAAATGAAAAGATAAGCTTTCGACTACGAGAAAGAAGTAAAAACGAATATTTCGTAGGGAGTTTTTAATCAGCAGTTTAGAACATCAGTCACGAACTGTAGGTCCTAGAGGGGCATCCAGAGTTCATTTTCCTTATTCATATTCTCTGCTGAAGTCGGGCACGGCAACTAACTTCCGAGAAACACATCGCATCATTTCTTCTTAATTCAGAGACATATTCTCACGAAGAAGCTAGTGAAATTAATAACAACGTATATCATATTCTTATGGTAACTTCTCCCACTACTTTATCATTTCAAATACATATATTACCCATTACTCCCACTTCTACATTATACCGAAGGATTTGTCATTTTTAATTGCTGCTGCAATTAGTTTACTTTTCTCCCTTCCTCCCAAACTCTAACCCTACCCATTTCTGTAGGATGACAAAGTGTTTGAACTTATACTGAGAGAATGGGCAGCCATAATTCGTAGTCATCAGTGTTACGGAAATGAGCTGTGACATTCCTTGTATTCAGTTTATATTCCAAGTTCTGCTATATATAAGGGTGGACTATCAACTATCCAGGTCAAAATCCGCAAGTCTGAAAGTAACTTAACCCTCCTGCCACCAAGGTTTTTTTTACAACTTACTACTACCAAGGAGGGTAATATAATTACTCCAATCAAAATCGTATACCAATCTTTCTTAAGTATTTGAAATATTTATAAATGCATATAAAGAGTCCACTGCAAGAATGATGGATGTCTCTTTCTTGTCGAAAATGAACCAAGACTGTCAATGCATAGCTTAAGACATATACATAGGTTGGATAAAAAGTAATGGCAACACTGTTGTCACGTGACGATGGTGCGTTCGAGAGCTGCCAGCTGTGTGGACAAGAACAAGGACTGTTAGATGAGTTAGTGCAGCCAGCGGCGACAGTACTCCATCAATCTACTGCAGTGTGTAGAACGTTCACTTTCATAGGGATAGTGCGAGTGCCCTAAGACCATCCTTACAAAACTAGAGCAACGTTCCTGCATCAAAATTGAAATGGCACGAGGTCATGGTGCACAAGAATGTTTTCAGGGACTGCGTGAAGCATGTGGCGATGCAGCGTTGCCATATCGCACAGTTGCACGATGGGTTAAAGCGTTCCGGGAAGGCCTTTTGCACTGGTACCAAAGGGAAGGTGACGACTTTCTTGGACGAATCGTCGCTATGGACGAAACCTGGACTCGCTCGTATGAACCAAACTTGAAACGCCAATCAAATAAATGGAAGCATCCCGGTTCTCCTCGTCCAAAGAAAGTGCGCCCTACACAAAGTGCTGTGAAGGAGATGTTCATTTGGCATATGACATTGATGGGGTAATACTGCACCACGCTGTACCTCCAAGGCAGACGGAAAACGTGGACTACTGGAACATCTACCGTACTCACCCGATATGATCCATGCGATTACGATCTTTTCACCAAAGTGAAAGAACCACTGCGAGGGACCCGGTACAATAGGCCTACCAGAGATGAACTTATCCGTGCTTTAGGGCGATCAATACGGAACATCAATAAAGATGGACGCGCTGATGGTGTACGACGCCTTCCAAACATTTGGCAAAAGGTAATAAATAAGGGGGGGGTGACTATATAGAAGGTACGTAAATGTTGTACCCCTGTGAATAAAGCCATGTCAGAAATATCGAACTGTTGCCATTACTTTTTATCCAACCCATGTAGAATGTACATACAGAGTTATATGGCATTAACACTGATAGTCATTGTCCAGTAATGATCGGAAAATCACAGTTAAGCTTTGAGCGCTAAGCATTTCAAAATTTCAATTGCTTCTCCTGCAAAATGTATTCCAAATGATATCCATCATTCTTGCAGTGGACTCTTCATATATTATTGATTATGGACTTCAGAAAATGTGAAAATTTAAAGTAATTTTCCTCTTTTTAAAAATACAATGTGATTCAAAAGTCTCTTTCCATTTTGTTCATAGCCTATATAAAAATTAATGAATTTCAAAATATATTATTGGTGACACTTAGAGAAAACATATCCGTAAAATTGAACTAGCAACCCTTCCATTTCAAGGAAAACTCCTCAATGCTATATAGTTTTGACAAGGTAGAAAACAAATTTACAAGCAATGAAAGTCACACTACAATAAAATAATTTGGAAAACATTCAAGATATTTGTTGATATATAAATACTCCAATACCACCTACACAACCATAAACATCTGTAAGACATTTGTTTATAATAGGCTAAAATATTTTTAATTCTGCATGAACACGTCACGAGACATAGCTCACAGAAGGAAAGGTGAATTACGAGAAAAAGATGCATGCTCTTTTATTATTTTACTAAATTCCTGAAATTCTTAAAAAGACATTCAATAATACAATGTAACATCCTACTATACATTACGCAAATCTGTGTTACATTTATATTCATTTATGAGCACTGCAGAATTATCCCCGTATTTGCATCACATTTTTTTCCTTGCATGTATTTGTATAATTGGACACAGACATTCTGGAAATTTCATGTTTGGTTCTGTAATGATATTTGTGCAGTAATCACAAACACACAGGACATAACGTAATGTTTCTACACGCTGGGACCCCCAAAAGCTCAAAATCAATCCCATACTGATTACCATGACAGACTTTCCCCAGGGAAGCGAAGGGAACGCCACGTATGCCTCTCTCAGTGTTGTCATGGAAATAGTGTTTCAGCTATGTCCCATATGTCTCTCTCATCAAAGGAAACCCACACTGCAACTGTGGCGAATATACTTGTATTAGCTTACAGATGCATCTATTTCAGGCAAATATACTTGTTTACTAGACGTTTGGTGAGGTATAAGTTGTTCTCCGTTTTTTGCTTTCAAACAAATGCCAGGAAGAAACCTAAAAGAAATGGGCCACGAACATAATCCCTCTTCCAAAATTATTTTCTCATATATTTCTTAACTCATAGGCTAATTTATAAATTATCTACTTTCACGTTCTTCGAACATTAGCTTCGCCGTCGATATTCACTATAAATCTTGATATCTGTCGATCAGTCTACCCTCTCCGGGCTGTCTCATGTGCTCACAATATTTACGCTAATTCTATTCAAACTTATTAACATTATGATGATACCAGTTAATAACTACTGTTACACATTTAAAAATGGCGGACTTCTCTGCACAAGCTTACTTTCAGTTCAGCTGAATCTAAATATTAAAAGCATTGGCGGAGTTATGGGGGGGGGCATGGCGGGGCTCAGCTCCCTCCAAACTTGTCTGAAATCTTGTTTTTATTAACGTTAGAAAATATTAAATTCAAAAGACTTTTTTTGCTTTTGTTTATGATTAAGTTCCTGTGCTGATATTAACGAATTAATGTCTTCAGATCATGTGTCTGGATATAATATGTTTTTTAAATTTTTGAATGTATAAGAATTTCTATACCTCATATGAGGAATGGAAGCACTGTAATGTTTCTTTTGTAACAGCCTGTACTCATGTGTTAGAAGTCTGTAGGTGTTCAGGCCGCTACTTGGAGAAATATGAATAGCATACTGCACAATAATGCAGAAAAAAAGTAATACTGGTATAATCTTTAAACTTAATGACGAGGTTAAATAAAATAATTAGAGTTTAAATTTCATATGATATCTTCAGGAAGCTTAATTTATAAAGTTTCTATTAGCACTGTCCCGTAGTTTTATTGATGTAGGCTATGCATGTGTTTCTGTACGAGAGAGAAAAAGAGAGTGATTGTTTTAGATCATGCCCTATTATAATTTGTAGTAGATCTACAATTCAAGCCCTACAGAATCCGGTTCAAAACATCGCGGATATGGATGTAACACTGTAATAAACATGTCCCCACCCGAAATAGTACATTATGTAACGAGCCTGTAATGGTAGTAATTAAGACGCAAGTATGATTATTTATGAAACGAGCGCAAGCGAGTTTCATAATTTTCATACGAGCGTCTTAATTACCATTATAGGCAAGTTTCATACGACTTTTTATGCTCGACCATATTTCTAACTTGAAAGTATTCAAAATTATGGTTATGTGCGAACTGACCTGAATTGTGAGATGTGCGCAGACGCGAAAGTATTGATTTTTTCCGAGGCCGAATTTCATTGACCTTGGTACAGAATAAGATGAACATTACTCTGGTATAAACTGAAAATTGATTTAGAATTGAAAAACGAGATGATATATTGAATTTATTTGAATATTATTTACAATTAACGCTAATTATTATAGCAACAGAACATAACCTTCTGCGACAGTATTGGATTTCCAGCCTCCGTGACTTTTCGCTAATTCTCTTTCGATTGCATATCCGAGAATAATCGATACTTGCAGTTTTATAACGGTACAAAGCTGACTTGTCATTGGCTGAGGTTTTATAACGGTACAAAGCTGACTTGTCATTGGCTGAACACCTGTACTTTAATGAGTAGGTGTACTTTAATGACATGCATTAAAGGACTGCTACCAGATGTATAATTACTACATTTGGCATGGTCGAGCATAAATACCTTTATTAAATGATCATATCCCGATATATTGTATTGTACCACGGTCAAGCTATAACAGGGGGAGGAGGTAAATGATGTCCCCCATAACACCGTTATATGGAGATTCTATGGTTTTGCTCTCCCCCCCCCCAAGGGAATAGTTCTCACTCCGCCTATGATTAAATTCTTCCTTAGATACAATAAAACGTTATTTAATGCACTGGGGAACTAAATAAACTGCAAGTTCAGAGGACTAACGGCATCAGCAGCTCGGTTCCTGGTTCTAATGAGTGCATAATTCAAAATTAAAATAGAGGCATGAAATAATAATCTGCCGTCCTTCATTTAATTCTGCTAATCCATTCGATTATCACTTCTGTTTTCAATCAGAGAGAAACTAAAGAACCTTAAGTTCACAGGGCTATTTAACAGCTGGATCTATAGCTCTAATGAATGACTATGTAATTCAAAATGAACTTGGAGACATGAAATAACAGTCTGCTCGCCATTAAAATAACTCCGGGTCCACACCTATTTGGTTCGATTATCGTGTCTGTTTTCAAGCACAATGGAACTAAATAAACTACAAGTTCACAGAGCTATTTAGCAGCTGAATCCCTGGCTCTAAAGAGTATACATTTCAAAATAAAATTGGAGGCATGAAATAATACTATGCTTACCATGAGACTAACTCTGGGTCCACCACTATACGATTCGATTATCGCTTATGTTTTCATACGCAGTGGAACTAAATAAACTACAAGTTCACAGGGCTAACGGCTTCAGCAGCTGGGTCCCTGGTTCTAATGAGTGTATAATTCAAAATTGACATGAAGGCATGAAATAATACTGTCTTTGCTATTAAACTCACTCTAGTTCCATCCCTATTCGATTCGATTATCCCTTCCGATTTCATGCATAGTGGAACTAAATAAACTACAAGTTCACAGAGCTAACGGCGTCAACTGCTGGGTCCCTGATTCTAATGAGTGTATACTTCAAAATTAACACATAGTCACAAAATAATACTCTGCTTGCCCTTACATTCACTCTGGCTCCATCCCTATTCGATTCGATCACTGCTTCTGCTTTCATGATGTAAAGAAAGGGTTCTTTAAATATTGTACTAAGGTATGACTCTTGGTCATTTGATCCCTTTCTAGACAGGATAGATGCAAAAAACTCTAATTAATGATCTTGCATCTTTGATGAGACTAGTGGTAAGCCATGAAAAAAGAATCTACGGTCCACCCATCATGACAATGAATCGATATGCAGTAAAATCTGATAGGGGGAACGGGAGTACCAAGTGTAATCATTCCCCCAAATACAGTCTTTGTTCATAAAAGATTCTAACAGTGCTCATCGGAATTTAGACGAGCATCTTCAGTGTAGAAAGTTGCCACTTTAGTCGCTAGGCCAGGCCTGCAGAACTGTAGCTCTTGAGAGCCACTGCTTTCCTCCCCTCTTTTACCCCACCCACCCTTTCTACTTGTGCGGTAACAGCGTTCTAGTTACGCTCGGCTGAATCAACATTCATTCTTGGGGCGGAAGTTCATCATCCCTAATAGAAGTGGAGTGAGTCTGACGTCATAGTTCCCCTACTTTGCGAGTTCTGCAGGTCTGTGCTAGACTAACGATGTGCCTCTGTAATGTATTGTAATATAAAACAATAAGATACTGGTACGTAATGTAATACATATGAATAATTTAAATGAAGCGTGATAAAACAATACTGTTGGCCAATGGCATAGCTCAGGCAGTAGCGCGTTTCCTAATAATTCGAGACTGTGTTTGGACATGGGTTCCAATCCCACTTGGACTAATTATTTAATTGAATAATTTACAAATTTTTCGCGACTCGAAAGCAAATGGCAATTTATTGAGCTCATCTCAATATTAAGAAAATATTTTTCGACGCTAGATTACCCGGTATCTGATACAGCCTCCTTAAATAACATTAAAAAAACTTCAATATCTTTCTCCTAAATCGTATAAAATTAAATAATACTGTCCTTACGTTCATATTTGGTACAAATCTCTGAAATCTCGCTTAATGAAAGCATTTATCAGGACTATGAATCGAATTAATAAATCTGAAATCACTTGTTGGTAATGTTTCAAGTTGAAAATACACTTCACTTTAATAGGATTTCATTATACAGTGAATAAAAGTGTAAGCAATTTAGTAATCATAACGCTAGATAAAAAAATTGTAGCCTAGAATGTAGCCACAAACGCTGATTGATCATGTTCTATTGTTGTTCTTGGCAGGAGAAAATAACTTAAATATAGCACGGAACATGGAAATTAAAAATAAATGAAGGAACGTCAACATTCTACATTATTGGTTAAAATGCTGAAGGCAATACGACAATGAATTCAGTTTTTCCTACGGCGATAAATGCTGTTTATAAAGAAAACTGTTTTGACATGACCGTGAACGTTGTTATGCTTCAGAGATGTAAAATATTTTAATTATTCAACTTGCCTTGAAATGTGTTTTAACTCTCCTTCGATGTACTGGGCTTCTAAACCAAATACGTGTACATAGAAGCAACAATTTACGAGTACAGTTAGAAAGAATCTGCACCATTAATATTGTTAGAAATACTATGTAAATTTGTATGATACAAGGCTAATCTAAGACTGGATGTAATGATTTGAAGAAGACGCGACACTTCTATAACATTGTAGAAGAAATGGCAAAAAAAAAAATATAAACGAGGGCATAGAAACTGGCTGATTTGAAAGGAAAAAAAGAAAATAGTGTGCAAAACTTATCTAAATAAGTGGGTGTTATTCATGAAGCATTTCAGATCTGTTTCATTAAGCTTTACATTGCACCAACGAATGACTATAGATCCTGAAAATTGAACTGTCCACGGCCTTCTTCAGAAGACGTTACGTCTTCGTGCATACAAAATTGAATTCGTACAGAAGTTGAAGCCGAATCATATCCCTATGACATATGAGTTTGCTTTCGCCATGCTGAAGGCCTCGACGACAACGGATACTTGTTTCCTGGCACACGAAAGGACATAATGTACTTGAATGCTTCATGAGTGACGCATACTATATTTGTTATTCAGACACGCCCTTAACTCCTATCCTTTTCCTTTCATATGAGTTTTTTCAAGCAACATTTTGTTTTTTGTTATCTCTCCGATGGCTACTGTCAGAATTTCGTCTGTACTGTCGCAGGAATCTTAAAGGCAGTAGCAACACTGAATTTTGTGATATATAACGAACGCCATTTTGACTCATGTTTGACAACTGTCATCATTCAGAATTGCAGTGATGCCATCATCGGCATTTGACAAGTTCTTATGTATTTTGCTGTGAACATAATTTTCCGTCTGTGCATTATACGCTGACTTTAAGGACTTGGTTGTTCTGAACCGACGCATGCGATGTGCGAAGCTCGTCTCGTACAAATCCGGACTACACGAGAGATAGTGAGTGGTTTCTATAACTGCGAGATGCGAGGTCTGCGCACCTCGCAACTATAGAAACCACTCACTATCTCTCGTGTAGTCCGGATTTCTGCGAGGCGGGTCTCGCATCTCGCACGTCGCATGCGTCGGTTCAGAAAAACCAAGGCTTAAAACACGTTCTTATTGGTAGTTTTCATTTCGGACATTGTCTATTGTAAATATTTTATGAAATAAATCCAAACATATTTTCTTCTTTAATTATTTCCTGCATGTGAAATGAAATTGAAGTATAAAATCTTCGGAAAACGTATTATGTATTTCTCGTGTTAAATTTTTTAATTACCTCCTTAACATGTTTCTGAATGTTAACGAGGAAATGTAAAAATTTAACACGAGAAAGACATAATACGATTTCCGAAGTGATATAGTGTTAAAAGTTGTGTAACCAAGATGTATATAATATCTACTAAATCTGAAATGCTTCAATATTTAATTATTATGAAGCAGTATTTGACGGCCAGAATTTTTTCATTCTTGACATTGTCACAAGTATACAAAATTTGGAGTATAAATAAGTACGCTTTAAATTGAAATGCTGTTTGAATTTAAAACTTGTAAATTCAATGCAACAGCACGTTTTCTGCCAGGAGTCTTCCACTAACACGAAGTTCTGACTTCTATTTCTGAAGTGTGAATTCATCTCAAGAAACTTGTAAAGTTCTGATTCGTACGAACAAAACTTTATTGTTGTTTTCTTAAACCAAATCCACGAACTACTTTGAATATCGTCTACATCTCTAAAAGTTGTCTTTATAAAAATTCCTGCCTTCTTGAAGTCATTTATATTAAGAGAAAGTTACGTTAGAATCATTCGTTAGATGAGAAAATACATTTACAATAATTATATCTCTAATAAATATTCGATGCTGTAAGTAGGCCTATGCACAGGTAGTTAATTCGATATGTTATTGTTAATGGTTTAAATTAGAGCTTGAATGTTCGTGTGCGTCGATACGAAGGTTGATCATTCAGTAAGATTTACCGTTCTTCCTTAGGGTCTCATAAACAGGATGGAAGAAAACGTACTATATTAATTCACAGAGGTAATACATAAAGTCAATGCGAACAAATTTTGTCAAATAAGTTTTTTGATACGTTCAGTAGTTTTGAGAACACGAAATGTAACGTCTTACAACGCTGCAAAGAGTAGCAGTGCTCCTTGAGGTCATTGCTATGCAGTGGGAATGAGTATGAAGCCTTGGTTTTTGTGAACCGACGCATGCGACTTAACCAAGGCTTAGCTCTACTTCGCAAGACTTGCGAGAGGAGAATGTAATAAAAAGACGTCCTAATAGAAGCCATAATTTTGAACGGTATTTATAATTTTTCATTACTATTTTCATATTTAAATAGTTTCCTGTATAACCACTACTATTATAAATAAGTTGCTTTTCTCGTTGAGATTCTTGGAAATCTTTGTTTCTTTGATATTCTTATACCTCGATACGGAAGCACTTGCGCACATCATTTTATTACGAAAAAAATTCATTACGTGTTCTTTATCACATCTGAGAATTAGAATGTGTTACTCTGGAACACCCTATCTGTACAGAAAATGCTTATATTTACTCATTCTCTTGCCCTATCTAACACGATGGACATTGCCTTCAGCGACTGAACAATTTTTATCGAGATTGAGGATAGCAAATAAGCTCCACCCTCAACCATTCAGTCAGCCAGAACCACACCTATCCATATCACCCTTGTTTAGATTACCCACCACTCCCATAACATGACCCGAGGGTCGATAGGGCCATATTTTATTGGTCGTCGTACAGCCACTTGGCTCCTAAATTGAGACAAATCATTCCGCCTGTAGTTTTTTCACGCTTTTGCTAACGAGCTAGGGCAAACTAAAACGAATTACGAACCTACATATTTCCTAGTCGTAAATTCAGAAATTTCCCAAAGTAATGCGTTTGCAACTAGGTACCTCAGCTTTCTCGTGCCGTTTCTCTGGACGACCTTACTCGGACTACCAATCGCTTAATCTAGGCAGGGCTACGTTCCCTCGACTAGTGAGGATAGTGGCGTACAGCCGGTGAAATGGATAGTTGGAGAACGTAAACACACCTCAGCCTGTTTCCTTCCCTTACAGGCCAACTACACGGGGAGATAATGAGCATGTGACCTTGCGTGGCTGTTTACATTCTCCATCGATTCATTGCGCTGGCTGTATGTCTCTACACCTGGCCTCAGCTTGGCTATCATCTTAGGCCACACTTCCCCGCTGCTGTTAAACTACGTTTGAAATTTATGCTCTATGACATCTCTCACTCCTTATGTAGTAAGTCTACCTATTATATTACGATCATGTTAGACTGTTTCCCTTCATAATTCTTCTATATTCCTTCAATGAAACGGCGACAAATCACATGCCCTAGCGACTTGGAGTTCACAGTTCCACAGCCTCAAAATCCCTTTACAAAACGTGAGTTCGTTTTTTTTTTCTAATTTTTTTCGCCCCTCATTTGATTCATTTCATTTCATTCCATTCTATCACTGTTTCAGCTCCCAATTTTTTTCTTTCCTTTTCCACTTTGTCAAACAGATTTGCAGATATTTTCTGCAGTTTCAAGTGAGATTTTGGTTTTCTTCCGAACAAATTAATTCTAGAAACATTGAGCAGTAAATTTATGTTACTTGTATGTATGATGTATGTATGTTTTTTTCTAATTCTTATTAGTCTTGGTTTTTCTGTACCGACGCATACGACGTCCGAGACCCGCCTCGTACAAATCCGGACTAAATAAGAGATAGTGAGTGGTTTCAATAACTGCGAAATACGAGGTCTGCGCAACTCGCAGTCATAGAAACCACTCACTATCTCTCGTGCAGTCCGGATTTGTGCGAGGCGGGCCTCACACCTCGCAGGTCGCAAACGTCGGTTCAGAGAAACCAAGGCTTTAAAGTACAGAAAGGATTACTCATTCATGCGTGTAGCGTAGTAGAAGCTATTCTGTTTTCCTAATTGTTTCAGAATGATGTACATCAGATTTCTGAGACATGCAACAAATAATTTTGAACATTTCCAAAGAAGATAACCTATTTATAGCCGAGTATTTCGGAACAATCTCCCGAAATGACAAAACTGCACCGGAGCAGAAATAGGACTCTTGTGACACAGGTAAGATGTATTCATTTTTACGTTGTTTATAAACATTGTAATGAGATTTTAGAAAGTAAATTTACTACTGTAGAAACTGTAGTTTATTTTGCGGTAACTGTGCGATGCGTACGAGTATAAGAAAAATTGCCACTGAACTTGTAGTGCGAGGGAAGCGATATACATGGAGGATTCTATAGTAACATATTACAGCTCATGCATTTTGTCAAGACACTCGCGATGCGCAGTAGGGAAACAACGTTTCTGTGAAGAGGTAGGAGTAGAAGGGAAGGTCGGGCGTGTGTCTACCGAGTTCAAGGCAAAGGCTAACCCATTTCCTTATAATTAGTAAGTAGACTCGTCCGATCTCGTGCGCAGCTCTGTAGGAAGAATGGGAGAGTGTTTGGACATAATGCATGAGCTGTACTTTTAATAACTGTATTTTAAATATGTAAAATTCAGAAGTAGTAGAGCATAACTTAGAAACTGTTTCTTCTGACCGCAAGAAGAATATCTTGAAGAGTCGCTTATTGTTACCACACAATCTCTTTATCTAAAAATGTATTTCTTCCACCATTCTTTTTCGGCCTTACTGCCTCCTATTATACGAACTTATGTACAAGTCAGTGCTCAGAAGAGGACGGTATATCTTTGAAATAACACTAGACATACCGTCACTGTGAGCCTCCACGCTTGTGTTGTTAGCACGATGCAAAGCCAAGACGTCAGAGGAAAATTAGGTCTAAAAGGCAAAATTAAAGCACTTAGTCCCTTCGAACGGAGATATATTTCCGCCCAGCCGAGAACCGAACTAAGAAACATTTGGTTGAGAAGTGCGTACGCTATACACAGAGCCCAGCGAGAGACACATTTAAGCCTTCGTTTTTCTGAACCGACCATGCGACGTGCGAGATGCGAGGCGCGCCTCGCACAAATCCGGACTACACGAGGATTGTGAGTTGTTTCTATAGTTGAGAGATGCGCAGACCTCGCACCTCGCAGCTATAGAAACCAATTACTATCTCTCGTGTAGTCCGGATTTGTGCGAGGCCGGTCTCGCATCTATCACGTCGCATGCGACGGTTCAGAAAAACCAAGACTTAAACATATTCTTTTTCGCAATGGCAGGACTCTTAACTTTCCGTTATTCACAAATCTACGAGCGTGATTCACAGATGTAATTAGTGAAAATAAGCATACGGTTATCACTTAGTACTTAGTTCGTCAGAGATTGTTTAGATTGCATCACAAGTGTTGTGTCTATATTACACTTTTAATGGATGATGATGACGGAGAATTGTTTGGATGCCACATGGGAACCGGAGTACTCGGATAAAACCTGTCTTGCCTAGACCACGGACTTTCGCAACACAAGTTATAAATTCAGGTTAAATCAGGATTTGAACCCTAACTCTGGCTTATAAGCCAAGCGTGCTAAAACAGCCAATTTGGGGAGCCTTATGTATCGATAACTTTATTGGAAACGGTACACAAGTAATGTTGCATCAGCTATGGTTTTCGTTTCCAAAACATGATGCTCCCTCCTATCCGTTTGCTTTGCACACTTCCAATCCCCTTCAAGTTTCTGACAAAGTTATGAATTGTAGAACAAATATGATCTTTGACACCTGAAAAATTCTCTGCACGGATTCGTTCTGCTTATAGACCAGAATTAATAAAAGATCAGTGAAAAGCGTTTGTTGTTGTGTAGTAAACCGAGAAACATCCATTTGAAGGACACGATCACCACAAAAGAAATTCTCACTCGCATGGTCAGACTATCAGATCAAGCAAGAGACTAAACTGCTTTCCTTAGGACTTGTTGAGTCCAACTATCTTTCTTCGTCATATTGTCATCTCTGTCCTTGATCTTTGCCAGATTACATAGCGCGAGACGCGTAAGGGAATCATACACAGCAGTGTGCAGTAGTGCCGCTTAGCGATAAGTCCGTACATATATTGATGGATCTATGAAACTCTGGCGCCATTGAGGTCGACATAGTGCAAAACAAGGTTATTTGGATTATCGCCATCTTGTGTGCACAGCTGTTTTCACGACAATATTATGTAGGTTATGTTGAATATTCATGAATTACCGGTACTTGTTTGTTGTTAGGAATATTGTATGTATTACAAGAGAATAATTAAATCCTGAAATCGGTATAAGCTCTTTAATTAATTCAAGATCAGCCATAATGAACTTTCAGTTATTGAAAGAGAAGCTTGTTTAATGCATGGATTAAGTGGAACTTAGAGATGGGTTAAATTATAAAGTTTGCGGTTTAAGTGTACATTACATATTATTTTAGAAGGAAAGCATAATACGTTAACGAGCAAGTACCTTACAGACAAAACTTTATGCAGCTACTGGTTTGCAATACTTCTAAAAATGTTGTGTAAACAGATATCCATTACTTTAATTAAATGCTTCTACATAACAAACTTCCATATCAAAAACAAACATTACCTTACAGAATTAAAGGCACTACCAACTATCTATACACACTATACCCAACTTTAACTCAATTCTAAGGTTCAAATAATATCAACCACCGGCGTAGATCAAGAATGATGAGCCTATGTTCTGACTCCAGGGAGTATGAGTTCGAATCCCGCTTAAACTGATTATCTGGTTGGATTAAATAAGAGATTTTTTCTAACTGTTAAGGCTGTAACTGTTTGCACCCAACTGCAGAAAATTGCAATATGGAAATTTCAACAGCAAAATCTAAAGTTCTGGCCTTTTTAGGAAATGACCCAGTTCGTAATAAAATTGTCATTGGTAATAAAAATATTATAACAAATTAAACAATTTAACTACCTCAGATATTAAATCGCTTATGAACAAGAAAAATGCCGCACTTGAATTACGGAGACTTTGTCCATATGATATTCCTGAACTGTGAATGACATTGTAAGTTATTTATCGAACTGCCATCCGCTCGGCAGAAGACCAGATGGACAGTAAGCTTGAACTCAGCTGAACTGTACGTCTGTGCAGTGTACGTTAGCTGAACATGTTGCCACGTCTCTCACGCCAGAATATTAACAAATTTAAACACGCACTATTATTTAATTTCACGAAATCGTAATAGAAGATACAAATATTTATTTAAACTAATATTAACTCTTAGCTATACTGATGTAATAGTTTTCGTAATTTTATAAGCAGTATAACGCAAATAAAATAAGGAAAGGAATGTTTTTTTTTTCTGGAAAAATTATGAAGTTTTGACCCTACGTTGTATGAACATTTTTTGATCCTGTAGACCGTCTCCGACGACTGTAAAAAGAACGGCACTTATACATCTTACACCCTGTATAATATTGCTGATTAAATCCATCTATCTACAAAGATTGACCGCGACAGAAATGAAATTTGTGATACGTACTGCAGGCTACTTCAGAACAGATCACAAGAAAAACTCTGAAATTATGAAAGAATTACAAATTGAACCAATCATAGATTATTTACAAACCTATAGAAGAAATTGGAAATCTTATGTAAGAAGAATGAACCGTATCAGAATACCTCGTCAGATCCTAAATTACCAACTAGCGAGCAACAGATCCTTAGGTCTACTTTTCAAACGTTGGATGGAGACAGTTTCTTCTCATCCAGTGACCCAACCAATTCCTTTTTCTCTTTCTGATCAGTTGCAGCATCATTCTTTCTTCACCCACTCTTTCCAACACAACTTTGTAATAAATTACAAGTTAATTTTAATTTATTGGTCTGATCCAATATTTTGGGTTTACCCTACAAAACAATTTAGGTCACAATATAATTTAAAATGAAAAATTATATAAACATTTTTCAAACAAAAGAGATTAAGACATAAGAAAAAAAATAGAACCTAGTGCAATTTAAATTGAGTGTACACCATAAAGATGCTGGCGAAATATCCCTACAGAAAATGTTATTATGGTGGTGACGATGGCATCTTGAAGATTTCTCTTCAGCTTGTATTTTTCCCTCCACTTTACAAATGTTTTCGGAATGGTGCTTCTCGCTCCGAAGAAGAGACCGGTAACTGTGATTTTTTTAATGTTGTATTTCGCTGATAGGTACTGAATCATGGGCTCGTAGATTTTCTCGTAAAGCTGAACTTGTATTCGTCGTTTCAAATAATGAAATACATATAAAGTATTAATTATAAGAATTAAAGTTATTCTTATTGACTAAGAGTAACGAATGACGTCACAATTTACTAATTTGTTTATTTACATTCAAAACAATTAACAGTAGGGCTTTTGTGGATTTGTGTGATATGATTATGTCGGCAATGTGCTTAATAATTAAGTTTGGCTCGTAGTACTTGTGTGTGGTGTTTTAACATGCATCCCACGTCATGCAAAAGTTTTATGTCGCGCTTCCTGTTCAAAAATAGTACACTATATATTCTCACTATAAACACGCAGAGAAACTCGTTAACTTTACCAGTAGGCCTACTCTTTCACTATTTCTACAGAACCATACTTGTTAATCAGCTGATGTGGAAACAGTCTACAAGACATTAATAATGAACAGGAATATAACCTTCTTAAACAGTAGAAAAACCTGTATGATACAAATTAATAAGTAACCAACACTAACAATTTTGTAGATCAGAAGCAAAAACTTAGTGCAGAGATAGAAATGCTGAAGAATGCTATATGAACTATTCATATTCGGAAAGTTTTGTAGAATAAAACGGAACAAAGCAGATTCATTCTACAAGAAGGCCACCGGAACTTACAGCAATATCTGATTTCACGTATTTGTTAAACTCCCTTTGTTTCCACTGCAAATATATTTGATTACTGTCTCAATAGACGCTATATCATTACTAAAATTAGCGATATAGTTAATCTATCCATTCTGTGAATCAGATCTGTTTGCGAACAAACATTTACTAAATTGTTTAAAGTGAAATCTATATCCGAAATTTCTCCATTTCCCTTTCTGTACATAGTGTTCCAGTTGTTGATCGCTACATATACAAACACAACGTTTATTGATTCACAATTTACGTTAAGTGGTAATAAACTCTGTGAAATTGCTGCTTAACTTTCCGACGTCCAATTTTATTACCGAATGTTAGAGATATAAAAGCTAACATAAAACGATGATATTAATCTGGAGTAATAACATCAGTTTGTTATATTATGAATTACTATAACAAATGATCTCAAATCAAGATCTTAGCTTAATAAGCATTAAATTGCATGCTATTAGAAATTTATGTGAATTATTAATGAACAGTGATAAACTTTTATGTACGCTAAGAGAAAATGCTGTGATCAATGCTACTACACTCAGGCACGCGATGTGTGATGGTTATCAAAATCAGACAGATGGCTTGGGTGGCATCCATGAATCCGATCGCTGATACGTGGGCATCCTGTCTCAACCTCTAATAGAGCCATGTCCCATCTCTCAAACGAGTACTCTGATAAGCCCCAGGGCTACCGTACTACCTCCAAAACTTGATCCCAGTCTATTTTCAGTATTGCGGATAATAGTTGAAATAAGTGGGAGGTGGAGAGTGTTGGTTGAGTGATAGAAGGAAATGGAGTACCCTGAGAAAAATCCTCTACGACTCCATTGTCTACCATAAATTCCATCCTATTCTGTCCGCGGATGAAACCCGATCCGCCTGGATGTAAAGACCAGTGCACTAGCACGTATGCCACAGACGCGGCGCTATAACTTCTTATTCTTAAGACTTAAATAGATATCCCTGGTGCAATATATTCAATTTATCTTTATAAAGATATATCTTCGGAAATTATTACAGTGCATAACTGAAAGAATAATGAAGTTCTATTTGGAACTCTACACATAGGCTAACTAAAAAAAAAATACCTCAATTGTTCTTCTGGAATGAAATGTAAATATGATTTACTAAATAAATATTTCAACCTAAAAATTGTGCATCTAGAACATTTATAGCAGGACTACGAAAATGTCATTTGCCAAAGTGTGAAATACGTAAAAGCTGTCTTAACGGAATTCCAATGGACTGGAATTTATAAAGATATATTCAACTTTTGCGTAACAAACAGTACAGACATGTACCATATGCAACCAATAAAATTGCAGATTCATATGATTTGAAATTGATTATAAGTCTACTACGAACTCCTGAATACAGTACACGAGTGTACAAATATAATGTAATTTGAACACTAAGAAGAAAGGAAATCCAGACTATATTATGAAGGATGTAATCCGTAGATCATAAAGTTTGCTTTAGTTAAGATCTACATCAGTTGTTCAAATGGAAATTGTATAGGGTCATCATTTTATTTTTACTTCAATATTTATTGTACCTGAGGTTTTTAATGTACGTCACTCCCACCCCCTCTATTAATGAAGTTCAATCGTCCTCCATAAATAACCAAGGCCGTATATGTAGTCAAGGTCGCCTTATGGTGATAGTATACAGTATTGAGTTAGTGAATATAGTTACGTTCCAGAAATATCTTCGCATTTTCCAGTGAAGGAAGAGCTTTCAATATTGAATCATATATTCGCACAGATACTGTGCGCCCGTTTATTTACGTCACATCCCGCTTTCCCTCCACTTGCTTCTGCTCGCCCCTCTGTAAAGGCTAGTGGTTGGGCTGTCTTAGCCCTTTTCTGAAAACATTTTCTGTTAAGAATTGGACTTCTACGTAATATTGTACAACTGTTTAAAATAACTTAAATAAAAAGGCCTAGTTAAGTGGTTAACTGTCACGTGATTTCCCCCCTTTCCTGCGACATAACCACTTCGACGGATAGTAGATGGCAATCTGAGTAATTTTATCTTTTCGGATCGGACAGAAGTGAAGATTGAATTTACAGTATGTAAGGTATTCTTTTATTGAGTAGGCACGAAGAACGAAACTGGAAATTGTAATTAGGTACATTAGTCTAAAGTGAGATTATGTGCACAAAAGAACTGAAGGTTGTATCGAAATGAACATCCACCATTTTAAAAAATGTGTTTAAATATCCAGATTATGATTATTTTTCAAATTAAATTCACTCTCTATATTTTACGCTAATATGCTGTAGAACTGTAGACTGTATAAATGTACACGGCACAATGAATACATCTGCATGGAGAGCTCAGTTCGTGAGTAAAAGCACGTATTGTTAATACTGTACTGTATTTTGATTGAAGAAAACTTAATGAAAATTATCAAACTCAAAATCGTGATATTTCCTAGTTCACGTAAGTGAGTGAACTACTTTTCTTCCCTCCTATACCTAGTAAAGTGATTTGTTTGTATTTTACGCCAGTATCATCAAACTCCGGTCGTGGAAGGGGAGTAGCAAACAGTGTTTACGGTTCTCAACCGTTAATTCAAATGTACAGCCAGGTTAATATTAGAAATATTAGCAAAATAAAATGATGTCTCTGCATAACCGATGTCGACCAGACCTTATTAATTTAGATGACTGATCTCCATTGCAAGGTTTGCGGAATGGTCATGCTTGTTTCATTTAGTACAGCAGCAAGTATTGTGACATGTTTCGTCTTAAGATAAATGTTAATTTTTAATTTAATTGAAAGTAGAAGGGGTCTTGATAGAACTAAGGAAATCTTAATTTACAACTTCAGAGTTATCCGATTGCAATAAGATTTAAGTAAGAATTAGGTTATATTCTTATTTCCCTTTATAATATCATTTTTCTTTACTTTCCGTGTTAGACAGTTTTAAGAAATTATGTATTATTTGATATGAGTACATTTATGCAGGTAAATTTAAGAAAACGTGTAAAAATTCCTGTGTGAACGATTTCCGTTATTTACAGGTTCCGTTATATAAAGGTTTCATTGGATAACAATAATGAGAGTTATGTTAAAATAGTAGAATATGTTGATTTGTAGTAAATCTGACAATTTACAGGTATATTTCAGTAACCAGCAACAAATTATCTATAACTAACAGAAGGGATGTATTTGTCAGCGAAGAAAATTAATTGTGTAGGTCACATTTCATATCGTAATTTTCCAATAAGCAAAGCCGTGACAGCTTTCGTTTACAACCAAATACATTCAACATTTCCTGAATTAGTAGTTAATTCTGAGTCACTCACCTACTGAAGAGCTCTATGTTGAAGAAGACGTATTCCCCGCTGTCCACCATGTTGAGCTCCTCTGCCGCAAGCAATATCTCTCTCACGGTGTTAGGATTAGCACACACCACCACGACTGAAAGCGAAATAACCACCAATTAGCATTCTCTGCAGTTCGATATTTTCAGGGTGCACATCCCATTTATCACAACTTTGCTTCGTACTCTACATGGCTGCGCGGTTACAAATTGCTTTAATAATAAACTCTGCGGGGTAAGGACCGGAACATGAGGCGTCGCAAAACCAAAGCTCAGCGATGAACTCTATCGATCCGCTATCACAAACAGTGCAGTCATCTTCTTCATCTCATAGTTACTCTGAGCAGTTTCTTCCTCGCACTTCTCCATATTCTCCTGAGTCCTGAGTGTATGGTATACTATACCATACTTCATACATGATTATGATAGGCTACAAAATGTATGTGCAAAGACGCGAAGTATAGTATAATATACTTCCATTTGTGCCTTAATTGTAACCTGCACAATTTTTCCTCATGTCAGTGACTTCAAGTGTAGAATTATACTGAACTTTAAAAATAAAACAATAAATGTCTCAGGACTCAGGAGGACATGGAAATTGTGTTCAAACTGTGTACTTAATCCATTACTTTTATTACACAGGAGATTAATAAAAAATTGTCTAACCAAAAATATAGATTACCGAACAAATTTAATTTATACAAATTTTACTAACTATTAACTATTGAAGAAATTTATAAATATAGTTTACTAACTTACTATCATAGACATCAAATAAAACATAACCATTTTCAAAATTTGAAATATTTTAAAATTGAGGGTATTAAAAAAGAAATTTATAAAATTATTCATGATATATATTATTAACAAATGTGTGTATTTTTTACCTTTTATTTCTGTCGACTATATTCATTTTTTTAATTGAATCACTGGCTTCTGTCTTATTGTCAATTTATATTACATGTGTTTTTTCTCTCTTTTTCTCTTTCTTCTTTTTTCTTTGCTCTTGTGTGTTATTTATTGGTTTGAATGAAGTTACTTACAGTATTTAGTAAAGTGTTCTTATAAATTTTATGTTATATTATTGGCTAAGACCACACAGTACACGGGCCTGGCTGTTACGGTAGTGGATAGAAACATTTTTGTTTTATAATTTTAATTTGTACTCACTAGCTAGCTAGTTAGTTAAATAAATTAACTCTGACAGCATAGCCACATTATCTAAATCAGATTTCATAATGTGTCCTGTACTTTAGCTCAAGTGGTAGGGTTAACTATCATAATATTAGCAGCTATTGCATATGTCTAATAAACATGGGTTCGAATCGTAGCAGAGTGAAACTTCCTGCCTCTTCCATTGGGACTGGATATGTGTCCTTTGTTCTCAGTTTGTCGTCATTCATTCATAGTGTTCTACCCAAGGGCAGGTTTTTCACTGCTACCCAGCATTCTTCAATCTTTTATATTTTCTGCGTACCTCTTAGTCTCTGCATATGTTCCATATGCTTAATGTCGTCTATTATTCGATATCTTCTTCTGTCTCGAACTCTTTTCTCTTTCTTCCTTCCAGTACATCATTCAGTAGGCAGTTTCTTTTCAGCCAGTGACCCAGCCAATTTCTTTTTCTGTTCCTGATCAGTTTCAGCATTATTCTTTCTTCACCCACTTTCATAAACACGGTTTCATTTCTTATTCTGTCTCTTTATTTCACACGCTCCATTCTTCTCCATGTCTACATTTCAAGTGTTTCTAGTCGCTTCTCTTCACTTCATCGCAATGTCCATGTTTCTGCCACCATACAATGCCACACTCCATACAAAGCACTTCACTAGTCTCTTTCTTAATTCTCTTTCCAGAGGTCCGCAGAAGATGCTCCTTTTTCTATTAAAAGCTTCCTTTGCCATTACTTTATGCTGGGTTAAACGGTGGTCTAATGCCATGGCGTCAACATGAACAGGAATTCCTCTAATTCTAAATGCCTCAATATACGTAGTTCATAATTCTCAATGTTGTGGTGCTAGGGTGGTGGTAATGGTGATGATCATGATGATGATGATGATAATGGAGACGGTGGTGGTAATATAATAATAATAATAATAATAATAATAATAATAATAATAATATTATTATTATTATTATTATTATTATTATTATTGCATCAGTGGAAGAACCGTGTACAAACAATGAAAAGGGAGATACTTCCAAGATTAGCCTCAGTAGGCCTATATAGACCAAGAGGACACAGAGATCACGGAAGATCAACACATCGATGGAGGGATTAAGGCCATCTTTCTTAGATTATCGTTACAGATCACGATCTAAAACGAAGAAGTTCATGATGATGATGATGATGATTATGATGATGATGATTATTATTACTATTATTATTAATATAAGTCAGCGAAGACGATCATAAAGCGATGACGGTTGTTACATATAAATTAAATTAATCCTCCATTTTGAATCACAGTCAAGAACACAGTCGCTGTGAGTAAGGGTGCATATTAGAGATGAACAACGATCGAGAAAGCAAGACTAACAGCGCCCGCAAAGCCGAAAACCCAAACGACAATATTCTATACGTCGCGTCGTTGACGTAAAGACTGCTTCCGAGTGTTTCGAGACGTCGAGATTGATCACTCCCGAAGTCCCGAACGTCAAGCAGCCTTGAATCGCCACAGTTGTTTATACCTAGCTGAACTTTTATCTACTTTGGCAACTGTTATATATGTATAAACAAGCTAGTAGCCTATTTGAAACATCATCTCTACCTTTCAGTGTATAATAATTCATTCCCCAGTCTTTATTTAATTATTAGGCTCTTATTAAAAGGCTAGGAATTTTCTTTTCATATATTTGAGATTAAATGTGCAATTTCAAGTGGAAAGATATTAACATTATGTTTTATGTCTCTTATAAATTCAAATTTATTTGAGATTTTTTTCTATTTATATAACTATAGATAATATCTTAAAATAGAACCAGAACATTTTGATAACTAAGATACTGTTCTGTTTTGTCTTTTTGTCTCACTTAAACATTTATGTTATTTATTTCAATGATATATGTTATTCAAAGTTACGCAATCTTTCCACGCCGACCAAATGCTATCTCGAGAATGATGAGCGAGACTCGAAGCGCACGAGAATGATGAGATGAGACGAGACTCGAAAGACAAATGCAACGAACACAGCGAGCGAGAGCTACAGTTAGTTTTGTTCATCTCTAGTGCATATGGGTCTTAGAAAGATGAGATGGACGAATGTTCTAGTTTTAAATTTTACTTTGAGCAAAATGGCGTTGAAAAACAATTGGGGAAATGAAGAGATTGTGTGAGGAAAGATTGGAGTGGCAGAAATGGATAAGAAGAAGTTACCCCAGTAAAAGGAAAGAAGAAAAAGACTGAGCATATCTAGCTTGCTGAAATCCATTGCTTATGATGATAATGATTAAAACTGAATTTTAATTTTAAACATGTAAGTGTGCAGTGTCTCACATTCTTTCACAACCACTGTAAATGGCGAATCTCCGACCAGGTAAAAGACTAAAGAAGTCTGGGTCATCCAAAGGATGAATATGAGTAGAAACTACTGAACATGGATAAATAATCTGATCATATGATTTAATAATCATGACCATGATCATTAAAACTGAATAAAATGAAAAGTGTAGTTTAAAATAAGCCGAATATATAGTGATTTCTACTGTTTCGTAGTAGATGAAGAAATGCAGAGCAACGCAAACTTGCTGTTTCCGTGGCGAACAATGCTGGACCATTTGTTTGAGGCATGCGGTGCAGTAAATCAATACTCGTTGAAGTATTTATGAGCCTTCTGCTTGCGTACCTGCTCAGTCGCTCTATTAAAAGGACATCGGTATTCCCTCTGGATTTCTATAGCCTCTATGTGACCCCCAGCAGGGTGACGGTCAGTTTGCGGCTGCACATTCCTCCTGGCGTTTTGGAACTCGTCTATATTATTGATGACGTAGGAACAGACTCCAGATATCATTACGGTGCTTCAATAGCCAATAATGAATCAATCAAAAGATCTATTTAAAACGTCCATTAACTTTCAGACTGGTCTCCATGCGCCAGATATGACAATACATGTCCATTATAAAACTGGAGGTTATAGAAGAGAGATACAGAGTGATTCTTAATATTTCACACAACTACATGCATATGAAGAGTACAGGAAAAGAAAACGAAGTCACATTTCACTGTTTTTACAGTAGAGCAAGTTAAAAGATATTCTACTGTCTTTGAGTTATCATTCTACAAATTTCTTTGGACTAATGAGGTGATTATTCTGTACAGTTAAGCTACACAAATCTACATTATTTTAGTATATTATGATACAAGGTTGAGAAATGCTTTTACAAAATCGAGGAAAAGTTTGAAAAATGAGCAGAGCGAGTTTTTTGATTTGCGAGATTTTGTAAAGCTCTTCGCAAACATATATTGGTACAAGATTTTCTGCACGATCGTATTTTTTAAATTGAAAATACAATATACGCATATTTTGCATTGAAAATTTAAAGAAATATTATTCCAAAGCCTTCGCAAAACTGCACTGTAATGGTAACTAAGTAACAATAAGTGTACTGTAATGGGTCTATTTCCGTACAGTTTAACGTTATGAAGAATAGTTTCTCTAGCAAACAAGATTCTGTGTGGCAATTCTAACCTTCAATGCCTAACGGCAATAGCTATAAATAGAGCAAAAAACACGATCGTGCAAAAAAAGCTCTTACATGACATCAAAAACAGAAAATAGACAATTTTTGACACAGGCTCTATCATGTTTTTCTTCTGTGCTCTTCTGGTAATATGTTACAAAAGGAGAATATATAGAGTGCATCCTAAGCCAGAAGATTTGAAAGAAAAGAAAATTAGCAGGTCTAAGACTAACATATAACAACGAATTTTGGACTATTCCGATATGAGACTTAAAAACTAAACACAGCAGATTTGAGATTCAAGAAGAGAACAGTTGGATATACATCATTAAACCTCAAAAGAAAATAAGTTCTATATAGAGAATAAAACCAATATATTGTTAATAAAATTGACAAATACAAGTAAATAAAATTAGATGCAAAATTTCACGAGAACGAAATAATAAAAATTAACTAACCGTAAACATTTTGGATCACCGTTAGAGAAAAAGAAGAACATTGGAGACCATTTTCGAACTCATCCGGTCAAAACGCTCTCCCTATGAAAGTCGTATATAGGGAGTACTGAGAACGAGAGGTGAAATGCAGAAACAACCGCTAATAAGAAATTACAGGCACAAAATCTTCCAAAAACAGCGTTTGAGTAGCCTAGGTTGTCCATACATTATTGTATGGCAGTAAAACAGAAAGATCCCAGCCATATGTAAGCAGTAAAAATTAATGATAGCCTATATGAAGTTTAATTTTCAGCCTTATAACTTATCTTATTTTGATTACATTAACACGTAACACTTTTTACACGTATTGCAGCACTTTGATATCTTTATTAACATTTTCGCCTGGTTTTGCATCTTCGGATACATCATGGCAATATTCATTTCATTATAATAATCTTAGCTATAGTACCAGTATAATTATGTTCGTGTATCTATGTTCTCTTAATGTTATGCATAAATATATAAATGTAATCAAGGCAAATGCATTAAAATCACATTAAGTGCATTAATAAATAAATTAGTGATATTGCTATTTGCAAAATTATTGCATGAGATTTATTGATATGCTTTTTAATGCCATTTGTAATCAATTACTATTTTATTAGTAATCTCACTAGAGGTTTTGATTTATTTAGAGAAAATCAAAACTCGAGTGGGATTTAATTGACTATTACATGATTAGAAGAGAGTATGTAAAGATTAGAAGAAATAAAGTACTCTAATACAATAAAATATTAATTGACTTAGTAAAGTTCTATTTCACTAATGTTAGCTTCACGAAACGTTTGAACGGAGCCGCCATTTTCAGTTTAGTATGTATGTGGGAAAGAAATGACGATCGTAACGCATGTTTTATAGTGCCGTAAATAATTTTCAGTTTGAAATGTTGGCAAACAAAGAAAAAAATTGTAGGGAGGTAATAAAAACAGAAGAAAGTCTATAAAAATTAGAAAAAATAATGCACTCTAATACAATAAAATAGGTATTAATTGACTTACTAAAATTCTATTTCAATAATGTTAGCTTCACCAATACGTTTGAACAGAGCCGCCATTTTCAGTTGACTATCTATGTGGGAAACAAGTGACGATCGCAAAGCATGTTTTATAGTACTGTAAATAATTACCAGTTTGAAATGCTGGCAAACAAAGAAACAAATGCTAGGGAAGTGATAAAAACAAACAAATGCTAGGAAAGTGATAAAATTGTAGCGATAAACAGCCATAATTGATTGAAACACGCCCTCTCGTATAGTTTTATTGGCCAAAAGTAGTATGACGTAGTAAAAGTGTAATAGTCAATATGATTACTTATGACCAGGCTTCGGCTTAGGGACACAGAGTAACCAGTATGAGGTTTAGAGTACACGGAGTATAAATGACGTCATGACCCGTGTGGGGTGACTGCAACAGCACAGGTGGGTTCGTAATGTGCATTACCGTTGTGTGTATTGCTGCTTGGCTGCGGTACATGTAACAGGCTTCGGCGTAGGGATACCTGATTGAAGGTTACAACTCACGTTAATACTTTAATGGTAGACATTTATTGTCTACACTAGGAATGTACTGTATATACTGCATCTGTACAGAGTGAAATATATTTTATGCCGTACTATGACAGACTGTTTACATGTTGAGACAAGAAATAACGGAGCGCTCCATCTCCCACTTCACTCGACACTATCTTCCGTGCGTTCTAAACTTCATGAATTTCTGTGCCCAGAACCGAAGCCTGCTTGTGACTAATTGTATGAGTTTTCGTGCAAGACATTAATGTCTATAGCGATGTCGTTAAAACTTAAAACTTTATATATCATTACAATTATACTTATCTGAAATAATAAACATGAATTATAAAGTAAAAATTAAGTTCATGCAGTTCTTGAAATGAGTTAAAAATTAATAAAGATGAATATAATACCTAATAACAAATTATACAGAAATAATTTTTTCTTTCAGTAGATTACAAATAGAGCAAAATAAAACTTCAAAGAAATATAGAGAGAGAATGGAAGAAATAAGATCTTACAATACAGTCCTAATGTGAATAGAGATATACGAAGACCATTTAAAAGCGGGAATTGAAACCGGAACAGGTCGATGAGTCTAATCATTAAAAAACAGAAGGAAAGTAGATTTTATATTATTATCTTGTTGGAACACATGTGCTTAACTCGACTCTCAGTGATCCTGCTCTTCTCTTCAGCTACACATACAGACCAAAGGCATAGGATGCTTCAGAATCCAATACACAAACTCTGAGAGGGAGATTGAGAGACCAAGGATTTTTTTTAGGGAACATTGGTTTGGCGACGCGTCATTAACCCGGTAAGCGTCGACCAATTTGTCAGCATAGTGTTCGAAAGTTAGCAACCAATATTTGTGCTGGGCTCTGTGGCAGTCATCAGTCACTTGGTAAGCCCGTGTTTGTATCAGTAGTTCATCCTTCTTCCTACAATCATGCCTAAACGGTGACTTTTGCCTCCACTTCTTCAGCAAACGCTTCCTCCATTGGTTGAAGTGTGTCCTTGGAGAAAAATCCGGTGCTGTGGATTGAGCCTCGGCGTAGCTCAGTGGTTAGAGTGCTCGATGCGTAGAACCAAGACCCGGGTTCGATCCCCGGCGCCGGAGCGAATTTTTATCCATTAAGGGTCTATGTACGTGAACGACCACAAGTATTATCAGAAAATGCAACTATAAATTTCTAAAATTTTATTTAAAAAAATGAACTCGCAATTGGACAAAAATTACATGTACCACAACAAGATTTATTAGAATTTAAATAACTGATAAAAGTATAAAAGAAGGTTACTAATAATATTTTTAAACCAGTTTTATCAGAGTAGTAAAAAAAAAAATAATTGTGCACAATTACATGATTTGGTAACCATATCGTTGTTATGGTGTCTCTGACATCTTTAATATTTTTTCCGCATGTAATAAACACTTATTTCTGAAAAGTAGACTACTTTCGGACATGTAGAGTTGTTAATTTTAATACAATTAATTTTTTGTTTGTTCTATATAAAATATATTAAAATTTACATAATATTTTGTGACCTAATTTTTCTATTTTCATAGAAATGGGCATTATTGTAGTCTATTTTTTTTGCATAAATGGACATTAAATCAGTGTAAAAAATTTTTTAGAATGCCATCTCTAATGGTTGTGGAGTTATGAAATAATGTGTGAAAATTTTCAACTTTTGGAAAATTTAATATAAAGTAAAAATGAATTTCTTAGAAATATTATTAATAACCTTTTGTATACTTTTATCAGATATTTAAGTTTTAACAAGTCTTGTTGTGGTACCTTGTAATTTTTGTGCAATTGTGAGTTCATTTTCTTATAAAATTTTTAAAATTTAGAGCCTGTATTTTCTAATAATATTTGTGGTCGTTCACGTACATATAACCTTAATAACCAATTGTTTCATTATGCTTGATATTATACGAATGTACCGACTCAAGTTCAACTCAGATTACAACATATCTTCCCCCTCCATGCCTCTCGGTGATACAGCCATGGCACATGACAAAGTCACAGGACAGGTATTGCCTCCTCTACTGAAGGCTACATACAGGGACATCATTTTATTTTTACTAACATTTTTAATATTAACCTGTCTATACCTTTAGACAACCGGAAACACCGCTTGCTCCCCCCTCCAAGACTGGAGTTCGATGATACTGGCGTAAAACACAAATCACTCTACTAGGTATAGGAAGGAAGAAAAGTAGTTCATCCATTTACGTAAACTAGGAAATATCGCGATTTTGAGTTTGATAATTTTCATTAGGTTTTTCTTTAATCAAAGTACAGTACTGTATTAAGAATAAGTGTTTTTACTCACGAAGTGAGTTATCCATGCGAACGTATTCATTATACAGTGTATATTATACTGTCTACAGCACATTAGCGTAAAATATAGAGAAAGAAGTTAAATTGAAAAATAATCATAATATGAACAATTAAACACAATTTTGAAAATGGTGGCCGTTCATTTCGATACAGGCTTCAGTTCTTTTGTGCATATTATCGCACTATAGACCATTGCATCTAATTCCAATTGCCAGTTTCGTCCTTCGTACTAGTAACTCATGTTGAAATAATTCTACGTACTGTAAATTCAATCTTCACTTCTGCCCGACCCGAAAATATAAAATTACTCAAACATGCTATCTACTGTCCGTCCAAGTGGTTATGCCGCAGGATTGTAGAAAGGGAGGAAATCACGTAACAGTTAATTACTTAACGAGGCCCTTTTATTTAAGTTAAATTAAACAGTTGTATAATATTACTTAACCTCTCAATTCCTAAGAGAAATTAATGTTTTCAGAAAAGAGCTAAGACAGCCCAGCTATTACAGAGGGGCGAGCAGAAGCAGGTGGGGGAAATCGGGATGCGACGTAGGCAAACGGACAGTACCTGTGCGAAAATATGATTCAATATTGAAAGCTCTTTCGTAACTGGAAAACGCGAACATATTTCTGGAACGTACTATACTCAGTAACTCAGTACTGCTTACTATCTGCGGTCTTGGTTCTGTGTGGAGTTGGAACTTCCTTAGTAGAAGGGGTGGGAGTGAAGTACATTCAAAAACTCAGGTACAATAAAAATTGAAGTAAAAATAAAATGATGTCCCTGTATATCACCATAATAATCGTCGTCGTCTTCCTAACAAGTATCAGGCCAAGTGGCCTCTTACGGTCTCAAACTAGAATTTTCAATCCATCTCTTCTTCGTACGACCTAGAGATCTTTTTCCATGCGGATGGTAATGAAACAGTGCTTTTGGAATTCTGTATCTATCCATTCGTTCGAGATGACCCTTCCACTGAAGTTGATATTTGCTGATGAACTGCATAATGGGTTCTATTTGAAGTTCTTGCATTAGGCCTATTTCCTCTTTTTTTATGATCCCAGCGAGTATATCCAACTGTTGCTCTCATGAACCTCATCCCACTTGCTGTTATTCTACCGACATATTTATTCTTCACAATCCACGCTTCACTACCATAGCTTAATACAAGCTGTGATAAGGTTTTTCCAAGCCTATTCTTGTGTGTCTTTGTACTAGTGAAGGTTTCATGATTTTATTAATGATTAATGTTTATATTGTTAAGAATCAGCAGTTCGCCCGCTAGATCTGGTGTATTTCCAGATTATTAGTTTAGCGGGTATAATTGATCAAATTTATGTTTCCGATATAGAAATTTAGCGGTTTTTAACACTTACTGCAGCAAAATAATCTCTTTCGATACTACTAACACCTATATAAATTCAGCGAATTCTATGCTGATTTACAGTGATTTTTAGCAATATAGTTGGCAAAACTGTTCACGATTGTGTATTTTATCTCACTCCATAAGGAATAAAATGGGCTAAGTTAATGTACTTAAGTGCTTTACGGTCATTTTATTGCGACTTTAAGAAGGAAAATAAGAAGGGAGCCAAATTTCCCCATAAGGAAAAATTTAATTAGTCAGATGAAGAGAGAGAATAGGGTCACATCAGCAGAGGATACTTTAGTAAAGTATATTGAAATATGCACAAAATGAAACCATAAAACAGTCTCGATCTATAAAGTAACGCGTTAAATTGAGATTTCACTGCTCCTATATTCATCTCTGGAAATGTTTACGAGGATCTTAATGTCGATAACGCTCTACAGAATCGGATAGTTTTGAGAAATCTACTCCAGTTTCAGTCGTAAAAGATCTGTACAACCATTTTCATGAGAGATATATTTTTATTATATTGGCAGGTAATCTGCCCGAAGACAGGTATATCCCTTATGCTATTCCCTGGGTATACGAACCACGACCCGCCCTAGATCTACTAGGCAGTGTGGACACTGCAGTAGTTTGCTATTGGCTTCCGCAGTATGAGAATGAAGGACGTCACAGAACACCCAGTTCCGTGGACAGATGGTAAATATTGCCCACACCAGGAATCACCACGGACCACTGAGTTGGGAAGTGCATACGTTATCCACAGAGCCTCAACGACGGACATATGTTACACACACACACACACACACTTACTTACGGCTTTTAAGGAACCTGCAGGTTCATTTCCGCTCTCACATAAGCTCGCCATATCCTGTGCAAGATTAATCCAGTCTCTATCATCATATCCCACCTCCCTCAAATCCATTTTAATATTATCCTCCCCAAAGATCTTTTTCCCTCCTGTCTCCCAATTAACACACTATATGCATTTTTGGATTTGCCCATACGTGCTACATGGTGTGCCCATCTCAAACGTCTGGATTTAATGTTCCTAACTATGTCAAGTGAAGAATACAATGCGTGCAGTTCTGCGTTGTGTAACTTTCTCCATTCACCTGTTACTTCATTCCTCTTAGCCCTAAATATTTCCCTAAGAACCTTATTCTCAAACACCCTTAATCTCTGTTCCTCAAAGTGAGAGTCTAAGTTTCACATCCATACAGAACAACCGGTAATATAAACTGTTTTATAAATTCTAACTTTCAGATTATATACACATATAAACAACACATAATTATATCAAGAATTTTACATTACTACAGTAATTTGAGAAATCACACTGAAAGAATGGACAAAATTAGAAACCCGAAACAAATTTTAATTTATAACCCTGCACGAAAGAAGCCTGGGAAGACCGCAGAAAAGATAGCATGAAACCGACAGGCCATGTATCCTAATTTTAATTTAATTTAATTTATTTTGTCGCAGAGATCTTACATTAGCTTAGAAGTTTTAAGATGTGGAACAAGACAAGAGTTAATTTTTAAGAGTGTAAATGATTATGTACTAAAGCCACGGAGTCTCTTATTATGCAGCCCGATGTTCTTGAGATGGTAACTGTGTAGGCCAAAACGGTTGGATATATCAACTGAGTCACCGGCGTAGATCATTCAGTTAAGGCGCTTGCCTTCCGGAGTTGCGCTCAGGCGCGGGTTCCATTCCCGCTTGGGCAGATACCTGGTTGGGTTCACCTCTCCCCGAGGTTTTCCTCAACCGTAAGGCTAATGTTAGGCAATCTATGGCGAATCCTCGTCCTCATCTCGCTATCACCAATCCCTTCGTCGCTAAATAACCTCGTAGTTGATACAGAGACGTTAAATAAACAAGTAATAAAAAATATGAACTGAAAACTTGTAATAGCTTCTCTTCCACCAAAATCTTGATAATCTTGATATTATAGTCTATTTCTTTGAAAGGTATACACAACAAGGATCATAATACTGTTTTTCTCCATATTTACATCTTGTATTTTAATACCTCCTCTTTCAAAGCATGCAGTTGGATCAATTATGTAACCCTCATTTATCTGTCTGTCGAATACAACCACTATATCTGCTCTTTTAGTGAAATCTTCACTTGATGTACAATAAATCTCTTCCTATCTCTCCTATCTTACCACTCATATGTTCAACATTACCATAAATTGGATTGAAACTTCAGACACAAATAATTTTTTTCGCCTAAACCGTTGTTCAAATACCAAAAGGACATTTGACTTTTTGGTTACTTATAACCTAAAGATTCTGTTCTTAAAATTAATGCAGTTATAGCCATGTATGCAGTTACTGTATCTGTTTGACTAGCTGAAGGATGTGGCAAATGAGGTAGCACACACCTCAAAGTTAAATGTAATTTAATATAGTGCTATACAGGGGCAGGGCAGTTTCAATTAATTACAGGTGGAGCAGCTCAAGTGCATCTCATCCTCCCTTCACAATTAATGACGGATATCTCGCATATGCCGAGTTGGGACTTTGAAGAGGTTCAAGTTTGCCCAAGAGGGGAAGCTGCGTATTCCAGTGGCTCATCATATGCAAACTACTTACGTCTACAGCTGAACAGCTCGCAGAACTCGCACTGCAACTTAATTCAGCTTCGCTGAGTTCCACAATGAAGCTGATATTAATTATTGTGATGAGTATGATAATGATGTTTTCGATGTCTAAGTTCTTTATGAAATGATGCTAATGCTCACGATTTTAATTGTCAAGATGATGATGGTATTATATCAATATTGACGTTGACGTCTGTAAGCTTACGTAAATATAAATTCCTCTCGCAATATTTTTAACCTTGCATGTTGAAATAATTTCTCAGAAGCAATCTCAAATAGTAATATCTGCGTCAAAGCAAATGTTATTCCTGTCGATAATGCTATAGTGGCCTATGCAGATCAAACAGCCATAACAACCGATAAAGATAATGACCTTAAACTATACGACAAGTTTTCAGTATGTCACTGTTCCTTTTTAAAATCAATATAGATGAAATTGTTATGCAGTGAACACAAGTTTTAGAATTTTATTCAGAAAATTTTAACAAAAAAAAAAAAAATATCGTGACCCTTATCTTCGCAGATGTGTATTAATTAATTATACCCTATTTTGAAGAATGTCTACAATGTACTGTACAAGACACGAATTCAATAAAAATGAGATAAAATAACATGGAAATATCTGTTGATGAAAGTGAAGTCATTACTAAGTTTCTCATAAAGTAGCTATATTAGGATAAGCTATAAGGTTGTATAAGGTTTTAATAAGAACCATTTTAACCTATAATAATGAGACATGAAGCCTCACTAAAATCAGAAACAGCCTTAAATAACTTTGAAAAGAAAGTACTTAGGAAAATATACGGACCGATAAAGTTTAATGGTCAGTGGAGGACACGGTATAATAAGGAATTGTATGAGACCTTGTTACTTTTATTAAATTAAAGAAACTAGAATGGACTGGTGATATACAAAGGCTGTACTAAAAAAAGTACTTACAACAAGTTTTATGGGGAGTAGGCGAATTGGAAGGCCGAAGAAAAGATGGGAGGATGGTATTAAGGAAGATGCTGCAAACCAGCTTAGGTGTCGCAACTGGAGACTTGTCGCGCAAAATAGAAATGACTGGAGGCAGAAAATCAGGGAGGCCAAAGCTCGAACTTGAGCCAATTAGCCATTGGATGGATGGATCAGGATAGGCATCCTTGGTCAGTGTTTTGTTTACAAACATTAACCAATTGTCTCGTGTCCCTCAGCCGACTGAGACGTATATTCTGTTTCTATCGACTGTACGGGTGACTACCGACTCCCTCCCGCTGTTAATTTTTCTTCCCGATTCCCTCCAAAGCGTAATTGTAAATATACCGATTCCCTCCGCGCCAAAAAGGAGCTGCTAGAAGTAAATACTCCGATTCCCTCCCGTAAAGTCTGGCTGGGTGGGTGTCATGGTATATCTGTTTTTGGTTACATATCGTTGCTGACATTCATGCTTTAAGTACACTAGTGTCCATGTAAGCAGTCCATCTGTTAGTGAATCTAAAAACTTCGTAATGTTTTCATTTAGAATTACCTAAGAAAAATTTAGAAAATATTGGATCATAACAGTGTTCTCGACTACTTTCAGCAATATTTGCACTTTCTTTATACACATAAATGGTGGAAATTTCCACACAAAATTTAACACCCCAACATTTTTATGTTTTAAATGTTTTATGAAGAGTACAGGCAGATACAAAAAGTAAAATAAATTCTGCGTTATCCACCCAGGTACAACTACAAAGACTTACGAACAAAAATTACTATTTAAAGAATAAAATTGAACAATTAGATAACGGACAGATCAATCCTTCGCAATATTGCATTGCCATGTCATACAAATCCCGTCTCAATGTTTTTATATAGACGATTAAACACATCAAGGGTATGGATTGGTTATTTTAGTCATATCCTTGACAGAAGTCAATCAATCTACATGATGAATTAACATGATTTTTAAACGAAACAAGGCTATGGTTTGGTATTTCAGTTATATCCTTGAGATTTCGAAGTCTGTGTAAAGTGTGACGGAAAACATTGTGTCTGATTAAGGTATGGAGGGAATCGGACTGCAATGAATTCAAACAACAAAAAATTGGGAGAGGATATGACTGTGCCTTTTTTGGGGGGGGGAAGGGAATCGGCGCCCCCAGTTCTGTACAGTCCATTCACTTTTTTAGTTATGGGGTGAGGAGCACACTTCCCAGCAGATAGAGTTTTAGCTAGTGGAAGGGGGTAGTGTTTACTTAGTCTGAAGCAAGTGAAGGCCCTATCCTATAGCGCTATACAGCCTATCCTGACACAGCTACAGATTTCATCCGAACCTTAGTCATTACTTTCTATTGTACAAAATACTTAGGACTTTTCTAATCTGGTATTGCAAATAAATAATAAGGAAATAAGTTTAAATATTTAGGATGCATTTTAAATAAAAAGATGAGGCATAGAAATAGAAATAAGTACCAGTATTGGACAAGTCGAAAATATCTTCATAAACCTCTGAAAATTTTTCATCTATTGCAAGCTAGACTTTAAACTCAGATACTCAATGCTCAAATGCTATATTCAGTCTTCTCTTCTATGCATATATCGAGGAAACGTGGACGTTAAAAACAGCATCCGTAAATAGACTTCAAACATTTGAAATATGGACTTCATATCGGATGCTTAGAATGTCATGGATGGAGTGAGTTAGTAATGAGGACTTAATTGGAAATACAGAGCATGAAAAACGAGAACTTATTTGCTGACAAGAAAGAGAAAAATATTCTTTCTCAAACATATTATCTAGAGGAAACGAATATATTTTCCAACGGTTGTTAGTGCAAGGAAAGGTTGATCGCAAAAAACTCTCAGGGCTACGTACACTGCCTTTCAAAGATAGCCGTCCTTTAATAATCGATAGTGATCTATAATTTGTTGGTGTGAGTGTGCCTTCTTTAGTTATGAATAGATTTCGAAGACATCAGTCAGTGTTACCAATAGTATATAAATATATCCGCATTATAGAATTCAATATTTCATCCCCCTCTAATGATTTAGCAGGAAACCACTGATACTGTCAATAATGAGAACAATTTGTACTTAATCTACATAATCAATTTCACCTATACGAGTACATTTTCACCCGTCTCAATAATGGTGTCACCTTTTGAGAACTAGCGTAACTATTCAAAGTTTGTCAATTTGTTATAGCCTATCATTTTCCCTCGGTTGTACAGGGACATCATTTTATTTTTACTAACATTTTTAATATTAACTTGCCTATACCTCTGGATCAACGCCGTTTGCTACCCCGTTCCACGACTGGAGTTCGATGATACTGACGTAATATGCAAACAAATCACTTTACTAGGTATAAGAGGGAAGAAAAGTAGTTCATGCATTTACGTAAACTAGGAAATATTGCGCTTTTGAGTTTGATCATTTTCATTATGTTTTTGTTTAATCAAAATACAGTACAGTATTAACAATGCGTGTTTTTACTCACGAACTGAGCTGTCCATGTGGACGTATTCATTATGCAGTGTATATTATACTGTCTACAGCACATTAGCATACAATATAGAGAATGAAGTTAAATTGAAAAACAATCATAATATGGATATTTAAACACATTTTTTAAAATGGTGGCCGTTCATTTCGATACAGGTTTCAGTTCTAATGTGCATATTATCACACTATAGAGTATTGTACGCAATCCCAATTACCAGTTTCGTTCTTCGTACTAGTAACTCATGTTGAAATAATTCTGTACCTACTCTATAAAAGGGTACCTTAAGTACTGTAAATTCAATCTTCACTTCTGCCCAATCCGAAAAGATAAAATTACTCAGACATACTATCTACTGTCCGTCCAAGTAGTTATGTCGTAGGGTCGTATAAAGGGAGGAAATCACGTGACAGTTAATTACTTAACGAGGCCCTTTTATTTAAGTTATTTTAAACAGTTGTATAATATTACGTAGACGTCCAATTCCTAACAGAAATTAATGTTCTGAGAAAGGAGCTAAGACAGCCCAGCCACTAGCTGGCGAATAAAAGCTGGTGGGGGAAACCGGGATACGACGTAGGTAAATGGACAACAATACCTGTGCGAAAATGATTCAGTATTGAAAGCTCTTTCGTCACTGGAAAACGCGAACATATTTTTGGAACGTACTGTTTACTATGTCTGTAAGGCTACCGTATGTGCAGTCTCGGATCTGTGTGGAGGACGGCTGAACGTTATTAGTAGAAGGGGTGGGAGTGAAGTACATTAAAAAACTCAGGTACAATAAAAATTGAAGTAAAAATAGATTAGATTAGATTAGATTAGATCTTTATTAGCCGAATAGAATTACAAGCATTCATGGCGTCGTCAGTACACAAGATGTCCCTGTATAATTCTTTAGCTAAATTATACCCAGAAGTTCTAACATGTAGGCCTAACCCACTAACATATAAGAAGAAAATTAGAAACGTGTTAATGACTTCAAGTTGATTAAATAAATCTAAAGCCTATGTATGTGAATTAATCGGCCTATATTATATTTGTATCTATAATTGAAGGGTTCAGAGCCATAGTGGGCCAAGCGCTATTTATTAGAAACGGAGAAAGCAAGGGTTAAAATAAAGTGAATACCATAGTTTAATGAAAATTTATATATCATTTAGTTTTAAAGTGCATACTTTATATTACTAGCTATATGTTTCCATGGTATGAACTTCATTTTAATCCTTGTTTTCTACGGCTTTAGTAAAGGGAGCTTGGCCCACTATGGTTCTTAACCCTTCAATTTTGGAATATATATTTTTTCAAAAATTGCCCTACTTTATTCAGGTACGATATTATTCTTCTCTATGTTAATATTCTATTATACAATTTCATTGCAGCTGTAATTTTAATTTTAGCCTATTTTATTTTATTTTAATTGTCTATATTCCTCTTATATTAATATATTATACTATATATAATTTCACTGTAGCTGTAGTTTTAATTTTAGTTTCCATTTTATTTTATTTTATTTCATTTTGCATATTCTCTTATAGACCTATTAATAATATATCTGAACTGCGACGGAACACGAGCGCTGCTCATTCGATCCTCAAATTTTGTTAACTTTACTGTATCTTCTTTTTTATATGGAATATATTACTTTATTTCTATTTCTATTGTTGTAATTATATTCTGTATTCTGTATTTTTAAATTTAAATAATAATAATAATAATAATAATAATAATAATAATAATAATAATAATAATAATAATAATAAATAAAAAAAGACATCCTGTCGTTGAAAGTTCGTTTACATGATCAGAAAATTATAGTTCAGGCACCTTTGAACACTAGTGTACAATAAGGGACATAATAGTTCAGCGACTCGAGTTTTTTTCTAAGTGAAATACTGCCACACTCCGAATGCTCCCAGCTGAAAGTTTTCGGCTGTATTTTCACAAGATATTCACTTCGCTTTTCTGTCCTATTATCTCGTGAAATCGTGAAACCTTCCTGCAAGTAAGGGGAAGAACAAGTGGACTAGGAAGCGTCCCCCCCTCCCTACGCTTCTACTTGCAGCTACCTACCTCACTTACCCCCACTATAAAGTTCTAACTATAAGTTACGGCGCAAACATTCATTTGGTTTCACGAGATATCTAATGAATGTCCCATACACATATATACTGAAAAGGAATTAAAACTGTAGCCTCTTACGAACCGCGCTACAGATCTTGAAACTTTTCCCCCTCTCAACAATGTCCCTCACTGTACATTCATCAATGGATTGGACTGAATTAACTTTAGTAAGAAGTGGCATCGCTAATAACAGAAAAATAGGATGCTTATATTCAATGGTTGACAGACAAAAGCCCGAGAGTAGAATTGCATATAAAGAAAAAAACAGGTTTACTAAACGTCAGATTGATAAATTAAATAATTGAGCCGTTCAGAGCAGAAGTGGTGTTAAGTCAAAATTGGGTAATGAGGTTTAAAGTAAAAATTCTGTAAAATACAGCGCAAAGTAGCAATTAATATGTCCTTTGTGCTATCCACTAATTACTAATAGTTTAAATAAATTGAATATTAACTGCTACTTTGCGCTGTATTTTACAGAATTTTTACTTTAAACCTCATTACCAAATTTTGACTTACACCACTCCTGCTCTGAACGGCTCAATTATTAATGGGATATGTGATGTAGAGAAATAGAAAGTTTCATAGTGGAATCATAGGCAGCGCAATCTTGGAAAACATTGAAAACAATGAAAATGAACAACACAACACAAGAGAACTTAACAGAAATGAATGTGTGGAAGAATCACTATCATAGATTAAGTGAAACTCTTCTACAGTATCAAATGGTAGTTACACCACCGTCTACTGAGTAGAGAAGAATTACTATAATGGAAGATGAAGTATCCCAGGCAGTTAAGAAAATAAAAAACAGGAAAGTTCAAGGATCAAATTCAATATACATTGAACTGATAAAGACTGTATTTCCAACTCTCATCACACACCTTTGATAAATGAATGCATACAACAGACACACAGCCCTAGAGAATGGAAAACCAGCTGTTTAGTTTCGATATACTAGAAGAGTAACAAATAAGATAATAGTATTTATAGAGGCTTTGGTGTTATCTGTGCAGTGGGCAGAATATATGCCAGAGTTTCACAGACCAGATTTCGAAAGGATATCAAGGACAAAGTAGCTGAGGAACAATCTGGTTTCCGGTCTGGTCGTTCATGTGTTTATAGGCCTAACTTATTTACGCTGCAACAGATCATCGAAAAAAAAGAAGGTCACATATTGCGCATTTATCGATCTTAAAAAGCGTATGACTCAGTCCCGATAAGTAGTTTCTGGAAAGCTCTGAATATGATGAAAATTTATCAAGAACTAAAGGTACGGTCACACGTCATTACTTTTGCAGCCCTGCAGTACAAAAAAATGCGCAACTCTCGTAATGCCACGTATGAACAATGGTGCAACCAGAAAAGTAGCGACTGCCGAACCTGCTGCCCGCTACTTTTTCATGCTGCGCGCAGCTTATAAGTACCGACGTGTGAACAGAGATCTCAGGGTTGCAGCCGCAGCATTTTTGATATCGGTTTTGTTGAAACTTTTGCTGCGGTTGCGACCAGTGTTGTCACCCAAATGTGCCAATGATACTTTTATTGTTTGGATATATTTTAATGTTAGATACGATGAAAATAAATGATTTGTAACAGTTAATAAATGTACAACACAGTCTGAGTATATTTTCTGACGATATAATTCATTTATTTCAGTTTTCCGTAGAGTAGTTTCAAACAGGAGGGTTGCCAAAATTGATTACGTGAATATGCTGTTGGTTATCATATTTTAAGTATATAGGCATTTTTAATAACTTTATGGTAAAAATAATGCCAGTTTCTGAATACTAGTTAGGACAAAAAGCAAATAATAGATAAATAAGCTATCGCATGAGTTTAATAATAATGCGAACATAACCACAAAATATATATTAAAAAATCAACACGGAGACGGAAACCTGCAGCTAGACTGCGGCTGCAAAAGTAGCGCCTTGTGTGTTAACAGAATCGCAACCTCTAGTTGCAACTTTTGCAGCGCTCGGGTTGCGCAGCACAAAAAGTAGCGTGCAGCATGCTACTTTTGACTTACGTGTGAACACGACATGCAACTTTTGCAGCTGCGGTATAAAAGTTGCGCAGCAAAAGTGGCGACGTGTGACCGTACCTTTACAGAACTTATACTGAAAAATGTATGAAGGTAACATAAACTATGTAAAAAAAAAATGAGCAAACAATTTTCAGAGCCGTTGTTACCGAACGAAAGGCTGTAATATGTTACCTTTACTGTTTAACGTTCTACTATAGTGCGTCTTGAAAAAATGTAAAAACGTCTGTAGAAATACGGAACTACCAGTGAACGATAAATATTTGTGGTCTTTAAGTTTTGCGGATGACAAGTTATAATTGCTCAAGACACATATGACCTGGAATTTATGCTCAAAAGTATGCACGAAGCTTATATTTCTTGGCGATTGACAATAAACCACCAAAACCGAGTACCTGAACACTGCAGGAAATACAGAGGAGTTAAATATTGCACCAAATATAAAACTGAAACCAGTAGACTCTTTCAAATATCCGAGTTGTGTGTTTTCAATGGTAATACTGGGAAGTAAAGAGATAGAAGCACGAATTCACCAAGGGAACTAATAGGCGCTTTTAGTAGTATAAGATGGAACAGACATATTAAAAGATCTTAGAAAAGAATTGGTGATACGATAGTTGAGTCTGTTGTGTATTATGGCTGTAAAGTAACGCTCTCTATGTGACCTATATCGAAATTAAGAAATCGAATTACCTACTTCATTATTGCTCTAAAGTAACCAGCATCGTAGCCTTCGGAAGCGTACATGCTGCTAATGACATCGAAGGATCTTTATTCTTTTGATCCACTAATATTAATTTTTATTTTATTTGTACTGTAAGTTTGGTTCAGGGGAAATGTCAGTTTTCTAGCAATGTAATAATTTATTCACAGATTTACAGGACCATTGGTCCAGGGTAATAATAATAATAATAATAATAATAATAATAATAATAATAATAATAATAATCCGTGGCGCTACAGCCCGTGAAGGGCCTGAACCGACCAGCCGGCTGCTGGCCTCACGCCCACATGCCGAAGCAGAGGTGGATGATCATCCAACCAGAATGGAGGTGTCGTGTGGTTAGCACGAAGATCCCCCAGCCGTTACAGCTGGCATTCGCATCCGGATTTCGCTACCTATCGTAGCTCCCCAAGTGCATCACGATGCCGGGTGGGCACAGGTCTCATATACTAGCCGAATTTTCATGAGAAAATTTCTTCCCCCATGAGGACTCGAACCAGCGCGCATTCCGTCACGCGAGTCCTAGACAGGGTGCCTTAGACCACGACGCCGGACAATAATAATAATAATAATAATAATAATAATAATAATAATAATAATAATAATAATAATAATTTAAGTGGGTTATTTAACGACGCTGTATTAACCAAATACTAGGTTATTTAGCGTCGATGAGATTGATGATAGCAAGATAGTATTTGGAGAAATGAAACCAAAGATTCGTCACAGATTACATGACATTCGCCTTACGATTGAGGAAACTTCAGAAAAAACGTAACCAAATAATCAGCCCAAGCGGGAATCGAACACACGCCCGAGCGTAATTATTTCAAATCGGCAGGCTAACGCCTCAACCAACTGAGCTACGCCGGTGGCCAGTAATGATATCAGTAACTTAATAATAGATTAATGGTAATAATAATAATAATTAATAATAATAATAATAATAATAATAATAATAATAGCAGGGGATCGAGGAGACGGTCTCCAGATATGGAGGGTAGCTGTGAATATATTGAATAAGCAGTCGCGGACAGCCGATGAGGGGTGGTCCTCCAGCTTGGGGGTTGGGCGAAGGGCTAACAACCCATCACCGTAAAAAACAGATTGTTACGAAACCTTCAAATAAGCCTCGGAACTCGGAATGGGACTGATTCTCTGGCACGACCGACCTTTGTGGAGGCGAGACGTAGACGGGAAGATAATATTAAAATGGATTTGAGGGAGGTGGGATATGATGATAGAGACTGGATTAATCTTGCTCAGGATAGGGACCAATGGCGGGCTTATGTGAGGGCGGCAATGAACCTCCGGATTCCTTAAAACCAGTACGTAAGTAATAATAGGAGGAAAACTTAATATTAAAAAAGAAAGTTATGCGATCACCACTAAATTCCGAACATTATCGTGTGAATGAGGGACAACAGAAGTCTTGAGTTCATTGCGAGTAACTGACGTATTACGCATGTAAGTTAATAGGTCTATAATTTTACCACAAACTGATTGCAACAACCCTATAGCAGCGACCTACTTCCGATACCGTTCGTCCCTTTATCCACTATACACTTTTTAAAAAGAAGTTGGTACCCTCCAATATTTTTATCGCCTATTTAATATTTATCCAATGATCACCTAACTCCTTAAAACAGACGAATATTCAAAGACGACCTTGTCTTCGTGTAGGATAATCAAATAATTTAGGCCAAAAAGGATTTCTACCTGTTGGGGTTGTTACAAATAGTCAAACAGTTTCAGTGGTATTGCTAAAGATTGTTTTTATCTATGTAATCTGGAAACTTAAAATCGCAAAGAGTGCTGTTATGATAACAATAAAAATCACGACTGTAACAAAAAAGTACAACTAAAGCAAGGGATCAGTCAGAATAGTAAATCCAGGAGTTCTCTTCCTATTATTAAACATGTTCTTGTATAACAATAACTAAGCCACATTGCTTTTGACAAACTCTTCGAACGGTCTTTTTGCCACCGCAGTAATGAAACTTCTTATAGAAGAAAATGAGAGGCAAGCAGACTAATAACCAAGCAGCTCTTTATGTAACATCTGCTTTTTATTTTTCCATTAGCTTCCATCTCTGTATTAAGCCCAGACTTGTTAATCACAGATACAAAACATTAAGAGGAAACTCGAAACTCTTTCATTTGTGGATGAGGAAGATCCTATGTTTCAGAACTAATAACAAAAAGACACAGATATCATAATATTCGCATCGGAATTATTAATATAATCAATCTATGATAGAAAGTGTCTTACCGTATCCACAAAAATATCGGACTACATTACAGGTGTTCGCAGTAACTGTTTCTTGTAATTTTTCTGTATATACAGTATTATTATACCACTGTCTTATCTTCTCCAACATTTTTGTTAGTACTCGTACATGTGGCGTAACTTTATTTATACATGTGCTTATGGACCTGGCAATAAGTTTTTCTTAATTTCAAATCACCAAATTTCTTCAGCTAGATGAGTGAATTTGATTAAAATGAATTATTATACAGAGTGTAACAGATCTCATCGACAAATTTAACGAATGATATATCATATATACAATAGAGAATTATTTTTTGTTATGGTGCTTAAGGGGGATGGAGTGATAAAAGTGTGGCAAAAGACATAGAAATAATAAAGTGAGTGTTCAAGGAGTAAGAGTAACTAGCAAAATAATCGGAGAGAGTATGTATGAACGAATAAGTGAATTAGTGCCCAGAGAAACAAGAGTTGATAAAGGAAGTGACTAGAGAAAACTAGAAGTGTTTGTTAATAGTAATTGGTAGTGAAATGTTACTAATATTGGAGTATCGACTAAGCGTACAATCAGAGAAATTGAAATGATAGGAAGACAGCAAGTATTTTAATGTAAGTTTACAAATGAATGTTGAGTTGACTTACAAAAATAGTGGCAAACGGAAAATTTATCGGGGTGAAAGGGAACAGTTTAACAAAATAAACATGTGATTCAGTGTCTAATGGAGAAATAGGGGATAAGAGTGATGACAGAAGTGAGGAGAGGTAGAACGGATGGTAAATTAGAGATGAAAGTGAATGAGTATGATTAAATAATGTTAGTAAAAGTTAGTTCAAAATTAGGGAAATTTTAGACGATAGGAAGTACTTCAAATATAAGTAAACAATAAAAGTGATGAGGTGTTCATTAGAAAGAAGGGAAAATTTTAAGGGGAGAGGTTAGAAAGCAAATTGAGAGTATGTATTATAGTAATAGAGGTAACAAAGGTAAAATAAGATGACTGCACACGTCAATGAAAGTTTATTGTAATTAGAAGGTAATGGGGAGCACGAATACAGAGATGTGGTGGCGACCCATTACCAAATAAGAGTTGTAGAAATAAATATATCAATATCAATATCAATATTTTTTGTTAGGCAACGTAATGTCACAGTCTAACAGGGCTTATAGAGTCACGAAGGTTGAGGTGATTTTTTGCATTTCTCGCGATATAGCTCTCCAAGCGGTTAGCAACTGAGAGTACTAGAAACAATAGACTACGTCGGTGCTATTTCGCATTGTCTGTAATGAGGCGATAGTAGCGATCCTAATGGCTAGCAACTAAAGTTCAACTGTAATTGGATGCATATTCCCTACGAATTGAGCTTCGTGACTGTATGTACTAGACTGTGGTAATATGCTCGATGTTATGTCTTTCATGAGTTATGCGTCCTTTTCCGAAGCGCATTCCGTATTGCGCATGTTGCATAAATTTCTGAATCTTCTCTGTTCACATTGCTGTAGTTTGTTATTGATCTGTGTGATGCATCTTCTGTTCATATTATCATATCTGTCACACTGTAGTACTTACGTTAATTTGTTCTGTGTAGTAGCCTAGGCCTACGACTCCAGTTCGTCTTATCCCTTTCGCACTGGATTAGTACTCAGAATTATTTTACTGTATAGTGCACCTTCAGTTCGAACTATCCGATAACTCTATCATAACCATATCATGCTCGACAGAGTTGGACGATCAATGCTGCAAAACTATCAAAATGTAATGAAATTTGAACAGCTATTATAAGATGTCAGAACACTCATAAAAAAATTCATTTGTGCAAAAAAGTTACCCAATATCTGACTTTTCGGATGCACAGGCCCTTAAGGATGTAACATTGAGCGTATATTCCTCAACACAAAATGTTTCTTTCTGTGTGACCTATCATTCCTCAAAGTTTGTTGGTTAGGCCCTGTTACAGCCTGTATATCTACTATTCACGTAATAATTAATCTATCTATTCTTCCATCCATCCACCTATTCCTGTATTAAGAATTTATTTATTGTTACTATTACACTTTATCTACATCATACTACTTTTGACCAATAAAATGGTACGGAACGACATGTTTCAACCAATTATGGCTACTTATCCTACAATTTTTATCACCTCCCTGGTATTATTTATTTATTTTTTTTGCTTTTATCATCTCCCTAGTATTTGTTTCTTTGTTTGCCGACACTGTACTTTCAATACTCTATCTTTTAAAATGACCCATGTTTATTTCATCATCCTTAATTGAAACTTTCTTATCATTTATCCATTTATTTTGTATATTATTATTTAGGATTAAATATTTAGGATGCAATATATCATACCAAAAAGAGTCTGATCAAATTAAAAAAAATTGAAATATTTAATTATCTTAATGACACTATAAAAAGGTGTTTAAAAATAAAGCAAGAAAATACACAATATTAAAATTTTATAAAGTAATATCAGTGCTAAAAACTATTGTATGGGAGCGAAACAGAGAAAAATAAAAGCAAACTTGAAGCAAATGAAATGAGATTTTTAAGAGCAGTTGCTGGCTATAAGAAAGTAGACCATAAAAGAAGTGAAGATATAAGAAAGGAATTAGACATATATAATCTGAACGATAAAACTAAAGAGTATAAAACCAAGTGGATAAACCATGTACAAAGAAAGAACATAGACAGATTACCATTTCGTTTTAAGAATTATAAACCGGTAGGGAAAAGAAATATAGGAAGACCCAAAAAAGGGTGGCATTAACAAGATATGTAGATTGCTACAGACAATAATGTCTAGCGCATAAAGGAAGAAGAAGAAGATTATTATTTAGGTTATGTAACAGCTTCTGCTGTACGAGATTATGGACAATCATGTATCAGAGATTGTTTAATATATATTGATAATCGAAGTGGAATACAACTGTTTCAATAAAAATTAAATTGAATCAACAAAGCCTTCTTAACTAGTAATCGTCCATAGAATTGAATGACGTTTGTATAGTTGGTACAACTGTAAAAAGAGTATACTGAACATAACACGCTACTGCCATCTAGCGGAATATGTGTAATGATGAGATGGTGCAATAATGCATTTTCAAGGCAGTTTAGTAAGTCAATTAATATTTTATTTTATTAGAGTACTTTATTTCTTATAATCTTTATATACTTTCTTCTAGTCGTATAGCTAATAGTCAATTAAATCCTACTATAGTTTTGATTTTCTCTAGATATATCAAAACCTCTAGTGAGATTACTGTTGATAAGTCAATTATGTGATACTAAAATTAATCACACAGTCATGAAATATTTATGTAACAAATACCGGTACATGAAACATCTTTAGCGAGGGAGTATTAATGTTTATGGACGAGGCATAAGCCGATTCCGTAATATCAGACGAGGCCGCTGAAGTTACACATACTTGCTACATACAATAAATTTTTTGGTACTCAGTCCGTAAAGTGGTTTCTAAAACCATTATTAAAATAAAATCTTATCTTATTTTCAATATTTATTCATATTGGCAAGCCATACTCTTAGAATATACTTCCGATACCAATTTTACAAAGGCGGCCACTTGATTAATGTGTTGTCTTGGTTACGGCGTTTTTATTTTTATCGATAATGGCAGATATGTCAGACGTTTCGGGTGACATTTTAGGGAAAGCTAGAAATATTGTGTTAGAATTGCTTCCAAGGAAATTAGGGAAATATATATGACAAATTGTTCCTGAAACGTCGTCCACATTATTGAAACAGGTAATCAGGGATTAGTAAACATGCTGGTTTAACAACCAAGAAGAAAATAATCCTTATTTGAATATAAACTTCATCACTCCTAATACTCCTTCAAAACGCATCCAACATGACACGTCAGTCATACGATTTTACTACAGTATACTTGAAATTGTCGGCGTTTCTGGGAGGGATGCGGTGTAAGCTATATCCAGCAATCTATTGATATCGTGATAATTCAATCAACTTGCGAAATTAATTATTGGATCGCTTATTTAGCAACGCTATATCAACTACGCGATTGGATTGTTGATAGCAACATCTTATTTCGCGAGACGAGTCCGAGAATTCGCCACACGATTACATGACATTTGCCTTGGAGTTCGAGGAAATCTAGTAGTAAACCCAACTAGATTATCGTCCCATGTTGGATTCAAACTCATGCGAAGTGCAATGTTGTAACACAAGTCACGCTTGGTATTCGAAGCCCACGCCAGTATTTAAAATTATTTAGAAAACTTCAGACAAATTTTAAGACATAAACTAATAATATTTAATCTTCCTCAACTTGGTGAGGTTGCCACAGACAAAGAATGTTAAACAGTAACATTTAAGATGTGATATTGAAAATGTATTACAAGAAATTTGTTTACAATAAACTGAAATTTACAATAGACAATATTTCACAATAAAGAAAATTTGCAGTAAAATAAAAAATACAGATACAAAAATTGGATGAGAAAATTCAACTGTAATTTGAATTGAAATACAAGTGTCGCCGTAAAATCTGCAGAAAACTCTTCAAAGCTATCATACAAATTTCCTTAATTGTTGTTGTTGGGACTCCAAATTTATGACAGAGTGACACGAATTGTTTTGTTATGGTCCCTTTAGCGCCCACCATTAATCCGATGACTTCTATATCCCTGAGTTTATATGATGTTTTGTAATAAGGGATAGTTGGTTCATAAATTGTCCTTTTCTCTAGATTAACTTCTTCGGGGTGATTCCGATGCGTCTCGAATCTGATGGTCGGATCCAGAATATAACCTTTTGTCTCTCCAGGTTAAAAAATGTTATAATATCGATACGCCGATTACTTCCGGTATCCGCTATTCCATGGACTTCTTCAAAGGTAGTGTAGCCATTTAATAAATGACAAACTCCCCTCACGACCGCCTGATTTCCCTCAAGCTTCCATTTTCTTTCTCAAATGCAGTTCATAATCCCCTGCTGCATCTAAATTGATGCTTTCTGTTTAACGTAGCGATTAATCCTACTTTATAATAAAATTGGATTGGTATCGAAAATGAAACACACAGGATTACGCAATAGCAACGTAGTGTATGTAATGAATATGGAGGTATTCAGGTTTTCGATAATATTGTTGCTAAAACTGAAATGGGACTGAGAATTAGAAATTAAAAATACATTGTATAATATTCGCCTGAAATTGAATCTCGGATAATTGGTTATATAAATATCAACGGTTATCACAAAACAAATCTTGGCATGGTGTGCACCATGAAATATAGGCCTAATTTTCAGGAAGGAAACAAAATTAATGACATTCGTTGGTCATGATTCCATTATGGCGCATATAAATTCGTAATAACGACATATGTTAATAGAAGAAGTCAGCTATGGTACCTCAAATATTTTGAATGCGGGGTCTACAAAAAACGAAGATATTCATATAAAATAGATTAATAGAAATTCGAAACATTACTGAAGAATCGGATGCCAAATATGTCTTAAATTTTGGAACGGGATGGCTATTTGAACTTGACTATACGCGTACAAAAACTGTATTTTAGAATAAAAGTAGCTGCGATATAGTTCTTAAGAACAGTGCCAAGATTTAGGTATTTGAAGAGGAAAAGAAACTGCAAAATATGAGATGAATGAAACGTTGACAGCCTTAGTAACATAATTCAGAAATAAAGACAAAATTAGAAGGATCACTTATCGAGTCCAAAGACATAGGCCTATAGCCTACTTCCGAAAATACCAAAACAATACCGACCGAGAGGATAAAGAAGATTCTAAAAATACTGTATAAAATGTGTTACATTAACTAATTTCTACTTGATATGAAACAAACCAAGTAGGTAAAATTGCAGCTGCTGATCATAATGATAATGATGATGATTATGAAAGGGACGACGACATGATTGAACATATGACCATAGAAACAATTGGTTCTAAAAATTTTCTCTTGAACGGTGTGATTTCATAACATCGTCGGTTACCTGAAAAGAAAGGATAGCGCTTATAGTCTCAATATTTACAACTAATAACTGTTAATATTGTTTTATGTCTCTCTTGAATGTCAATTTGCATAAATAAAAATAATAGAAATTATTATATTTATAACTATAATTACTTCGTGACTTTATGAAAATAATCCTCCCACTCAATGAACTTATTCTGTTTTGGTTTGTATCCCACTCAAATGAAAAGTAGATCAATGGGAAAATCACTGCTAAAACTGGGTTGAGCCAATGAAAAGGCGGATGGACGAGTGAAAATCGGACTATGCAAGTACCTATGTCCTAATCCTGAAAGTCAGAGAAAGAAGAACTTCGAGTATAAACATATAAATTGAAGGAAATATGTTACTTTCTAGAATTAAATGGAATGAAGTTTCCTTTAATTTTAATCGGTTTTACCTAACGCTTTATCAGCACGCAGTTGTGTAACATCGTGAAATTGGCGAAAGCCAGATATTTTATCTACAGTATAAGAGTTCGAGGTTGTTTATTACCTGAGAAGAACCAGCTCCGAATTAAGTAATAAAATTAATCAGCCCAAGCCGGAGCATAATCCGACCAGCACCATCTCGATCTAAAGTACAGCTCGCTAATCCTAGGGTGAAGTCGTTGGCCCACTGTATGTAAACTACACCATAGAATAAAATTTATTAAATATCTCATTCTTGTTATCAGTAAGTGAATGCTTTTTCATTGCACCTTAATTGGACAAACGTTTTCGCTACATTTAGCATCATCAGATCCAGACTTACTAAAGGCTTTACCAATGAACAAAAATGTATTTAAAAATAGGCTTAAGGACTTTACTAATAGACGGTAGTATATTATACACACTACTTTAGCGTGTAAGAGGGCCTTAGACTAGAAATGCTTAGCTTAAATGTAGTTCTGTTTATAAGTATGCATAAGGGTGTAATTATTTGAACTGTTGTATCAGTGAAGCGAGGTGAGTCATTGAAGTTAGGGTTTTACAGTGCAGTGAATAGTTCCGATCAGTGATAATTTATAGCGTCAATGAAATGTGTTCTATAGTGTCAGTTGAAATGTGTTATAGAGTGTCAGTGAAATGTGTCCTAAAGTGTCAGCGAAATGCGTCATAGTACCACTACAGTGAGTGAGATGAGACTAAAGTGAAAGACTATTGAAACTTATGTAGGGCCTATACATATGTAGGTTGTATCGTAAAATTAGGTTATTTTATGTTTTATTATTAATTGTAATTATTGTGTTAAATTGTATTGTGTATTCTTATTGTATTGTGTATATAATTGTATCGTGTATTGTATAATTGTATTGTGTATTGTAATTTTATTGTGTATTGTTTATATTGTGTATACCACTGCCACCGGGTGCTTGCCCACTTGCAGTGTAAATACATACATACATACATACATACATACATACATACATACATACATACATACATACATACATACATACTTAAAGGGTGTGAATGATGTTTTGTTATTTGAAGTGTTGTATCAGTGAAGAAGTGTGTTGTCAGTGATGTGTGTCGTGTAAGTGATGTGTGTTGTGTAAGCGAAGTGTGTGTCTGTGAAGTTTTATAGTTTATAGTGGTAGTACAAACTATTGGAACAGCGAAATGTTTTTGAAGTGTTAGTGAAATCAGGATAGTATCAGTGAAATGGTCGCAGTTCTAGTGCAGTGAGTGAGTTGACAGCGAAATGAGTGTAGTGCTGAAAGGTACTTGTGCATATATGCACATATCATACTCGTGGGTTTTATTTCGAACTTAGGGTCAAGATACAAATTAGATTTACTTTAAATGTTATTTTAAGTGATCGTGCTTCATTTAATTTGGGATGCTCATTATTATTATTATTATTATTATTATTATTATTATTATTATTATTATTATTATTATTATTAATATGTAACATTATTAATATTATTATTAATTGTATTTTTATTAATTATGTATTAGTCAGAACTTCGCACCTTATTGGTTTGAATTTGTAAATTGTGGAAAGAACGATCTTGTAATTGATTATTATCATTAAATTATGTTATTTTGTTTTCTTACATTACTTGTACATACACTTTTAAAAATTCCATAAACACTATAAAAATGTGTAGTGTACATATATTGACATTGATGGTTAAAACTTCTATTTGACGATAAACTCGGTAACTGTATTGTTATTGCTGTTGCGAAACTATGTACTGTATTTATACAAACGTTTTCGCTACATTTAGTATCATCAGGTCCAGTAATGTATTTAATTTATAAATACAATATGGACCTGATGCTGCTAAATGTAGCGAAAAAGTTTATAAAAAAATACGTAATATACTAAGGTGCAATAAAAAAGCATTCACTTACTGTTAAGTAAGACAGATATTTAATAAGAAGTGTTATTCCAACAATACTTATCTGAACAAAAAATTACTTTGAAAATTACACCATAGAAATCACATTAGTGGATTTATGTTACATTATGTATATCATGTTTTAATTTGTGAAATGAGCGCAAAAGTCTTAAACAAAATGTAATCAGCAGTAGTTGCTGACGTAGGTGAAGTTCTTGACAAGAAACAGTAACTGCAAGTTTTCTCAGTGCAGTTCCTTAATTACTTGAGAAGGCGCTCTACAAACTGGCGTCTATGCATCTTCTTCATTAGGAAGGCTAAAAACACGCCAGAACATTAGTTTTTATTAACATTAGCTATGTGTTTGTTCAATTCTTAATTATTTATTTTGTTCCACTATAGTTACCTCCCACTCGGCTTTCATCTGAGTTAGTCACGGTACGTGTAACGCTGTGTACACTGTAATTAATTACTACAGCCAACGCTCTTTGTTATTGCAACGCAACTGGAAAACCTTCCCTCCCACAACGTCACAATTCGACTGCTTTGTCATCACCACCACTATCATCACTACCACTACCATCATCATCACAATGACTGTTATTTTTGTTGCCATAGCCTTTCAGTGTACGTCAGTGACATTTGCAACTACAGAAACCCAAATACATAAATAGGCTACATCGGTTTCGATTTCGGTTAAAGAAAATAAGATTTTTCTCGTTTCTACAGAGTATGGATATATATTTTTCTCGTAATGAGTTTGTCTTTTTTGCGTGACGTGGCGGCATCTACATCGGGACACATTGTCACTATTACTATTTCTACTGGGTGTTCATTTCAAAGTGTGTCATGATGTCACTGTTGTGAGTCAGCGATTTGAAGCGAGTTTCAACTTTTATGTCAGAGAAGTTGCCTATTAATCAAGGCGTTCAATCTGAACTTGAGAACGTGTCGTAGCTACAGATGGCGGTCTGTAAAGTCTGTGTGCTACCATAACCTCTTTCGAACTGTGTTTTGCGCGGGCAAGTCGTGCGCAGGTTATTTGTTATCATCGGTTGCGTACGGAAACATTCCACAAATCAAATGCTCCGTGTCCATGTTGACCGTCGAAGTTAATGTCAACAAATACGTAAGTGATCATCTTAACCCTCTCCACATATCCTGACAGTAAGAAAAAACTCACCTCAGTACGTGTTTCCAAACAGTTCACATTCCTGCCACTACAGGCGTTACCATACGTATCGGTAAGTACCCTTCAGAATGAACGCCGTACTTGCTAGGCAACTTCTCTGGCACATATATAATACGCCTATGTGGAAGTGTAGGAAGATTGAATTCTCTAGGCTCATCGACTAGCCACATGACGACATAAAGCGAGCCATGACACACTGAACTGAACACGCAGTAAATAAGATCTAAAATTGCATGAATAATAATTGTATAGAACAAGTCAACACATTCAACTATCATGACTGCAATCTTTCTTATTTAAACTCCAGTGACGTAGATATTAAACTAGCCAAATCTCAGCAACTGTTAAGAACAATCAAATCAACTCTATTAAAGAAAGTTCGACCAGAAACAATTTTGAAATTCTATCAAGTTATGGCAGTCCCTGCATTATTATATGGATCAGAGACATAGTCATTAACGAAAGGGCAACTTCAAAGAATAGAAGCTGCTGAAATGCGATTGCTATGACCTCTTGCAGGATATACTCTTTACGACAATAAAAGGAACGCTGACATCCGAACAGAATTGAGTATCACCGCCATTGCGGATACTATAGAATCTAACGCAACAACTGGTATGAACATGTATTAAGAATGCCCAACAATAGATTACCCAAGAGACTAATGGACTATACACCTCATGGAAAACGGGGCATCGGAAGACCAAGGAAGAGATGGAAAGACCAACTTTCTTCTGGAAGCGGAACAGGCCAGAAAGCCTAATCCAAGACTGTTATTGATGACATTATTATTATTATTATTATTATTATTATTATTATTATTATTATTATTATTATTATTGTCTGCCGTTTTGTTTCTGTGGATAACGTGTGTTCCTTTCCATCCTAATAGTCTGTGGTTAATTCACGACGAAAGCAAAGAAAGAGATTTATCTCCCGTCCAGGGAACTGAGTAAGTACCTTGTAATGTGCTCTCCTGTGTTGTTTCAGAGCGATGGTCCTACGTTGTGCTGTCCATACAATTAGGGAGGCCCGCACTATGTTCTTGTCTATTATAAGTCAATGTTATACTATCCCATATCCCATCGGATTACAAATCAGAATCAACTACGGAGTAAAATACGAATTATTATTATTATTATTATTATTATTATTATTATTATTATTATTATTATTATTGTCTGCCGTTTTGTTTCTGTGGATAGCGTATGTTCCATTCCATCCTAATGGTCTGTGGTTCAATTCCCGACGAAAGCAAAGAAAGAGATTTAGCTCCCGTCCAAAGAACTGGGTATTTGTATCTTGTAATGTGCTCTCATGTGTTGTTTCACAGCGATGGTCCTACGTCGTGCTGACCATATAATTAGGGAGGCCAGCACTGTGCGCTTGTCTATTATATATTATAAGTCAATATTATACTCTCCCAAATCACATCGGATTACAAATCAGAATCAACTACGGAGTAAAATAACAATTATTATTATTATTATTATTATTATTATTATTATTATTATTATTATTATTATTATTATTACAGGAAGTTCGGTGATTTAATCTCGTAAATCGTGTTTAGTATGAAGATAGTGTGTTTAGGGGATCATAGATAGAGAGATCGGTTAGGAAGTTATAAAATTGCAAAAAGATATTGGGAAATTAAAAAGTGGCTAGTTAATAAATATAGTTACCGATTGAAGTTTATTGTAAAGAAATAAATCTTAGAAAGTGATGTAGTGAAGTTTATGAAAGATGATCTTAGAGATAGTATTTCCAATTTTCTATAGTTTTTTCTTAAAGTTGATTGTGGTTAAGGAATGAATTATCAAACTAAAGTGAACTAGATACTCACGTCAAGATTTAATAAGATTATTAAAATGACGTATATTAGTTAGAAAAAAAATCCCAATGAGTATAACCGTGTGAAGTGTTACGATTTAGATGTAATGTAGAAAGACGGAATTATATATACATTTAGTAACAAGAATAGAATGCTGGAAGGAACGTAAATGTGCAACGAACAGATGGTGGACATTTAAGATCAATAATAGGTATACGTAAAAGAAAGGTGTGATGAAACCCGTATACATAAGTTATGGTACACCATAACTAATATAAATGTTGATGACAAATAAATATCTATATATTATTATTATTATTATTATTATTATTATTATTATTATTATTATTCAAATTAAAACATCTATACAAGTTCGGCGGATTCGGTGAAAATTTGTTTCCATTTCAAAAGAATTACATATGTATGTGTTACGTTCGCTCGGTGGCAAGTTAAACCGTGGTCTTGCACCATGCAAGAGATCCTTACTTTTGGAAATTTATTCTTAGTTAAGAACTCTATTATGAGTGCCAGAGAAAAGTAAAGTACTTTAATCCGTGGTGGTGGTGGTGGTGGTGGTGGTGGTGGTGGTGGTGGTGGTGATGGTGGTGGTGGTGGTGGTTGTGATGGTGGTGGTGTTCATTACGTGGCGTTTATGGTAGTGGTTAAATGATGATGGTGGTCTTCTGTAAATTTTACTTAAATTCGTATCCACATTATTCTATTTCATTAACTTCAGTAGCGAAGACTATGAGAAGGATTAAGATGTTACTTCTCAAAGTTAAGTCCGAAATCACAAATACTTTTATTTGCATTATTATCCATGTTCAAGCAAATTAATGAGCAGGCCTACTATCAATTTCTCTGTATCACTTTCAATATCGAAATTAATTACTGTAAAAACCATTACCTCCGTAGGCCTATTAGTTTGACAGGACAATTAGATAGTGAAAAGACTATTTCAGTTTCCAAACGAAAGACACTTTATGAGGAAATATCTGTTTAATTAGTCTTTCTATTGTAGTCAATTATTAAGAAAGAGTAATTTCTTTGCTTTGGTTTCCATATTAAAATAAAATAATGAAATATGTTAATTTAATTGCATTAACTTGTATACTGAAATTAATATATTGCATTCGTCTGCATTTCGAAGCCAATTACTAATAGATACCGTCAATTAATGAGATACTTTTTATTTTCGTTAATTCCTACAGATATTTAAATTTAAAAAATAATTTCTTCAGATCATTTTCCATGTAAGAGTCAAATAATGAAAAACAAGTTTCTTTAACATTGCATTAAAAGACATGTGAAACGTCCGAAGAGAAATCACATCGTACCTAACGCATTAATCAAACCGATCAATATATCAGGAAGTTCAAATTGTTGCTTTGTTGCTTCGTAAGAGAGCTGAAAAGATGTCAACGTACATTAGCTCAATGTCATGGCAAGGTGGGAGTCGCGACGGCGCCATAGTAAACAAGAAATAATGTCGTGACACATTATCCGGCGATAGACTAGAACCTCCTGTAGTTCTCGCGGTCTACTCCCCTAGAGTGAAATGACCCACGTATTGTCTGCAGAAAGGCACAGTAGCTACTTTTACAACTGTAGCTGTAATAACAGTAACTGTATAATGTCTATAACAACTACTTTTGCTGATGAAATGCGCAATAGAATCAATTTCTACAAAGTGACGGAACAGAAATGCAAACTTCTTCAGTGAACAGTCGGTTTGATAACAAAAAATTACACTACTTGTTCCGAGATACAGTTAAATATGACTCAATATTTTGAAAACATAAATGTCTAGACACCTTGTCGTTTTTATAACAGCCGTATTTCCTAGAAAAGCGATAGAGGTAAACATTTTTGTACGTGTTAGGAAAGCTAGAGCGTATGAAAATGTACTTCAAACCCAATAGACGTCTATGTTCATTTAGGAGATATTTCCGTTCACGTCGTAGTTTTACTACTAATATGACTTCTTACTTTTGAAACGTGGTTTACAATGCGCAAACACTCGTAATCGAATCAGCTAACATTCCCTGAACACAACGCTAGGTTACATCAATGTGCTTTCAGTTATTTCTCTCTCGCATAAATCTGCATCCACCTATGCATTTCCGAAACTGCTTCTGCGGAAAACTTATACATACAGAATTTGTATTCTATATTTGAACGAATAAAAGTTTATAAATGGGAATTCCTAATTTCATCACATTCTACATACATACATACATACATACATACATACATACATACATACATACATACATACATACATACAGTCCACACCTGTGGAGTAACGGTTAGCGCGTCTGGCCGCGAAACCAGGTGGCCCGGGTTCGATTCCCGGTCGGAGCAAGTTACCTGGTTGAGGGTTTTCCGGGGTTTTCCCTCAACCCAATATGAGCAAATGCTGGGTAACTTTCGGTGCTGGACCCCGGACTCTTTTCACTGGCATTATCACCTTCATCTCATTCAGACGCTAAATAACTTCAGGTGTTAATAAAGCGTCGTAAAATAACCTACTAAAATAAAAATAATACATACATACATACATACATACATACATACACACACACACATACATACACACATACACACATACACACATACATACATACATACATACATACATACATACATACATACATACATACATACATACATACATACATACATACATACATACATATCTTCTGCCCGTGGGCAGGTCTTTCACTGCAAAACGGAGTAGAAAGTAGCGAAAAGAATAAGGTTTATATTGCTTGTACACTGGGTTTCTAAATTATTTTGGTAATACTTTCATATGAAGAGTCCACTGCAAGAATGATGGATGTCATTTGGAATACATTTTGCAGGAGAAGCAATTGATAGTTTGAAACGCTTAGCGCTCAAAGCTTAACTGAGATTTTCCAATCATTACTGCACAATAACTATCAGTGTTAATGTCATATAACTCTCTATGTACATTCTACATATCTTAAGCTATGCATTGACAGTCTTGGTTCATTTTCGACAAGAAAGTGACATCCATCATTCTTGCAGTGGACTCTTCATATGTTCTTGTACTTTAGTCAATTGTCCGAAGAAAGGTCTGAATCTCACAAGTGATACCAAGAAGGCACCACTTATGAGACAACTAGGCCAGGAGATAATGGCGTAGAGTGGCCAGTTCATTTCCTCCTCCATTACATACATCGCCGATTAGCTACATATTACACTAGTCAGACTTCAGATGCATACGAACAATTGTTCTTCCTCTGACACATATCGTCAAGTGAAATATACTGCCTGGTAATAGATGTAAGATATATCAGCCAGAATCTCAATAAGGGGATAACTTTCATATGATTATTATTAATTAGTAGGCGTATCAATGATCGTAAATCTAAATTTAATTTAAGTACCGGTACTTTTAAATTTATTTATTGGCTCGGTATAATTATTATCTACTCAATTTGAGAATCCCTTGTTACACAACGTATATCAACACGATAGTTAAATTTTTACCACCCTAACCCAAATTATATATCTGTTTATGGATGCAGTCGCAATAATGATCCTATGTCTCACTTTTTCAAGATGTTCGGATGGAAGTGACAGATAAATTTCATCCTTCTCACAACCCCAAAGAAAAATGTTACATGGTGTCAAATCTGGTGACATCGGAGGCCAAGAACAACATTCCAGATCAACAGCGGTAGCTCGTGTAATCAAACTATGAGGTAAGTGGTCAATTCGGAAATGTGAAACAACTTTTGTACCACTGTTACTGAATTAGTTTTCGAAACCTGGGGAACGCAAAACGATTTATGTTGTGAAGTTGTCATTTTCAAAATTGCCTCCCGTTATAACAGAAATAATACGGTTTCCGAAACTTATAACTTAAAACTTTGAAAGTCAGACTACAAAATGGCGTGTACATAGTATCTCAATTTCTCATTGATACCTACTTGGAAATAAATACATTATGAATGTGTTACCATCATTATGAAATAATGTGTAATTCAGAATCCATACTGATGAAGAATGACGACCCCTATGGCAGTCAATAAAGTATGAAAGAATGTAATTATAATCAAATATTAAACAGGAAAAGCTACGAGAGATTACTCAAATATTTAATGTAATGTGAGGTGGTGAAGGGCCCCGCTATCGAAGGACATTGACTAAGATTAGACTGAGTAGTATCTATTTACCTAGCTTTCAACCAATTCAGCGTCGTAATTAATGGCAGCAGAGAAATGGCCGACAATTGTTTTCTATAATAGTTTGTCAGTAAAAGGATTATGTTACCTGTATTAAAACATGGGTCTCTCAGGTTTATGTCTGTCTCACACAATAATCCATGCTAAGGACATTTTCCTCCTTTAAAATACTTTGCCATCGTCTTAATTTCAATCAGCGAACCTCGGTTGTAATAACTAACACGGTATCCGCTGTACCACTGAGGACAAGGATTTATATTGAAGGAACCCGTACTTAGCAGTATTATTATCAAGCGACCCATATGAGGGTCAGTAAATTCCTGAAAGGAGGATTGTCATAAGATGTAGATTAGAAGTTACACTGAAATTTATTTTATGAAAATAGATATTGAAAGTACTATTGTGAAACATTTTTTACCACTGTCCACATATTGTACTTGACGTCCAGTCCTGGAGACTAACCACGTATTGAGTGAATAGACTGTAGAGGAACCGAAACGAGGCGACCATGACCCGGCTCTCGGCAAAACCGCTCGCAAACTCCGTTTACGAAAGCAGCTTGCTATCGTTGATCCGCAAAGCATTATCGGTAAATCGACACACCATAATCTATTGATGTAAATTATGAGTAAATACAGTAATTAAACACAATTTGCTACAAAAATTAAGAAAGGAGATGCTGAAACTTTATGCCTTCTTGGAAGCGATGCTTCCAGGATGCTGTTGCTTCTTTTTGTACATTATTTCTCCTACAGTTCCCCGAAGGTCAGAGTCACAAAGAATGATATCGAGGGTTGAGAGGGCTACACTTTCCTATTCATAATTCAATCCTCCAATACTCTACGAAGTTCGACCACAGAATATTCAGCTGTACGTACTTTTGCAGAGTCCTGATGGAAGGAGAGCAGCAATTTGTCCTTTTGTAATAAGATTCTGCAAGAGCGCATACAGTCGACTATTCTATGGATGAATTCCGAGTATTCAAGAATTGTACTATCCCCAGGAATATGTCGCCATTCTGATCCTAAGATCTAACCTCACTTGACTTTTATCTGTGGGGAATCCAAAAAAAAAAAAATCGTACAAAAATAGTCGAAATATCTTGGAAGAACTGAGAAAGAGCATCCGGTAAAATTTCGTCTCTATTTCTCAATGGAAACTCCAACGACTGATGGGTTACTCTTCTCAAATAGTTGCAACAAATATTTGGGCTATAAAGCCAGCCAGATTAAAAAATTCAACATTGTCTTTCTTAATTTGGGCGAGTGAATAATACTTCAATTAATTAGGCTTACATTTAATAATATTACGAGTATTTTACATTTATAGTTTGTGGTATCCCGAATCATGGATACTGAGTTGTGTATCACAATAGGAAACTGTATGCTTAAGATAACAGGATTTGATAAGCGCATAGTAATAATTCTACGTATGACGGAAAAAGTCGTAGTTGGGATTTTTATCGGTGTTCTCCTGTTTCCCCATATTAGACATCTACATCATTCCGTCAAATTGTCTCCATTTCGTCATCATTCCATACAATTCTCGAGCGGCGGCTGATGATGCACGGAGGGGGTTGGCCTAAGGATGAGTGAGGTTTCCCGCTCGAAACCTGGGTACGCAGCGAACCTTAGTGTAGTCAGCCGGTGTAGATTTAAGAATACGCCTAGCTTGAGGGTCAGTGCAATAGATTGTGAAAGGTAGCAGTGTTAGGTCGTAGTATCTCCTCCCGAAATTAAATTCAATTGATTTTCTCTACAAACTATTCACCCAGTATCTTCCGGAAGTAACAATTTATTTTAACCTTCCTGATGAAATCTACATGTCGTACCACGTTAACCATGAAGTCTTAAATCATACTACTTTGTATAAACACTCACAAATGTGTGAGGTAAAAACTGAATGACCTAAATACTGAAAGCAGACATTGGTAAGTTTTAAAGTTGTGGTAATGAGAAAAAGTCAAAGTGTCTTAAAAAAGATATGGCGAAATAAACACACTTGAAGTGAGATTCATCTACACAGGATGTTTGGGAAGATTTTGTCAGTATTTACCTAAGAGGACCGACATGAAGATCTCCCAGCTGTTAGCAAGTCTTTGTCAGTATTTCACTAATAGGACTGGGAACATCTTCCAGCTGTTGGCTAGCAGACAAGAATGCAATGCTAAACTCCATCCTCCCATATATTTCCGTACCTACAGGAAACTGTTAACGTAAAACAGAAATGCATAATCTTGCAGAGATTTATAAAATTACTTGCATTCTGCAGGAGTTTGTCAGAATTTGTCTGCAACGTACTACGATTTGAGTTCAACATACGTTTACTAAATTACAAGTAGCTTAAATAATAATAATAATAATAATAATAATAATAATAATAATAATAATAATAATAATAATAATAATAATAACAATAATAATAATGTGATTCCTTCAAGGACCAAGATTACTGCAAGATAAATTACCAACAGTATATCGTAGCAATAAACTTCAACACTTTTTAATAATAATAATAATAATAATAATAATAATAATAATAATAATAATAATTCTTTATTTATACTGGCAGAGTTAAGCCATAGGGCCTTCTCTTACACTCTACCGTTGGATCCTTGAAGAAAATATTCTCAAACAAGACAATGCATACACAATATTACAGACATGTACAAATTTAATTTAATAGGACATATGTTACTTCCTAAAAGAAATCAATATAAAGGTTATGAAATAAATTTCCATCAATCAGTCTATGTATCTGAGCTTACGGAGGAGTCAAACAAATGTTCATCAACATGTGGACCGTAAAGATAGATCCATGGAGAATAAAACTATATGGATATAAGGAAGATATCAGCGACAAAATCTCCTCATTCATTCCTATTTATTCTATGCAGACACTGAGTTTACTAACTAAAGTTTACCGAGTTATTTAGAGACTTATATCTATATACTTCTAATTCGACTAAAATCGCTCATATTTAGGCATCAGGGACAACACTTTGTAAGATAGGTAAATAATGCTTTACAAACTTCGCATTTTTAGGCTACAGTATGTTCCCAACAACACTACACTAACAAAATAGTGCAAGATGTGATGAAGAAAATGAGATAAAACGGAGGTTATATTCCATTTTTGACAAATTGCACATAAAGTCACATTAATACACCCCAAATCTTCAGTCGATTTGTTTCAAATCCTTCGAAAGATCAGTAGGTTCGCTTTAGAATTGAGTATGCTATTATGTGTGATCTCGGTCATTACATCCTTCCCAGCTTTCAGCTTACACCTTTCTTTCAACTCGTCTTTTGAATTACATTTCTTGACAGTCGCTGATATAATATAGATTCCAGGTTACGTAATGTCCAATTTCTTTCTTGACTGAACAAGCATCATATTCCTTTTTGTCACTGCTTCTCCCTTACGAATCCATTTCAGAATTCCGGCATATTTTCTTTCCAAGTAGAATTAAAATGTTGAAACTTACGTGATATAATTTAATTTCATCCAGTAATAATAATAATAATAATAATAATAATAATAATAATAATAATATTAATAATAATAATAATAATAATAATAATATTAATAATAATAATCTGACTTACTTACAAATGTATTTAAGAACTCGGAGGTGCATTGCAGCCCTCACATAAGCCCGCCATCGGTCCCTATCCTGAGCAATATTAATCCAGTCCCTGCCATCATATCCCACCTTCCTCAAATATATTTTAATATTATTCTTCCATCTACGCGTTAGCCTCCCCGAACTCTTTTCCCCTCAGGTATTCAAACTAATACTCTATATGCATTCTTAGATTCACCTATACGTGCTACATGCCCTGCCCATCTCAAACCTCTGCATTTAACATTCCTAATTATGTTAGGTGAAAAATACAGTGCGTGCAGTTCTGCGCTGTGCAACTTTCTCTATTCTCCTGTAGCTTCATCCCTCTTAGCCTCAAATATTTTCCTAAGCACCTTACTCTCGAACTTCTTTAACCTCTGTTCCTATCTCTAAGTGAAAATCCAAGTTTCACAACCATACAGAACAACCGGTAATATAACTGTTTTATAAATTGTATCTTTGAGCTTTTTCGAGAGCAGATTAGATGATAAAACCTTCTCAACCGAATAATAACAGTCATTTCCCATATTTAATTTCCTCTTGAGTGTCATTTATATTTGTTATTGTTGCTACAAGGTTCTTTAATTTTTCTACTTTTTCAAAGGATAAATTTCCAATTTTTATATTTTCATTTCGTAATACGTTCTAGTCACGAGACATAATGATATACTGTACTTTGTTTATTCGGGGTTTACTTCCAAAAGTATATTTCCACTTGCTTCAATTAAAATTTCCGTATTTTCCCTAATCGTCTGTGGATTTCCTCTAACATATACACGGCATCCGTATAAACAGACAGCGGATGTAACCCGTTTAATTCCAAACTGTCCCTGTTATCCTCCTAGACTTTCCTAATGGCATATTCTAGAGTAAAGTTAAAAAGTAAAGGTGAGTTATATCAAGGAGTCACATTGTCCACTGCCGTGGAGTAACGGTTAGCATGCCTGACCCGTGAAACGAGCGGGCCCGGGTTCAAATCCTGGTTGGGACAAGTTACCTGGATGGGGTTTTCTTTGAGGTTTTCCCCCCTCAACCACTTGAAGCAGAATTGCTGGGTTAATCTGGCGTTGGACCTCGGACTCATTTCGCCTTCACTAACTTCAACTTAATATATCATCTTCAATAGTTTCAGGTCGACAAGGAGATTGGACAAACGTGATACCGTGATTAGCCTACAGATGCCATCTATCTGGGGGAACTGCACAGATAACAGGAGACGTAGCGGCTTTCAAAACGGACTACGGCAGACGAGAGAGAGTAGCCTAGGTGAGTTGCTGTATATACGATACCGCGATCTTCAGGTCAGTGCAAGATGCAGCAAGACGTAGTATGTGAATTGCGAACAGATTCCATTGATCTAAGGAAGCCGGAGAACATCATAGCGAGACATAGGGGCATTCCTGCCTACGTGGACTCCGTAAGAACTGGATCTGTAGTTGAATCGATAAGATGGCACCAAGCAGTGAATAACGTACTCATAGGAATGCGATCCTAAGGACTTCAATAATCATTCCATAATATAATCAAATACCTTACTATAATAATACCGGACAGCCTGCAGTTTTGAGTGCGAACGACGCAGGTGCTGCTACCTAGGCGGCAGGGTGTGCAGAAACCCGTGAAGAAAGCTGTAATCTACTACAATGTAGATTGTTACTGGGCTAGTAAATAGCTTTATTCATAATTACAGCTGTGTTAAAATGTCAGGGTGTATAGTGCTGTTTATAACTGCTACAATTACAGCATTACAAACTGTTCCAAATCGTACTTTCGATTTCCGAGGGATCATAAAACGTGAGTCCAACAAAATTCTTTAGTAGGCCTAATGCCTTTGTCTCTGGGTTGATAAAACAATAAAAATTAGTTTTTTATTTCGACCTATTAAGTGAATAGAAGTTAAAATGTATTGGAAATTTTAAGGTTTTAGCAAATTAAGTTTCATTGTTGTCCACATGCCTTTATTAATTATTATTACAAGCATAAGGTTACTACCAATTTTATCTTTACAGTTGTCAGCAATGGGTATATAAAGCGTTATTGTAATTTCATTCTTAATGTCAGAATTAATTCTGTCTCACTAAAGCAAAGCAAAAATATGTACCGTAACATTTAATTACAGGAAATAATACTAAGTATGCAATATTTTTCGGAATATACAGCTTTGATATAAAATAATAATGCTACATTAATTATTATTCAACATTTCTTAAGTGTCTCATATATTATTTCATATTAGTACATGAGCCGTTCAGAGAAAAAGTGGTGTAAGTCAGAATTGGATAATGAGGTTTAAAGTAAAAATTCTGTAAAATACAGCGCAAAGTAGCAGTTAATATATCCTTCGTGCTATCCACTAACTACTAATAGTTTAAATAAATTGAATATTAATTGCTACTTTGCACTGTATTTTACAGAATGTTTACTTTAACTCTCATTACCCATTTTTTACTTACACCACCTCTGCTCTGACGGCTCACATACCTCACGCTGTAAACAATAGTCCGATTCCCGCTATGTTAATATTTTTATTTGTGGTCGTAATACCACACTTCTCTGCTAGATGTCAGCTCCGCAACATTTCGCACTCTCGTCAATGCTGCTAGTATACAGCTGTCCGGTATTATTATAGTAAGGTATTTGATATAATGAGGTTGCACATTAAGCCTCAGGCTGAGGTGCTAGCTTTCGAATCTTCCTTCGAAAGAAAGAAGGATTCACATTTCTATTAGTTTAATCATCTAAAGGCGTTATTCGCATCATTTTCAAGTCTTCGACTGAAATGACTAGCTCGGGATACGAAACATGTTATCGGTGCTGTGCAATAGCACACCACTACTGTTTCGAAATTATAAGCGAACACACGGACTGTAATCTCATCAGAGAAACGAGTTCAACACAGTTTCGTTCCTTTCACTCTCTGCTTCTCCCCACCATATGGAGTGCGGTCATCTATTACTTCTAGCTGCATTTTCACTCTTCACTGGTTCGATACGTCCGTTTCATCACCTTCCCTACTCCATTCAACCAAGACTTTCTTTCCAATCCTTTTCTTATTTTTATTTCCTTCTTGCGGCTTTGTTAGTATTCTGTCATTGTTGCTGCCTTTCAACGTCGCCCAAAATTGGTTTTACTTAGTTCAGTGCGTCCTTTACAGCCGTAAGGTTATTTTCTAAAAGTTGAAAGAAGTAACGTATCCAAAAATTCAGGCTGTTCATTTTACAAAGACGCTGAACATCTGTTGTTAGTATAGGGATCTTCAATGTAGAAAAAATAATATTGAGTTAAAATTGTTACGTCTTTATATTTTCCGAATAAAATGTATTTAAAGTGCAGAGCCTTATACGAGTAGTATCGATTTTAAAATATATTTAAATAAATACAATCCAGCTGCTTAAACGTCTGATGAAAAACGGAACAAATAATTTTGCCTAGCTCATTAGATGAACTATAATAAGCAATTTCGAAGTCAATAAATGTATTCTTAAAAATTGTGTAATTGTATCTATTTGAAACAAAAGTAATATATAGGGCCCATATTTCTATACAAATAATTATTTATTTTATATTTGAGAGACAACGATAAATGTATTACTTATAGGGGCTGATCACCATTAACTGATTAAGGCATTGAGAGATTAATACTGTATAATCTTCAATCTTCGTCGTTTTCGAAATTGAGGCAATTTTTTGCGTTTTTATGACGATGTTATGCTATTTTCATAGTACGAGTATTTCGCAATTAATTTGTGATTTTACACGTGGATATGTCTTTATTCCTGCTACAATTGATGAGAAAAACTAACAATTTTAGCGTAACACGAAATTCAAGAATTCTCCGTTAAATGTCAAAGCGTAAGTGTGCTGTCATCTGTCGAGTGTTGTGTAATCTGTGTATTTTTTTAATGAAGAAGCAAGAGCGTTACCTGATAAACTAAGTTTTTCTGTATATAACCGGATATCGTCAAGGAAGTTATGACGTCACTGAATGTGTTCATGTAATAGAGGGGAGTCAAGTTAAAGTGAAATATAATATTTATATTTTATGTACATTAGTGGCAAAAAAAAAATCTAACCGATCCTTGTAGCTGATTTCAGAGCCTTATTCACTCCTGAGCACGATAGACTGGTAACTAAGACTTTCGTGGTTCGAATCCTGCCTGGAAGGAAACTTTTTTTTTTGTTCCTTATTCAAATTAGTCCCAATACTTTTCGATTGCAGCGATATTTAACTACTTAATTAACTTATTATTCGCAGAACATTAATTTTACCAGCAATCGAAACGTATTGGGAATAAATTTGAATAAAGAGCAAAAAAAAGTTTCTTTCCCAGGCAGGATTCGAACCACGAAAGTCTTAGTTACCAGTCTATCGTGCTTTGCAATGAAAAAGGTTCTCAAATCAGGTACAAGGTCGGTCCGGTTTTTTTTGTCACTATTGTACAAAAGAAAACCCACGATCCTACACACCCATATTTCTTATATATGCAGCAGATTACGTAAAATAATTTATACATTTGTAATTCTTCATCGTATTTTACTGATCAATGTTTTAGGGCGTACAGTTGATTTAGCTCTTTTTCAGTCCACCATTCAATAGGGAATTAATGCGTGGGATGAAACTTAATAAATGTATTTAGATCCTCTACATTTTTTTTTACAAAAAATAATAATCAAAAAAATGCTCAAAACCTATTAGGGGATTAGCCTCCTAAACTCATATTTTCTGAGTCTGAATTCTGTAAGTTTGAGCAATGATACAAATACACATCATTCAAATATTATCATAAAAATTATAAATATTACGTACCATTTACTTACATTTACAATACTAGCTGAAGGTTAATTTGTTTTTAAAAGCGCAAAAACATTTCACAACGGTAGGTTTAAAATACATTATTAGCCTAGGATCAAGGTTATATAACTCCATAATCAAAATGCACACCGAATGTTCAACATTGAGTTTGAATGCAGCTGACTCGTACTTACCGTCTGTGCAGAGTACTGCCTGGTCAACATGTTGCCACGTCTCTCAAACCAGAATATTAACAAATTTAAGCATGCATTTTTATTTAATTTCACGAAAAGTAATAGAACACACAAATATGTATTTAAATTAATATTAAATCTTTGCTGGATATACCTCTGATGTAATTGTTTTCGTAATTTTACTAAGGATATAAGCAGTATAACGCAAAAAAATAAGTAAAGAAATATTATTTACTGGGAAAACTATCAAGTTTTGACCCTATGTTGTATGGACATTTTTGGATCCTGTAGACCGTCCCCGACGACTGTGGAAAGGAAGGCACTTATACACCTTACACCCTGTATACTGTATATATAATATTTCTATGTATTAATTATTGTATTAACTTTTGTACTGTATTTCTTATATGAGCTTTGCTCATACGGGTGTCCGTGATTTTTTATGTTTTGTATAATAAAATAAAAATGTTAGGCGATGAATAAACATATAATGAGAAAATACAAGTAATCAAACAAAGTCGTATACATAAATTATCTGGGTTCTATGAATCTCCAATCAATTTATCATTAAGATTCATCTTGATCTCTTCGTCCCAGGCCCGACCTTCGAAAAGACAAACCAAACCAAACCAAACCAAAGCTAATCTAGGGAAAGGGAAAGAGTGTTGTAATATTTGAAAAGTTACATACTGCATTAATGACTCACAGTAGAAGTTGGAATTCCGCAATGCTTGGGAAAAGTGGCATAAGTCAGTTTCCACAAACATTTTTTATTAATTTATTGACAACTTACGGAACACCTGCTCGCTTGGGAAAAGAGACGTAAGCATTTCTCCCATTACAATAACACAGTACTAAATTTCTTGGCATAATTATGGATAATCTATTGACTTTGAACGAGCATTCCGATTTTATTGCTAAAAAATTTGTTCTGCTTATTTTTCTATTTTGCAACTTAGAGATATACTAAACACCAAAATATTGATTTCAATTTACTATTCACTTGCTTATGCATATCTCAGTTATTCCGTTTTCTTATGGGGTAACTCTGCCAATGTTAATAGAATATTCATTGCAAAAAAAAAAAAAAAGAATTATACCATCCGTTTTTAAATTAAAGAGTTTTGACACATGCAAACCTTATTTTAAGCAATACAAAATTTTAACATTTCCATCCATTTATATTTACAAATGCCTAATTTTCTTGAAACAGAATGAGAATAAATACAATAAGAATTTAGATTATCAAAATTATAATACACGAAATGCACATCTGTTCTGAATAAAAAATCAAAGACTTGTGAAATATGAAAAATCGCCTGCATACCGGTACACTGGCATTGTGTTTTTTAATAAATGACCATTGCAGATACAATCTTTACCTTATGCAAAATTTAAAGTGAAAGTTAAACAGATTTTAACTGATCAAACTTTCATTTTAATTTGTGTTTTAATTTTATTGTGTTTTTATTTATTATGTAATTGACGTGTACATCCATGTATATGGCCATGTATAGAATAAACAATCAATCAATCAATAATTCATACAGAATAAAATCAAATCGACATAAATAAGTGTGAAGACAGTTTTTTTCCTTCTCCTGTAAAATTAACATTTTTGACTTGTGCCACTTTTCTCGAGCACTACAGAATTGAAAGGGAATATAGCAATTGCAGAATACTGATAAATTTACAGAAGTGAAAAATAGCCTTGCGCGTATTTGCAGTAAACTGAATTACAAAATTCTAAAATCACTGGAAAGCAATAATAGAGGCATGAGAAGTTTCAGAATATTGTACCATGTAATCGAAGTATTCACCTACATTTTTAATTATTCAAGTCGTATGTGAATGGACAATGGATTATTTGTGTGGGCTGGGATATGCGGACGCGATGAAGTGGAATAGAGAAACAATGACGAAACGGGAGGCGCTGAAGGAGTCGAATACGTTATTAATTCTGCACCACGCGTGAATTACGGGCGTTGGATTTTATATCCAGATGAGTGGTAACGACCTGATGAGTATGCTCGGAGTGTAAATTGGTATTGGAAATTTTTAATACCTCCATGTATTACGTCATTTCATTAAAAACCACTCAGTAATGAAACACTGATCATCATCATCGTGAATTGAAACTAAATACAATAATTAAAAGAGTTGAAGTAAATTTAGTTACTTTTTCCCTTGCAATGGGAACAGAATTTTGAAAAGAATGTTGAATTCAAATACAATACTGAATTAAAATGAATTCAAGTAATGCTTTTCCTTTTGAGAACATATTGAACCGACAAGTCATGTATATAAATAATTAATTTATTATATAAAAACCTTCATTGACTGTCACATACTTTGTTTAATCAATTTTTGTATGTGAATAACATAAAATAAATTAAATGTTAACTAGTACGTTCGCCCTCTCGTTTATGAACGTTAATGAGATTTATAATATTGAATAATTACCTTGAAAGTTTATAAGACCGAACAATGAATTTGAATATATTGAAACAAGGAATTAAGTTGAAACAGTCAAATGTGTAAGTAGGAATGTTTCAGTGTCGAAAGATATAAATTACATAAAACTTCATCCTTTTGGATCCCAGATTAAAAAATAAAAGAGCATATCAATTAAAAAGTTGAGACAATTGAACATCTAAAATTATAATGTAGCCAAAAACTGCTCAATCATACTTACGTATATTACCTTCTACAACTTCTTATAAATGAACATTTTTGTTTGAATTATAGGCTAATTTTTCTCCACTCATTCACTCCGTAGGACTACAGCTTTTATACAATTTTGGCTGTCTTAAAGATGGCATTCCAGATCTTCCTATCCTCAGCTTTTTTCTTCCATTTTCTGTATTTTTTTAATCACACTTAACCGCAACCAACCGTCTTACACTTGGTCTACTTCTAGTCCTTCTTCCTCCTGGTTTATCTTCCAAAGATTTCTTTCGGGTCTATCATTCTGCATTCTATAGATTTGTCCCAAGCATTTCAAATGCTTTTTTATTGTGAATACATTCATAACTTGAAAGAGATCCATCAGTTCTTTATTTGTTATTACTTTCCACAAACATCTATTAACTGGTTAGAATATTCTTATTAATACCTTTCATTTCCATATATTGTATTTCAATTATATCGTCGTTGTTCCTGCAATAACACCTATGTGCAAAATATAAAATTGTTCAGTAGGAAGAGAAAAAACACTTATTTATCCTATGGTAGCCGTACATAAGAGACTGTGAATTCTTACATTTTCGTAACAAAGAAATATAATTACATACTTACTGGCTTTTAAGGAACCCGGAGGTTCATTGCCGCCCTCACACAAGCCCGCCATTGGTCCCTATCCTGAGGAAGATTAATCCAGTCTCAATCATAATATCCCACCTCCCTTATATCCATTTTAACATTATCTTCCCATCTACGTCTCGGCCTCCCCAAAGGTCTTTTTCCCCTCTGGCCTCCCAACGAACACTCTATATGCATTTCTGAATTCGCCCATACGTGTTATATGCCTTGCCCATCTCAAACGTCTGGATTTAATGTTCCTAATTATATCAGGTGAAGAATACAATGCGTGCAGATCTGTGTTGTGTAACTTTCTCCATTCTCCTGTAACTTCATCCCTTTTAGCCCCAAATATTTTCCTAAGCACCTTATTCTCAAAAACACTTAACCAATGTTCCTCTCTCAAAGTGAGAGTCCAAGTTTCACAACCATAAAGAACAACCGATAATATAACTGTTTTATAAATTCTAACTTTCAGATTTTTTGACAGCAGACTGGATGATAAAAGCTTCTCAACCGAATAATAACAGACATTTCCCACATTTATTCTGTGTTTAATTTCCTCCCGAGTATCATTTATATTTGTTACTGTTGCTCCCAAGTATTTGACTTTTTCCACCTCTTTAAAAGATAAATTTCCAGTTTTTATATTTCCATTTCGTACAATATTCTGGTCACGAGACATAATCATATACTTTGTCTTTTCGGGATTCACTTCCAAACCTATCTCTTTACTTGCTTCAAGTAAAATTCACGTGTTTTCCCTAATCGTTTGTGGATTTTCTCCTAACATTTTCACGTCATCCGCATAAACAAGCAGCTGATGTAACCCGTTTAATTCCGAACCCTCTCTGTTATCCTGAACTTTCCTAATGGCATACTCTAATATAATTACATACAGGAAATTTTATTATTTGCTGTATCACTATTTAAGCTCTTTAATTGAGCAAAAATCTTCAAATCGATAAATATGTCACATAGGAGTTATTCCAGGAACAACAACGATATGATTTACATCAGGCCTTATTACTGTCTTTTATATAGAGTGTCCCAAAAATCAGTTTCTCCTTGCATATGTTCAAGCTGGCCGCTTTTATGTTCAATGCATTTATACGACTTACAACAGATTTACAAATAAATATGGGTAAAGATATCCTTTATAAACGACATGAAGCTTAGTGGGCATAAAGGTAGAGCTCCATGCTTTCTCGATCTCGGCACTGCATAGAACGCGGTGTTGTAGTCGGCACCACGCTCCGACCGTATTTAACCCTCGGGGAAGACCCGGAATTCAAGGTTCCGTTGTGAGAAAGAGAGTACTGAAAATATAAATTCATTATTTATGTCTCGTGTAAAAGTATAAATATGTACCAGCGCAGTCGATTCTGGTAGAGAAAGGATTTATTGAAGACGGACAGCTGACACATTACGAAAAAAAGAACAATAAATGAAATATAATGAGCTTCATAAAAACGGAAACATTATGATGTGGATTCTGGTATTGGAATTGCTTAGACGAAGATCGACATATGACATTCTCAGAGGATAATAGAATAGAGACGTAAAAAGAAAAAGACCTAGCGTGACAAGAGTACAGAAATATATCTAAGAAATAAATTTGATACACGAAGAATGGAAACTGAAATCCGTAAAATCGCGTAGCAATCGTCATAAATCAGGATGATAGCCAGGTCTGTCAAATGAAGCTCTTGGCTATAAATTTAACGTATAAAATACAGGGAATTAAATATTAGAGGAGAAGGTTGTAATATGGGATAGTCTTTTTCCATAGTATATAATTTCAAAACAACGAAGTTAAAAATTAGAATTGAGTGATCCCTTACAGGGATATCATTTCTCCTTTTGTGTGGAAAGTTACCACATGATTATTTCAAGGAATAAGATGTTATGTTTTAGAAAGTGCTCATGCCACATAATTGGACTTCCAGAAAATAAAGTTTCAATATGGGATAGACAAACTGCCAGCGTAAATTCTAAAAATTAAGCCTGAAATCACATACAGTGCTTAAGACATAAACACTGGTAAACACATTAGACACAGAATTCATATGAAAGACAAGTCTTGATATTTATATAAAAAAACATGAAGTTCTCTGTTTTCCATAGGTGAAAGCCCTAATATTGTCCTCAGAATACTTCACTCACGTTTATCAGTACCTTACACACAAATTACAAGTTCTAAGACTAGTTTGGTCCTGAACATCTATTTTATCGCAGAAATAGTAATGTTGTAATATGGGATAACTCTGTCCCATAATACCACCACTCATATCATAGCACAAAACCTTCGATAAATTTAATTTACAATGACATTTGATTTCCATGATGCTCTTACATTTTTTAAGTATAAAAATAATAACTCTATAACTTAATTGTTATTTCCGAGAAAAGCACCCCTGCAAAGACTTTTAACACTGGCGTAATGAACATGACCTCCTCTCATGCACAACTCTCACTCGATGGACTTACTGCATCCCATTGCAGACAAAGACTACCCGAGGAGAAAAATATGCCACTGTACGTAACAGATAGCGCCAATAATTTCAGAAAAATAGCCATGTCCCATTTTACAACCCCGTCCCATATTACCACCTTCTCCTCCATGTAAAAAGTAATTATTATCAACTATACTGAGACTGACTAAAGTTAATAATTCATAAACAAGTAAAGAACTTAATTTAAAAACTGTAGCTTGTGACGGAACTTTGAATAGTACCTAAGTATCTAACAAACGACCAGAATTTCTGTGTAGGCCTATACGTAATTCAACTAGAACTAGTAGAGAAAAGTTAATGATGTTACAATTTAAGGACTTGCTCAATAATTTCGAGTAGTAGGCTGAGAATACAGATTCCATAAAGGAAAAATACGAGAATAGGAATATCAGACATAAATTTGTAAGAATAACAACTAGGCTCTTGCGTCAATTCACAAACGGAGTGTAATAAGTTGCTGAGTTTCAACTAATCAGGGCTATGTACCACTGTAATATTGTCAATTTTATGTTGTCACTTTTGTCCCTTGTTAATCACAATTGTTTCCTTGTTGTAGAATATATAAGTAGGCTGTTTAAAGGCAATGAAAATTGTAGTGTGTCAATATAAATCTATGAAGAACACCATAATCTAATTTTTCTGCCGAAAAACTTAAAAGAATAACGTATCAACATAAATTTCACTGATACACAAGTGGTAGATATCTGACGTGAAATTTACTGTTTGTAATGTAGTTTTTCATGCTGATTTCAAATCTGAAAACCGGTTTGCTCTATCACGTCAGGTTTTGAAATTATCGACGAAAATTTATTTTTACATGGAAAACTGTCGAATTTTTTTGTCATTTTTCGTTATTTTTAACGTAATGCTGAAAAATTTCGTCGTTTGTGTTCTGTTGTATTAATATACTTTCATTTGTTTCTTTTTTTACTTATTTTCATTGACAATGACAGTGGATGGTGAATATTACGGCATCCAGAGGTTGTAGAAATTCACCAGAAGTGTTTTGCTACGTGTGCGGCTATGTAACGGACAAATCCCATCGGAAGACTTTTACGCCGTTTGCGAAGAAAGCATATGAACTATACTTTGATTCGAAGGTGGATAGTAGTAAGTCGTAGGCACCACAGTTCATCTATTCGACTTGTGCATGCAACTTGCGCGATTGATTAAGTAAGGAAAAGAAGATCAACCATCTAGTATTTGGAGTTCTTATGATATGGCGTGAATGAAGCAACCACATCACAGACTGTTATTTCTGTTTGGCAAACGTCACTTCTCCTTCAAAACTCGTGCATCTGTAAAGTAACCTGACGTTTCTTCAGTTTCTAAACCATTTCCATATGATCCCGTCACTTGTCCAATACCAACAGCATCTGCAGAATACACAGTTACTGAAGAAACGCAAGAAGAATGTCCTCTTTCATCTCCTGCCAACGACTCAGACTCTGATTACTACCAACCTGGAGAAGATATTCATTTGATGAATAATGTTAAACTCATACGGGATCATGCGATCTCATACGGAACCTGGCACTAACGAAAGGTCAAGTTGAACTGCTCGGTACGTCTTAAAGAATTTAATTTCCTTGCACAACGAATTCACAGTTTCGGCACAGACACAAAGAACTTGTGAAGTTCTTTGCAATGAGTGACACTATTTGCTACTCTACGGACGTTCAAGGTCTTATGTCAAGTCTCGGGGTGGAACACAGCATTGAAGCATGGCGACTATTCATAGACTCATATAAGACAAGTTTGAAGGCAGTATTATTACACAACGGAAACAGAAATTCTTCAGTAGCGGTTGCATATTCTACGCACCTGAAAGGGACGTACGAAACCATATCTCTACTTCTTAAAAAAAATACGCTATCGCAAGTACAATTGGTGTATCTGTGATGATTTAAAAGTTATCACAATTCTCATGGGAATGCAGACAGGGTACACCAAGTACTGCTACTTCATCTGCGAGAGGGACAGCTAAGACAGAAAGAACCACTATATAAAGAAAATTTTCCAGTCAGAGATAGAACGCAGACAGGAAGTAAAAACGTCCTTCGTGTGCTGTTGGTTGAACATGACAAAGTTATTATTCCACGGCTTCATATAAAACTGGAGCTCACGATGACTTTCATGAAGGCACTAGACAATGACTCAGATGCTTTTGGGTACCTATGTAATATGTTTCCGAAGTTGAGTTACGAGAAAGTGAAAGAAGGTGTGTTCATAGGTCCACAATTAAGGAAGACATTGCTGACAGCCACTTCCAAGACTTACTGGGTGATACTCAAAGAGATGCACGGGTGGCCTTGAAGTAGTCGTAGCCAACTTCCTTGCAAATAATAAATCGACTATGTGAATGTTGTGCAGAAGTGCATCAGTGCGTACAGACAGCTAGGTTGCAACACGTCCCTCAAAATGCATCTCCTCGACTCATATCTTGATTTCTTCCCCGAGAACCTAGGTTCAGTGAGCGACGAATATGGTGGACGTTTTCATTAAGGCATCTCGGTGATGGAGTCACGCTATCAGGGTCGATGGGAGTGCAGCGATGTTGGCTGACTACTGCTGGACGCTTGAGCGCGACATGACAAATGCTCAGCACAAATGAAATTCTACAGCCAAGAAATCCAAACAAAAAAACACACCTTAAATTAAGGAAGTATATTCTTTATATGTATTTTACATGTGTATTATACCTTCAACTATGTTACTATTATAATTATGTGCCATGTGGCGCATTTGCGCCATTTTCTTAGCTAAAGCCATGTTCATTATTACTCCATGTAGCAATAAATGCTCTACTGAAATTCCTGTCTGTGAGTTGTTAAACATAATGGTTGATGTCGTATATCTCAAGAACGGTGGGTGATAGAGACAAATGGTTTGCATATTCGGAATCGGCATGTTTCAGTTGTCTTAGAACGCTTGTTGGATACCAAGATATCCACCGAAAGTGTTTTTTTTTTGTTATTCAGTGTTTCCTAAGAATTTAGTTCTCTTGAGCGGATACTTCTTACACAGTAGCATCTGTTGATAAACGCTACACAAGATGGTGAATGGAGTGCACTGTTGGCAGTAATGACAGAAAACGTCATTATTTGCTCTAAGGAAACGATGCTTTCCTTGCTCTTCGAAGCTGATAAGACACTTTATGCGTCCCTTCTTGTGTGTCGCTATTCTTAGAAAGTATACCCGCCAACCTATTCTTCACCATGCAGTCAAATTTCAAAGTTAATTTATTGTGCGTAACATTGTTTAGCATAATAAATATAAGCAGAAATCGAATTTTTGGGACATAAAATTATTTATAATTATATAGATTCGGTTTCTTAAATATGTGACACATCTTCCAATAGCTCTGTATCATTCTTCTCTCTTGTTCATATAAAAGCATAACTTATGGTACAGTTATTTGGCTTCTTAAGTAAACAACTGAATCAAAATTATTGGCAACGAAATGTACTTTTGGCGTCTAGCAGTTCAAATATTAAGAAAGGACAAAATCAGAAATAACAAAATTAGAGAAATGATGGGAGTGAAAACTACAATTTTGGGCAATATAACAAGGAAATAGTTGAAACAGTATCGACATGTGTGAAAGATGCCGGATAATAGAATACCAAAAAATGTGTTGGAATGGATACCTTCAGAAAAACGCGTGAGAGGAAGGCCTACAACAACCTGGAAGAAGAATATACAAATAGCGATAAGGAGATTAAATTTGGATGAAAAACAATAAATAAATGTACATTTTGGCCTAATTAAATCTTTCTCTATTCAAATTTCTCTTTTTTTTAAATAGAGTTTGTCGTCTACAGTCTTAAATATGTTTTTGTGAGATTTTTTACGGTAATTTTCTTTTAACATTTTGTGTCATTTTATCACGCATTCACTGACACTGCTATTTAAACTCTTGCATATCTCTACCCCTGCTTACCTAGCAGCACAGTTCCTCCCAACAGTAAGCAATCAGAATCAAGCGAACGTCATTATATTCATTCTCCTATACAGTATCATTACCTCGTCTTTGGAATTCTCTACTCAGTGACATCAGAGATTGTCGAACACTATCGAAATTCAAACTTAAATTAGAAACGCACTTTTTGTCTAACGAAATTTATTATTAATAAGTTACTGGATGTGTCGATTACAGCCTTTCTATAATCACTTATTATTGTATTTTTTTGTTTGCATTATTAGTTGCCCTTTCTCGTTTAGTTATTTAGATTAATAATAGGCCTATTAATACAGATCTTAAGCTTTGTTTAATAGTATACAATTTTAAAGCGTTTAATGTTTTTTGTATTATCTCTTTTGTTTCTTTTTTGTTATTGTCGTTATAAACGTTCTTGTTTGAATTAATGTTATTAATTTGTTTTTGCGCTCTATGTATACAATATATCTGGTGGCGTGGGAGAGAAGGCATGATGTCCTTAACACCATCAGAATAAATAAATTTATTATTAATTTATTTTTATCGATAGTCACATATAAGACATTGTTTAATATGCAGTATATCGATCATTGAAGTGGAATTAACTTTTTTAATAAACGTTAAACTGTATCAAAAATTGAATAATTTTAATGGTTATTTATAAATAATTTTTTTGTCCCCAAAATCCGATCTCTGCTTACATTTTATGATGGTAACAATGTTACGCAGTATGAATTAAGCTTGAAAATTGACTGTTTACATGGAAAAATATAACAAGAATAGTTTGGCGGGCATATTTTCTAGAATAGCGATTCACAGAAAGAGACGCGTAAAGTGTCTTATCTTATCAACTTCGAAAGCAAGGAAAGCATCGTTTCCTTAGGACGAATAAAATCCACTTTCTGTCAGTACTACCAACAATGCTCTCCATTCACCATCTTGTGTAGCGTTTATCAACAAGAAGCTACTGTGTAAAAAATATCCGGTCAAGAGGACGAAATAGATCGATGATAAAAACGGACGTTGGGTCGCGAAGCAAAATAGACCGAGATCCCTTTGAAACGAGTCTATGACTTGCATGAACCGTACTCCAGGGAATCGAGACTGTTTCCCTGCTTCAGATTTGTTATAGCTACAAGGCACTACAGTCCCCGTTATATTAAAATATTCGTACTAGAAACAGGGTAGCGCAAAGAAAAAGTAAAGCAGTTACGAAATGCACTGTTTCCACTTCAAATAACAGAAAAAAAGAAAGCAGACTGGATTCACTCTAATCTTTATAAATGGATAAAGTTATGCAACAGCAGACGAAACGAAAATTTGAATAAATGAATAGATAAACAAATAAATAAATAAGTAAGTAAATAAATAAATAAATATTTGCACAAATAAGTTGTTGGCTGAATTATTTAATTCAGAAAAAATATCAAAATATCTGCATTCTGCTGCCATTTATAAACTAAATTCATTTATTGTATAAAGTTCACTTAGTCTATTTATTTTGCTTTCTACAAAATCAAATCAACTGATGGTATAATATTAAAAATCGATTAGCCTTTTTTATTATTATTTGTGCTACATCTTTTTGTAATAGTATGAATGGTACAATATTTCTTACATAAAATATTTAACGAATTATCAGAGTTACTATAAATGTCAATATCTCCGAAACACGTTCTTGTTGGTTGGTATCTTATTGCATAACTTCGTCCAAATATATCTGTAGTGCGCGATATAAAGGGCGTAAGTCATAAATTCTGCCAAAAAAAAAAAATATTGTACGTGACTATTACGAAAGTGTTTCCTGCGCACTCGTTTCGAAATTTCGGCTCGGTTAAGCCTCGTTCGTAAACGTTCTCACTCGTGCACAAAAGTATCACTTTCAGTCCTAGTTACATAAATAACTATATTTTTCATTGCGTAATATTTCACAAATACTTGTTGAATCACTCGACAGAATGTTTACACTTGTAAGAAACGGTTGAAAGGGACCCAACACGTTGAACATCACGGCTGTAATAAATTAAAATGAACGGTGCAAATTCAAAATCAAAATTAACATTCGCAAAAATGTACATTTCTAGCCGTATGATTACCACGGTGCAATGCCATTGTATAACGCAAATCTACGCAAACACCAAATAAATTCGTTCAGTCCTTTCGGATGTCAAACTCGGGTTTGTGTGGTAAACTTGTTTTCGAATTTTCAGTGTGCTATAATAAAGTGCACATCACCTTTCATCAAATTCACGAGGCTATTTTCATATGAATAGCACGACATTCATACCTTTAAGTTCTGTAATCCTTTCAGGTGAACACAAAAGGAGATTAGTGTGACAAGCTACCATTGTCAACAATACCCTTAAATACGAAATGGGTTGCGTATATAACATTGGCGCCCATAGCTGTCTCCGCCATTGTGGCAGATGTAGATATAAAAGGGACTGTAAACCTTGTGGATCTCTGTGTTTAGCTAAGAATTGAAGATCGCTGAATGAACGGTAATGTTAGTCATATTCCACAAAAGCATCAAGCTCACATTTCTCTGAAGCTTCCATTAAAGAGAATCCTAGAAAATGTCAAGGTATATTACAATACAAACAGACGGCAGCCATTCAACGTGACATACCCAATACAATGGCTGAGCGAGATGATGGAATGTTGGAGAGCTTTTTCACAGCGACACACAACCCACGGTGGATCACGGTTAAAGATGAGAGGTTACCGTCTACTACACCATCGAAAAACCTCAATCCGACTTATTCTTAAGGCAATGTACGTCGTCAGTCTCTTGCAAAGAAGTGGTAACAACATCCAAGAACATTAAGACATCACATTCAGTAGCAGTAAATCACCGACACAATACAATGGAACCAATAATACGATAATAATAAAAATCGTGCGACTCACACTGGTATATACTTCCACATAACATATAAACTTTATAACAAGCAGAGATTTTATGGAATTATTTGTGACCTAACTTCAGAAGAAATTTCGTTCATTCATTGCATGTAAATTACGGCTGACTGAATACTTTAAAAGTGTCTGAAATATTTTAATATTTTATACCTTTCTGAAAAAAAAAACCTTAACTCTCAAATAAATATGGGTTTTGTACGATTCTGTAACAAAATTTAGATACATTTCGAGGCACAGTTTGAGTAAATCACACTAAGTCATTTTCATGTGAAGGCACTACTTCAAATAACTCATTTGACCTGACCGAACTGGCCGATTTCACCAAATTCATTAATTGGCTTGACCACTTGAATCACTTCGTTAACTTTCTGTAACTTTAGATTTTTTGGTCTTATCACTTTAATAGATACGTACATCTATTTTCAGGTAATACATCTCACTTGACGATATATATATATATATATATATATATATATATATATATATATATATATATATGAGGAGCTTAATATCAAAGGCGGACATCTGACCTTCAGATGAAATTTAGATAATGTGGATTCTTATACATTTTTTCATGCTTTTTTCAGTTATGGTGAAACTATATATAAACTCTAACACTACACTACATTTATAAAAATAAATTGTTTTAAAATACTACAAAGAACACTGTGAAACAAAAAAGTGCCTCTAGATCAAAACTATGGAGACGACAGATGTCAGTCTTTGATATTAAACTACTCATATATCAGAGAAAACCAATTGTTTGTATACAGGGTGATTCACGAGAATTAACCGTCCCTTACGGAGCTTATTTTCGAAGACATTCTGAGCAAAAAATGTCATATAAACATTTGTCCTAATCTCAATATTTTCAGAGTTACGCTAATTTGAAGTCGTTTGTAAACTACCATTATACTTCAGTTTTAAGGGTAAAAAAAATTACAGATAAAGAATCAACTATTCAGGAGTATCATTTCTTAATTAGCTAATATTCTGAAACTAAAAATGTGTTGTGAATTCCATAGTTGCTTCGTACACAATTGTTTTTCGATTTTTAACTAGAAAATTATATTTTGTTACGCATTTATCACAACAATTGTTACAAATTCGCCACTCTTGTAAATTCTTTAAGATTGTTCGTTAGGATGCATAATTAAATAATAAAGTTCCTAAAGTCGTATGATTTATAATAATTTTTGTGATAAGTATGTAAAAATGATGAAATTTTTAGTTAAAAATTGAAAAACAAAATCTGTACAAAGCAATTAACAACACATTTTTAGTTTCAGAACACTAGCCAATTAAGGAAATGACACTTCTCAATAGTTCACTCTGTATTTGTAATATTGTTTTGCCCTTAACACTAAAGAAAAAAGGTATTTCACTAACAACTTCAAATTAGTGTAACTCTGAAAGTATTGAGACTAGGACAAATGTTTATATGACAATTTTTGCTGAGAATGTCTTCGGAAATAAGCTCCGTGTGTGACGGTAAATCCTCGTGAATCACCCTGTATAATCTGAAGTCTGATTAGTGTAATATGTAGCTAGTCGGCGATGTACACAATGGTTGGGGGGAAAAGAAACTGGCTACCTTACCCTATTATCTCCTGGCCTAGTTGACTTATACGTGGTGTCTTGTAGGTAACACTTGTGAAGTCCAAACCTGTCCTCGGGAAGTTGACTAAACAACGACAATACGTTCTACGGAACAGCCATTTTAAAACGTATATCCTCACCTTATTACAGCCGCTTTTGTGTTTGCTTAATGGGAGTTCAAAGACTGAAGTGACCAAAACTGACAGTTTACTATTTATTTTTTTGAAAACTACTCAATTAATAAAGACCAGAATTAAAAAAAAAAAATATGTAAATCTATAGGCAAATATGTGTCTTTCATATGCCACATGAATTTCATTCTTATTGGAAGAACTGTTTAGCTATATTGATGAATTTATTGAAATTGCTTTTTTCGTAACTCAAAACATTGATTTTTAACGTATCTTCTCTCAAAAACTGTCAAAGGCGGAAGTGTGAATATTTTTCACACAAATTAGGCGCCATAATATGTTACAATTTGAAGAACAGAGGATCTCGTATCACATTACCGTCATATAAAATTACTTGTAATGAATGATTAACATTTCGAATCCAAAGAAATACGTAGGCCTAACGTCGTTTTGAGAAAAACAGCGATAAGATACATTTTATTACTAGTGCTCTTTAGTCAACATGCTACAGAACATGTTAACTTTAACAAATTACATGTATTCCAATTCAGAAAAAACTGGGAAATATAACCGAATTAAAAGTGAATAATGTCAATAAACTTAAAAAAAGTATATTATACAATGATCATGTGATGTTAGCTATTAAAATACGACTGCAAAGTAAGTTGGAACTTCGTAGTATAGAAAATGTCTAGTAATATAATAATACTTTATTACCAGAACAAAGATACATACTGATTTTATTTTTATATAAGAACTCTCTATCACCCCCCCCCCCGAAAAAGTTACATACTCGTGCGCAGGGGGCATTTCACATAAGCTAATGTTAAGACATTTTATTACAGTAAATAACAGAGTAAAAAGTAAAAAGAAAAGAAAAAAGGAGAAAAAACACAGATATCACAATAATTGGACTTTAAATTTTCTCCGTTAACAGACATTTTTATTAGATTTTTTTTTAAATAAGGAGAATTAGGAAATTGTATGTTTGGGAATTTATCTATTATCATGTTATAAAGCCTTGGACCGAAGTTGCTGCTGTGATTATATGCTACAGTTGTAGTACATTTAGGAACTGTCAAGCAAATGTTGTCTGACCTTTTGGATTTATATTTATGTGAATATAAATTAAATATCTTTCGGTTTTATGTACGAAATTCAGTAACACATTGTTATAAATTAGATGGAAGTCAAATACTTTAAATTCTGAATACAGGAGCTCTGAAGGACAATCAAGAGGTTTATTAAGGCATATTTTATTATTCTTTTCTGTAGCAGAGTTATTGGCATGAGAGAGGTACTATAAGCACTACCCCATCCTATAATGCCATATTGTAACATAGCTTGTTCTAATGCGAGATAAATCAGTCGTAAAGTATGGACAGTCAAGTAATTTCGTAGGATGGCAAAATAGTGAATAATTTTTCTTAATTTTTGCACAGAAAAAGAACATGTTTATTTCAACGTAAATGTTGATCGATTATTATTCCGAGATATTTAAATTGAGGAGATTCATTTAGAATAGGACAGTTACAACTATTAGAACAACAATTGGATGTATGAATTTTTAATGCTTTAGTGCTTACACAATTTTCATAATAGTTATCAGATTCTTTCTTTGTTTATTGTTTTTCCTGTTGTTTAGAATACGTTTTCCGTAACATTTAACAGTCTTACACCTATTATTATTATTTAACTACAGACTTTACTATGAGATTCGTGATAGTTGGAGGTACAATATTTCTCTCACAATTACCTTAGCAAAGCTTTAACTCTGGTTATAAGTCTATCTTGAGACAAATAAACCTATAACAAGGCGATAAATACGCCCTTCGATCAATAACATCAAACTCAAGTAATTATCTCAAGCTATAGCAGCAGTCATTGGAAGTGTATGTGCTATTATCTAGTGAGCAAATTTTTATTTCATATACGCCTACTAATAATCCGGTTCATTAACATTTTTAAGACGCTGAATTTTATTGTAGGCTACATAAAGTGGAAATTTAAGTAATGGCTACATGAAAGTCGGCCCTACAGAAAGAGAAGACTAGAATATCGAACCTTACGTTGATTCCTGCATCAGAAGCTGCACTGTACGGAACACGTAAATTTCCCGGGAGATTCAGCGACGCTTCTTTTTTATTTCGCAGTCGTACAACATCTTCTTTGTGTCAAACCTAAATGATACACTGTGTACTAAACCTAGCGAAACAACATCCATATAGAGACGTACAGTATTATCTTCTGGATTTGCACGAAGCATGTCTACACAGCCTATCTTCGTATTGTCAAATATTTAAACAGCTTATGAGCTATGAATTCATTCATATTATTCAGACTCGTATGTTCCCACAAGCACTCTTGTCAATCAATAATAGCTTCAAGTGACTTATAATGATGATGATTATTATTATTATTATTATTATTATTATTATTATTATTATTATTATTATTATTGTTACTCAATTTTATAATTTCAAACATATTCTGATTGATTTTATTCAGAGTTTATGGAATAACTGGCTTTTTGGGGTTGCTGTTACTACAAGCGAATTATGTAGTTTTTCATTTTCTTTTAATATGGATCCTGCAAAGATTGCTGCAAAGTGCTGAAGGACTGCAGTTTTAAATTTCACATTTTTTGGATTTACATATTTCCGGTCCCCACATTTAAGCACTTTCATCAACTAGAATGATCACACTTCTGATACCACCATCACTACAGCCACCAAAAACTACAAGTTCTAAACCGAATGGTTTATTCTATTAAACTTTTACTACGTCATACTACTTTTGACCAATAAAAAGGACGTGTTTCAATAAATCATGGCTGTTTATCACTACAATTTTATCACTTCCTAGCATTTGTTTCTTGCTTTGCCTTCATTTCCAACTGCAAATTATTTACTGTATCATAAAACATGATTTGCGATCGTCATTTGTTAACCGCATAGATAGTCAACTGAAAATGGCGGCTTCGTTCAAACGTTTTGGTAAAGCTAACATTAGTGAAATAGGATTTTTGTATGTCAATTAATACTTTATTGCATTAGAGTACTTTATTTCTCCTGATCTTCATATACTTTTATTATGTAACGTGGACTTTATACTTTACGTCCTAATAACTTGTTGTAAACACATTCATTATGCAACTAGTTAGGTTATGATACTTCTATTATGCAACTAGTTAAGTAATGATGTTCACTAAAATATGCCAGCATACCTTCTCCGACATACTTTCTTGGAACAACAATATTCAAATTTTTTATATTCCATTTCACATCTTACAAGGGATTTTAATTGCAGAATTTGCAGCACTTTCAATATTCGAATCCTTGTTTAAACTCATTTTAATAATGTTTGTTTACTTCTCTTATTACTGCTACTGTTCTGCTATAAACAAAACCCAATAGTGTTCAAAACTAATCAAGCAAATATAACGAATCGCCTATTACAGAAAGAAACCAATAATAACACAACCGCCTCTCCACAAAAGACATGTTAAAAACTAATAAAAATAGTACAATTACTTTTATTAAAAAATAAATTTTTTATCGAAGTAGATAAAATCGTAACTTCATATTACAATATTCGACTGGTTATCAAACTTGTATTGTAATATGAAACGTTACGATACTTACCTCGTAAGTAACTATTAATGTATTATATCGTGTCATCACACTGCATGCTGGACAAAGCCATAGGAATTGAATTGTTTCGAAACGCTTAAGAGATTAAGAAAATGCTGAGTCATATTTTTGCGGCCGATGTTTGTGTTAGGTTTATAATTTGAATCCTTTATTCAAGCGGATCCCACATGTTAGGCCTATGATGCAAATATTATATCTAAACCAGCAGCTTTACGGGAGAAGCAAACGTGGACAGTCTTAAGACGGGAAAGAGATGAGCCCAATATCTTATGCATTCCCGATCCTATAAATAAGCTAGATCACGAGATGTCGCCCGCCAGGTGACATCTCCACTTCATGCGACCGCGATCTGTCCCTATTGAGAATACACAGGGAGGAAAATTGATCTGAAACGCTGGCTGACTTCAGCTTGAATGCGGGTGAAAGACAACTTAGTACCGCCATCCGCATCGCCGTGTAAAGCCAACCGTGCTTAAACACAGACTTCACAATATGATGAGACAGAGGCAGAAACTCAGGCTTCATTCAAGAGTCAGATATACGATGATAAAAGTGGAGGTATGTAACATTCTTGAGAAGAAAGCAATAATGGATTAATCAGAAGTTGTGTAGATTGAACTTTTCCATTGCTACTGAAGTACGAGAAAACTCTTAAGTGTTTCGATGGTTAATTTTTATTTTAGCAGGTTATTTTACGACGCTTTATCAATATCTTAGGTTATTTAGCGTCTGAATGAGATGAAGGTAGCAATGCCGGTGAAATGAGTCCGGGGTCCAGCACCGAAAGTTACTCAGCATTTCCTCGTGTTGGGTTGAGAGAAAATCCCGGAAACACCTCAACCAGGTAACTTGCCCTGACCGGGAATCGAACCCGGGCCACCTGGTTTCGCGACCAGACGCGCTAACCGCTACTCCACAGGTGTGGAATCGATGGTTAAAAATCAATCATTTTCAGTATTATTGTAATAATAAATACCATCATAAAAATGTAACGTATCACTAAAATGGATTAATGAACGCGGACTGAATGAAAATATTTCGAAATAGTGGATGAGAGGGAAAATAAGAAAATTAATACGAATCAAAGTTTTTAACAGAATAAATTTTTGTGATAGCTGGTGAGAACTAGTTCTAAGATTCATAATAGGTGATTTTGATGTTCATGATAACCTAGAAAATAATATACTAGAGTATAATATTATTAAAAAATATTCTTATTTAATAAGTGGTCACAATTAATTTTAGAACATCACCAGCACGATGTTTCTTGTGTTACTTTTATATATGACAAAATAATATAACAAGACTATAGTACAGCTCATGCATTTTGTAAAGACACTCCCCCACTCTTCCTACAGAGTTGCGCATGAGATCGGATGAGTCTACTTACGAATTATAGGGGAATGGGTTAGCCTTTGCCTTGAACTCGGTAGACACACGCCCAACCTTCATTTCTATTCCTACCCCTTCTACAGAAACGTTGTTCCCGTACTGCACATCGCTAGTGTCTTGACAAAATGCATGAGCCGTATTAGAACTATATTAAAATGTATAATTTTATACAAATGAAGAGTGCACAGAAAAAAAAATAAAAGTCACAATTCTCTTAAAGATGATGTCTTCATCTAATTCAGTATAGCTATTATTGCAAACTTTGGTGTTGTTTCCTATCAAAACTGGTGAAGGAGAATTATCACCATGGATACAGTTATCCTTTCCTACTTCTTCAATAGGAACAGCAATACAGTTTGAAGTAATATACTAAATTAAATATGGCATTAACCTTAGGAGAATTGTGACTTTGATTGTTATTTCCCACATACTACTCTTCAAATGTTATACAAGCATACACATACGTAAGAGAATAATAATAGAAGAGTTTTGAAAAGATGCTTGAAACATAAAAGTAATGCCAAAATTTCTTAACTGTAAATATACGGAACATTTAGTAAGAAGGATGTGGATGGAACAAACTTTTAGTCTGAACGATTCAAAATGTGAATAACTATACTTACTTACAAATGGCTTTTAAGGAACGCGAAGATTCATTGCCGCCCTCACATAAGCCCACCATCGGTCCCTATCCTGTGCAAGATTAATCCAGTCTCTATCATCATTTCCCACCTCCCTCAAATCCATTTTAATATTATCTTCCCATCTACGTCTCGACCTCCCCAAAGGTCTGTTTCCCTCCGGTCTCCCAACTAACACTCTATATGCATTTCTGGATTCGCCCATACGCCGACACAGGACTAATTCAGCTATGCAATTTTGCTCAGTTACAGGATTTGTGAGTTGCTAAACGACCAGATTGCAAAATGTCCGCTGTATTTACAACAGTGAGCTCTCTACTAAACTGGAGGTACAACTCAATGCTTTAAAAGTGAGAGGGAATGCTGAGTGCCTGAGCGTATTGCTATCTCTTTCTAACATAATGTTTTCCTTGTCTCTCTTGCAGTGAATGCTATCGTACACTAACGGTATTTTTTATTGCTTACTGCGTATGTTCAACATCAACCTCACGAAAGACTCTTTGAAGCACATTAGCTAGAAAGAGAGAGCAATACCCTCACCAGCAGTCACGCTTTCAGACAGGAAAGAGCATTGCGGTGGTGCCTCCAGTTTAGTATAGAGGTCACTGGTTTACGAAGAAACACGCCATTATTTCGTCTACTCCGGAATATAAGACACTTTTCGTTGTTCCCTACTCCCTCCACTTTCGCTGGCTTGCAGCGAAAAATATTTTGCTACGAAAAATGGTGGCTACTATTTCAGCGCTGTCGGTCACCAAGGCGTTCAATGTTATCGCTATTTCAGCGCTGTCCCGGCTGAACACAGCCATTCACTTTGGGAGAATCACGTTGGTATGAAGAGCCACATGGAGTTTTTTCACGTCCAAAATTCTGCAGTTGTACTTGTGCACTTTCCCGGAAACATGGAACCTCGTCTAAAAAGCGGATTCCATGAATGGAATTGGTTTGTCTTCAGGTCTGCTTTCCTGGCATAATTGACGCCGCATAGTTTTCAATGCAGCTATGCGTATATGCATGCATTATGACGCTATGACGCCATGCAGCCCAGGAGCACCAAACATTTTGAGTTGCTCTTTATGTAGGAAAACCCATATGGAAATATCTTGAATAGTTTTCGAGTAATAAATGTTTTTTTATTGTACTGTATGTTCAAGTCGAACACACTATTTTACTTGAGTACCGGTACTTCTTATTCTGGGACAGACTGTAACTTAATAGAGATGGTTTTCATTAATTTTCCTACATTGTAAATTATAGATTCTACTGCATCTCTCTGAAGATGTTGATCATTATGCTCGAGATGTGTAAACGTTTGTTGAGAAGTGAGAATCTTGAGCAATTGGAATAAACGCTTTATAAATCTTTTTATGTTCATTTTAGGGCATCGTTGAATATCTTCCGTTGTTAGATTCATATTAACATTCTGTCTCTGAATGCATCGGATTTCCTTGAATTCAACCTAGTTACGGAAAGCAAGTTGTGGAAAGAGACTTTCTTTCATTCGTGAGTTTACCAACATTATTTCTTTCCTTACAACGCCTCCTATCTCATCCACACTTGAGCAGACAAAACCATGGCCTACTGTAAATCCAATTTCCACTCCAGGGCGTCCTTTCTATTACTGAACCTCAGCATTATGAATGAATCAGGAAGCTGAGAGCTGAAGAACCTAACCCAACTTTTTTCTATTCCTTCCCCTTAGACTCTCCCCAGCAATCTTCTGGATGTGTTCAAGTCAGGCGTGATACGCCCCTTTTCATATTCGAGCTGCAAACAACTAACGATAATATAATTTCTTGTCTGCTTTTGCCACGATGTTGAAACCACTTCTACTAATCTCAAACAAAAATATTTTCATTCGGTTATATGGGTAGATTTTAACTGGCTAAATTAAATTGCCATTATTCGAACGGTTGTTTGTTTTTATGTATTTTCAATGCGAATGATGTCTCGTAATGATAAAAACCAGTCACGAACATAATATAGGCTACATTTCCTCATTGTTTATCTTTTACGCGCCTCGCAACAAATCTGTTCCTTTATAATGTGTGTAATATATTACCGTTTATGGCTAGAAATCACGAAATTGGCCAAAACATGTCCTTAAAATTTATTGTGCAACTGACTGGAAATTATACAATTTTACCTGGTAAACAATGACAACCATTATGTTGTAATTTAATTATTATTTTGACAATTGTATCTAAATCATAATATGTCTCAGCAGCAACTATGAGTGTGGAACTGTTAGTTCCCTGACTACAATTTCAAAAGCATTTTTATTGTCATTGATTGATAAAGTTAATATTGGGTAGATCAGAAAATAAATAATTCATATATTTTCCCCAATGTTTATAGCTACTAAGATTACTCTGTTATCCCTAAGGTAATTTAATCTTATAATCAACAAAAATGTATCAACTATTCATAAATAAATGAATATAAGTATACAAAAAGAGTTAATTAAATAGTGAAACACATTATTTGACGGATTAAATGTTAGCATACCCCTGTTATTTATTTTTTTTATTACAAAAGATAGTCATTGAATTGTTTCTTTAATGCTCGAAATATGATTTAAATAAGTCCCTAATAGTTAATGTCAGTTCTGTGAGACATACTACAAGCGATATAAATATACCCTGGATGACAGTAAGAGTTCAGAATAGCGCTTCAGTTGTTTGGTGTGGACCAAAGTGTAGGGGTATGCAGTGAAAGAGTAATTTGTAATTTTTATAATACAGAAAGGAAAACATATGTAACTGTTCTCCGGCGAGTATCTTTATTACCAGTCAGTTCTGAAATAGTTAAATTATGTAAAATATGTTAAATATGTCATGTGGATTCATGTTAATAGTCAGATGTGACGGTGTGCATATTTAACAAACCCAGTAATCTGTGACTATTCGTTTTGTGATGTCACAGACCTGATATTTTTGTGGATATTATTATATAAATTGTAGAATAAAATAAAATTCTCCTTTAAAAAATCTTGACCAATTATGTAACACTGATATACACATTAACAATAATGTAGAGAAAAACTAAACTCAATAAATACATATTTTAAAATATGTGCGAAATGTATCTCATTTTGTCCGATTTTGTGAATTTAGAGCCTTATAATTTATTTTCTTGAATTACTGATTAAAAGGTATATCTAAATGAGATTATTTCATATGCACATCAATAAAAAACACCCATTTTTCCTCTCTGGATACTCTCTACTCACATTTCATTCTCTATTAACACTAAAATTAAGACATTATTTTTATTTTATTTATAAATTTTGGAATTGAAGTGAATATAGGCCTAAATATGCAATTAAATTTTAAAAACATACAGTGTGATTTATGAAGTTGGTACAGTATTCTAGGAACTGATTCCTGAAACCATTTTAAAGTGAATATAGGCTTAAATATGTAATTAAATTCCTTAAACATACAGTGTGGCTTATGAAGTTGGTACAATATTCTAGAAACTGATTCCTGATACCATTTTGAAGTGAATATAGGCCTAAATATGTAATTAAATTCCTTAAACATACAGAGTGATTTACGAAGATCGTGCAATATTCTAGGAACTGATTCCTGATACCATTTTGAAGAGAATATATGCCTAAATATGTATTTAAATTCCTTAAACGTACAGAGTGATTTACGAAGATCGTGCAATATTCTAGGAACTGATTCCTGATACCATTTTGAAGTGAATATAGGCCTAAATATGTAATTAAATTCCTTAAACATACAGAGTGACTTATGAAGTTGGTACAATATTCTAGAAACTGATTCCTGATACCATTTTGAAGTGAATATAGGCCTAAATATGTAATTAAATTCCTTAAACATACAGAGTGATTTACGAAGATCGTGCAATATTCTAGGAACTGATTCCTGATACCATTTTGAAGAGAATATAGGCCTAAATATGTAATTATATTCTTTAAACGTACAGAGTGATTTAAGAAGATAGTGCAATATTCTAGGAACTGATTCCTGATACCATTTTGAAGTGAATATAGGCCTAAATATGTATTTAAATTCCTTAAACGTACAGAGTGATTTACGAAGATCGTGCAATATTCTAGGAACTGATTCCTGATACCATTTTGAAGTGAATATAGGCCTAAATATGTAATTAAATTCCTTAAACATACAGAGTGGTTTATGAAGTTGGTACAATATTCTAGAAACTGATTCCTGATGACATTTTGAAGTGAATATAGGCCTAAATATGTAATTACATTCCTTAAACATACAGAGTGATTTACGAAGATCGTACAATATTCTAGAAACTGATTCCTGATACCATTTTGAAGTGAATATAGGCCTAAATATGTAATTAAATTCCTTAAGCATACAGAGCGATTTGAGCGATTTACGAAGATCGTACAATATTCTAGAAACTGATTCCTGATACCATTTTGAAGTGAATATAGGCCTAAATATGTAATTAAATTCCTTAAACGTACAGAGTGATTTACGAAGATCGTGCAATATTCTAGAAACTGATTCCTGATACCATTTTGAAGTGAATATAGGCCTAAATATGTAATTAAATTCCTCAAACATACAGAGTGATTTATGAAGTCGGTACAATATTCTAGAAATTGATTCCTGATACCATTTTGAAGTGAATATAGGTCTAAATATGTAATTAAATTCCTTAAACATACAGAGTGAATTACGAAGATCGTGCAATATTCTAGGAACTGATTCCTGATACCATTTTGAAGCGAATATAGGCCTAAATATGTAATTAAATTCGTTAAACATACAGAGTGATTTATGAAGATCGTGCGTTATTCTAGGAACTGATTCCTGATACCATTTTGAAGTAAGCCCGGTTGATCCAAACTGAATTAAAATTTTAGTAGTTACATCAAATTGTACATGGAATTATCTGTGTTTCTAAGCCGATCTGCGAAAATTCATCAGTTGAAGAAATCTATGGTACAGCATGTAACAGATATTAGAGAAAATAAGATCAAACAGCACTGAAAAGACGTCACTGTTTTCAAAAGAACAAAATTGTTAGAATATAAGTACAGCATTTACGATGAAATTATGGCGGTGGATATTACAGTAAAAAAATCGCATTTCTTATGTAATAAGACTTTTCAGAATTTTTCAGATTCTACTGAATATTACGAAGATAAGGACGATTAACATGAATGTTTTCCTTCTTAACACTCATATACATGATATTTCACTTTGTTTCAGAAAAGACTAAGAAGGGATGCTAATCCTATATGAATGAAATATTCTACCATAAGTATAGTGACTATTTAACTTGATCTGTGGGGTAATTTATTGGGCTTGGAATTCCAGCTGCAAAGAGTAGAAATAATTCTGTATAAAATAACTTTACCGAAACTTTAATTTCGACGTCGAAAGTCGACCGTCTCGAGCAGTTTTGCTCAACGTTTATCGTAATATACAAAATTCTAGTAGCTATGATATGATAAATACTGTGATAGGATTATGCCCCTTTTCACCCTGAGAGTTAGGTAGGACAACTAGCAGCAGTTTACTCTTTACGACCGATATAAAAATACCCCAACAGAACAGGATGGCATCTAGATTCGATCACACCAAGCGAAGGCAGCTGTAAGAAGTGCTATAAAAAACCTATAAAGCTGACCTACATTCAAGTAATTTAAATGATGTGTTGATAAAATCATTTAGTATATAAATGGAACATTGGTAAGTATATTTTTAAATCCTCAGCTATGTACACTTTTTTCCTGTAACGGAATATTATACCCATCACCGTAAAAAACAGCTTCTTACGAAACCTAACAATAAGCCTCGGAATGGGACTGACTCTCCGGCACGACCACAGCAAAGGAATAAGGTTATATACATGGAACGTAACTAGTTTTTATAGAACAGGAGGGGTAATATTAGTAGCAAAAGAACTACTGTAGCTAGATACAGAATAGACTTCGTAGGAGTACAAGAGGTTAGGTTAGATGGGAATGGCATATCACAAATAGGCGATTACTTGTTGTAATATGGGGAAGGAAACATTATTCATCAATTAGGAACAGGATTCTTTGTACATAAAAGAATAAAATCAGCAGTAAAAAAGGTCGAATTTATCAGTGACAGGTTATAGTCTTTAGTACTTAAGAGTATATGGTGCGATATCGTAGTTGTATGGAAAACGTGGAAATTTTACTTGAAGCAAGTGAAGCGACAGTGTTGGAAGTAAATCCCGAATAGACTAAGTATATGATTATATATCGTGATCAGAATATTGTACGAAATGGAACTATAAAAGTTGGAGATTTATCCTTCGAACAGGTGGAAAAATTCAAATATCTTGGAGCAACAGTAACAAATATAAATGACACTCGGGAGGAAATTAAACGCAGAATAAATATAGGAAATGCCTGTTATTATTCGATTGAGAAGCTTTTGTCATTCAGTCTGCTGTCAAAAAAAGTGAAAGTTAGAATTTATAAAACAGTTATATTACCGGTTGTTCTGCATGCCTGTGAAACTTGGACTCTCGCTTTGAGAGAGGAACAGAGATTGAGGGTGTTTGAGAATAAGGTTCTTAGGGAAATGTTTGGGGCTAAGGGGGATGAAGTTACAGGAGAATGGAGAAAGTTACACAACGCAGAGCTGCACGCATTGTATCCTTCACCTGACATAATTAGGAACATTAAATCCAGACGTTTGAGATGGGCAGGGCGTGTAGCGCTTATGGGCGAATCCAGACATGCGTATAGAGTGTTAGTTTGGAGGCCGGAGGGAAAAAGACCTTTGGGGTGGCCGAGACGTAGATGGGAAGGTAATATTAAAATGGATTTGAGGGAGGTGGGATATGATGGTAGGGATTGGATTAATCTTGCTCAGGATAGGAACCAATGGCGGGCTTATGTGAAGGCGGCAATGAACCTCCGGGTTCCTTAAATCCAGTAAGTAAGTAAGTAAGTAAGTAAGTAAGTAACGGAATATTATACAAGAGAAAACATTTTGAAATTTTATAAATTTTTGTTGGTTGGATTTTACAACACATCTTAGCTGAATATATTTCATCACTGTAACTTGATTAGAATGGAAATAATGGAAAATTATAAGAGTGACTGTCATGTATTCTGTGAAAGAACATAAGACATATGGATTAAGTTATTGTGACAGCAGCTACAGTATCGAATACTCAATGTCACGTTCATATCGCTTAACCTCAAGAGAAATAACTTCGGCGAATCTCAAGCGATAGAAAGCTGAGTAAATTTCAAAGCAGTTCTTTGACATAAGTCACGTTCTTTCAGACAAGGCCTGTTACACCAAATCATAACGTGATGCATGCAATATTCTGCGGTTACCTACGAAGATAATATTTTACCTTGTTTATAGTCTTCATTACGGAAAAGAAATGTAATCGACCTGCGATCCTCGAGTTACAAATTTCAGAGCTTTAACATAAATATTTAATAAATACTCTGAAATAAGTTACAGCAGGTTGCCTGTGTAGTAAATATGACTGCAGTATGTAGTGGAACGTACTCTTGCATAAATTGTGTGATGCTTGAGTCCATTCCGAGAAGGACGAGGTCATAAAATAGAAAAAATAAACATTTACAAAATTAAATAAGTAGAAACACAATAAAACTGAACATACAGCAGAAAGATTATAAGAACTGACAAGAGTACACTCATACATAACACGAAGTATGCGTAAATTTGTGTCCACTGAAAGGAGTTCTTATTAATGGAATTGCTTAGAAGAGCAAAGATATTTAAAATCCATAGAACATTCGAACACCAGAACCATAGATCGAAAACGAATGTGTCCGCTTTCACCTACATATTGATGAAACTGCAAATGAATGGTGCATAGTTCCTCTTGAATACAGATATTGCAATATAAATATTGTAATGAGAAACTGTTTTATCTATAATGTGGAGATCATAAAACATTCAAAGAATACTTTACTAATATTGGTGTGAATTGAACAATATAATATGAAAATATTAGATACGAAACGAATGCAGTGGTGTTTAAGGAAAGTAACCACACGACGTAAAATTATTTCTGGTAATTTACCAAAAGTAAAATGTAGTTCCTTTGAAGAATATAGGCCCTAATATAGCCCTCCTTCGTACTAAAAAGAAAAAGAAAATATCACCTAGTTTTTATCTCTATTTTTTACAGATAATTATTTATGAAATCGCAACATAATTTTTCAGGAGGAAGAAACAATTAATTAATAATCGATCGGTATATGTAACAATATAAAGTAATTCGGTACAAAATGTCGGTATATATGATTAACATAAATGACATCATCGAAGATCATTGTAGGCCTACTGATTTTCAATTATTTTCTTCCTCCTCCTGAAAAATTATTTTCTGTACTGTCACATAATATTAATATTTATTTATTTATATTGGCAGAGTTAAGGCACTCTACCAAGTCACATAGGAGTTATATTCTTCCTTACGTTTTCCATATTAACTATTTGTACTAAATGAGTTGCTTTTACTATATTCCAATGTATTTTACTTTCTTTTTTCTATTATGGTATTATTTTCATGTTGTTTAGTGTCGATTTTATTATTATTATTATTATTATTATTATTATTATTATTATTATTGTTATCATTATTATTATTATTATTATTATTATTATTATTATTATTATCCCTATGGCCTTAACTCTGCCAGTATAAATAAAGAATTATTATTATTATTATTATTATTATTATTATTATTATTATTATTATTATTATTAGGAGGTTTCATAAAATCAACGACGATATGTGAAGTATTAATAATTACATGAAAGACCCTTCACTTAAATAACAGTCCTTCACACTTATTTATGTATTAATAGGTACAGTCAATTCCATTAATGCGGCCGCATTTTGAAATTGTGTTTACAGTCAATACATCGTTCTTCTCCCACTGTTATACCAGTAAATAGGCTATGTATACTAGAAATACAGATAGTCATCCTATGAACAATGGAGTGCCGCTGCATCTTTGAAATGTTGGCATATATCGCAAAAGATTTCTAATTGTGTAGTACTACTCTAGCATGAACAACACTGAAAACCGGAATGCACAAGACAGACGAGTCAGCCGTACGTACACGGCAGGGGTGGGAGTGGAATTCGGAGTATCGTTGTGAGTATCCGGCTAAGGAACGGTGCGACATTAATGGAATCTAGTGTAAATTTCTTCTTTCAAATTTTTGCATGCTTCTTTTAGTTCGTTCTGATTTCTAGATCTACTGAATGTTACAATATATTCCATAAACTTTCCCTTGAGAACCTTTTGCTTTCATTTTTAGCGCGTCTGCCTACAGACTAGCCGGCGCCCGAGTTCGATTCCCGGTGGGGTCAGAAATTTTCATGTAAAATTTCTACCTCGGGACTAGCAGAGATGGAGGTGCATAACTTTTAATCACTAAATTGTGCACTTATATGCCTAGATTAATTTCCAAATCTCTCCGCAGTACAAATGAAGAGAAGGCATATGTCACTGTTGATAGTGATTCGTCCTTCGGATGGGGACGTTAAACCTGGCGGCCCCCTTGGTGCTATTCGACAGGAGTAGGCTACGTGCCGGCACCGGATATCCCCTTCTCCCTTCTTCACCTTCATTATCGTCCTCATCCATTCCATACACTACACTTACACGAACATTTACACATACTCACCCTAGTGCACGACATAACTATTCACAGATATACATCATGCATCACGTGGCCCGACGAAGTTGAGTGCAACTTGAAAATGGGATCACAGTTCTGCCATCTATCCGCAATATGCGTAACTCGAGTCACGCATTAGACACACAAACACACACACTCATTTTTATACTGAAGCAAGTTTTTGAATTGTTTTAGCAATTGATTTTCAATAGAAAAATTAAATTCAAGTGGGTTTCCTACTTCGGTTTAAAAATAATGTATCACTGTACAAACCTTATTGTTCTCTACTATGATTGTAATCTCAGTTAATAGTAATGAAACATTCCGTGCATTTTAATGTACTTTTCAGCCCAACAATATAACACATTTAATACGCCAAAATTAAATTGCCTTGCCGTCGAATTCCATATAACAAAAATAATTTCGTTTTAAAGTTTTACTAATTTCCGTATGCTTGCTATTGAAACATTACGAATTACAAACTATTCCATTCATTACTGGGTATAGTATCCCGATTTTAGCCGTTTATGTCGTTGGATATTTTGTAGTAAAGTGTGATTGAGTCGTAACTTTGTAATTAGCACACATTTAGAATTTACTCGACCCAGTTCACTGATAATGTCGGCTGGATTTCGAAATTTAACCTCAATTACAAACAAAGCTCTGGTCGGTATTCATTCATGGACCAACGAGCTTCAACATTTTCACTCAATTCCAGTTGATTTTCTGGAATCTGAGCTGATGTCGATTTTAGATTGCAGTGACATACTATCCGACGCTTCATCTTTCACTACCATACGTTCTTCTGCGCTTCATTTCACGTACTGTTCTACCTCAGTGAACGATTTATCTCCAGTCTGTGAACCATTCCAAGATTGAAAATGAAAGATTCAGTAAAAATTTAAATACTTTAGATGAAAAACCTTAGCCGCACAGATTTAATATTACGTTAAAGCTACAAGCCTGTGTTTGAATCCCGCAGAGAATATGAATGTTATATACAATGTAGTGTCTTGTGGTTTCTTAAAAGGTGGTCTGGCGTATTGCTGACCTACTGAAGGTCTTCCTACCATATCACCGTCGATTATAGTCATTTAAATTTAATCCTCTCGGGGAAGAGAAAAGTCCCCTGCAGGAGCTCACATAAATGTCAGAACCTTCAATTAAATTTTACATTTAATTTGACCATTGCCACCCAAGATTTTATTTTGTTTTCATAATAAGTAAATCATGTTAGCTTTATCTATGAGATGTTATTTTAATAGCATTGTTCCATATTCTATATTTTTAACTTCATAAACTATGTCATTTCATCCAATTTTTTTACATCCTATCTCTATAGCCTAAGTTTTCTTATTTATTACACAATCTAATAAGACAAATCGTTCTCAACTCTTATTAATAAGTCTCAGAAATCAATCATGAATCACTCCCACAATTCAGAGTTGTCTTAGATTACATTAGTAAAACATTTTATTTTTGTAATCATACAATTTAAACTAATGTTCTAGTATAGCAGTTCGTTGTATTTTTTTTTTAATCTCATAGCCATTAAGTCAATTTAATCTAAAATTAGGCATGCATTATGCTTACTCCTTTCTTATTAAAGGCACACGTTCATATTTGAGTCAAAGTTTCCATTTATATTTTTAATATTTTAAAAATATTTTCACTGAACGCAATAGTCTAAATCAGAGGTCTCCAAGAAGCGTATCATCATTCGTGCTCTCGATGCTGCCCGCCGAACACAGTGTGCTGTAAGGCTAGAGAAGGGGAAGAGACTCGTATCTCAACAGACAGGAGCGATCAGTGGGGGATCGTGGAAACGGTCTGCTTATGATTACAAATAATAGCATCAAAGGAATAAGAAATAGCATACGTTTGTATATTATTTTGACATACTATGAAGCTGGAGCCCCGTCTGTTGCTATTGACACAAGCCATTGCAAATTCAACCTCTTTTGTTCTATGGTGCCTTTCAGTGCCTGAAAAAGATCTTCTCCAGTTGTATTTTGTAATTACATCTAGAAGGCATTCAGACACAGTGAAATGTTCATTATCTCCTCTGATGAAAATGGCTAGGTGATCTTTGTCATTTCTATTTGTGCTCTCGTCCAATGCAAGTGAGTAAGCTACAAACTGGTTAAGTGTGGTTTCGACTTCAGATTCAATTACATTTACAATTTTGAAATTCCTTCTCTGAACTGTGATTAGAAACATTTTAATTTTCTTAAACTTTGACTTTGTTCTGGACACAGTATTTTAGCAACGTCCTGTATGCACGATTTTACTAATGATGCTTATGTAAAGGGCTTCATTGATTTTCCAATATTCCAAGCTAAAACTAGCTAGCAAAAGCTTTTTTTTTTTGTTTAAGACTGAAGACACGTGCGTGATTTGTGTTTGTATTTTCTTGTTTTATATTTATCAAAATATTTGTAGGCCTATGCATTTCACCTAAAATTAAACGAAAAACTATATGTTTGTCAAGCGGAACTGAGTGTAAACGTATTTTAATATGCTGATTATTATGTATAACCAACAGTCATACAGATAGCCCCAAAATAAATTATTTTCACATGTCCAACATGCCTGTAATTGTTTGATTTTCTTTGTGAAGAGTCGAGTATTGTCGTCGCGTGTTGAATTTTAACACACTCTTAAGAATTTTCAAACAAATTAAGCATTTCACATTCTCCCCACTAACACAAAAAAATTTCTGTTCCTATTCATCCTTGAATGTACTACGTCCATGATTAGAAGACATTGTGAAACGGTGGAACACTTCGACCAACATAATGATAATGGCAGTCCGCTACTGCTCTTCGTTTGCGCATAAACATTGAGTACAGTACAGGTGGAGATGAGTGAGGCGGAGCACGCTCATTACGTACTGGCTTTGGTTCCATTCAGGGGCTTACTCGCGAGTACGCTTTTGGAGACGTCTGGTCTACATCATAGATGTCTAATTTGTAACTCGTACGAGGTAACTCCTAGCGTAAGCAACCCGCAGCGCATATTCTTTAAGGTCGTTTTTCCTATTTTACATGGAAAGTTATTGACCTTAGCAGAGCATGCTCGACGTGCAATATCTCCTGGTCCTATAGCGTTTGGACACTCACGGTCTACCTTAATACAGTTAATCTTTCATAACTCTCTAACTTTGTAATATTTTTTTTGCTAATTCTCTCTCTTTTTTTTTTTTGTAGCGAACATTCACATGAAAAGGGAGACATACCAGCTTGCAGTTACTGCAGTGGAAATAGTCATTTTTTAATATGCAAAAAATAATCATGAAATATTCAATGTATACTCGTATACGCAAATATTTTTTCTTTGTAACTAATGACGCTATGAGCATGACTGTAGTAATCTCTTTTATAATATCAAAAGAAACAAACGTGCAACGTTTGGGTAAATTATTACAGATTGAAGTTAGAAAAAAATCAGTTTTGAATAAAATAGCGACAAACTTACAGAAGGTGGAATTGAAGTCAATGCATAGCAGGAGATTTCAATGCTCAACTTGGTCAATTGTATAGATATCTTAAAATTTCTTTCACAGATATAAATCTAAAAGTTCATCTTAAACTAATATAATAATAACTAAAAATTAATTTTTATACCCTCGAAGGTAACACCTTCAAATAAGTAACATTAATTTGAACCACAGTTTGTAGAGTGGAACCCCAAAGCGCGCCCTATATATGCGACGATTTTCCCCAATCGACAGGTGGCCCGGGTAACATTCGTGAATACCACGCTGATAGGTAGGGCTTCCTGCCTCAGCCCCTGATAGAGCCAGGTTCCATTCACGTATAAATAACCTGATAAACCCCAGGAGTCTGGAGACCTTAGCCCTTCCTATATAAGCATCGGAAACCCCCAAGACTTCACCCCAGCCTATATTTACTTTTTCAGATGATAGGTGAAATGAGGGAGCGGCGGAGAATTGGTGGAAGTATATAGGGAAACGGGTTAAACCCAAGAAAAACCCTCTGCAACCTCTCCTTTGTCCATCACAATTTACACGAGGATCGAACCCAGAATGCTGGAATTTCAGCTAGAGACATGGTCATTGTACGGAGGAAAGAGTACTACCGATCAGTTTATAATTCAATTTCGGAGAGAACTAGTTCATTATATCCGCGAATTTGATTTTAGATGGCGTGGAGAATATAGTAGACGTAGAGCTAAACCTTCTTATGGGAGGAAATAGCGCTACTTCATTTAGGAGGAAATCGGACAGCTACGGCAGTGACGTATTTTTATGTGCATTTTGTTTAACTTCCGCTGAATTCACACTCCGTTAGATATTATTTTCGAAAAAAAAGTAAATAAATAAATTGAACTTACTTCGTCTTGGCTGTCGTGTCTGTTATGTTATTAAACGAAAATAGGTGACTGTCTCGTGTTTTTGACTGGTGATTAAAATTAATTTCTTCCGCTACCCGCATCTGTTTTATGTGAACTTGACATTCTTGCGTTCTTCATATCATACTTATTCTAAAATAACAATAACAAAAAATATATTTCCAAAGGAGCCAAATATACCACAGGTGCATTCGTGTCGGAAATCTCGATGTTATGCAGGTTTATTTGATTGTTTATGAGCTTGATGCGAGTCTGGCTTATGTTGAAGCTGCTCTGAGGCAAGCAGTACGAAGCAAACTACTGGAAAATAATCTGGACGGCAGCGAGCGGCGGTGGAACAAGCAGTTCATTAGGATAATGTTTTTGTGTCTTGTTCCACGGTTTTCAGATGAAAACATGAGACTGAAAAAAACATACTTCGTCAAGAAATTTAACATTCTGTATGAATCCTCCATTGTTCAGTTTTGCGAAGTTCATAGAAACTGTTTCTTTTTTGCTGGATAATACAGGGCATATCAAAAGTCCGGTAACACTTTCAATATTTTATTACACAAAAACTACTACTGATAGCACTTTCAAACTCACGTCAGTTTAAAGTCAAACTCTCAAAGTTCGTTTTACACCTTACAGAGATTCAATGTGTGAACCACGAGTGACTCGGAAAATGTCCAAACGATAATCAAACTCTTCCCATATCCTTTTCAACATATCCTCTGTGACCGTGGCGGCAGCTTCTCTAATTCTGGTTTTTAGCTCCTCTAAATCACGTGGAAAAGGCGGTACAAACACACGGTCCTTTAGTTACCCCCAAAGAAAAAAGTTACATGCAGTCATATCAGGTGACCTTGGTGGCCATGTCATGAAACATCTGTCCCTTACTCCAGCACGTCCTATCCAACGATCAGACATCTCCGTATTCAGGTAAGCACGAACTGCATTGTAGAAATGTGGCGGAGCCCCATCTTGCTGAAAGATGAAATCGTCATCGAGATCTTGTCTAAGTTGAGGCACCAACCATTGCTCCAACATGTCCAGATATGAATGTCCAGTCACAGTAGCCTCAATGAAGAAGAAAGGTCCGTACAGTTTTCGTTGTGACAACGCGCAGAAAACATTCACCTTCGGTGAATCACGCTCATGTTCAATGATTCTGTGAGGTTCCTGTGTACCTCAAACACGACAGTTGTGCTTGTTAATTTTCCCACTCGTGTGGAATGTCACTTCGTCGCTGAAAATTAAGCGGCTGAATAACTTTGAGAGTTTGACTTTAAACTGACGTGTGTTTGAAAGTGCTATCATTAGTAGTTTTTGTGTAATAAAATATTGAAAGTGTTACCGGACTTTTGATATGCCCTGTACATTAAAATCAAATTATGTTTTCTTTTCACTGAGTTATACACACATATAATACACAAACATACAGTACATATAGGCCCTATATGTGTTACATATAATATAAGTTATACATACTTTCATACGCAACCTAATTACGAAGCTGGAGGTATTATACAGTGTGATTCAGACCAACCGTAAGTAATTTATTTCGGAAAATTAGTGCATTAAAATTTTCCGAGACAAAAATATTTATAACTAAACCACATGTGAACTTTCACTTGAGCTTGATTTCATCAATCAGCCCTAATAAGAAGTAGGGTCAGTGGCGTATCACTTTAAAATGTCAAATGAGAGTCTGGGTCAAATAGGGTATCATTTGATAGAGCTCTTCAAAACAAACAACTTTAATAGGAAACGTTTTTATTAATTTCCACTGTTTCAATGGGAAAAGTACAATTCCATCAATATTGAGAAAATGTTACAAGACGAAAATGTAAACAAGACAATTAATGTTGATATGTTACTGAAAGATTGGATGAAATCAAGGTGAAGTCAAAGTTCACATGTGCCTTAGTTATAAATATTTTTGTCTCGAAAATTTTAATGCACTAGTTTCTTTAGTTTCTTAAATAAATGACTTACGGGTGGCCCGAAACACTCATTGTCTTTTCATATGTTTTTTCATTGAATTAATGAAAACTTTTCCTACGAAAATTGTTTGTTTTGAAGAGCTCTATCAAATTGTACCTTATTTGACCCAGACTCCCATTTGAAATTTTAAAGTGATACGCCACTGACCCTACTTTCTATTAGTACTCATTGTTGAATTCAAGCTCAAGTGAATGTTCACATGTGCCTTAGTTGTAAATAATTTTGTCTCGAAAATTTTAATACACTAGTTTCCGAAAGAAATGACTTACAGGTGGTTCGAATCACCCATAGCCTTTCCGTACGTTTTCTCATTGAAAGAGTAGGAATTAATAAAAACGTTTCCTATGAAAGTTGTTTGTTTTGAAGAGCTCTATCAAATGATACCCTATTTGATTGAGACTCTCATTTGAAATTTTAAAGTGATACGCCACTGATCTTACTTTCTGTTAGGGCTAAGTGAGGAAATCAAGCTCAAGTGAAGTTCACATGTGGTTTAGTTATAAATATTTTTGTCTCGAAAATTTTAATGCACTAGTTTCAGAAATAAATGACTTACGGGTGGTCTGAATCACACTGTATAACGTCTGAATTCTTCTCATAATTGCATTAATTAATGATTTTTTATTTAACGAAAAATGTCGTTTATGTGGAGTGTTATGAAGTGAAGAGACAATAGCAAATAAATAATATCTGAAGTAAATTATAAAAACTAAACAAAAACTATTTAGAATAACAGAATGTTAGTTATATAACTGGAATCCTTGTCTTAAGTACAAAAGTGTAGTCAATCATTGAATTATTTTAACCACATCTCATGTAATATAATTGAGAAAATACAGTAACTGAAAGTGGAGCATATTCGTAAAAAGCTTGCTCAGATCGTGCCTGCGGCGGCCCTCCGAAGCTGCTGACTGTCTCGGACGACCTCCGTGGATATATCAAGCTGTGATAGTTTATTTAGTATTTATTTATTTAACCTGGTAGAGATAAGGCCGTTAGGCCTTCTCTGCCCCTCTACCAGGGGATTACAACTATAACATGAACAATAAGATTACAATTAATATTAAATTTACAATTACAATTACAATAAAAATTAAAGTACGACAAGAATGCCTGATTAATGAAAGCTAGACATTTTATCATAGAAGTTAAGAACAAAGAATATTTTTGAATTTACTAAATTACAAATTAAAACTACAATAACAAAATTCTATAGTGATGAAATTACCGGATATTGAAATATTTTGTGATAGATTAAGAGAACTATTTACAAGAAACCATGTCTGAACGAGTCTCAATTACTGACCAAGTGCCTAGTAAGTTTGCGTTTGAATTCAATTTTATTTCGACAGTTCCTGATGCTAGCAGGTAACGAATTCCAGAGTCTTGGCAGGGCTATTGTGAAAGAGGATGAGTATGAGGAGGTTCGATGGGATGGTATTGTTAGTTGGTGGTCAGCTGAGAAATCCACTCCCCTTCCGACGAGAGAGGGAGCTTACACCTCAGACCGTTGAGGAAACGTGTGAGGGGGCTTACAATTCGGACATTTTGAGGGCAGAAATGTTAGGGGGGGTTGTTGGCGTAGAAAGGATGGCGGGACTGCTCGTCAGGATTTTAGCAGTTAGGTCGTTTCGGCGTAATGGGTTCGGTGGAAATGCAACTTATCCCAGTGGCGCACAATAGACCTCAGGTCGCGGTGCATGGGATGTTCCGCTCCTGCCCTCATAGAGGGAAAAAAATAAAGCTTGTCTATCGCACAGAAAATGTCCAACTCAGTGTACAGAACACGAAAAGAAAACTAACTCTAATATACTTTCGTATGTAGGCTACGTAATGTTAAAACGTTGCATGTTCTTATCCAGGATATGTAATTAAACTGTGAAAGCCTTTCACGTTTGAAAAGTATTCAATTATACTGGTCTTTTATTCATTCCTCCTTTATCGTTCCAATGAATGAAAATTTAATTTAAAGCTTGTAAAACTTACAAAATGGAAATTAAATTTTTATTGCATATAGATTTACATTTCATACAGATAACATACATGTTCGAAACAGGCATAAGTCTTTTCGAAATAAATTCACTACTGCCTAAAAATGAATGGACAATAAATATGTCGCATTCGTAATGATTAATTCAACTGAACATGTATACGTACATATATTTACATAGCTAATATTTAGGCCTATACAAGAGTGAGGCGATTTATTTCTTCACGCTATATGAAAGTAATCGCTTCCTCTCTTTGCCACTCCTTTATCTATTGTCATAAATAGAGTCCTGCGTTTAGTTACCTAAAGTTTCCAAGCAACTCGCAAAAGTGTAGGTATGTATGGAGTATAGATTGGCCAATTCCGCTGTTCAATGAACACATCAAAACGAAACAAAGCTAGGCAGTTGGAAGTGAGTGCTGCAGTAGAAGATTTTGGTAGCGGGCACACTAGGAAAGAAGAAAATGTATTTTATCAAAAAGAAGAAAAAATTGTTCATCTAAAACACTTAAAATGTTTAGTCATTAATTGTAATTTGTAGAGATTTGTGAAGCACGTACTCATAATGTGTTTTATTTTAAGTTTGTGTTGAAATTTATACTTGATATATTGGCCTATAAAAGTAATTCTTATACTGACTTAGTGACTTGATCGACCCAAATGTTCGCTTTGAAATTTACAACGATCAACCTGATGATGTTGACAAAGAAAATAAAAAAATTAGTAATTACGAGCCCACCATTTCCTATTATTTAGAAAAAAATATAAACTTACAGAAATCAAAGTAATAGGCCTCATGATAGAAGCCAGAGGAACTATTCCCCAATTTATAAAATCTGTAGTGCTCGTGAAAAGTAACACAAGTCAAAAATGTTAATTTTGTAAGAGAAGGAAAAAACTGTCGATTATGTCGATTTGATTTTCTTCTGTATGAATTATTCTAATGGGAGAAATACTTATGTTTCTTTCCCAAACGAGCAGAGTTCCGTAAGTAGTCAATAAACTAATAATTTTTTTGCGGAAATTAACTTAAGCCACTTTTCCTAAGCATTGCAGAAATTATTTTGATAGAAACATAATGTAAAAATCCATAAATTAAAATATCTTGTGTTTTTAGCTCTTGAAGGATCCATATTTTTCTTATAAGAAATCATTGTTATAACTTACAAATTGTAAATTTATATATTTCTGTTTTTATATATTTGTATAAATCTTTGTCACGCTTTTGATATTAGTTTTCGATAAGTTTTACGTCTGTAATATTACTTTTCTTTTATACAAGTTTATACAAATTGTTAGCGTATCCTCTAATGAGGAACGTTTCTAGTAAAAAGAAAATATATGTATTTATATTAATTGATATCAATGCAAGAATAGTAAAATTTGAGTTTTAAATTAAGTAGCCTTGCGTTTAACTGTTTTTTTTAAATTTAATTAAATATATTTTTATTTTTGTTTATTTATTTAATCTGGTGTAGTTAAGGCCACTAGACCATCTCTTTTACATCACCAGAAATAAAATAAAGTAATAGAAAAAATAAAACTATAAACTAAGTAAAACCAACGAAAATATATACAGGCTACAGTCACACGAACTTTAAATGAGTCAGCATTATCTTGAAGTTCAGCAAAACAAAGACTAAAATCTACCACATAGTATTTGGAAAGAGTTTAGAGTGTTCTGAGTTGTTATTTAACCTAAGTTACAGCCGTGTACGCCTCCATTAAATAAAACAATACCGTTACCTCTAGTTAAACGATTTACGTTGTACAATATTCGGTGCTTGGGCCACAGCTTCAAAGACCTCTGCAGACCAATTTCGCATTCTTGTTTCTAATTTAAGACTACCTCGCGCGGAAGAATGGCGAGCGCAAGATAATTTGCAAGTCGGGAAAGCCGCAGTTTTTCACAGAACGACTGTTCCAGTGGTGCTTTCTCACTTTACAGACTTCGCTAATATTCGTATCTTTTTCCTGGATGCCTCTGAGCGAAGCAGACCCGTATCCTATAAATCAGAGGATCTAATCTCAAAGGTAGTTATCCAGGATGGCATTTATCATACATTTTTCTCTTGGATGAAATTGGGAACATGCTAAGGTAAGTCTAGAGTCTTTTCACATATATTAATCGCTTACTAGGAAACTTCGCTGTTACATTTCAATTCCCTGGAGACTTTTATTTTTCTGCCTTTCCACATCGCTAACAAATTACACCCTTATTAGCGTTCTGAGGAAAGATATACGATGCAGTCTCGATTAATCGAACTGATGGGGACTGAAAGCGGGTCTGATGATGAAAATCGACGAATAATCGAAAACCAAAACATTATAGTAAATTAAATTGGAAACTACCAAGAGAGATGTCTCAGAAATAAATACTGGAGAGAGATCCCGGATTCAAATCCCAGTATCGTCAAATCGGAACGCGGTTTTGTGTGGTTCACTCTCTGATAAACAGGTCACACTAGAAGTAAAAAGTTAATCACAGACAGAAATTAACCATTATTTTAAAAGCCGAACATCCAAATTAAATCATAGTTAAAAATCAATATCGTAAACCTCTTTATGGGAGTGGTTATACTTTCAATACAAAAGAGACGCGAATTATAATGCACGAAACCTGAAACCATAATTAATATCGTGACCACCATAAAACAGAAAAAAATATTAACCTAATATATATTTTTTTTCGGAAAACGTATAATGTGTCTTTCATGTGTTAATTTTATTACCTGTTAACATGTTTCAGCCTGCTATTGACCATCTTCAGAATTGGCTGTTGCTGGTCTTGGCGTCTTTGATTGGGTGTGTTTGTGTAGTGTGATGTGGAGTCAAAGAGTGGGTGTGTTCTGAAATTGATTTTTGTGTTGAGAATTTCATTTAGATGTGTTTTTGTGTGTTTGTATATTTCGTATTGTTCTATTGTGTTTAGTTTCTGGCTGTTTGGTTGGATGTGTAGAAATTCCATGTCTGTGTTGATGTCTCTGTAGCTGTGGTTAGTATTTGTAATGTGTTCTGCATATGTGGAAGTGTTTTGTAACCAAAGGCGCCAAGACCAGCAACAACCAGTTCTGCAGATGGCCAATAGCAGGCCGAAACATGTTAACAAGTAATAAAATTTAACACGTGAAAGACACATTATACGTTTTCCGAAGTGATATAGTGTTAAAAGTTGTGTAATCAAGATGTATAATAATATATATTATTCCCAACAGACAGTAATGATGTGACCAAACAAATAAAAGAAATCGTAAACTCAAAATTGTGCCGCAGTATTTTCAAACGTACAGTTGTAAAAATCTAGAGGTTCCTGTTTTCATTTTAGTAGATTTTACGTTACGAAATTGACATATTAATTGAAATTGAAATTTAATCATCTTTTCTACTGGATTTCAATATCACACTTAGAAAAGCGAACTAAGCTCTATGTGGAATTCTTAGCATCTGAATGGAGAGAAGTGAGCAAAAAAAAAAAAAAGTCCAATGAAATGGGTTTAAAAGTTTCCATGCATTTAGACTTAATGGACTACTATCGTAGCTCAGTAAGCTGAGGCACTTGCCTACCGACCCGGAGTTTCGCTCGGGCCCGGTTTCGATGCCGCAACCGTAAGACGAATGTCAGGACATCTATGGCGAATCCTCGGCCTCATCTCGCCAAATACCATCTCGCTATCACCAATCCCATTGACGCTAAATAATCGAGTAGTTGATACTGCGTCGTTAAATAACCAACTAAAAATAAACTTAATGAGCAGAGCCTTTTAAACATGGCGTAATTAATGGCAGGGTTTTAAAACTTCGTCAAAGTGTAAAGCAGGCATCATAACTTCATTATGTATAAAAAGCGAAAAATGTGATTTTTGACCAAAAATTGCAAAATGTTCATCCATCTCCCAACTTCACACAAAAGAAAAACAATATCGTAGAGCTGCAAAACTAGGCTATAGTAACCCTTTCTATTTAATGCGTATACTAACTAGCTCCGCAGTGAAGCAAGAAGCAGTATTCGACCCGGCAGCGACGTAAAGTTGGTACTGTGTAGCGCCTGGTTTGAACACGTAGAAATATTACATCTCCTCTCTCGCTCCCTCCCATCCTCAACCATCCAATTAGGCCAAGGTCATTTACTCTACCTGCACGATACCAACAAAACACCTCGAGTCTCCGCGTCCTGCTTGCCAATTCTCCTGCGGAGCAAGTTAGTATACGCACTGTAGTATCGTAGGTAAAGAAACATCTGGATAGACGACTCAGGCAGAGTTACCTTAACAGACACTAAACAATTGATCCTAATGAGTGTATCTTGTTTACGTCATCTGTAAAAATTACTTAAACACGGAATTCGATTGGTCATAAAAGTAACTACCCGGTCGCATGCAGTCAAATTATGATCGGGTTTTATGCCCTCATCTATAGGCCTAAATAAATTAGAGACTCGATCTTTGAAGATGACGAGTACGGCGATAGGAAGTGTCATGCCCGGAACCGCAAGGAGTTCTATCTCTTCTCGCTCAATGATTATTATAACTGTTCTACTTCAGATACAAGCGCTGAATACGAAATATTTCACTCAACACATAGGCCTATTCGTAAGAATTATTATTCACTCAACGTTATATACTCTTTAAAACCGCGGAGTATTAATTAAAATAATATAAGGTACTATTAATAGTAGTGAAAATTCAGAGAACACGTCGTCTGTTCCGCCATTCTCGCACCCATACATAGGATCCATCCAACCGAGAGTCCGCAATCTATCAAAAGTAACGTATTCACATTTGCATCAATCTACAACCACAGAACAGCTGCCACAGCATTTTTGATTGTGAAATAAAACGGCGTTACTGAACTATTCTGAAAAATTAATTGTATGAAACTTTTTTCCTCAACAAAAAGACTTGACTGAAAAAAATGTCCACACGGATGGCCTCACAATCGCCGCAACTAAACACAAATATTATCGGGGTAGTATCAATTTCATATGCTGACATGAAACGGGCGAATGTCGGGTGCCTTTGTGTAAAGGGGATATGACATTAGTGAAAGTCGAAATACTTCTTGTCCAGTTGGTTATGCAAGGAAAATAAAAATTCTATACCTCTAAATTAGGGTCTTTACCTTTCGTTTTCCTAATTTGGGCGTCCTCCTCCCAAACACACTAATCAATTAACATATTTAAGATGTTTAACGACATGATGATAATAATAATAATAATAATGATAATAATAATAATAATAATAATAATAATAATTTATTTTAGCTGACAGAGTTAAGGCCGTAAGGCCTTCTCTTCCACTCAACCAGCAAAAAGAGTATATACATATGCATGAACTTACAAAGAATTCAACAATTTGATTTAGATTAGAGTTACATGCATACAAGAGTTATTTACGAATTAAACAACAAAATACTATTAACTATTAATTAAACACTGAAATAAACTGTGTAGCAGAATTAAGCTAAAATACATAGAATGTTAATATATTTCAAATAATATTAGATAATAGAAAGAGATTATTATGAGACAATTTTGAAAATACAGCACAATCAGGATGATGTCTAAAAGAAAAAAGTAACAATGTAGTCAGTGATAGTTTAAATCAGTATGATTGGAGTGAAATGCTAAGAAGGTTATCTTTTAAGCTGTTCTTAAAGGTGTTTATTGTCTTGCAGCCCCTAATACTTTGTGACAAGGAATTCCATTGACGCGAGGTGGATACTGTAAAAGATGATGAATAACAAGATGTTCTATGAAGAGGTATACTTAGCGTGCCACAGATAAGTGATCTGGTATTTACGTCGTGGTTAGAATATAGATAAGAGAATCGAGACGAAAGGTAATTTGGTGTTGAGGTGTGCAGAATTCGAAAGAGTAAAGATAAAGAGTGCAAAGTTCTGCATTCTTTAAGTCGGAGCCACGAAAGACTTGCGAAGGACGGTGATATGTGATCATATCGTCGGATGTTGCACACGTATCTGACGCACATATTCTGAGCTCGCTGTAACTTGACTGACAGTTCAGAACTTCGGTCACTTAACAAAACGTCACAATAATCGAAGTGCGGCATTACTAGGGTTTGTACTAGGGTAAGTTTTAGTTGGTGGGGCAAGAAGTTTCTCAAGCGACTCAAAGAGTGAATGGAGGAACAGATTTTTTTTTTATCGTTTAACTTGAAAATTCCAACTTAGATTATTATCAAAAAAGAAGCCAAGATTTTTTACGACAGATGAATAAGGGATTAGCGTGTTGTTAAGGGTAACAACTGAAAGATTGCTGTTATTAAGGGAGTTAACTAAACGCTTATGTCCAATAATTATAGCTTGAGTCTTACTTGGATTAAGTGCGAGTCCGGTGGTGGTGGTATTTGTACATGATAGTTTGTGCTTTATCCTAAAATTAGCGTAAAAATAAGCCAATAGGCTATATTGAGTTACTTAGTTATCATCTTGAATAGAACAAGAGTATATTGATATTATTACCCGTCTTAATTCAGAATTTATAATTCACCAACTACTGAGAACTCAATTGAAGAACACAGAAAAAGCAATATCACCTATTTGTTGTCTTTATGATTATATGAAACTATTAAATACAGGAAGCAGGAACATTTCGTTGACTATATTATACGAAAAGAGATCCCTAAACACCTGAAAGTAATTCAAAACACATAATATGTTAATATGAAAACTAAAATGACAGCAAACTGCAAAATATAAAAGAATCAAAGGGTGCCACAAGGTGCCTTCCTTCATTATGTTTAACATTTATATCGAAGCTTTCATGAGAGAACGGCTTTATGTTATAAATACGAGTTTTGTTTTGATTTCACCATAAATACTATCAAACTGTTTATAGATAACAATGTAATACTAGAAGGCTCGGAAGACAACTTACAACTATCAATAGATAAACTGAACTGAATTACGAAACTCTAAACTTTAGGAATGTTTACCAAGAAAACAATTTGTGTACTGAAAAGCAACTACAGTTGGAAATAAGAGGAAAGATAGTAAAACAAGGTTCCAGTTTCAATCTACTTGTTTGTATTGCATTCTATACAAATATTAATTACGAAAACAAATAGAATTAATTAATTAGGAACAACTGGAAAGATTATGTAAACAGAATGCCTAGGCGAAGAATCCCTAAGGAGTTCTTGCGGTATCACCACAGAGGAAGAAGATCTATTGGACGCCCGGTTGGCTAAGAAATGGTATCAGACCGTAACGGACAGCGTGGTCTAACACTTGGATAGAAGATGATGGTGACATTATTAATAAATACAAATAACTGGCAGGTATAACTTTTAGAAGGATGCTTCTGAAAAAATACAGATATATGTATTTCTGAAATATGGCAAAATGCTGGAGATTCCAGTTCTAACATATGTTTATAAAATTAGGATATTCACTATCTAGCAACTAAAAAAAATAGATGAGATATCTTAGACTGCTGCCTTCCTATAGTCCTTTGATCATCAGACAAATTAAATTATCGACGAGTTGAAAATTAAGAGCATAAGAAAAATAATAAAAACGGTATATTCAGAGAAATGAGGGATAATATGGAGAGAATATTGGTATAATGATAAAGGGAACTTAATTATCCGAAGAAAACTCTTTGCAACATTTGCTTCCTCCACCTGGCCGGAAATCTAATTCGAGCCTCCTGGATGGAAGTTCAACTTCTAACGTTGAATCACAGACGAGGCAAAGACACTTTTACAGTATGTCGTCTAAACTTGAGCAAACACTTTTTCTTGGTGCGTGCTCTATGTAAAGTCTAGTTTGTTGTAGTCTTGTATTACTTTTATTCCCCTTTGATCTTATGTGGTTCAAGTTACTTTGTCATCCATGAATCACATTTAACGCAGAAAATATTTAAACATTACTATTAAATTACTAACAACAAAGGATAAAATATAAAGTAATCAAGTGACAGAACGTAGATGAAATAATTCACCTATTAGAAATGAAGGGTTCAGAGCCATAGTGGGCCAAGTGCCATTTATTAAAAACGGAGAAAGCAAGGGTTAAAGTTAAGTAAATACCACAGTTTAATGAAGATTGACATATCATTTAGTTTTAATGTCCATACTTTATATTACTTGCTGTAATATGTTTCATTAAATTATGGTATTCACTTAATTTTAACTCTTGTTCTCTACGTTTTTAATATATGGCGCTTGGCCCACTATGGCTATGACTTCTTCAATTGTACATTTTACTTACAAAATAAAATTATGTTACAGTAATCTTTACATAAAGCACGAATAAAATTCAATTAATTTAATTGGATATGGAAGAAGGAAAAACTGATCGAAAATGCATATCGTCGTTGTTCCTGCAACAACTCGTATGTACAAAATATCAAATTTTTCAGTAGGAAGAAAAAAAACATATTTATTCAGCCTACGGCAGCCGTACATAGGAGATTGTGAATTGTTACATTTTCCAACGAAAGAAATATAATTACATATAGGATATTTTATTATTTGCTGTATCACTATTTAAGTTATTTAATAGTTCAAAAATATGAAAATGGATAAATATGTCACATAGGAGTTATTGCAGGAACAATGACGATATTTATTTATTTATTTATTTATTTATTTATTTATTTATTTATTTAAAGCAGCTAACTAGTGAGTACAAATTACATTTATAAAACAAAAATGTTTCTAGCCACTACAGTAAGAGTCAGACTCGTGTACGGTGTGGACTTAGTCAATAATATAACATAAAATTTACAAGGACAGTTTACTAAATACAGTAAGTAACTTAATTCAAACCAATAAATACAACACAAGAGTAAGAATAAAGAAGAAAAAGAAAAAGAGCAAAAAAAAATACATTTAATATAAATTGACAATGCGGCAGAAGCCAATGATATTCAATAAAAACATGAATATAGTCGACAGAAATAAAAGGTAAAAATATATAAATATTAAATATATAAATATTATTTAGCATCCCAACTGACACCACGATAAGACATGAAATAAAAAAGTTGAAATCAGGACGGTTGGCGATCTTGCTCTAAACATATTTGAGCATTTAAAAAAGCATTTTAATTCGTTATTACGAAGATTAATTTTTTTTCTAACTAAAGAATTTTGTCCGAATCCACAAAGGAACCTGCAAATACTGTAGCTACGTAATTAAATATACCGGTGCGCCGTATAAGGAAAGAAAAACGTTGCGCTGATAGCAGACTTAAATTAATTAATATTTTTTGCCATCTTTGAACAGCAGGTATTGGAGTCTTAAAGATGACGTGCCTGTTGCTAATGTGCGCTAAAATTAAGGGGAAAATTCTTCATTGTCTGGATTCTGTGGCTGAGAGTTCGAATAATGTCCCAGGGTGGAAATTTTCCGTTGTAATTTGATGGTCTGTTTTACATATCTGGAACCGATGTCACAGAAGTCCCAACACATGTCTAATATTGCAAAACAAACTAATGATCTCAATTTAAAAGCCGAAGTTGATGTGTGCTGACAGTGGCTGCAAAATGCATTATGAGACAAGATTGTCACTATAGAAATTTTTAACAATTAAGTCGAAGTATTTATTAACTTCACGTATAGTATGCGTTGATATACGAGTACATAGAGGGGGAAGGAGAATAGTAAAGCATTTTGAATTACGCTCCAACTATTGCTATTATCAATATGGTACATTTAATGAAAGTTGTACTCTCCCCGCGAACACTAGCTGCGGGTGCGTGCTTGATGCTGTTGGATAAAGAAAATCCTTGCTTTCTGGTTAGTGAAGGTTCTTCTGCCTATCATTTTAACGTTAACTACAGAGTGATCCAATCAGCAGCCGACCGTCACACGACATACAGAGTGATTCAAGAGGATTTACCGTCGCTTACGGAGCTTATTTCCGAAGACATGTCATATAAACATTTGTCCTAATCACATATTTTCAAAGTTACATTAATTTGAAGTTGTTAGCAAAATACCTTTTTTCTTTAGTTTTACGGGTAAAAAATATTTCAAATAGAGAATGAATTATTCCGAAGTGTCATTTGTTTAATTGGCTAGTGTTCTGAAGTTAATTTTTTTATTTTTTATTTTAGTAGGTTATTTTACGACGCTTTATCAACATCTTTGGTTATTTAGCGTCTGAATGAGATGAAGGTGATAATGCCGGTGAAATGAGTCCGGGGTCCAGCACCGAAAGTTACCCAGCATTTGCTCATATTGGGTTGAGGGAAAATCCCGGAAAAAACCTCAACCAGGTAACTTCCCCCGACCGGGAATCGAACCCGTGCCATCTGGTTTCGCGGCCAGACGCGCTGACCGTTACTCCACAGGTGTGGACTCTGAAGTTAAAAATGTGTTGTTAATTACTTTGTACAGATTTTGTTTTTCAATTTTTAATGCACTTATTACAAAAATTGTTATAAATCATACGACTTTAGAAACTTAATTTTTTACAGTTTAATTATGCATTCTAATGTATAGTCTTAAAGAATTTACAAGAGGGTATAATTTGTAACAATTGTTGTGATAAATGCGTAAGAAAATGTAATTCTGTAGTTAAAAATCGAAAAAAATGCTGTACGAAGCAACTAGGGAATTCATAACACACTTTTAGCTTCAGAATAGTAGCTAATTAAAGAAATGGTACTCCTGAATAGTTCATTTTTTATCTGTAATATTCTTTTACCCTTAGTACTCAAGAATAATGGTATTTTACAAACAACTTCAAATTAGTGTAATTCTGAAAATATTGAGATCACGACAAATGTTTATATGACATTTTTTACTCAGAATTTCTTTGGAAATAAGCTCTGTAAGGAACGGTAAATCCTCGTGAATCACCCTATATGAGTCATTCCACGTCAAATCGCACAACATTATTCAAATTTTGACCTTCATATTTCTGATTGCGTTTATATTTTTTTTACCAACTCTATGGGTCTCATAAACCAACAAGTGTATTTTTATTTCCTCCTAAGTCCACATGTTTTTAAAGTATTACGTGTTAAAATTCGTTAAAAATGTCGCACAATGCAACATTTAAAGCGTCATATTTCTGACGATATTGGTGTTAAAATTTAAAAAAAAAATGTATTTAAAGACTTAAAGTACTGTCTTTTATTAAATATTTACTAACTAATTTTAATATAATTATTACACATATTTTTGTATAATTCAATTTTTAAAACATATACATCAATGTGAAATAGCCCTATTAAAAATCTAAAAAAATGCCTACTAGGTGCACTGAAGTATTCTTAATAATTCCAGAAAAAATCAGAATGGGATCTCCAATAGTTTAATGGAAAATTAATTACTTATGACAGAATGTGTAGCGGTCGGCGCAGAGCAGTGGACGGGAAGCGTTAAAGCGCGCTGAGAGGTTTATCGCCGCTGGATAATTGACTGAACGTTGCAACATTACACCCAGTACGGATCAAGTTACTCGAGGAAACACTGCTAATTTACTGTACTTATTATGATATCTTCAAATAATTGTACATCATGCTTTTCAAATGTTTCTTTTCATTCACACTTTAAATTTTCATTCGCCTACCTTCTTTTTTGAAAGAAAATTGTTTTACTAAATCTTCAGTTTTTGACAACGGAATGAAAAAATGTAATTTTATTGTACCAGTTATTGGTTTTAGATTATGGTATCTGGCCTGCAAATTTTCAGTGTGGTTTTTGTACTTATTCAATGGACAAAATATAAATGACACGTTAGAAATGTTTTTTGTGACTAATCAAACAGTTTTTTTTTTTGGTGTTTCTATAGGATCTAGTATAGGCCAACTCTCGTGGCAAGTCTTTTAACAGTATCTCCAATGCCATCACATGGACCTTTACCATGCGACATTGCAAAGACGTGTCATTCAGCACTAATTCCATAATCGTCTTCATGTAAGCAATTATTTTTAAAATTCTTTTCTTTTTTTTGTATTATGAACTTGATCCATTGGAAAGTAGATGATTTTTTTTCATATCGTCGAATTCTTGCTTTAAGAAATTGATTGCTTCGGACTGAAAAAAAGTGAAAGGGATCGGTGTCATGTTTCATGGTTTCTGAGATGACATTACTTTTGTAACGAATTTCTGTATCTCTTTTGAAATATACTACGAAAGGATTTATTTATTTATTATTTATTTAAATATACAGAATAAATAATATAATTACAAACAAGAGAAATAGAAATAAAATAATACAATCAATATAAAAAAGGAGATATTGTAGTATTAACAAAATTTCGAGACCGAATGAGCAGCGCTCGTGTTCGGTCGCAGTTCAGATATAATATTAATAGGCGTATAAGAGAATATAAAATAAAATAAAGTAGGAAGTAAAATTAAAATTGTATTTTATTGTAGCATGGCATATGTTCCAATGCACACCTTGCATTGAATCTTGTATTACAAATGAATAATTCTCAGAAAAGTCTGCAATAACTATGTAATTTTCAGGTTGTACCTTTCTTTGCATTCCGTCAAAATTAGAATATGGCTGACTTTTGAAGGCATGACGATGCATCTTCTACATGAAAAACTTTACATGCTAGGGAGCCTTTTACTTTTGAAACTTTTCACGGGAGTATCGTTTTTGTTGTAGCTTTCTTTTCTTGATAGGGGATTCTATTGGCATCAAACTCTTGTTTAATTCCTCAATATTACTGATTTCTAGCACTTTATCCATAGAACTGCTAGAAGAAGAATTGGGATAATCACTTTCTCTGCCCGCACTTTCATTTGATTCATGTTTATTAATATCACAAGAACTACCTGCTTCACATATAATTTCACCTGACCTATGCGAAATTGATTGATTTTTACGGAACGAATCACATATTTGCACATTCAAAGACTCCTTTAAATTGAGCTTTAACAATATGTCGTGACTTATGCGTCTTAGTGTACTTTTCTTTTTAAAAGCGTGATTAGGAAGGTAAATGGATTTAAACACTTGTTATATATTACGCGATCTTTACCATCACTCATGTTGTACAGAAGTCACATCACTGCGCGAAATTCAAACCTAAACTGATTATTTTTCTCTCCTGCCATCTGTTTACTGCCATAAAGTTTACTGCCTTACCCAGCCTTGCCATCATTAAACACTTGGCTATATTACAGTATAAACATACAGCACTGTGAAGGGCTTCCCCTGTTAGCTGAGCTGACAATAATAAAATAATTTTAGATAAAATATTTACTGTTCCTTATGGTATTAATCATTTGATGATTAGTATGGTGACATCAGATGCAACGGGGAATTTCGTAAAACCTTCCACGGGCAGCCTTCTAGCCTATGGCTGCTAGCAGTTCATTAGCTGGGCATCGCGAGGGCGTGCATGCCTCCGGAAATAAATTGTTACAAATGTATGGGTGCCGATCCCATATTTATAAATGCAGTAGTTTACAGATAATACATTCAGATTTTTAACTTGGCTATTTAATATAGTAATTTTGCTTTGAAAAAGAAACGATTAAAAAAATAGGCCAAATTTTAAATTTATTTGTGATAGGCCTAAAGTAATAAAAAGTGTTGTATTTCGTCTTTCAAATGCGCCAAACCGCAAATCTCAATTATATGTAGACACAGAGTTCCAAGTGAGTTTATGTAACAGTGCGCGCATAATTTGCGTAACTTCAAATATTCATAACTACACAAATAATTAATAAATGTGAAAATAAAACAATACGGGTCTCCTTATTTGATGTCTGGAATTCATGAAAAAAAATTCGACCATTTCCGAGAAGGTTGTGTTTTATTGCTGTGCGATTTGACGTGGAATGACTCATATGTGCTATCGGCGGGAAAACCAGTACCTGTTGGTTTTGTTCTCTTTGATGTAACGCGACAGTATCTCATTTCGTAACAAATTATTTAATACAATAGAACCTCACTTATTTGGACTATTGTTGTTTAGTCACCTGTCCGAAGACAGGTCTGAACCTCACAAGTGATACTAACATGGCACCACTTATGAGGCAACTAGACTAGGACTAACTTTGAAAAATTAAGTCTGACTTAATGAAAGTCCGAATTATAAAGAATTTACTGAAAGAGGATTATTTCTCAATTGGAAAAAAATAATATTTTATTGTTATTTAATTACTAACAAATTTTTAATCATTCTATTCTATAAAGATACGTAACACAAAACATTAGTTGAAAAAAATTATCAGTTTGAGCTTCTTTATTTAAAGTAAATTACAGTACAGGACGTACATAGGCTACTCATACCAGCTTTTACTAATATATGGAACATAAAACATTAATTTATAAAAAAAATGAATTTGAATATCTTTGCTCCAGGTCAGTTACTACACAGAAAATACAAACTTTGGAATTTTCAGAATCTGATTTGAAGAAAGAGTTAGTCTAAGTGTTTTAGCGTCTGTTTACGCTGCTGTTCTTTATGTATATCATAACGAATTTCCTATAAGGCAAGATAACATTTCTGATATTTCAGATTAAAGTCCAGCAGAAATTCCAATAGTGTACCTAAATTCATCTTATGTCCGATAATTTGAACTGATTACGACGTTTTTAAAGATTCTCTTCCAAGCACGAATTGTGGAGATCGGACAAAAACGACTGTCCACGCTGTAATTGGTTCGTTTACCGTAAACCATCAGAACTTTATATAGCCTACGGGTACAATAGCAACGTAAATTTTTCAATCTATACATTTTTTCCAGAGGTTAATTAATGGCGTGCAATTTGTGAGAATATAGCAGAAAGAATCTCTTTTAGTAAATACAGACTTACAGAGCAACCAATAATTGATTACAAATTGGGTAAAATAAACGAAATTTAATCACTATAGGATTTATTTATTTTACATCTTCGCTGGTCGGTTGGTGCACAGGTTACCATTTTCTTGGTTCGTTTTCGTTTAATTATCTACAACATCAATGCACAGGGCTGTAACAGTCATTACAGCTCATTAAAAATTCTGTGGAAGCTTATTTCATATCGCATCTTTCAATTATAAAGTTACTTTAATTATTAGATGTTCCTTGTTGCTGCAGTTACGCGGCTTCACCGAAAGCATAACCAGATGGAAATGGTGCTTCATTATCGTTCAACTCGTGTTTTTAACAATAAAACTTTAAGTTTAATAATTTTTTCGTCTCATCACAGTATTTTTAAAAAATGTTGCTATTTATAATGTTATTAAGATTTTACTTCTGTAATTAAACCCAATTAAAATCCGTGAACGTGTTTATAATTTTTATTCTATGTTACATTAGGATTATTTACGTAGATTATTTATTTACGTATTAATTTGTAATTTAATTTCATAATAAAGGCTGCTTATACCTTGTGTATAAATTCATTTTAACATATACAAGAAAATTCACAAAGTTTGATCCGCAACATATAAGGGCTATTATAGAGGCAATTTTCAGCGTATTTTTCATATTTTAAGCGGAAATTAACTACCCTATGCTGTAATGCGCCAATTTTAAATTTGTTTATTTAATAACCCTTATCTAAGAACTTCTGAAGATGTCATATGGGTGAATCTAGAAATGCATATAGAGTGTTATAGTGGCGACGCTGTTATTCCCGGCGAGACTTCTCCTCTTTGCTTACGTCTTAAGAAGTCAAGGCTCTATAAAGTCTAGGTAGGTAGTATCGTTCGCCATTTTTGTTCTTTCGTTGCCGAGCTACCAGACGAGGGATCTATTTGCCATACCGTTAAACATTATCATGTCGTAGCTCCTATGATAATAAATCAAACGCACTGTAATTCAGCAAATAATTGAGCGGCAAATAACGCGTCGTGTGCTTTCTGCGAACGCCAACGAAAAAGCCAAAATGGCGGGCGATTATATATTAAGTATTTATCAAGCCTTAGGAAATGCTTTACATCTTCATCAGCGAATCACAAGACGCACACGTTTAAATCTAGCCGACCTGCAACGTGATTGGCTGCCGGAAATTAGAGCGACGGGACTATAGTTTGAAGACCTGAAGGAAAAATATCTTTGGGGAGTCTAAGGCGTAGACAGGAGAATAATATTAAAGTAGATTTGAGGGAGGTGGAATATGATAGTAGGGATTGGATTAATCTTGTTCAGGACAGAGACCGATGGTAGGCTTATTTGAGGGCGGCAATGAAACCCTCAAAAGCCATCTGTAAGTTGTAAGTATATGTCTATTAGTTTTATGAGAAAAATTATTTTAGATAAAAAATAAGAATATAAAATCAACATTATTTTAAAACATCAAATCTTTTTTACATCTTGTATTTCCTGGTAAATCTACGTCAGTCTGCTTAGAAACATCGCATTTTTATCCTTCCAAATTTAAATACGATATCTTGGGTAGTTCCTGAGATAATGGAACATTAAATAAGCAAATTTAATATTGGCAGTACAGTGCAGTTAATCTCCACTTAAGTGTCATTTATTTCTAACTTTGAGTAGTACTGTTAGTAACTGGTATGTAATGATAATAATACTCCGTGGCGCTACAGCCCGTGAAGGGCCTAGACCGACCAGCCGGCTGCTGGCCTCACGCCCACATGCCGAAGCAGAGGTGGACGTTCATCCAACCAGAATGGGGGTTTCGTGTGGTTAGCACGATGATCCCCCCAGCCGTTATAGCTGGTATTCGAAACCGGATTTCGCTACCTATCCTACCTCCCCAAGTGCATCACGATGCTGGGTGGGCACCGGTCCCATACACTGGCCGAAATTTCATGAGAAAATTTCTTCCCCCATGAGGACTCGAACCACGCGAATTCCTTAACGCTAGTCCTAGGCGGGATGCCTTAGACCGCGACGCCACGGCGCGGGACTAACTGGTATCTATGACCTACAAAAAACTTAAACTGATGTGAACTAACCCATTCAATAGTAAAATTAAGGTTCGAATACTGCGCTATCCATTCTTTCTTGGGCGACTTCGCACTTAATGAAATTAATGCACATGCTAGAAATCATTCCTTACTGGCCGTAAGACGACGAATTTCTTACGTAGTAGAGAACGCAAAGTTTGTTTCGCTTTTGAAAGTGTACGCTTTTACATGATTTTGTAAGGACTTTTTCTACGTAAGCGAAAGAAATCCGATAGGTGGAAGAGCTGCTATGCAATACCGGATGCCGATAAGGATGGGACGGACTACGATTCTGATAACTCTGAGATCGTAATAAGGAGTTGCATTTGTGAATACACTGACCCAAACTCTGGGGATGTGTGGGTAATCGATTTCAGTTTGTTCCCCATCCCCCATTCCGGTGCGAGAATCGGTTCAGTGAGGGAATGGGACGCCGAAGGATTTGCATTTGTTTGCTTACAAGCTGATTCACCCAATAAGAAACGGAGATTGCTATAGGTTTGTATCGTCAATCGTTTGATTGGCTCTGATCACAGTGTCAGCTAATGTTCTGTTTACATTCACAGTACAAATATTGTCGAGAGGGTTAGAGAAAGAGGGAGGAGTTTCCAGGTTAAATTACACAATGGCGATAGTGTTCTGTTTGCACTAAATTTCGCAGAAAACCAGATCCTCCTTGCACAAGACGTATTTGACATAGAATTGGTGCTAAGGAAAATTCTCGATTCATACAGGCGGATATACATTTAATTTTAATAGAATTGAATATATGGAAACAGGAAAATAGCAGAGCCAAGAATTAATTCTGTGGCCAGGAGGAAAAAGGTCTTAAGTAAAAATTTTATACTTTTCAGGAGAGCAGTAGAAAGATTGAAATTGGTGTCAATTACAGAGTTTTTTTAATTAAGAGGTTTTTCCTGGATATTATTTGTTTATATTTCTTCTAAAATAGGAAATGTTGCTATTTAATAATTTTCTAGATTATTTCCAAAAATAGCCGCACTTAAGCCCTTTTAAGACTAGAACGCAAACTGAGTAGAAAGGACTATTTAAACATAAGACCTTTTTCATGTCAAAACAAATGAGAAATGTAAATTATTAGGAATGCAAAATGTGTCTTAAACAATTATAGGACTGTTCACCCTGGTACTTAAAGTTTTAAAAGGAAAGGGCATTAGTATGTGATAAAATGGCTAAAATACAAGTTAGACCTTTTTAATAGGGAAGTATTGAAAGTAAACATAGTTGGTTTGTAAGGAATAAAGTATTAACTAGTCTTAAGTCCTTTATTCTGTGTGTGCTCGATTCAAAAAGTACTTAGGACATTTGGTAACGCTCTATAAATCCAGTTAGGAGTCTTATTTGACTTTAACCGTTTTACCAGATTGTAGAGAATTGTTTCCGTTTTCAGAATATATAAAAATCCCATTTTTACAAAAAACTTGACTTAAGATCTTTTTCCTCCTGGCCACAGAATTATAGTTTAGAAGTTATAGGCGCGACAAAACTGGACTGAAAACCTGTAGGTCGCTTTCTGGAATGGCACCCTAGTATTAACGTCGAAACACCTTCAATTTCTGTAAGATGCCACTTTACATTCGGCAGTGTATGTGGATACAATACGATTGTACTCAAGCACACTTCTCACTTCCTGCGAGATAGTATCTCATAGGAGCTTTCCTGGAAAACACTAGAAAGAGGCTGTGAAAGTGCCTAGCTAGCTCTCTTCACATACTTAGATCTTTACACTTCTCTTTTCGGTGACACATTCAAAATCTTTCGTACTAAACACAAGTGGAATCAGAGGAAGGTTTGTTGACAAAGGTCCTCACTGTACATGAAGAAGGAAGAGCACCGCCAGGAATGCTAGAGAGAACAAAGCGGCGAATAATCAGAGGTTTTACCGCTTGCATTCTAACTCGACGAAAACTCTTCAAATATTTGCTTCGGATAGAACAATAAAAGTAATTAGCAAGATGTACTTTGTTTTCATTTGAAACATTGTTCTGCCTAGATAATATGCATCCACACTAACAGATTTATAGTTAGATCCTTATGATGTTACTAGCAGTTTCAAAATTAGTAACATAATTACTGTTACGTCTGGTGTATGTAAAATCCAATTAATAAAAATTCAATCATGAACGCCACTTTGCCCTTTACATATTTTCGAGGGTTTCTACACCGTTCGAAATTCCTATAAATGTCTTGCATTTCGTGAGATTAATCGCTTAATTTCTTCAGTGATGGAGAGGTGATGAAGATACAACCTTTATAGTTGTTAATCCCATAGAGACATAGAGATATATAGAGTTAATAAAAAAAGTCCCGCACCACCTAAATAACTTTTTAAGAGTGTAGTTCAGTGACATGAAACTCGGTGTAGTATGTGAATAGCCGTATACTAGAAACTCAATAATGGTAAGTTATTATAGAGTTTTTATGGTTTCGGTTTAACCGAAATTAACTCCAACTCTCTTATATTAATTGAAATAACCAATATATTTTTATATTTTCGAATACAGTTCATTAAGACCTTTTCAAAAGAATCCACACTAGACACTTCTGTACAAATTTATTGTTGTTAAACCCAGAAAGCAGAAAAAGTGTGTCGGATAATAAAATTATGAGATCGTTGCCTGTCTCCATAGCCAACCATAGTTACAATTAGAATTCTTTTCCTTTCGCTCAACATCAGACAGAATTATTTAATGCACTAGATGTCAGATTCAATCCTTTAAACGAGATGTTTCTGCATCAATAAACATGATTCTATAAATATAAACAAAGGACAGTCCAATCACAGTAAACAAAAGTAGCGTTTTACTGGAATTAGTCTACTAGTTAGACCTAGACTTCTCTGTTTTCTTGATTTAGTAACAATAAATTTGTACAGAAGTATCTAGTGTGGGTACTTTTTGAAAAGCTCTTAATGAGCGTTATTCGAAAATATAAAAATATATTGGATATTCCATTTAAAATAAGAGATTTTGGTCGTCCTGGATGGCGCAGGCGGGATAGCGCTTGCCTTCTGTGCCCGAGGTTGCGGGTTCGGTCCCGGCCCAGGTCGATGGCATCTAAGTGTGCTAAAATGCGATAGGCTCATGTCACTAGACCTAGCGGCATATAAAAGAACTCCTGCGGTACAAAAATTCCGGCACACCGGCGACGCCGATATAACCTCGGCAGTTGCGAGCGTCGTTAAATAAAACATAATTTTATTTATTTATTTACTTATATTTATTTATTTATTTTGCTAATAATTGTAACTTAAAATATAATATAAACAGATAAAACATTAGCTAACCTCTGAAAGAGTAGAACTGGTGCTCAGGGGCGGATTCCTGAATTTAAATTAAGAAGTATATAATACAATTTGTGTTATGTCTACTACACAATAAGAATATATAGATTTAAATTTACAATTTTTCATTATTTATAAAATCCATACATAACTTTTTACATTTAATACTAGAACTATTAAAATTGACAAGATTAGGATATTTAAATATAAATTTGTTACATATAATTGGGACTAAATTACTACTACGATTAAATACTGTAGCAGTATTGTGTTTTGGTTCAAACAATCTTAAAGAATTCATATCTTTTGTTTCATAACTATGAAAATACAATTCCAAATTATTTAGGTTTTTATGTATGAATTTTATTAATACAATTAAATTTATATTTAAAATCTGAATTTTAAGAGATTTTGGGTTACTTCTGGTTAAACCGGAAATAGAAAAAAAACTCTGTAACACCATTATTGAATCCTTAGTATACGGCTTTCCCCACATAGCGAGTTTCATGTCACTAAACCACATGCTTCAAACGTTATTTAGTTGGTGCGGGATTTTTTTACTAACCCTGTATAACTCTTGCAGGCAAAGAAACGACTCGTGACAGCTCCTTAACGTATAATTTTGAACTCCCAGCCGCTCTACAGAACCCTCAGCCATTGAGTACTGAATACGTCACTAATCTCCTGGCGCCACACAGGAAGTGGACATATATAATATATTCCCTAACTTTTATTATCTGCTTGCCCGCATACCCGCCAGCCCTCCAGTTGACTATCATCGGGATGAGGGAAGAGAGAATGTTGTTAGTTGCACCGTCGCGATCTAGGCCTGTAAATTCTACATGCCTTACTAGACTCAGAAGTCGAATCTTTTCCCGAGGTCACTGTAATTTCAGCTGTCTTCTGAGTATTCACCAAAACTTTAAAGTAACGGTAGATCATTTCCAAGTGTGTCGCAAATTCTTACTTCTCTAGTTATAAAAATAACTGTGATGATCTAAAACATTATTTTGTGTTGTTTTGCGAGACTGTCCATTTTCAATATCTCTGTAGTACTAAAAAATTACTAATTTTCAACATCTGTGGCTCTAAAAGAGTGCCCATTTTGGACATGTGATCTTTCTCTGTGTATAATAATTTCTCTTGGTAATAATGAACAGTCTGACTCGTAGACATTTTGTTTTTGCAGCATTAACTTCCCATGATTGTACGAGAAGATTCGAAGAGAACGGCAGTTACGTAGACATTCAGCTCCCCACTACTACCATTAATGCACAACACAATGTCAATACGGCGGTTGCTGTCGTCTGCGATACAACGAACTTTTCTGTTGATTTTCGAGTTCGTCATTTTTTCCGGTTATTATATGCTTATTTTAGTTGTGTTAACTCTCGCTAGTGGTTTTATATTTTATTTTATCCGTCTTAGTATTTATTTTATTATTGTAAATATTTTTGTTTTATCACTATTATTACTATTATTATTATTATTATTATTATTATTATTATTATTATTATTATTAATATTATTATTATTTCTATCATCAGCATTATTATTTGATCCCTGTAAAATTTACGTAGACTACTGGACTGTACCCGAGCACGAGCATATGCTCATTTCGGGTATCTATTCATATGTATTTATTTTATTTCAAATGCTGAACTGTTGTACCAATTTTCTTCCTGTTCAGCCACTATGAGTCAAATTATACGATAATTTTGCACAATATAATAAGTATTGGTGTAAATATTAATTTCAATTTTTGCATAAGGTGTATCGAGAAATGAGCAGTCCATTATCCCTCCATACACCATGATAAGGGAAAATGAATTAAACTGGGCAACAAATTTTTTCTCGTTTTCTATTACAGATTTTTCAACTGCTTCTATGTATTTTTTCATCGCTGATTTCAAATCGCTATAGTTATCACAGAATATGAAACTTTGGTATTTTGCACAAAAGGACACCAAAATTGGTATTTACACGGGTTGGTGGACAACGATGTTTAAATCTGACCTAAACAAACACTGATTATGTTTTACAAACGTCATTATCTTTCTCTTTAGGCCTACAGTTTTTTTTTCATGTAAAAGATTTTCTGAATAAAAAATCGCATATTTTTCTGTTTTAAACTGAGATTATGGCTTCTTCAATGATATATAAATTTGTAAATAAGCATGATGCCTTCTACTATGTATTAAATATGTGGTTGCTTTACATTTCCTCGTCAAAGGCGTAATATAACGATAATTGTAAGGCGTGCCTATAAAACTTATTTTGAAGTTCCATTTGGTGACCAAGGAAAAAAATGGGCTCCGCTTGTTGTGTGTCATAATTTTGAGGAAATTCTTTGTGACTGGATAAAAGAAGAACGAAAAGGTTGTCTTTCGTGACAGTAGCAGTTATAAAAAAATTATTGTTATCAAAAATTATGGCGAAAACTAAGTGGTTGTTGACTTTCCGCGATCTTGGGTGCAACATGTGTGTAATGATTCATTTCCTGTATAGTCACCTTCATACATTTTCCGAGAATCCATAGAACGCTACCTGCTTTCATTCAAACGTTATAGCAACTCAATTCAAAATTTTTCTTCTTATGCTTAAATTTTGTAGGAAGGAACTTTTACTAGAATGATGAGTCAGAACTTCTTAAGAGATTTTATATTGCCGCCACTTTAAAGCTTCTAGCAACTACGTAACAATCAATGTCCTTTGTTCGAGAGATTTTTAATTGTAGACTTTTGCCTCCTGAAAACTGTGGTGTTTTCGGGTGCCGAAAAAACGATCAAAACTCATGCCTCTAACTATTTGAAGTAGCCTTTTGGTTCATATTTTCACTGAATTAAATGCTAATTTTGTTTTTTATTCTTACAATATTTCTATTTTGTTAAATTTCTGTTTTAACAATGTTTACTAATTTTTCAATGTGAAAATAGACAAATCCAGTGAATGAAACAGAAGACAAAGGACAGTGCGAAAGAAGGGGAATATACACTACACAACTAGCACATAGATGTGAGAGTTGGCAACAGCACATTAGTCATGACTTCAGCTTGGTTTATTTGTACAGCTGCTATGCCAACGCGAACCAAACAAAGAATTTTTATGTGCGGAGTATTTCTAAGTATATTGCTTGGATACTGGTTCCGTATCTTTGTAATGTATTGTAAAATCTTGGGATCAGCGTACTTTTGACTTTACGTGACAGAAATTTTGTGTTTCCCGTCTAATGTATCAGACAGAAAAGTAAAAATTATGTGTTGTGGAAAAAGTTATGCATATGTAAATACATAATTATTGTAGTAGGCCTACTTATTGGAGGCACTGTAACTAAATATAATGTAAAGTATGATAAATCATGGACTGTTGTTCTCTTAAAATGTCATATCATCAACAAATAGAACAACGTCTTATTAAATGGCTAGATAATTTATACAAGCTTTTCTTAAACGAAAATTACACTATCCGGATTATTTCCCATTTTATAAAATGCATTATATAATGATTAGTTGATATGATATGTGTTGAGGTGAAGCGATATATATTGGAATTTGGAAACTGACGTGTGATATTAATCTGCAAACATTCATCTCTAGTGAACGGACAAAGGTTTTTTTTTCCCCCGTGTTTGAAGCGATGGCAATTCCTGCACACAGATGGAAACATCGTTCTTTCCCATTTATGTTTAAATTCGATTTATATTTTACAGCTGCCATTGCCGCAAAGTTTTTTTTATATATAGGTAATCATATTTTCTTCCCCCTATTTTAGTACTGAGGAATTTTCCACCAACAACACTGTTTAGTTCGGATCGCGAGATTTCCATCATGCGTCAAGTTCGAAATTGAATTTACGCATCTTAAAGAAGGCGAAGCTTTCAGCTGAGATTATTATACTTTCAAAATGATTTACTTGTAGACGTGAGTGTAATAAAACAGGTCTCTTCGTCGTCATACCTACAGGAGCAAGCAATTACTTGTCTGGTGCACTCTGTGACATCTCTCAAGAGAGTAAGTTGGAGGTATGGAAATTTCTCTAAAGAAGAAGCGGAATGCGCAGTATATCAGCTTCAATAGAATGAGATGTCACTTTTTAGCATGCTGTTAATGTGTAACTTGTATCAAATCATGAACTTATGAATAAAGGGAGAAGTAATTTCGAAATATACAAGAATATGAATTTCTGGGAAAGGATAATTTGTAGGTACGTAGCGAAAGAAAACTTTTCCGTCGTTAGTAGATATGTGTTCTCAAATTGTTTGTATAGTGGAGTCCCCTTCGTTGTTCATAAATGGGGTAAAAACTATTAGCCAATCAAAGGTCATTTAATACATTTGTACGTACTGTATATTACGTTATTGGTCTTATGTGCCCGCCCCTACCTCGCGATGCAATCACTGCTGAGCAATGAACTCAGTAACTCGTAGACAAAGGAAGAGTTGTAAGCAACAGGGTGAGTACAAACACTATTTATTGCTTTAATACTACTCGACCAAGGCGGGACCCGTCGTGGCAGAATGAGGAAATCCGTGCTCGCTGCGTATGTTTACTGTTGGAGTGTCGTCACATCCAATACCTAGCACCAGATTGTCGGTCGACTGACGTGTAGATGAACAAGTCTATACGACCGATAATTTTCTGTGTGAAAACTTCACGCGCACACGACCGTTTAGTTTGTAGATGACTGTATATGAAGGACGTACAGCAATTGCGACATCTAGTTTTGTACCTTAGATATCGTTTTTGAGACAACTCTTTATCCCTTACAATTTAAAACGTTCTTTGAAATGGAGGAGGAGGAGGAGGAGGAGGAGGAGGAGGAGGAGAAGGAGAAGCAGAAAAGACGTATATCTCGGACTTAAATATTGATAATGTTTCGTCTCAGATTTGGGCAAAGTAAAATATGGTATTCCATTACGCATCTATGTGTAGAAATTGTTATTAAAATCAATGCACAGAGAGTATATAAACACGCCCTTAAATTAAAAAAAAATTAAAGCTGTAAGTTACATAATATGATTTAGTTCCACATTTAGCTTCAACGTAAGCTTATAGCTATATGATATGACTCAACGTTTTTGATGACCCCATTATTCCGTCAGTCATATTTTACTACGCTTTAGATCTCGATTCTTAGGTATGTGTGTGTATTGATCTCTACATCTATTCTCGGATGTGCCGCACGTTTAGAATTCTCCTGATGGTAGTCTAATCCATCAGAACACGTGCCCTACAAACATCAATGCATTTAACCGCATCTCTGTCTATTGTGTTGGGATAGTCTCACAAATTAAAGTTTCCTTTGTAAACGCATAAATGGATGATGAATGAAAAGAGGGAGAAAGTAAAAAGTGTAAATTAAAAGATACATGCGTCAATGGCCTTTTGGGATTCGTTTTAACCCCTTCAGACCTGATGTCCATTATAGTGTACATTGTCTTTTTTTTTTCTTTTTCTTTTTTTTTTTTTTTTTTTTTAATGTCTTCGATGCTTTTAAGTATTTTGAAAAATTCAATGTGATAGAAATGGAGAATATTATTTCTGAAACATTTCTATATTTTAATTAAAAATAAAATTTTAAATTTTGGGGCTCCAGGGGTATAAATTGTCCCCAAATTTTGATTTTCTGTGTGAAGACTTGATTTGGGAATTTTGGTTCCCCAGAATGATTACGTGACCAGTTTTTTTTTTTTTTTTTTTTAATTTTTTAAAATATAAATTCAGGGGTTAAAATTTACGTGAGCTCCTAGTCTAAGGTCACTTGTCTAACCTCGTTTACACTGTCCCATTTAAGGGACTTCAGTATATTTTGCAGGAACTGAGCCAAAAGGAACCGTCAACTATCAGGACGTTAAGTAGCTAGCAATTAAGCTAGCCGCACACGAGTAGCCGTAACAGCATAGACAGCTACAACCGCCGCATATACAGCAACACCTGCCCAGTCGTTGAGTCAAACCCAAGTGCCTGACGCCTGCTGGAATTTAAGAAACTCCGTTAAAGTCAAGGTTCCATTGTAGTCGAAGATAAATGAGGGGCAAAATTTAGAAAATGTTAAATGAATAGGGGAAGTGAGATGAGAAACGTTTAAAAGACAAGCGAAAACTCTTTCTTGCAAGGGAAATTATGGCCGAAAAGAATTGCCTATTTGAACTCCAAGCCTGTTGGCCATTTTCACAAGCTGTAGACTATGCAATAACCACGGCGAGACTTTAGTATTCCACATAAATCATGGTCATTCGTTAGAATCTAGGCCGGTGAAGAGACGTCAGTTCTTTATCATTAGTATATTGTGCGTTATCTTACGCTGAATTGGCATTCATCTCAGTGATTACTCCTTGTCATGAGAGATTCAACAATTTTCTAGCTTGACTTCTTTGATTATTTAACGATTCAGTAATGGAAAGGAATTAGTCAGGATATTATTGCAATAATAAATAAACCTAATAGGTACTTATTCGATGTAATGATAAATTTATTATAACTGTTGATAGATCAATAGGCTATTGAAAATAAGTTATCATCTGTCTATCGTCAATGAGATTAGTCATGATGAGATGATATTTAGATGAGATAGTTTTAAAATTTCGTTGTTTGATTACCTGACGTTTGCCTTACACTTGGAAGAAATTTTAAAAAATCGCGGTTTACGTGAATACATCTGGCTTAAATCGGCAGATCTAGACGGGATCTTTCGTTCGGCGCCAAAATTAGCGCGCTACCACAGCAGAGTCGCTATATATATATATATATATATATATATATATATATATATATATATATATATATATATATATATATATAGTCAGGGTCGGCTTACTTTATACCCTAAGGGTGAAACCTAACCATTTTTCTCCCATTGCTACATAAGCTAGTAGATTGTGGTGATTTTCTAGTTTGCAGGTTGAATTTTCTTTTGCCAACTTCGTTTCGAATTTCAATACTGACAAATACTACAAATGGTAGTGATTTTGTAACCAGTATGTTGGCAGCTGAGACAAATATCCACAATATTTGTCGGTACTGGAGTTCCATGAAATTGAAATTGTACTAGATTTCTGAGCCTGTTACTGGAAGGTAGTGAAATTTAAACATACTAATAATTAATTAATATCAGTATTAATATTAATACATATTAGTTATTTTATGTGTTGCGTTGTGGTTATAATTCAAAACTATAGCCAGGTAAGTTTTCAGAGTTAGTACTAATAATTTCATGTGGTCAAACAAAATACATTTTTAGATTAGGTCTCGTGAGTCAATTGTTCAGTCAAACCAATGAATTTCGTATTGTCAGACATAATACTTGACATGTTGAGCCCTTTCTCGTGTAGTTTGCCTACGAAAATATGTTACAAATTATTGAATTATTTAGAATAACCTTCGAACATAAAGTACGGTAGGTAGGTAAGTAAGTAAGTAAGTAAGTCATTTAGTACGAAGGATCGTGTAATATCTGATAACAGTTGGTAACACTGACAAGACGGCAATATTTGCTGTTTAGGAACTGTTCTTATGTGACCCTCACTTTACTGCCAGTAGTTTCAGAGGAAAATGTATTTTAGTTTGAAAAATATCAATTTATTGAAAACTGCATGTAGAAAAAATATGTACTACAGCAATTATTATATTCTGCCTCTTTCAGAACATTATTAAAGTAGCTGATTAAGCAACAACACATTCTGTATCAGTATTTGGTCTAAATATAAATATTGCATTAACAAGTTCTAATCTTCGTCATATAACGCTTAATAAAAACAGCTGATCTTAATAAAGTTCCTTTATGAGCCATCAGACGTTTCAAGCACAACAGCGTACCACAGTCTACTATATACAGTCGCGAAGCTCAATATGTAGTAAAAATGCAAACATGGATAGTTGCCCACCACTAGGATCGCTACTATCGCCTCATCATCGCAGATCTCTCTCCTAGCAGCCGACAAAATATGTTACACTTTCGTTGTATTCTTTTGGAAAAATTAACACCTTCTTTCCATTATTGAAATATTAAATGCATAAAGTTAATTTATTATTTTAATGAAGTATATTAAATTCCACCATAAACTCGAAGATATCTGCAAGAAATAGGTTAATATTATTTTTGTTTGTGCAAAACGAACTGAAATTTACTATAATCGCTTCACTCATTCAAGATTATAGCGATAATTAACTATGAAACCAATAAATATTAATTTGCATTTCCCTTTACAACAATAATAATGGAAATATGAATTAATGGAGTAACTTATGTACGTGTACCGGTACTTGTAGTGTAGGCTTACGTAGTTTAGGTTAAGCAATAATAATCACACCAGAATTGGAAATAAAACGTGATTAATAAATTTTATTGTAACAGACTTTTTCTACGTCCCTAATAAAGTAACAAATAAAAATAACAACAAAATTAACAGCTATAATTAAAAACATATCCTTTGAAAAAAAAAGTAGGCCTAAGCAATAATAATCCCACCAGAATTGAAAATAAAACGTGATCAATAAATTTCATTAAGACAAACTTAATTTTTCTACGTCTCTAGTAAAATATTATTATTCCAATTATTGTATTTTAGCCATTAATATTTTCATTACAACAATAACGAATATTTCACAAGCATCAATGTGAAATACGCAACGAGCTAGCACTCGATGGAAATACGATTCAGTCCAAAGTCGACCGTGGACAGTCTATTGTTTCTAGTTGCTAACAGCTTGGAGCGCTTTATCACGAGACTTGCAAAAAATCACCTCAAGCTTCGCGACTGTATATAATTGACTGTGAGCGTACGCTGTATCTCTTTGTTTCACTTCCCTCAGCGCCGTGCCCCCACTCGAAACCAGAAGTGAACGCACCCTCTCAGGTGACAGAGCAATGAAGTAACCTCATTTCAGAAGATTCATTGTAGAAAATGATTCGTAACGAGTGACGACCGACTGAACTTCGATTCAAAAAGGAATCGATTCGTTTCGTTTACTGTATCATGATTCGTTCGTTCAAAACAATGATTCGTTCATTATGAACGACTCGTTCACAATCCCCCACCAATCTCTAATTTGTTACTCATGCGTGTAAACAAGCTCTCATTTTCACTGACAAGTCAAGATGCGCTCGCTCAGTAGGTCAGTAGTGTCATTTGACTCTGTTGTGATAACATACACTCGGTTGAACATCACAGAACGAGAACTCGGTCGTGTCGCTACCAATAATTTTAAACAAGCGATACAGAAAAGATTTTTAAGTTACTTACGTTTAAAAAAAAACATTAAAGATGGTATTCATAGAAATTTCGCAGCACGCGCTACGAGAGTATTAAGCTAGCCCCGGCTGTCCACTGGTTACTAGTACAGAATTCAAATCATATCCTATCGCTAACACTGGTTTATGAATACGAAAAACGCAGATAATTCACCGAAAGACCGCGCTAAAAATGTCTATGACTACGGCCCTATGTGTCGTCTTATGAAAATAAAATTTTATATAATCGGTTACTTTTTTAATTTAATTTTAAAACCTTAAAATCTAGACGAATAATAAATAGCCAAATTATATTCTATAAGACTGTTAACGATATATTGAATAACTGATTTTCTTAAATTCCTTCAGTTCAATGTAAACAGAAGAGAATTAAGTCATAGACAACCTTTTGTTATTCCAATTCATAGAATTGTTTTCTTCAAGAACTCTCCATTGTTTGTTATGTGTAATAGAACTCTGTCTTTAAACTGTGATTTCCAATTAGATTTCGGTTTATTAGTTAAAAAATTTCATGCAATATTACTATATTTCCTTAGGTATTTAAATTATGATTAAGTATACTATAATGTTTTTACTCTAATTTTGAAATAATTCTGTATTATTATATTGACATTTGGCACTAATATTAACTGCAGTATTATATTCTAGCATCCATTATGTATCTTTCTTTCTTTCTTTCTTTCGTTTGTGTTGCTTGTTTTATTTTTTTTTTTTTACTATTATGTATTTTGTATATAATAATATAAGCCACCAATATAATTGGAAGCTTGCTTCTGTTGGCGGTAAAGTTTAAATAAATAATAAATAAATAGATAAATAAATAAATAAATGAGTGAATGAATAAATAAGTAAGATAAATAAATAAATAAGTAAATAAATAAGAAAAATAAATAAATGAGTAAATAAATAAACAAATAAATAAATAAATAAGTGTATGAATAAATAAATAAATAAATAAATAAATAAATAAATAAATAAATAAATAAATAAATGTGCAGCATTTCGAGACTCTACTTTAAATTAAGATAAGTGAGTGCATACTTTTCTGTCCGCAACAACGGCAGATGCTTATCCGCGGAACGCCGCAACACACTCCGCCACCAAGGCCGTGGCGAAGTCGACAGAATACTAACTCAAAACAGAATACTAACTTAACTATATTAAGACAACAACAAACCTATGAATAAAATAAAATTGTCACATTAATATAAATATGTTGTCTAAATGTTAAAAGCAGCTGCTTGTTATGATGTCAATGGTAGTGATTTTGTTGATCACAAATTACCGATTGTTTTGATGGTAATGATAACAATATTAGCAATGACAATTGTTATGGTCGGGGTGGTAAAATTTGGCAAAGGATTTCGGATATTTTAGAAGTAAAATATAGTGGAACATTCTCCTAAATAGTAGGCCTACTTATTAAGTCATTTTCAGTTCGTGTGCACGAAGTATAATCTTAATATACAGTAAACATGTTAAAATATTAGTCGTTATTCAACAGCATTTTCCATAGATCATTAAAATGTACATAAAATTAAGATAGTACAGTATTAAAATAATTATTTAGTTAAAATTGGTGTTATCTAGACATGTTTCAAGACATTGCCGTCTTATCCTCAGTAGATATCTGAAAGGAGAGTGACAAATATATTGTACTATAAATATGCTGAACTGATGTTAATGTTATATTGATTCGACAAGTTGCATGTGCATGAAAGTTGAAAATGGACATCGTACAGAATGAGTAGCTACTTACAAATCCAGGTCACCTGATGTTCTTGCTGACGTCTGATGTCGATATATATCGCTGGCCGACTGAAGCGCGTAAGATGGATCTGTATGCGTATGTAACTACGTTAGTCAACTTGAGAACCGATATGTAAATCTATGAGAATGTTTGACAATAAAATACACAATTTGTTCAGTTTTCTCCAACAGTGTTCATTAAAATTCATGAAATGTAATAACATTTAAAAGACAATATAACAGTTGTATGAACATATGTGTTCATTAAAATTCATAAAATGTAATAAAATTTAAGAGATAATATAACAGTTGTATGAACTTTCTCTCATTCTTCGCCTCTTTTTTTGTAAAATGATCTTATATGTGTCTTAACTTTTATGACAATTCAAACATATTACAAGATGTCGATTCAATCAGCAGTTACTACTTGTAAATTTAAAACATTTTCTCATTTTTAACATTTTTAAATTCAAACAAATGAAATTGTATAATCATTGTAACTTAAATTTAAAATATTATCATTTTTAACGTTTCTAAATATTCAAACAAATGATATTGTGTAATTTTTGCAGTTTAAATTTAAAACATTCTCATTTTAACATTTTAAATTCAAACAAATATTTTGTAATTATTGAAGCTTAAAGTCAAAATATTTTTAACATTTTTAATTTTAACTAATAATATTATGTAATTATTTTAGCCAGTAATTTTAAATACTTCCATTACAAAAAACTTTTGTTCATTCTTTGTCGCTCTCTCTCTCTCTTTTTCTTTTTTTTTCTTTCTTTTTTTTTAAATGATCTTAGGCCTATATCTTTCTTAACTTTTATGACAATTCAAACATATTACAAAATGTTAATTCTTCAATCATTACTTATTACTTGTAAATTTAAAACGTTCTCATTTTTAACATTTCTAAATTCGAACAAATGAAATTGTGTAATCATTGTACCTTACATTTAAAATATTTTCATTTTTAACATTTTTAAATATTCAAACAAATGATATTGTGTAAATTTTGTAGTTTAAATTTAAAACATTCTCATTTTTAACATTCTAAATTCAAACAAATGATACTGTGTAATTATTGTAGCTTAAAGTCAAAACGTTTTAACATTTTTAATTTTAACTAGTGATATTATACAATTATTTTAATCAGTAATTTTAAATATTTCCATTAGTCTTCAACATCACTGATGATGGGGATGCAGTCCCCGAAACATTTATGATAATTAAAGAACTCAACAAGCACTCATGTTCGTACAACTGCTATATTATCGTCTTTTAAATTTTATTACATTTTATGAGAATGTTCTTGTCAACTGGAGCATATCATTTAGATCATTATGACTTTTTAATTTATCTTTATAAATTTCTATGGATTCTAAAATGTTTAGTGCTTGACCTTTATTTTGTAAGTGTAATATAGTCATATCGGATTAAATATTTGTAAAGAAATATTGATTATTATAAATATTATGTTCATTGAAGGCTGATTGGAAAATTTGTTTTGCGAAATCTGTCTGCGTTCTTTATATCTTGTGTTGAAGGTCCTCTCCGTCTGACCTACATATGTGAAATTGCAATTAGGAAATTTACATTCTAATTTGTAAACTGCTGAAGCATTAAATTTATTGTGGTTCGGGTGCAAATTACTGAATATTTTTTTGTAATGTGTTGTTCCTTCTATATGCTATTTCGTATTTAAACTTCCTGAAAGTGTTATTAGAAAATGTGAAAGTAAAGAACTTTTCGTTTTCTTTAATCTGGGAAAGTTTAGTAGTTTCATTAATTAATTTCCTTTGATTTGTACGTTTTATTATGCAGAGTGCAAGGGGTATAAGTGCCATTATTTTAACTGATGATTATTCATGTTATAAGGAAGAAAAAATGTCCTCACAATTTTTTTTATAATTGCAATATTTAACTAATTATTAAAGTTTACAATATTAGGCATTTGGCAACGTTGTTGGATGGGGAGGAGAGGTTTACAGGTACACAGCACAGCTGAAGAGGGGACAGACATATCGATACAAAACAGATGCTCAGTTCCAACGCAGGGACGGACCAGGCCAACTGTTGTTTACATAAAACGAGCAGCAAATACAAACTTTCAATCTCATTAATAGAACACTATGGCAAATTTCCATTTTATTTAACAATATTGCTCCATTTTTTATTGGATGGTTTACTGCACAAAATCACATGAACGTTTTTTTCTAATGCAAAATTTTAATCTCTCCCGCTTCCGTAAAGCAGTATCATATATAAAGAACGATAAAGTTTGCAGTTTGTCATATTTTAGAACATGATACTTGACGAAAAACCATTTCTTACAGATAAACCATTCGTTAGTCATTGTCTAAGTTCAGTTTATTTTCGTATCAATAGGAACTCGTTAAATTACATTTGAAAATTGCACATACCGATTTATATCAGATTTTTCACGTGTCCACCGTCGTCCACCGAGGTCCACGATTTTCGGAACGGGGTAAGAGAATCCCAGTTTGTAATAATCGTTGAAAAACTGCTATAAAAGTTCGCCGATTTCTTTGCAGAAAATGTTCACAGTACATCCTTCTTGCCGCACTAGAATTACGGCGACTTTCTCCATAAATTATAAACATATCATGATATTCCTGAACTGTGAATGACATTGTAAGTAAACTAAACTGCCGTCCGTTCGGCAGGAGACCTATGGACAGGGAGTTTGAACTTATCTGATCTGTATATCTGTGCAGGAGACGTCAGCTGCATGAATCCTGCTGAACATGTTGCCATGTCTCTCGCGCCAGAATATTAACAAATTTAAGCATGCATTATTATATAATTTCACGAAAACGTAATAGAACACACAAGTATGTATTTAAAGTAATACTAACTCTTTGCTAGATGTACCTACTGATGTAATTGTTATCGTAGTTTTACTAACGATATAAGCAGTATAACGCAAATAAAATAAGAAAAGAAATATTTTTTTCTGGGAAAACTACAAATTTCTGACCCTATGTTATATGGACATTTTTTTTATCTTGTAGTGCAGACCATCTCCGAAGACTATGAAAAGGATGACATTTACACACCTTACACCCTGTGTTGTCGACTATGATTTTTATATCAATTTTCAAAGAAAATTGTGTATATGATTTCTAATTCATTTCTGTAGTTCATTCATAGGAATACTTATGAGTCTATTTTAGACTATTAAGACCGACTATTTTATGTTGAGCTGGATGACAGGAACATGAAAGGATCAAATAACGTGGTTTGTGTTGGTTTCCTACAAATTTTGAACTGAAATGTATTATAATATTGATGCCTTGTCCCTATAAATAAGTACTCCAGGTATTAGAAAGTATGTTTTTCGTTATGTTATACACCATGATCTCATAAACAACATCCATATATTAGATTGTTCTTTTAACGAACTTAGGTCCAGATACAACGTCCATATATTAGATTACTCTTTCAACGAACTTAGGTTCAGCTACCCAACACATACTCGAAAGCGAAGTTCAGAGCTTGTAATGCAGTATATTATAGATATAGTGTTTGCCTAAAATAATATTCCTAATACATATTTTAAATAAACTATTGTTACATTCATATAAGACACAGAAAAATAATCCCTTTCACACTCAAAATACGTTTGAAATGAAAAGAGCAAAATCAATTTAAATATAAACAGTAATAATATCACAGTATCTTTGAGGTAATTATGCAGTTTGTTTCGGTAGAATAACATCACATATTCTTCATCTTACCTAGACTGCATAGAATAAGGAAAATATTATCTGTAACATTTATGCTCACGTTACATGCAAGACTATACTACAAATGCACAAAATCGCTCATAAAAAGTGTGTACTGCCTCTATGAGTAAACAAGTTATCAATCTCGAAAGGTAATTAATTGTAATTCTTAATTTTCTGGACATTTTACGACTTTAAAGCACAAGGAAATAAACATGTAGGCTAATCAAAACACATTACAGTGTTAGAAGTATCATATTAGTCAACTCTTATGCGCAGAAATAAGTTAATTTAGTACGAGAATTGCAGTTTTTACATTGAGAGAGTTACATAAAATTCCACAAAATAATTCAATAACTGTAAGACCATTCAAACTTCGTAATATTACTAACAAGAAAACGTTCCATAAACATGCTGAGACATCTAAGAGAAAAGTTTTATTCGGTTAGGTATAAACATATAAAAATTAGGTATGAATAAGAATTGTTGGTCACAAAGTCAGCTCTCAAAATAGTTTAAATCTTGCATAGGCCTAAGCGTACGATTCTGTTAGACTTTCACAACACATGTGTTTTAACAAGATTCTTCATGATCCATCACTTCTCCAGCATCTTATTCATAGGCCTATAGGATTAACGTACTCGTATTTGTTGCGGATAGAGAAATCCTAAAAAAAATGTTTCAAATTTATGCTAGAAGTTGATTTAGTGAAATCATTTTCTTATTTTAGGGACATTGAAATTTAATTTAATGTCATTTAGTACTGCACAATTAATGAGATGTTTATATGGCAAAATTTATTGTAAATAAATTAAATTCCTCGAAGAATATTCAGAAATGTCTCGTGCAAGAAAAGGAGGTTGTAGAATTACACTGTCTTTGCTATTTTCCTTATATCAATATAATTCCTGCGTTTTGAGTCTAAAAATCCGCTTTCTAACAAAAACCTACAATTTAATGAGACCAGTAGGCCTACTACTATGAATTATGTGCTACATATCTCTGCGAGAAATCCCTACCCTAACGGCAATATAAATCCAGTATAATACAGAGTTTAGAAGTATTTGTATATAGCCTATCTATTACAAAAATGGAACGGTTAATGAGAGCTTTATAAAAAATCGTGTTCCAATAGGCCATTAGATGTCCAAATGTAACTCGTACGAGGAAACCCCTGGCGTAAGCAACCCGCAGAGCATATCCTTTAAGGTCGTTTTTCCTATTTTATATGGAAAGTTATTGACCTTAGCAGAGCATGCTTGACGTGCAATATCTCCTGGTTCTATAGGCGTCTGGACACCCATGCAATAGGGTGACAAAAAACTAAACAATTACAGTTTTAAGTTATTCTTGGAAACTGTTTTTCGTACATTGTGGTTAATTTTAGCAGATAATTTTCTGTATTTACCCTTGCTTTTACACGTTAGTATTTTAATGTTGCGTTGTAAGAACAAAATAAACAATTTTTTTTCTCAACATATCGATGAGTGAAATAACGTTTTCATATTAATTATAAATCTTTAATTTCAAATGGTTTCCACTTACCGATGACTCGAAAGGCAAAGTTAGAAATATCAAATTTCAGAATAAATTTAGGTGAGATTCTCTTTCAACAACACATCGAAAATGAAAGATTAGACCCATAAGCTACACCCATACAGAATAATAAAAAATAACACGACAGAAAGGGTGTAAATTAATTTTGATGACTTCAGAAAAGTTAAATGGTAACACATAAGGAATACATATATGGTACATTTGTGACAAACTCTGTAAGAAACGTTCATGCACACATGTTATAAGGTAGTTCTAAGCTATAAAAAAGTATTAATTTATATGGAACATCCATTTGCTAGAAATTTAAATTTTCTTAGCAGAATTAATTCCGTTCTCTTTTGTAAACCCTCATTATATTATAAAACATATAGATATATGCTAGTTTTAGAATGATAGTCAACATAAAATATTTTCAGTACCAATTGGAGCAATAAAGTAAATTACTTTTATGGAAAGGTTTAGATCTCTCAAATGTAAACATAATTTTGGATTGAATGTTAAACTTTTGTTTGGATTAAATGAGTGAAATTTTCTTAAACTGCTGAATTTTAATAATGTAAGTAATCCTTCAAATAATTTATATATATTTAATACAAAAAGAGGTACTTTTTAAAATTTTTGAACGTCGAATAATTCAATCTCGACTGAGAATTTAGTTCTCTTTAAAACATTAACTTTAAGAATAAAGTTCATAAAATTATACAGTCCGTGTTTCTTTTCGAGTTGAATACATTCATGTAATCCAAAATACATAAATAGACACTTTTTATGGACACTAGTGTATATTTCAACAGAATCTCTAATATGTTCATGGGTACGAAAGTAATGCATCCATTAGTTCAATAAATTTCCTCAATAATAATTCCGATACAATCTCTAACTATTGCCAAGTACTCATGCCAGCTCCTCTGAAATTCAAGCACATCCTACTACGTTGAAAAGCTCCTTTCCACTACTATGGGCTTAATCGCAAACATGTTCAGTCTGTTCGTTGGAAACTTTGAAGTACCATCTAGGTTAGAGCCAATTCAGCGCGAAGCAAACATTCCAACAATTAGACACACTTAAGTTTTCACTCAGTTATCAACTCTATAGAGTTGGACGTCGACGACCACTGTGCATCAGCAATCAAGTCGCCAACTTCCCAACTCTGAGTTCTTAATGGACAATTCACAATTCCTTTCCCTTATCTTCTACTTGCTACAAATTCAGGACTAGTAAGAATATATTCAGTCTCACTTCCACCATGCTGTACAAGTCGCATGTTAGAGATACTGCAAAGTTTCTTCTTCGGGACAAAATACAGGCAATAGAAAGAATTGCATTTAGTATTGCTGTCATTTAACATTGAAGATTTTCATGGCTATTATACTTTTACTACGTCATACTACTTTTGACCAATAACGACGGTACGGAACGACTTGTTTCAACCAATCATGGTTGCTTATCCTACTATTTTCATCACCTTTCTAGCATTTGTTTCTTTGTTTGCCAACATTTACTTTCAATAATTGTACCTTTTAAAATCATTCACGTTTATTTCATCATTCTTAATTAAAAATTTTCTATCATTTATCTTGTTTATATTTTTAGGTTTTTTACATCTTCTGCTGTATAAGATCATGGATAGTCACGCGTCAGAGATTGTTTAATATATTGATAATTGAAATCGAATGCAATTGTTTTAATAAAAATGAAACTGAATTAACAAAGCCTTCTTGACTAGTAATGCTCTACAGAGTTCAATGAAGACTGTATAGTAACAAGAGAACAGCAGCCTTCTAGCGAAATATTTGTAAAGATGAGATGGTACAACAATATATTTTGAAGACAGTTTAGTATGTTAGTAAGTAAATTAATGTTTTATATGGTATTATAGTACATTATTTCTTATAATTGTAATATATTTTCTTCTAATCGTGTAATAGTCAATTAAATCCCACTCGAGTTTTCATTTTCTCTAGATAAATCAAAACCTCTAATGAGATTACTGTAGGTAAATGTGACGAGAAAGCGATTTTCAGGTCTTAAACATTTGGTTGAGATTTAATTTCTCCGGCATTTCTTCATCAACAAAGGTATCTTATTGTACTGAGGTAAGATTTTTGGCCGAGTACTATTCAGAGCGAAATTATTTTTCATTGGTATCTCGTTATTAAGTTATATCGAGGTGGAAGGTTAGGACGATGGAACAAAATTTGACATTGATACTCTACAAACCTACTGTTTTTTTCGGATTAGTGTAAATATAGAACTGTATGGCTGTTGTTTTATGACCAATAGTAGCAGAAAATGGAATGTGAAAGTAATATTTAGTATTGGTCTGGCTACAGAGGAAAGATTGACTTAAACTAGATAAAAGAAAACATCTACGTTCAATTTCCTTCTCCACGAAATCTTGAACGCCTCCATTGTGAATGTTTCAGATGGCAGATAATCGCAGGGTAAAATGTGGAGAGAAATACAATATAAATTATATGTCAGAGGCAATGGATTGTGTCTTAAACAAAGAAGAACTGCTGCAGAGAGCTCTCTACTTTTTCTTGGCAAGTCAGAGAGGACCAGGAAGGAACCAAAGAGAATGACACATCCAGCCTCCCAAGTGAGTTAAAAGTGGTAGACAACGAAACAGCATCATCTTCAGGAGCCAAACAAGATCTGTGGTTAAAGAAAAGCTGAATGGTAAGTCTAACGATTTGTTGCCATCTTGCTCAGGAAATTTTGACGACGATAAGTATAGTGGAAGATGGATTTAGTGTGTCAGTTGTGATCATTGGTTTCATGAAACATGTCAAGATCTTTCAAAATACCGAAAGATATTTAATGCTTTATTGTCATTGTAGATATGAATCTGACTGAGGAATTTAAAATTTAACTATATTATATGCCTAAATATTTTGAATTTAACCCATATCAGCCCATGGGTCGTTAACGACCCACTGAAAGGATTTTTAAACATTGTTTCAAATTAGAAAATGAATGCATTGTTCCGGTTGATAACAAATACATTCTCAAGTTAAACATCCAGATATTGTGCACAATTTCTCTTTTGAATGACAGGTTGTCCACTATTGGTCTAATTTTGTAATTTTGTACAGTACGAATCGTAGCAGTGTACAGAAGAAATGAAAGTTTTACTTTAAATTCCATGTACTGACTATAAATTTAATATTACTGTTAATATAGTCACGGAGGAGTAATGGATACATAATTGTCCAACATTACAAACTCACAGATTTAGCACAAAAGCGGCATACATTTTGATGGATCACTAACGACCCCTGGGCAGATATCATAGCAGTACATTTTATAAGCATTCAAAATACTACAGATCTATATTACACAACTTTTAACACTGTATCACTTCGGAATATGTATTATATGACTTTCTTGTGTTAAATTCTATCGTACATGGTTCACATTTTCAACCTGTTATTGGTCTTCTTCAGAACTGGTCGTTGCTGGTCTTGGTGTCTCTTGTTTTGTTTCCTGTGGGGTGTGTTTGTGTAGTGTAATGTGGAGTCAAAGAGTGTGTGTGTTCTGAAACTGAGTTGTGTATTGAGAATTTCATGAATAATGAAACCCCAAAGAGATTCTCAACACGTAATTCAATTTCAGAACACACACTCTTTGACGCCACATTACACTACACAAACACACCCCCACAGGAAACAAAACAAGAGGCGCCAAGACCAGCAACGACCAGTTCTGAAGACCAATAACAGCAATAACAGGTCGAAACATGTTACCAGGTACGATAGAATTTAACACAAAGAAGTGATAACTTGACACATATTCCGAAGAAAATATTACACTACTAATTTTATGAAGTTATCAGAAGTCTGTTGTGGTTATAAAAATATTCTGCTGTCTGCAACTTTGGGTTCGATTCTTTAGTAGTTTAGTTATGCGACCTGTTAGTTTTGCAATGCTCTGTCTCAGTTACAACGTGAAAATAGTTATTTCTGTGCTAGATTCCCGGCTGTTCTCATCTTATATTTATTGAATATTATCATACTCTTCATACTCAAATGAATTTTCTTTTCTTATGTACAATATTCCTTTTTTTTACATTGTTGGCAACATATGACATACGTACTTGAACTGAACAAAGTAACTGCAGATTCTGGCTTTTGCTGGAACAGAGCATCATTTAATTTCGAAGAGAGCTTAAGGACAATTACGTAAATAGGCCTCCTCTTGTACTATTACGAAATTATACCAACCCTTCTAGAGTGCTAAATTCTTTTGTATATTTGTATTTCTTGTTTGTAACTATTTTATAAATTTATTTCAGGTAAAAATGCTGATATGTAATTTCCTAAACCCTAATAATGTACGTAAATTAGAAACACTCTTTTCTTTTTTTCAAAATTGTAACCTTATTTTCTACCAGAACCTTAATATCACGAAAATAGCAGAATCTGTCCTACTATTACATTATTTGTTCCGGTTTTGTGCGAAAATAATGGTCTAAGTGGTTATTGCAACGATGAGCTCTAGTTATTATTGAATCATAGAGAATAGATTTCATTTTGCGTTATCTACAACTAACCTTTCTAGCATCATCGTCCTCGTTCATCACGATAGAAATATTTTCATTGTGTCGAGGTGTTACGCATTGGATTGTCTACCATTCAATGTCGTCGTCCTTAGTTTCCATCAGTACGACCAGTACCCCATTATTGTATTCAGGAGGAAGCTTTGAACAGTCTTTAATTAACAGCAGTCGTTCTCATTTGGTCATTACAATTGGTTTCTAATTACTTTGTCTGGGCTTCAGTATTGAACCGTTTGAGATTCACCACTTATTGAATCTTACAAGCATTACTTTCGCATTACAAACAATATATTATCTAGCATGCTGATTAGTTATCACTGGTGATTTGGTTTCTATAATTTAACAGGCAATAGTTAGCAAATGTAGTATGCGGATCCACACTTACCACACGGGTTATTGGGAGCCAATGTGGCACGACCTGGGGAGAAAAGCAAGAAAGCAGGACACTAATTCGTGCAGCTTGTTTAACACACGGCAGCTTAGGATATTATAACAACACATACAACAAATTAAATACACGTGCGACACAGAATCATGCGTCATCACGAAATTCATTCACATTAACAAATACTCTACACACAATGAACATAGTAGATCTCATTTGATTTTCTCATTTTTGAGTTGCATTCAATTTGAAGTTTTGTAGGGCGATTAAATAAAAATAAATAAAAATCATATCATTATGCAATGAAATATATGAGAATGGCGACTGTCCTGAAGATTTTACGGAGATAGTGTTTCTGCCAATACCGAAGAAAAATAATGCCAAGAAATGTAGGGAGTTCAGGACTATCAGCCTGATATCACATTGGGCGAAAATTCTTCTGCGAATACTGAATCGATGTTTATATTCTATGATGGAAGAACAGTTGGAAGACCAGTTAGGCTTCAGGAAGGAAGAGGTACGAGAGCTGCAATTGGACTGCTACGAACAATCGGCGAAAGATACCTAGAGAAGAATAATGAAGTGTATAAAGTGTTTTTGAACCTAAAAAATGCGCTTGACAGAGTGGATTGGAATAAACTGATGGGGATCCTAAAGAAAATTGGAGTGCACTGGAAAGAGAGGAGGTTGTTCAGTAACCTTTATATGACACAACGAGTCAAAGTTAGGAAGGGAGAAGAAATGCCTGAAGGAAGGGAAATAGGGAGCGAAGTACGACATGGATGCCCTTTATCACCTACACTTTTCAAAAACTACTTGGAAGATTTAGTGAAGAACTGTTTTCAGAACATAGGAGGAGTGATAGTAGGAGGAAGAAGAATAAAGTCTATAAGGTTTGCCGATGATACGGCGTTGTTGGCAGAAGAGGAGATGATACTAAGGGATATGCTACTGGAGCTAAATGACAGCTGTGAGCAGTATGGAATGGAGATAAATGCAAACAAGACAAAGGCCATAGTCGCAGGAAGAAAAGTAAAGAAGGCAAACTTGCGAATTCTAAATGAGGCAGTAGAGCAAGTGAAAAGCTTCAAATACTTGGGGTGTAAGGAAGCAGTAACATGAGCTGCTGCCAAGAAGTCGAAAGGAGAATAGCAATGGTAAAGCTAGCTTTTAGTAGAAAAAGGAGCATCTTCTGCGGATCGCTGGAGAAAGACTAAGGAAGAGACTAGTGAAGTGCTTTGGGTGCAGTGTAGCATTCCATTGGGCAGAAGCATGGACATTACGACGAAGTGAAGAGAAGCGAATAGAAGCATTTGAAATGTGGATATGGAGAAGGATGGAGCGTGTGAAATGGACAGACAGAGTAAGAAACGAAGCTGTGTTGGAAAGAGTGGATGAAGAAAGAATGATCCTGAAACTGGTCAGAAAGAGAAAAAGGAAATTGTTGACTAACTGGTTGAGAAGAAACTGCCTTCTGAAGGATGTACTGGAAGGAATGGTGAACGGGAAAAGAGTTCGGGGCAGAAGAAGATATCAGATGATAGACGACATTAAGATGTATTGGTCATATGAAGAGACAAAAAGGAAGGCAGAAAATAGGAGACTGGAGAATGCTGAATTTGCAGTGAAACACCTGCCCTTAAGTAGAATAGTGTGAATGAATGAAAAATAAAAAAATTCAATAATAAATTTATATCACAAATTCGAACAGTTTATTTCAAAATAATAATTAATTTCGTATCTATTTTGATCAAGAATATAGTCCTCATATGAACCATGTTTAAATTGATAATTATTTTAGAGTTATTATTATTATTATTATTATTATTATTATTATTATTATTATTGATTAAACGAAATACTGGAGTATTCGAAGATTAATAGCAACAACAAACTTTATATAAAGTATCTTTAATATAGGAGATTTTGACATTACAGATTTAAATTTAAGTCTCTTGTCATGTCAAAGACATGACGCCAAACCTGTGGAAGACTGCGTACTGCATCTGTCCCTCTTTTCTTATTTACAATCGTGTGCAAGAATACCCTATTTCATACATATATAGAAATATTACTCGTTTGATTTTGAAACAACTATGGATTAAACCAGAAAGGATTTCGAAATAAGATAAATAATTTTGTAAGAATGAAATAAGGCATCCCTCTAAATTATTTTAACGACTTTTTTGGTTGTGCCACAGCCAAAGAAATCTAATAATAATTAATTCTTATGTAGATTAAGTATATTTATTTTCAAATTCTGTTAAATTAACTTAAGGGGACAAGGTACTCAGAATCACAAAAAAAAATTGAATTTTTTATTTTTAACAGAAATAAATTCTCTGAATTTTCCTGATCAAGAATATATATAATATATATATATATATATATATATATATATAGTTTTATGATGTTGCGTTGTGTCTAAAAAAACAGTTTTTAATTGACGCGAGCGTCTCATTAAATCAGCAGTGCCACGCCCCTTCACTGAAATGTGAAAGTGGAAAGGTTGTGCAGGATGTAAATAACAGTAGTGATAGTTTCGTAAATTAACAGTAATTATGTAAGCCTAAATAGTAGTGGTAATATTATAATTAGTGTAGATTTGTAAGTAAGTCAGAAATTGATGTTAATTTTTAAACGGGGTTTTCTTAAAACAGCATTTTTATATGTACCTATTATCTCAGACATATTAGTGTTACAGAGCTGAAATTTTGCTCGCTCATTGTACATCATATAATGAGTTAAAGGTAGTACTTTTACATTGATATAATATGTATTACAAGATTTACATATATTTCTGTGTTGAAAATTTCAGGTTTTTCTGGGTAGAATTTTTATAAAAGTATATTATTTTTTTAAATTGATAATATCGAACTAGATATATAATTTTGATAGTGAACGTAGATAAGTATATTACAAATGTGTATGAAAAATTTTAGCCATGTGCATTAACCAGTTTTCAAGAGAAAGGTGCATGAATTTGACAAGTTTTTTCTTCTCTCATTTTGGATAAATTTTTTTTAAAATTTAATTATAGCAGTTAATATAACAAACTATCCACCAAACTAATCCTAAAAGCATGTAGAGTAAAATGTAAAAATTTTTAAATAACTCCTTTTATACTTTCGGAGAAATAATCACTTAAAATCGGCATTGCGCACTATGAAAACACCTAGACTACCTTGTCCCCTTAAAATTCCTTCGCGATAAGTATCAACATTTTAGATTTATTTTCCCAAAATCATTCATATTCACACATTTTCTCGATATAGTTATAAGCTTTGTCAAGTGCACATTTATATTCAGTTCTGTACACAGATTGCAACTTGTCAAATATATTCATTCGATACTGCCCGAAAAGCAAAACTAATCGTGCGGCATATGTTAGATTTTTTAATTAACATTTCCAAAATTATTTTTGAAGCTTTGTAAGTAAAATTCAAAATAGCATTTTTAATAATTTTAATAATTCCTTCGACTATTAACTTTCATAATAAAGCAACGTTTATTAATTCATTAACTTCTATCCCCTGTTGTAGTTAGAAAAGGATAATGTTTCAGAACAATAATAATGTTACATAATACAACAAAATTAATACTGTTCTCAAACATTTTTATAAGAATTGTAATATGAAAATAATTACATTTCGTATTATATAGTTTCATTAAGAAATAACTCTGCCACCAATAAAATTCCGCTATAATTTACAGAATTTAAAAGGTTAAATTCAATTTTATGTCCGCATATGCTTGTATGTTTGTTATTCATGATTAAGGTAATAGGGAACGAGTTGAAAACAAAATTCAGGCCTATGTTGTATTTAAAGAATAATAAAAAATCATGTCAATGTCTGCTTCAAACAGAAAAAAAAAAATATCTCTACCCAACTAATTTAATACATTTTAAGAATAACACAAATTTAGAATATTTGAATATATATATATATATATATATATATATATATATATATATATATATATATATATATATATATATTTGGATTAAGTATATCCACTACACTCTACAAGATATATTCACCGATCATCAAATGAGATCTGTAATAATTACATTTAACATAAAAACGACATTAGAACATATGTATAATTTTCATCAATAGGAGCACAGTAAACATACACTGAAAGCATACATTTTGTTTGCAACCACAAAATACAAAAAAAACTATAAGAAGCTACAAACAAAGGTATTATCATACAGAAACTTTACTTTAAAATAAAAACAAAGACAATATTATTCAAAATCACACCCATTGCTCTAGAATAACGGGACATTTAGACTAACGCAAACACTTCACGAAATACCGGTACTGAACAAAAAATAGTAAATTAATTATCGAATTTTCTCCCATAATTTCTTTGACAAACTTTTAAAAACAATTCAAGCTTTGTAGGAAACAACATAATTATTGAAGAAAAGTGAAAATAACCCCATGAGAAAATAATTGTCTCTAGGAAATTCATACAGAAGAAAGATACTGACGGACACATAAATCACATATTCTACATTTATCGTCACTTATGAGAGGTATTACTGAAATAAAGGAAATTTATAACGCTTGGTTCGAAACCGCATAGTGATTTATAAAGTAAAAGTGTTTGGATTTCTTCTCAATTGTCTATATACGAACTACACAATGCTACTGTAACAAAGAATTCTTTTGCTACGTATGCTATGTTAGTTTAATATATTAGATTGACAATTGTCTTTCTTATAATTTAGTGATATCTTATAATGAATACAGTATCACGAAATTAATTACAACTTCATCGGAAACTACTTTTTCATAAACCGCTATATTTTCCTAGTCGTATTGTGAGTCTGTAAGTTCAAAATACCTCATTTTCTTTGTACAGTATTGTGATAATTTTTATTATAATCATCATTATCATCGCCATAACATGAAATAAGTCTACTTAACCGTTTCATTCTCCTAACTCTCCTACAGGATCGACCCAGAGGTAATTATAGAGATATGGGGTAAAGTTGGTAATATTGTGATACTAATAATATTGTGACAGTTCTTTTTGAGAATTTTTACACTTTTACTGAGCGAGAGGAAGATGGGTTTTTGCGTAAACGTATTAAGGGAATGTTCGTGGACAAGTTTCTACACAAAACCGATCCTTCTCTCGCTCAGTAAAAGTGTAAAAAAATTCTCTAAAAAGTACTATCATGATATTATTAGTATCACAATATTACCAAACTTTACCCTATAGCGAAGTTTTAGCCGTGGTAGATTTCAAGGCGCTTTCTTATTTAAACATGGGAACAAAATGCACCTGTATTTTTGCACTTCCTGCGGTCTGAAAGGCTATAGTCTATTTTTCTCAAAAACCTCATTTCCACAGATAGCGTTCGTCATAATTTCTAATAAACTGTCCAAGCTTCGCTGCCGTAAGTGAGATTTATTATTTCCAGAAATTATTGTATGTTTTCATTCTTGTGTATGCCTGAGTTGTGGAGAGATGTGATTTATTATTCTGAGAGCTTTGACATAATTTTAAATTTTGATTGAAATAACACACTTCTCGGGGTAACACAGTATTCATTCCAGTGACATGCTATAAGTATTAGTCTACATTTAAAATTTATTTCAGACTAAAAGGTATTGAGGTAAATGATGAAAGTGAATGAATCCCACTACATTAAACGTAACTTTCGACACAAGGAATACGTTGTAAATAAAAGTTTCAAAACTTAACAATGATAATAGTCATAACATTCTAATTAATATTATACCGGATTCAAGGGGATTAAATATGGTCCTCAAATATTAATCATCGTACTATGTTCATATGACAATTTTTCGCTCAAAATTATCCATAAAAGTATTTCCTAAACAGCGGATCATAATTTTTTAGTCAATCTGTACATCTTTGAGTGCCCAGGTTACAGGTTTTTAGAACCATAAGAAGCAATTCTAGGGTAGATAAGTAGGAAAGCATGTTCTAAAATGTATTGGCTCCGAGTTGTGACATGTGATAACTAATCTACAAGGAGCCAGGAAAATCCTTTTGCGTACATATTAGGTTATAGGTATATCGTCAAACTAAACTTTACTACAAGATCGGCACAAAATCCACAGGACTGTATTGCCTCCTGAACATCCAATGTAAAAGCACTAGCGTCACAACGATAGATACCAATGAAATCTTATGAATATTGGAAGTGTTATTACCCATTTAGTGATAAGCATCCTTATATGCAAACGTGCTAGAGGGTTTCCCTAAACTGGAACTGATAGTATGTACGGGTTATCTCCCAACCTTAGCGTTTTCGATCCTGAATCGTTATTCTTAAAATGCTTTTTTCTTCTGGCAACTCTGAAGGTTTGTAACACCGACGTTGAACTTTTATTTATAAATAATTGTATTTTTTAGCCGAACTTCGAAGTATGTGATCTTTAAATATACTTATTTCCTTCAATAAAATTAAGGGACAACGTACGTGTTACCATAGATTATATTTTCAAAAATTCATACGGTGCATCCCGCTCTGAAGTATTGCGAAAAGAAAATACATTTATTTAAAGTTAAAACGTTAAGTGATCTCCAATCATTGTGATATCAACTCTTGGCAACATACACTATCTATCAAAAAGTAATTGGACACTGTTTTTTGCCCCTTTAGAACTTCGTGGTACCACTTCTTGTTGTCGTAACAGTAGCCACTCTATCAGGCATGCTCTCCACTAGTTTGTGTAGGATTTTTTTTTTTAGGCTAATCATTTCATCCACTGGAATGCGTCGCCATTCCTCTTGCAACATGCCACTCAATGGAAGTTGGCCGCATTTCCCGAGACCTCAATCGCCGGTCCAAATCGTCTCAAAGGTGCTCAATGGGATTGAGATCAGGACTCCGTGAAGGCTAGTCCAACCGGTGACATTATTATCTGCATGCCATTGCATAGTAGCCGCCGAAACATGGGGCCAGCTTCCATTGTCCAACTGAGTGCCATGTTGCAAGAGGAATGGCGACGCATTCCAGTGGATATCCTACACAAACTAGTGGAGAGCATACCTGAGAGAGTGGCTGCTGTTATAGCAACAAGAGGTTGTACCATGAGGTTCTAAAGGGGCAAAAACAGTGCCCAATTACTTTTTGAGTAGATAGTGTATTATGGCAATACAGTAATTATTTCCGAGACACCTGATAAAAAACTCGGACGACGACGTCTTAAAATATGTCTCCTCCACAGATATCTTTCTGAAAGGATATCCATCGATTTACAACTTGCAAGGTTTAAAAATGTAAAACGACTTGTAATTAAAAAGAGATAAGTTGACAAGAGCCAATGGCGTAGTGTTTAAGTTCTCTTAAACTTTACGGTATACTACAGTATTTATAAATGTCTTAAGAGAGTTGCTAGAATCTTCTAGAGCATTAGAAAGGATTTTGAATGTCTTACTTGCGTTTCACATGCTTCAGGTTGCTGCAAAAACTAAACAAGGTGCTATAAAAGATAGGAAGGACACTTACTCCGCGCACTCCTGGACACCAGCATCAGGAGGTCCCGGTATTCCTGAGGAGAGGCCGTGTCTTCGTTGAAGCTGCGGTGTGCTGGAGTCTGGTTGAGGGCCGTGAACACGGCCCCGAGGATGAAATGGCACATGGAGTTGCCGCGGGGCGAAGCCACTCCGTGGTTGTGGTACAGCAACCCCGTCACGTGCCAGCCGAACACGTGCAGGATGTGCCGAAGAGCCTCGCCCACGAGACGGAAAGAGCCCATCATTCGCGTCAGGGTCGGGTACAACGATTTGTGTCTGAAAGCTTCCGCCTGGGCACCGGCCGTTATGACCGGGATCCCCCACACACCGGCATACCGCGCCACCGGGGCTATCACATAGTCGCACACGGGGCCCAAGAAAGCATCTGAGAGGGGGATCAGAAAATAAGCCCACGCTGTAAATTTCTGTATTTAAAATGCATGATTTTTCATAATTTTCAAATTATACCCAAATTTTAGTCATTTATATTTTTTTTATTTTATTGGGTTATTTTACGACGCTGTATCAACATCTAGGTTATTTAGTGTCTGAATGAAATGAAGGTGATAATGCCGGTGAAATGAGTCCGGGGTCCAGCACCGAAAGTTACCCAGCATTTGTTCGTATTGGGTTGAGGGAAAACCCCTGAAAAAACCTCAACCAGGTAACTTGTCCCGGGATTCGAACCCGGACCACCTGGTTTCGCGGCCAGACGCGTTGACCGTTACTCCACAGATGTGGACTAGTTATTTATAGGGTAGGTATATTAATTTGTCGGTTTACGTATTATTATTATTATTATCATTATCATTATTATTATTATTATTATTATTATTATTATTATTATTATTATTATTATTATTACTATACGGTTTCTAACAAAAGTTTAAGGGCACTCTTCAAAAATGATGTTTCATTCCTGTCCTTATACTCACCAAAATCTGATAACAATTGTAATTTCTAACATACTGTATTTTAATATTAACAAAGGATATTAAGTAATTATTGTAGTTAGTAATTTTAAATATTTTATTACAGTCTCTGTCATCACTATGATGGGAATGTAATCCCTGTAACATGTCTGATTTTAACAATTAAAGACAATTTCAAAATACATACTCTTTGACTCTACACTACGAACGCACCCACACAGGAAACAAGAGGCGCCAACACCAACAACGACCAGTTCTGAAGATGACCCAAAATAGGTCGAAACATGTTAACAAGGTACGTTAAAATTTAACACAAGAAAGACTTATCATACATATTCCAAATTAAAGAAGCTTGACAAGTACACGTGTTTACACAACTGTTGTGATTGTTTATTGTATTTTATTTCATTTTATAAAATTTAAAATTAATGAACACTGTTGAATAGTGATCAACTGTATATTTTATTCCTTGATTAGTATGCTTTGTCTTATGGCAGACCATGAAATGCATGGTCATTTTCGAAAAAAAAAAAAACTAACACAATATTTTATATTATTATGCAATTTTGCTAAAATATCGTTTACAAATGTCTTTTTTGCCATTTTATTTAAATTTTTGCAAGTATCCTATAGTATACGTGGTCAATTTAAGAGTTAAAACAAAAATAGTTTTTTAGTGGTTTTTCAAATATTTAGGCTAGTTTGAAATTTAAATATGGATTAAAAGTTATGTAATCATTTAATATAATATTAACATTTATTTTTTATATTTATATTTGTCTTTAAACATATTAAAATCGTAAATCATTTATAACAATTCAGTATTCACATCACTCAAGATTAGCTTAAAAACTAAATTTGTGTGCAAACGTAATAATTCAAATAAATTCACATAGTAACTTATGAAATACTTACAAGACTTACAGTTAAGCTTATTCTCTGATACCCCAGTGAGTTCGTGAATTTGAATATTTTGAGGAATACGAAAACATTGAGTATAAGCTATCAATTTTTCACAGTGGCTGGCAATGATTTGCTTCGTAGCTGTCATTAAGAAAACTCACAAATTCAGAGCATAGAATGCATCTTAATTTTTTATATTTGTTCTCATGTAAGCTGGTACTTCTAGGCTACATATGAACTAAGGATAATTAGTATTGGAAAATAGGATAAGTAATTTGTTTAAATTCACGTTAATGATAATAAATGATCGAAATATGTGATAGCACAAAATTATAATACCAGAATATTAAGCCTGCTTAATTACTATATTACCTTCTGTTTCAATTATTACTAATATTTCCACTTAATTTTTCATCTGGTATATGCAACATATACAGAGTGAACCGTAAGTATATCACTAATTTCAAGGGTTTTTTCTTTGAGATATTTCAAACAAAATAGTTTAATAAAATGTTGCTTGTTTTCGCATCCTTTCCCCAATAAAATCTCTTTTATTCCATGGCGTGTTTTGGGAAAGCCATTGATTTAATTTCCAGACGAAATGGAGAGTAACGAATAGAAGCATTTGAAATGAGGATATGGAGAATAATGAAGCGTGTAAAGTGGACAGGCAGAATAAGAAATGCAGTTGTATTGGAAAGAGCGGGTGAAGAAAGAATGATGCTAAAACTAATCAGAAAGAGGTAAAGGAATAGGTCGAGTCGCTGGCTGAGAAGAAAATGCCTACTGAAAGATGCACTGGAAGAAATGGTGAACGGGAGAAGAATTAGGGACAGAAGAAGATATCAGATGATAGACGACATTAAGATATGTCGATCATAATATGCGGAGACTAAGAGGAAAGCAGAAAATAGGATAGATTGGAGCAAGGTGGGCTTGCAGTGAAAGACCTGCCCATGGACAGAACACGTATGTATGTATGTATGTATGTATGTATGTATGTATGTATGTATGTATGTATGCATGCATGCATGCATGCATTTTTTATTTTTATTTTTATTGGTTATTTAACGACGCTGTATCAACTACGAGGTTATTTAGCGTCGGTGGGATTGGTGATAGCGAGATGATATTTGGCGAGATGTGGCCGAGGATTCGCCATAGATTACCTGGCATTTGCCTTATGGTTGAGGAAACCTTCGGAAAAACCCAACCAAATAATCAGCCCAAGCGGGAATCGAACCCGCGCCCGAACGAAACTCCGGATTGGCTGGCAAACGCCTTAGCCGACGAGCTACGCCGATGGCTTGTATGTATGTATATGTATGTATGTATGTATGTATGTATGCATGCATGTATGTATGTATGTGTGTATGCTTGTTCAATTTAAGAGAGCAGTGTATTGCGATAATAAATTATTGAACGAATTTTAGTTTTGTCCTTTAAATATGCAGAAATTTAATCAGAACAAATGTAATATTTTAAAATTATTTTTCAAAATAAAAAGTTACATTTGTTTGGACAAAATTTCTGCACATTTAAAGGACAAAACTTAAATTGTTTCAGTCATTTATTATCATAATACAGTGCTCTCTTAAACTGGTTGAGCATATTGGAAATTAAATGAGTAGCTTTTCCAACACACGCTACGAGATGTTTAAAAATAAAACAATTTTTATTTTGAAAAGAAAGAAAGACCGAGTGAAATTGCATTAAACCTTTTTTTGTCTGAAATATCTCAAAGAATAACCCTCTGAAATTGATTGCATTACTTACTGTTCACTCTGTATAAATTCACTGTTCCTTTATTATCTCCATCGAATAGTCCAGAATGAAATAGTCGTATATTTTCATCTGAAATTAACAAAACGCAATAAACGTCAATGATGTGAATGTCTGTAATTTAGAATCAAGGAAATAATTAAACAAAAACAAAGTGTGTGTTGAATCACAAATAAGCCCAGCTCACATTTCTCATTCTCTAAAACAAATCCGTTAATCGACCATCCAGTAATTGAATGTGACGAAGTCGGAGAGAGATGAAGTATAGATACTGTCGCTCAGCCACCATGAGCTTTTGTTTCCTCACAGAGGATGTCTGTAACCCATATTGGCATTTCTGTCACGCGAGCACTTCAGAAAAGCGAGTTTCACATGTAATTGTCTCTTTGCTAGTAACAGCATTTCATGTCACATAACCACAATACTTAAAGTCTGCAATCAATTAAATTTCTTAATATCCATAAGCAGATCTGTATACTAAGATATTGTTCTCTAAAAGAGTGTAACTTAAATCATCAATCATAGCCATGATCTACCAAGTACAGTAGGTTTAGTAAGCAACTTTACACTCAAAATTATGAATTTCTTAATAAAATTCAGCCTATTTTTTAGTTTGGTCACTTAACGACGCTTTAACACCGGCTCGGTTAACTGTTGTTGATAGAATTGGTGATATCAAGACCTAGTTTGGCGACATGTGTCAGAGGATTCGCCATTTTAGTGCATTTATTTATACACGCTTTAGCATCTATGGTCATATCGGGTGTGTAAGATTTTGGGTAACTCAATTTAAGCCAATTATTAAGTTGTTATTATTTCATGTAATTGATTCGGTACTATAGAGCGCTCACAATTATTGTTATTTCTGACAATCTTTCCCATACCTAATACGAGTAACACTTTCTGTAGGCCTACTTAAGGGGAGAGGATGGTATTTTTTAAAACTTATTTTCCTATTTCATACAAGTTATTAATTTTTTGTATGTAGAGAGCTCATAGCTGTGGCAACTCAACCAAATAAAAATATTTTGAAAAATGAAATTATTTGGGGGCCCGAATTTGAAAAAAATATACCCAATGCAGATTTGTACTAAAACGGATATATCTAAACCGTTTTTAAAAATAGATTCAAACAGTTTTTGCAATGTATTTTTTCTACAAACTGTCTGTAACAGAATTTTGATATAAGTCCCTACGTTTGTAAAATGAACAATTAAAATTTAGTAACAATTTTCTGATTTCCTTTCTTGCAAATAAACGGACGTATTTTTAAAATGAAATCAATTAACAAAATTCTGTTACAGAGAAAAGTTTCCTAATAGTCTAAAGAATGTGTGTTCCAAATTTCTTGCATGCATCTTTAATAGTTCAGAAATTATATCCATTTTGTCTGGCAATGTAGCAAAAAAAATGAAGTTACTGGAAACCGATAAAAGCGGGCGTGTGATTTAAAAATCCATAGCGCAGGAAGTTTAAAAATGGCGTCTCAACATCCGATAAGGGCACAAATACCCACAAAATGTTATGCAATGCATTCCACATATATCAAAGGGTATTTTAAAGGAAAAACATTTTTTTGAAAACAACAATAAAAGTGGGCGAGTGATTTAAAAATCCATAATGCAAGAAGTTTAAAAATGGCGATCCACACATATCACAGCGTATTTTAAAGATTTTTTTTTTGAAAATTTAGTCATTTTTCATCAAAAATACCATCCTCTCCCCTTAAATATAAAACTAACAGAAAATGGTCATCTGGTGATTGTTAGATGAGAATGTGTAATACGTTGAATGTGGTACTTTTTTTTAATAATTGTTCACATACAAGGTGCAATCAATATATTTCCGAACTGTATTTGTATTTATGGTAACGTGTAACATAAATAAGCGAGTCACTGAAGATCATTGCATCAATAACAACAAAACGAAATAAAAACTTCTTTAAATGTGATAATGTTATGCTTTGAGAGTCACAGATGATGTTCCAAATGGTGACCATTCACATTAATGTACATTCGAAGGCGTTCCCCGAAAGACCGTAGGACTGCCCGGTATGTTGCTGGCTGAATGGACACAAAAGCCTGTCGAATACGTTGCTGCATGTCGTCTGATGTTGTCAGAATGTTCTGGTACACACTGTTCTTTACAGTTCCCCACAGGAAGAAATCGAGTGGCGACAGGTCAGGAAAACGTGCAGGCCATTGTACGTGGATTGTGGCGTCGACAGTTGTTGTGGTTTGTTTACATGTTAAGACAGCAAACACACAACACATGACGTGTACGGACGTCAGTCGTCTTTCGTTTTGTGTAAGTTAATGCACAAGATGAATGGGGCATCACAACAAACGGCACATTTTGATAGCATTCATTTTGCATTTTGTTGTTGTTATTAATTGGAAAGCTGACATTATGGTACATTTTTGAACTCGTCTTAATGTGTGTAATCAATGTAACATGATTAAAGTATGTAGTGCTATTTGAAAAATTGATGACGTCACGTGTATCCTGTACCATAATGTAGTTACATGCACGAAATCTCTACACTCATGTTAACCCCTCGTTCTAACATAACTGTCAAAAACAAAAATTCCAATATCTATTCAAACAAAAAAGTTATAATCGGTGCACAAGATAAATGGGACATTCTGTATAATAATCCCGATTTACTTCTGCATAATGGTTCTATGAAAAAGACGAAATATAAATATATAAATATTAAAAAATTTCTTAACTAATCGAATTCTTTCATACATTAATTTGTTGTTCTCTTTATCAACAAGATGTAGATCTGAAAGAAATTCGGAACAACAATAATGATATACGATCTTGTTGCCATGATATACAGTTTGCAATTTAACAACATTTAATGACAACTGCTAGGTGGTTAAACAGAGAGCAGTAACAATGCCGCTTTAGCTGAATAGAAGCAACACTGATGTAGTACGTAATTACCTCTTTGCATTTACTAAATTGGATTAAACGATTCATATCTCCATAATGTGAGTCGATATAGTCTATTAACCCAACTACATGCACTACATCAATATCACAGAAGGATGATGATATGAAAATACACACATGAAGGAGTAAAGCAGGATAAGGTCGGGAGCCTTTACATTTCGGAGAAAACTTAGAGTATTGTCTTATTCAGCTGAAGCAACAGAATGACACATTTACAATCAAACAGTGACATAGATCAGTAATTAAATTGCATTCTTCGTTGTTTCATATGGTTCAACAACATAGTATTATTTTGTAAATCAGAAAAGAAAAGGAAGTAATTTTAGTGCATTTTCTATAAAATTTTCAAAATATGTGAAGAAGTTAAGAATAGGAAGAAATTACTCTGTTGGCTGACAAAATATTAATTCTATCAGAGTTACGTTTAATTTCATCTCCAATTACAGTTAAAAGCTGTTTCATTTTTTTTTATATCAATTAAGCTTACGTTTTCCCTCGCACCGAGTATAAGCACATATTCCGGGGTCCTTAGTGAAACAAAGGTTACATAATTTCAAATGCCTTCTGTAATCACACTATGAGCCACAGCCAAATATCAGTGTTATTAGCAGACAGCGGATTTTCGGTCCCTACACAGCAATAAGATGTCGCGCCTCTTGGCGTACGGAGGAAACGTAGCAATGAGTTCATTGACCTCTCAGCAACTGATATACATCTAACGTTCAGTATAAAGACCGAAAATCCGCTGTATGGTTAGTGCATGAACCAATGTAATCTGTGTGATCACGCCCAAAGACCCCACCTCCACTCGATACAGGCATGAGAGCGTGGAAATTCCATATAAAATCAGAGTAGAGCAAGTGGACAGCTTCAAATACTTGGGGTGTACTATAAGCAGTAACATGAGTTGCTACCAATATGTCAAAAAGGAGGATATCAATGACAAACGAAGCTTTTAATAGAAAAAGGAGCGTCTTCTGCGGATCCCAGGATAAAGAACTAAGGAAGAGACTAGTGAAGTGCTTTGTATGCAGTGTAGCATTGTATGGGGCAGAAGCATGGACATTACGATGAAGTGAATAGAAGTGAATAGAAGGATTTGAAATGTGGATATCGAAAAGGATGGAGAGTGTGAAATTAACAGAAACGATGTGTTGGAAAGAGTGGATGAAGAAAGAATGATGCTGAAACTGATTAGAAAGAGGAAAATGAATTAGCTGGGTGACTGGTTGGGGAAAAAAGTACCTACTGGAGGATGCACTGGAAGGAATGGTGAACGGTAGAAATGTTCGTGGCAGAATAAGATATTAGATGATAGACGACATTAATATATATGGAGACAAAGAGGAAGGTAGACAATAGGAAAGACTGGATAAAGCTGGGTTTGCAGTGAAAGACTTGCCCTTGGGTAGAACACTATGCATGTATGTATGTAACCTGAATCTCCCATTAAATCCATTTATATTTTAATTATCAGATTAAGCAATTCTTATCCTGAATAGTCATATTCTTTCGGAGTTTTGTATCATAATTTTCCCTCCTGAATCATTTGATCATATTTCTTGGTTACTAATTCTTTATCACCGCTAAAAAGTATGAACTATTTAATTTAATGAATGTAAGTTTGGACTTAATTTTTGACACTATCAAGGCCATATAAAAGTGACAATAAAATATGACGAATTTTCGTCAAGAAACAGAACACTGCTCAGACATGTAAAATTTATTTCCAACTCGCTTGTTTAGAATACATAAAAATCTCACAGGTTGGTACTTTGTCACCTGTTCTCTTTATCACTACTCAAAGTAATAATTTTAAGTCAGTTCCTTTCCAAGCACTGAGCAGGATAATCTTGACGACTGAAATATCACCTTCATGTTTTTAGAGTTTGGTACAATATTTCTGTTGCGTTTTCTCAAATATGACTAATGAGATTCAAACTCTTAAAAAAGGAACGAAGTTTAAAGGGAACAAGACAAAAATACTTCTAGCTCCAAATTACAATAACTGTAAATTGAGGAATGTTTAGAATAGGCCCTATTAAGAGACTAACAATGTAAGCAATATTATCAAGAAATCTTCTCTTTCAACAGCAGCGTGAATCCGGTTAGTATTATGCCCGTGGAAACAAACGTTATTAAATTAAGCTCTTCGAACGCCCGTGTGAGATTGGTTACATAAGAATTGTAACGGACCAATTCTCATCAAATAAAAGAGCTCTAATTGCCTCTTTCTTCTCGTGAAAGGAGATAGCCTACAAATGCAATTGTATCAGCTCTGGTATAACGAGTGTGTAAAAAGTTACGTCCGGTTTTTAAGCAAGAATTACAATTAAACCTATTTATTCGTTTCAACTCCATGGATACCTGAAACGAACCATAACCATAGCCATGACACAGTGATTCTACTCACAGTCAAGAGCGCCACAAAATAAAAGAAAATAATAGCCTACTAATAAAACTAATTATTGTACACGAGGTATGCTTACATGAGTAGAAATCGAGCGTAACTTTATACACACCCAGTACAATAAATAACGGATGTGATTAACTTACACTGCTTCACAGCTTTTGCATAATCCAGAGCAAAGCGTAACACTAAATACATTTTTCATTGTATAATTAGTGAGAGGGTAACAGCAAAGATTCTCTCTTACTTGTCTTAACAGAAGGAGGAGGTAGCGAATATGACTGACAAAGTGAGAAATGGGGTGTTTCATACAAATATAATTATTAATCAAACATTTCCTTTTGTCATCAGAGACAGAAATGATATCATGGTTACAAACATAACTGACAAAACCCGAAATATGAAGCAACGTAAGAATATAATAATTATGAATGCAAGAAATATGTTACATTACCTACTCGAATATATTCAGTAAGTTTAAAGAATTGTCAGAAAAGATGTTGGTAATGAAGATTTTATTTCGGTATTTGACAATTACATAGATAACACCACGTATAAACACAGCAATTTACTGTAGTTCTTTTCTCTAGTTCGTTGACTTCTAACAATAAGTCTTGCTGGACTTCTAAATTATTTGCGATGGGGAAAGTGGATTTGCGAAGCGAAGGGAAGGAGAAGAGCCTCTCTCGAAGCGTAAGGAGCATTATTTTCGTCCATTCTCAAGTTCTTCCACGTTTCACCCTGTTTATTTGCGTTCTATTCCATCGCTCTTTTCCACAACAAATATGGTTACGATAATTTCGAAAATTAATTCGTGTAGCTAATAAGTTAATTTTCTAAAAGTTTACGAATTAGTTTTATGAAGTTTTCAGTTGAAGGTGCAATTTTGTAGGTATTAATTTTTGCAGAGAAAATTTAAGTTTAGTTATTACACTATCTCAAAAAAGGATCATTATTTTTTTAACCCTTTGCAGCACAAATTAATTTTTTATGTTTTTCATTTCATGGATCATAGCAAAGCTTCGATCAATTTTTTTCGACATTTTAATTCTGCACACAATTTCAAAACATAGATGGCACCTCTATGTATACTGAAGAGGTGGTTCCTTGGTGGAGTATCTGTGCCATAAAATTTAGAAAGAAAGAAACTGGTGGTTCTTCTGAATAACCACTATGCTGCAGAGGGTTAAGCAATCCTGATAGACCTTATTTAAGACCGAAATTTTCGTCCGAAAGTTACTGGATTCGAGTAAAATTACGGAACTTATGATTAATTAATCTGACATTGATATCATTTTGAACATATGACTACAATTATTTATCAATTCATGGCGGGAAAGTAGAGAAATTTTAAAACTAATATTTATAGACTATTTCTACTGAAACGCTATTATTATACATATAAGTATGTGATTTAAAATGAATCTTAGAGAATTGGAAGATCGTCGGCGAAGAGATATTTAAAAGTCTAACAGGGTTACATGATCTAACACTCGTTATAAAGTAGAAGAGAGATGATTTAAAACGAAACGTCTTTCTCAAATGAGAAATGAAATTGCCTATGAATGATACTAATAAATAGGCCTGAGAAATATATACTACCAGTGCGCTTCGTACGCCTCTGACTTTGAGTACGTCTCAGAGTTGGGGTGAGTTAAAGCAGTATCTTTCGTTCGTTTCAACTCATGCTTATCATCACGGTAAGTTAGTCCTCATTTGGGTGGTTGAAAGCCACTCCTTTGACTTCGAAACACACTATCTGCTAAAGAAACATTTAAGACATTATTTTCTTTGTTAAAGAAAAACTGCAGTATTTTCTGTCCGTAGAAAATACACCTAATATAACATTTACAAGTATCAGCTTTTATACTTAACTATGTTAATATGATGGTGTATTACGTTTTTGTTTTACATAATTTTTCATTTCATGTATTGTTGCAGTGAATAGCAAACCCCAGTTCCATATTTTCAAAGGAGAATGATTACATGTTGCTAGAAAACACAGCCTTACATCTAGAAGAACTTCGTTCCACTTCCGCAGAAACAATGAGGACATATTTGAAATATTTTACACAAGAATAACTATCTCAAAATCTGTATCATTATTAATAAATTACCTTATTTTATATTGTCACAAATTTTACATAGAGCCAAATATCCATAATATTTATCCAGTATTTTTTTGCATTTTATTTGCTATATTTTTTTTTTCCTATTTCGTGTTCCAACTATTCAGTTTCGTCACAATATCACTGACTACGTGCTATTATCTGTCTAAAACATTGACAAGACGTGTCAGCCTTATTATTTCACTATGTTAATATGATAGTGTATTACGCTTCTGTTTTACACAATTTTTCATTTCATATATTGTTGCAGTGAATAACAAACCACATTTTCAAATTTTCAAAGCAGAATGATTGCCTATTGCTATAAAAAACAGTCTCGTATCTAGAGAAATTTCGTTCCACTTCTGCAGAAAATGTTGACATATTTGAAATATTTTACCAGGGTGTTTGAGAATAAGGTGCTTAGGAAAATATTTGGGGCTAAGCGGGATGAAGTTACAGGAGAATGGAGAAAGTTACACAACATAGAACTGCACGCATTGTATTCTTCACCTGACATAATTAGGAACATTAAATCCAGACGTTTGAGATGGGCAGGGCATGTAGCACGTATGGGCGAAACCAGAAATGCATATAGAGTGTTAGTTGGGAGACCGGAGGGAAAAAGACCTTTAGGGAGGCCGAGACGTAGATGGGAAGATAATATTAAAATGGACTTGAGGGAGGTGGGGTATGATGATAGAGACTGGATTAATCTTGCACAGGATAGGTACCGCTGGAGGGCTTATGTGAGGGCGGCAATGAACCTTCGGGTTCCTTAAAAGCCATTTGTAAGTAAGTAAGTAAGTAAGTAAGTAAGTATTATTTATTTAAATATCTGTATCATTATTACAAATTTCCTGATTTGGAATTATGTCACAAATTTCGTCCTCGGGATCTTACTATTATTCTTCTTTACAAGACATTGACTGTTGCCTCAGTCGTAAAGTAACCGATCAACTAACTTCACTACTGATCGAAACACACTGAAATCCCCCATTCCAACGCAATTACGTACAATTAGTGTATTCTCCAATTAGTATATTAACTGAATAATATATCTCAAGTAAATTAGTAGTAAAGTAGATCTTATATATTGTGTGTTTGTGTGTGTGTGTGTGTGTGTGTGTGTGTGTGTGTGTGTGTGTGTGTGTGTGTGTGTGTGTTTTCCCCTTATGTTACGTAACTAATTTTGATTATGTGTAATTTTCTACTTTATTTTATATATTATGTAACTGATCTTGACCATTTGTAATTTTATATTATGTAACTGATCTTGTCTATTGTAATTTCCTACTATATTTTATGTAATTTCTAAGTTATTTTCTTTTGTGTTGTTTTGCAATCAAATTTTGTATCTCATGTATTTGTATTATTGAAACCTGGTTGAGTGGAAGAGAAGGCCTCATGGCCTTAACTCTGCCAGGCAAACCACCACCACCACCACCATCACCACCACCACCACCATACCACCACTACCTAAAGTTAGAGGCGCATGAAGCGCAATGTAACGGCATACAATTCTTAGCCCTACTGATAACAGTGGTGCCAAATACTTGTGCGCGCAAAGACTGACAACTTCATAACAGCCACCGTCTCCCCATCATGCAAGGATTTCCGCCTTTGCTTTCCTAGCTAATTAACGTGGACGATGAAGAGCCTATACGACATAGTGCTCTAATATTTACCCCTGTTATAAGGGAGATATGATGAAGATTTTTGAATTCCACTTTCTCTCAGTATCTCCAAGTCGAGCACTGATTCTAAGCCTCGACACGTATTTTCTGTTATTTCTCTATTTTTCATCATCTGCTTCCTCCAGGAGGAACGTTTAAGCTCTTTTTCCCGTTTGTCTTCCATTTATAGCTCGCAAAAGAATCCTGTTTCCGTTCCACAGTTCCAGGCAATATTTGCCAGCCATTTCACGCTCACGTTGAATTCGGGAATTAAATACGTCTGAAGTGGAATGCGCGGTTACATGAAATATGTCTACTGTTTTTATTTCATGTAAAATATGTTGTTTTTATCAAGTCAGTGATAATCATTTCTTCGGTCCTTATAAATCCATCGTCTCTGCGGGATTGAACGCTAGAAACAGCGAGTCTAATGACGTAATAATCACTCGACTACCGAGGATGAATCTCGTTATTTGGTTTTTATACAGGATGAAAGTAATAAAGTTATGCATATTTTACGAGCTTATTCCTTGGATGGAAAAAAATTATAATTGTCCCCTAAATTAAATACCGATATATTCATATTGCAAACCTAATCTCGATAATCGATATATATTGCAAAAAATACATCCATATATCGAACGATTATCGATAATATCGCTATTCCGTAAGCAAATTTCATTTTTAGGTGTACATTTAACTTACTGTATTACAATAAAATTACTGAAATTTTAATATTCCTTTTTACCACTGAAATTAACATCATAACAGTCAAAAGCATTTAATGTAAAACTGTAACAATAAATAATACATTTTCAATACTATAATGATGTAGGGCCTAACCTAAATCAAAATACTATAGTGGAGATAAGGTGAGCTTAAATGATATATTGGAAAAGAGTTAAGTGAACTCTACATGGTTGAGTATTTGACACTGGAACACGATTCAATTATTCTAATTTTATTAAGGATTCAATCCAGAACACATATTATAATGCTCTTTTCTACCTAACAAAATCAAGTAAACAGAACTTGTAATTACTTTTAAATGTAAGTAAATCGTACTTAGAATGTTACAAGTTTTAACAAACTTCACAGTTGACTTGATACAATCCTTCTATAGTAAGTTCCCATTGCAAGTTATAGTTACACTCCAATATTCCAAACAACAATGGTGATGATGATAGGATAGAATTTTTATGCACTAAAAGATATTGTAAGAAAACACAATGTCAGTACTAAGTTGTGCATAGAATTCATTGCCGTAAACAAATGTCACATCGGTATTAAATCCTTGTTTCTTATTCCTTTTCAGAATACAGAAATACAAATTTTGAGACCCTTTTGAGGGTTGGAATTGCTCCTGCCTTGGGGAATATTAATAATATTAAAACAGTAGTAGATAAACCTCCCGTCTGTCTCACGTTCGCACACGCTGTATTTTGTATTTGGTGCTGCATATTAAACAGTTTGAATTCGAATTCCAGTCCAGCCAATTAGAGCAAGGTATTGATTGTATTTGATATTTCAAGGTTGCACAATTATGTAACTGTCAACCTTCATTAGAGCCATCTCTTAGGAATTATCAGAGTTCTCTAGTATGGATTTTGTTGTTGATAATGATAATCGCACAAAAAAAATTTAATATATCAGACAACTCATATATTATACGATATATTGAATCAAAATTTCGATATCGATATATCGAAACTAAAATATCGGTATTTCGTAAAAACCGATATATCGTTCCAATCTCTACCCTAAATCTTAACACTTTTAATCGATAAGTTCTACCCATATGATTCTCATTTTTACGTTTATCATTAGAGAAAGGGATAAGGAATGATTATTTATACCTTTGCAGTTTTAAAATAAAATTGACGGTTTTCTTGCAAATTAATTAAATATTTAATAAGTATATTCTGTTAATATAATTACAAAACTATCCCGCTAGAAAATAATCGAGTTACCTAGTGGAGAAGTCTACATTACAAGATAATTAAACTGCTTAGAGACGGGAGGATGATATAGTAACAATGGACTATTTAATAAAAATGGCAAGAAAGAGCCCAAGTGCTTTAGCAAAACCTAATAACGACTCCACAAAAACTCCCATAGGATATGCACGAAGAAGAATTTCAATTCCCTTAAGTAGTGTGAATCTTCCAGCAGATTGACCAAGCCGCTGTTGGACCAAGTTGAATTTCTTTATTTGTACAGTAGCGTGCAAATTAATCCGAACAACGTAATTGCTTATGCAAAAAACACTCAAACGGGATAAAAAAAGGATCTAAGGCATACCTCGGTAATCTATGTGGCCTCCCTTGTTCCTAATAACAGCTCTGAGACGATTTGGCATGGATTCCACTAATTTCCCACAAATATTCATTTCTTCATCGCGAAACCATACCCCAATGAGGGCAGAAATCATCTTCTCCTTTGTAGAACAATCCATTTTTTGCATTCTTCTTTTGCAAATTGACCACAAGTTCTCAATGGGGTTGATGTCGGGTGAGTTGCCTGGCCAGGGGAGTACCTGAATATTCTTCTTGTTGAAGAATTCTGTAGTTTTTCGAGACGAATGGCATGGTGCCAGGTCTTGTTGGAACACACCTCTGCCATCCGGAAATGATTTTTGCAGCTGGGGTACGATTCTGGTTTCCAATAAGTGAATATATTTGTCAGAATTCATCATTCCCTTGATAGGTATTAATGCTCCAGGCCCTTCATGTGTAAAAAACCCCAAAACATTACTTTAGGGGGGTATTTGGGTGCTTGTCGGAGATGAGCTGCTGTTACTTTTTCGGATCATTTCCATACGTAAGAAACACGGTGGCCGTGGACATCGAAATGAGACTCATCGGAAAAAAGTACATTCTTCCAGTCATTCACTGTCCAGTGTTTATGTAATTTTGCCCACATTAAGCGTCTTTTGCACATAACAGGGGTTAGCAGTTGCTTCTTAATAGGTTTACGAGCCCTTCTTCCAGCTTCCAAAAACCTACGCCGCACTGTTGTGACGTGAATATTCGCCCCAGTGGTAGCCATTAACTCGCGGGTTAAGTCGACCGCAGTTAGTCTAGGATTTAATTTACTTTTCCTGACAATTAAACGACCATCTGCAGGTGAAGTCTTCCTTTTCCGGCCACAGTTTCCTTTTTTCTGGGGTGTGATGGTTCCAGTCTCCCTGTATCGTTTTATGATCGAATTAACAGTAGCCAAACCGATGTGACATTCTGCAGCAATTTTCCTCTGTGCCATAGAAGAATGCTCTGCTAATGTTATAATTTTAGACCGTTTTCGTGGAGTTGTTTCCATTTGTGAAGACGACAGAATGTACACAGGATTGCAGTATTAAGTCTTCAACACAACTGAAATGCTTATAAGTACAAAACGACAGGCAAAATGGCACATATTATAAAAAAAAATAATAACGACAGACCTTCAACAATGGAATTAAACGTACTACAGATGTCAATTAAAGAGGTATGAGCAGCTGTGAGGCCAACAATGACAGAAAATGTAAAAATATATCGTGTTCGGATTAATTTGCACGCTACTGTAGTTGCTTGTAAGGGCATTTGATCCTGATATAGATCTTAGAGGGAGTAATTTACAGTTGTGACTACAAGAACAAGATTTCAGCCAGTGCCCTTCCTTAGCATGCATTGGAAGTCTGAAGTATAGTTTAAAATCTGACTGAATAATTAATTACATTACTAATATACTGTTTATTTTTTTTTTATAAAGTCCCGTTAATAACATTTGAAACACACGCAGTTGTGTTTGTATCTTTGTCATATCTTTGCGAAATTTATTGAACATTTTACATTCCTTTGAAGCAGGGGTCGTCAGCACAAAGCATCCTCGGGCTAGCGTTTCTTACTCGCGGATAAGAGACTGCACTATGGTGCACCGTAGCTGCTCTCTACCTCTCTGCCTGCTGCACTACGGCGCATATGATGTTGCACCGAATACCCTTTTTCCATTTCAGCGAGTGCTGACGACCACTGCTTTGAAGTGTAAGCTCGCAATAATACATGTGACAATTTCGAGACAAAGAGGAGAACTAAGCAACGAGATATTTAAAGGTGAAAGTACAATTGAAAAGGAAAAGAAAGTATAGTTAAGAAAGAAGGAGAAGATATAATTGCGAAAGAAGATGAAATAATTGAAAGAAGAAGAGAAATTGCAGTTGAGAAAAAAAATTATAGTTGAGATAGGAGAAATTATAGTTAAGAAAAGAGGAGAAAACGTACTTGAGAGAAAGGAAATATTGTACAGAAAGGAGGAGAAATTGTAGTTAGAAAGACGAAGAAAGTAATTTTTGCCAACTTTGGCAACGATATATTTACATTTTCAGAGAGAGTACTTTCATTCAATCAACACAAGGAACTACCCAATGATACAGTGAAAACAAGTGTAACTTCCTAGCCTACTTTGAATTTATCGTCACTTTTTCCAGTAGTAAGTTTTGAATCATGGAATGAAGAAAATTAGGGAACCGAGGTTTAGAGGATTAACGTTTTAATGACGCTCGGATTTAGAAGGCTTAAGAGCAACGCTATCGCACTAAAACTTCCTGCCACATTCCGTGTTTGCATTCTCTTCGGATTGCAGGAAATTTGTAATGTGTACAGAATATGTTGTACGTGAGAAAAATAATTATATTTCACAGAAAGCACTAATAAATTTGTAGTGAAAAAGAAGTCATGAAGTAAGCCTAGGTCTTCTACGAGAACGTCTGTTACTCCAACTCTAATTTAACCACTGCTACACCTGCGCTGCAATATTCCCTTGAATCTGAAATTCTGTGTATTTTAAAAGGGGCAGGAACTAAAAAGTTGTAACATGGTAGCAACAGAGAGATAAGAAAATTTATCATCTCGTTAAAAGAACTACCTACGACAAAACTAAGGCATCTGCAATATCACAGTATTGATGCAAGACGTTACCACGTCTCAGTGGTTTCCTGAATAATTTGGTACACATATGAAGGTCCCAAAATTATTAAATAACCATAACACTTTGAAAATATATTTCTTTCCTTATCCCTCGTAGTTTAGTAAGAATTCCTGACATCTTCAACGATGCTGACTCACTGTGAGGCAAGTAACAAACTTTACTGCCAGCATTTTGGAAGTCGTTCCAAAGGGCCTGGGGTTTCTGGTTTATTTGCGATGATGATATTTGAAAAGCGATCATTGGACATCTTTAGAACATGATCCTCTATCATTTGCGGCTTACTCTTGCCAAAATCACTACTCTTTGAATTACAAATTTATTTCTAATCTCTCTATTTTTCCGTTTCTCGTAAAATGTATAGACTGTGATGCTTCGAAGTATTCTTGTTTCTGTTGTTATCAATTTATTCCTCAGTTTTTTATGTTTCTGTTCGTGTTTCTATGTCGTAGCTACATTAAGACTGGTCTTACACATATTTTAAATATTTCAATTTTACAATCCAACAGCCAAGAACCACCATCTTTAAAGCTGGAAAAAATCGTGTTAGCTACAAAGATTTCTCCAATACATGCAATATACATAGATGTCCAATATACGTAATGAATGTGACATCACCACAAAATACCGCTGTCATGTATCGCTTTTGGATGTACAAACCACCACACGTGTGTAACATATTTTTTGTTGCTCGATCGACAAAATGGCGAAAAAGTCAATTCACGGCACTAATTCTGAGACCTTCCGAAATAGCCAGTTAGTGTTCTAGATATGTTTAAAATGTATTGACTCCTCTATTAGGTTTTCTATTAAATTTTACTATGTCGACATTGTAAATATTGTGTTGTGCTATAATACAGACGTGGACAAATTATTAGCAAAATTTACAATTTTTGTGACATAGTTTTAGTATTAATATTTAGTATTTATTTATTTAACCTGGTAGAGATAAGGCCGTCAGGCATCTGCCCCTCTACCAGAGGATTACAACTATAATATGAACAATAAAATTACAATTAATTGTTACATTTACTATTACAATTACAATAAAAATTAAAGTACCGGTACGACAAGATTACCTGATTAATGAAAGCTAGACATTTTATCACAGAAGTTAAGAACAAAGAATATTTTTGTATTTACTGAATTACAGATTAAACCTAGAATAACAAAATTCTACAGTGATGAAATTACCGGATATTGAAATATTTTGTGATAGATTAAGAGAGCTATTTACAAGAAACCATGTCTGAACGAGTCTCAATTACTGACCAAGTGCCTAGTAAGTTTGCGTTTGATTCAATATTTACAAAATTTGACTTTTAAATTTAGACTACTGTTGACATTTTTATGATATAGTACTCAGAAATATGTAAAAATGTCAACTGTAGTCGAAATTGGAAATTCAAATTTTGTAAAATTATACTATAAGAAACCTCAATTTTGCTAATAATTTGTCCACGTCTGTAGTACCTGAAGAACAATTTAAGACTATGTGGTGTTCCAAGTTCTGCAAAATTTATAGAGTATTGGTCATTATTTAAGAGGGGATATACAAATTTGAGCACTAAAAATTAGAGAAATTCAATATTTTTTATTTCTCAGCAACTAATGGTTCTTTTACCTTGAAATTTTAAATGCTCAATATATTCACTGTTTCTGCAATTATATACTATTTTCCGATTTACTAAAAGTTTCACTATTACGAGTAATTATTATAACAAAAAAGTAGCTATTTTTGTGCACTGATGTGCCGTTTTTATGATAATGTCCATAAATATGTATATTTCTGAGCCATTCTTTTTTATATTTATTCCTGAATTCCAAATTAATAATATGAACTACAATCTTTGAAAAGTTTACAATAGAAGTATTTTTTTTATTTCTCATAATACTTATATTTTTTATATTTTTAGGTAAAAGAATTAAATATAAACTATAAATGTTACAGAAATAATAATTATAGTTCATCTTGTTCACAAGTATGAAAAACAGTTGCATGCAAAATTTTACTGCGGTATCTTAAAAACTCACTGAGTTATCACACAAACGGTTTTGAAAAATACAAATTACGGGAAATGAGCGTTAAATATATATTGTGTGTGTGTGCGTGCGCGCGCGCGCGCGTGTGTGTGTGTGTGTGTGTGTGTGTGTGTGTGGAGAGCTAAATAAGCGCGCGTTCGCTCGTTTATGGTCATATCTACCAAAATATTATATATTTCATAAAAATTACATCACTGACAAAAAAAAATGCCCAATCTTCATATAAAAATAAATTTAAAAAATTACTTTTTTTTTACTCAAACGTGTACATCACTTCTTAAAATTTTGGAGCTTATTATTGACTCCATTATCAATGTAAATAAAGGAAGAAGATACTATCTGTTGCAAAAGGACCCAATAGATGGATAGATCGATGAATCGATCAATGGACAGATGGTGGTGGTGATGATGGTTGTGGTGACGACGACGACGACGACGATGATGATGATGATGATGATATTTTAATAAAATGCATGCCCTACACTAAATCGTGTGGCTCAAAATAACTCTGCATCCTCCTACGTCTCAGGTAGTTTGTCAGAGATCCGGCTGCACGAATGCGAAGACACTGTGTCAGTAATGAGAGGCGACCTGGTGACCTCAATGCCGTTGAGTGCTCACATAAAAGTTGCTTCTCGAAAGTCAGGGGAGGATAGTCGATACGTCTCGTTCGCTGCGTATTACGTCTGCAGATAAAAGCACACTCAATCTGAGTGGAGCACACCGGAAAGGACAATTTATCGGTATGAATGGTAGCTTCGAGACTAGTCGTCACGAACAAACGAAGCGTATGTGCATGAACATAGCACACTAATCTACATGCATAAAATGATTCAGTTTCTTTCGCTTGAAGTTTAATTTGATCTTTTAACAATAGCTGAGAATAACACAATTCTATTATAAAACATTGTTACAGTAACTGAAATGTTGTAGCACATTATCTCAAGTAAACAATATGATCACTTTACATAGACTTCTAATACAGTGTTAAATCTAATTGAAGGAATTATTTAGTGCAACAATAAACCATAATTTACTTACTTACAAATGTCTTTAAAGGAACCAGCGGGTTCATTGCCGCCATAACATAAGCCCGCCATGCATCGGACCCTATCCTGAGCAAGATTAATCGTCTCTATCATCACATCCCACATCCCTCAAATTAATTTTTATATTATCCTCCCATCTACGTCTCGTTCTCCCCAGAGGTTTTTTTCCTTCCGGTCTCCCAATTAACACTCTATTTGCATTTTTGGATTCGCCCATACGTGCTACAGGCCCTGCCCATATCAAACGTCTCGATTTAATATTTCCAATTATGTCAGGTGAAGAATACAATGCACACAGTTCTACGTTGTGTAACTTTCTCCATTCTCCTGTAACTTCATCCCTCTTAGCCCCAAATATTTTCTTAAGCGTCTTATTCTCGAACATCCTTAGCTTCTGATACTGTCTCAAAGTGAGAGTCCAGGTTTCACAACCATACAGAACAACCGATAATATAACTGTTTTATAAATTATAACTTTCAATTTTTTGACATTAGACTGGATGACAAAAGCTTTTCAACGGAATATTAACAGACATTTCCCATATTTATTCTGCGTTTAATTTCCTCCCGAGTGTCATTTACATGTTATCAGGAAAATATAAAGGGCTAAGAGGGATGAAGTTACAGGAGAATGGAGAAAGTTACACAACACAGAACTGCACGCATTGTATTCTTCACCTGACATAATTAGGAACATTAAATCAAGACGTTTGAGATGGGCAGGGCATGTAGCACGTATTGCGAATCCAGAAATGCATGTAGAGTGTCAGTTGGAAGACCAGAGGGAAAAAGACCTCTAGGGAGGCAGAGACTTAGATGGGAAGATAATGTTAAAATGGATTTAAAGGAGATGAGATATGATAGAGAATGGGTTAATCTTGCTCAGGATAGTGACCGATGGCGGGCTTATGTGAGGGCGGTAATGACCCTCCGGGTTCCTTAAAAGCCAGTAAGTAAGTAAGTAAATAAGTAAGTAAGTAAGTAAGTAAGTAAGTGTCATTTGCATTTTTTATTGTTGCTCCAAAAAATTTTAACTTTTCCAGCCTTTCAAAGTATAAATTTATAATTTTTCTATTTCCATTTCGTACTATGCTTTGGTTTCGAGATATAATCATATACTTTGTCTTTTCGGGATTTACTTCAAAACTTATCCCTTTACTTGCTTCACGTAAAATCCCTGTTTTTTCGCTAATAGTTGTGGATTTTTTCCTAACATATTCAAGTCATCTGCATGGACAAGCAGTTGATGTAACCCGTTCAATTCCAAACCCTTTCTGTTACCCTGGACTTCCCTAATGGCATATTGTAGAGCAAAGTTAAAAAGTAAAGGCGATAGCGCACGTCCTTGCTTTAACCCGCAGTGAATTGAAGAAGCATCAGATAGAGACTGTCCTACACGGACTCTGCTGTATGAATATTATTGAGAAAAGTAGTGTAATGAAATCTAGTACCGGTAGGCATAATAGTGGTATAATGAATGGAACTGATCTCAAGAAATCTATAAACATAACGTTATTTGGTTTGGAATTGGATAACCACTTGGACTGGAAAATTTACATAGAGTATCTTACTCCTAAATATTGAACTCTGCTGTTATGCATTAAGATCCTTATCTTACAATGGCGATATGAATACATTTAAAATGGCATACTTTGCATACTTCGAGTCTGGCAAAATGTTCTAAGTGCCATTTTTTTTTCAAACCTGTTTTTCTCGTGATTCACGTTCTAGTGACATGATACTGTTGCACACGAAGCAACATCGCGCTAGTACTGCTTCAAGTGGTAAAAAGATTAAGTAGAATATCAAACAGTTTTTTAAGTACCTTGTTCAGTTGCACAGCCTGTTTTTTATCTTTCCGCTAACTTCTCTAACTTGTTGATAAGTATACCGCTGTGAAGTAACGGTTAGTGCGTCTGACTGTGAAACGAACAGGTCGGGGTTCAAATCCTGATTGGGGCAAATTACCTGACGGCCTTAACACCACCAGAATAAATCAATTTATTATTATTATTGTTATCATTACTATTATATATGAAAAACAATTGTTAATGAATAAATCATCATACAGGATACGTTTCACTGAATTCAGGAGTAATCTGAATAAGCTGGGATATGATATATTAATTGGTTCTCAGAAAGAAATTTTATGGCACGTAATATTTTGAAATAGTCGTAAGTTATTCTTTGACTTATAAAATGACTTTGCATAATTTGAATGTTATATTGCACTTTTAAATTCTGCATGTCTTACCCGATAACATGCCTCTAGGAACAAAGTATCTTCAAAATGAAAAACGAAATTCAGGTTGTGATCCAAGAAACTATTCTTTGCTTGTAAATTAAATTGGACTCAAGTGTAATATCTGCCCAGTGTTATAGATTTTACGGCAGATAAAAACGCTCTGAACGTTTTGTCGCAAAATTCCTGTACTACTGCCATTATTTTAATATTTTCTCGCAAATAAAAATCAACCTTATCTTTGACGTCAAAGCAAATAAACTTCTACACTATGTCATCTCTCCAGAAAACCATTTCTACAATTCTTAAAGAAATAGTTTCAAAAACAAGAAACTGAACGAAACCTAACCGATATTATTCACACCTGAATCTTCAAGAACGGAACAATGAGACTGAATTTTAAATTCATAGTAAAATAAGAAGACATTCAATAATTCATACGAAATAATATTTTTTTCTGTATAATCTATCGCACTCAGATTATAAAAAACTCAATTTAAAATAGACAAAATGAATAATCTAGCTGTGAAATTGGAACATGATTTGAGATCCAACGTTTTATAAAAGAAGTGTATTACTATAAGAGAGAAAGATTTTAACAAGATAAATTAAACTGTAGCGTTTTCCACAGTATATGCCTGAAGCAAAACATATAGCTCTATTTGCCTAGGGCGAGCAAATACATTATTCCGGCTGAAATGTGCGTGGGAATTCATTGAGGGACTCAGCCTTAAAGGGAAATTCAAATAACAGTATTTACTTTTTGTTAACAAACAAGTCTATTCAAATGTTTACTTCCGTTTTAACTCTCACAAGGTTAACATTTCACTTTTATTGAGAAACTGGAAATAAATCTAAAAGGGGTAAGTCTTACACACTACGATATATAAATTTTATTCAACTTGGCTATTAACTCGTTGCCTATTATCTTTCTTCTTGCCTCATTTCGTTTCTTCACTTGCTCAATTCTCTATTTTTGCATTAACAATTTATTATTAAATTAGACATTTATATTTCTAATCTTATTTAACTCGTCTGCTTCTTTTCTATTTCTTTTTATTGTCTACTGGGTGTTCAGATCAAAGTGTGTCATGGCTCGCTGTATGCCGTCATGTGGCTAGCCGATGAGCCTAGAGAATTCAATCTTCCTACACTTCCGCAGAGGAGTATTACCTATGTGCCAGAGAAGTTGCCTAGAAAGTACAGCGTTCATTCTGAAGAGTACTTACCGATACGTACGGTAACGCCAGTAGTGGCAGGAATGTGAACTGTTTCGAAAGAGTGAGATGAGTTTTTTTTCTTACTGTCGAGATATGGGGAGAGGGTTAGGACGATTACTTACGTATCTGTTGACATGAATTTCGACGGTCAACATGGACACGGAGCATTTGATTTGTATTGTGGAATGTTGCCGTTAGCAACCGATGATAACAAATACCCTGCGTACGACTTGGCCGGGCAAAACAGTTCGAAAGAGGTTATGGTAGCACACAGACCGTACAGACCGCCATGTGTTGCTACGACGTTCAAGTTATACAGTACACGTTCTCAAGTTCAGATTGAACGCCTTGATTAATAGGCAACTTCTCTGATATAAAACCTGAAAGTCGCTTCAAATCGCTGACTCATCAACAGTGACGTCATGACATACTTTGAAATGAACACCCAGTATATATTTCTACATATTTGTCTGGATACCTATACGTCTATCTTTCCGTCTTTATTTCTTTTCTTTTAGGCCCAAGTGTATAAAACTCCCTGACTAAAGATCAACTTTGATCGAAGATCGAAAAGTGAACCGAGTTCAGACACTTCTTCTATTGTATAAAACTTTTCTGCGATCAAACTACCTTGGTTCAAATGCAATCTAAGTTCACGTCAAAAGGATTTGGCAACATCGCATAAACAGGTGAAATACGTGATGCGCGGACCATGTTACACAGGTTTGTTCAGTGTTGCCAATCTAGTGACTTTAACTCTTTTTCAACAACAATTTCTTTTAACTTTTATATTGCTTAAATAGGGATTTAGTGACCTTTTTAGCACCCCATAGTGACAAAATTTAATCTTTCTTTGTTGATAATGAGAAATCTAGCGACTTTACAACTGCTTTTTGGCGACTTTCCGTATTACATTCTGTTGGAGACACTGGTTTTTTTGTGCTATGTAAATAATGGCGGACAATAAGAAGAAGGTTGACTGTTCTCCAAGTTGTTATCATGTTATGGTGTTTGATACTGCTAAACATAATAAAGCTTTATAAAACGACAATTTTCCTTTATTAATACAGTTAATTGAACATTTATGAATGTACCTGTCATATCCATTAATAATTAATGGTTGTTATACACATAATATAATTATAGGTTATGTTATTTGATACTGCTGAACACGATAGAGCCTTATAAAATGTAAGCATGTTTGCGTATTAAGGCAAGAAATTGAAAGAAATATATATAAATGTACCTAACATATCTATTAAAATTAATAATAATGGATATTTTATTTGCACAATCTGTCACTCGTATATTTCAAACACAAAATAAATAACTGAACTTGGATCATCTAACTTAATCGGAGAAATTTCTTCAGTCAAAGTTGACTTTAGTTTGAGACAAATTAATCTCAGATTAGACTTTATAGGCCTACAACACAAAATTCCAAGTTCAGCTGAAACAAGGATCAATTTAACCTCTGATCTAAGATTAAATGGTTTATACAATCGGGCCTTACTGTCATATCCTTGTCGTGCATAAACTACTCATTCTTCTTAGTCCTTTAACAAAGTATCTTGTATAAAATGAATTCACTGTTTCTTATACAAGAGGAGTAATAAGTATGAAAGACAGCTTATAGCTTTCCTATTTTTAATTTTATGGCGAAACTCTAACTTATATACTGAATTATAAGGGGTGAAAAAATAAATATTCGGAACATGTTTAAAAATAACAATTTTCAATAACTCCATGAAATATTGCAAGTAACCAGCAATGTTGTAACTAAAGAAATAATTACAATGAAACAAAACAAAGTGCAGTCTACAATTTGAGAGCAAGTAATTGGGCATTAAAGTATATAATTACTTTATAAAAGTATTAGTTTTCCAGTTTAGAGATTCACAGAAGACTTAAACTTTGATTCCAAACAGAAACAGAGAATTGACACAAAAAAGACATGACTCTCTCTCTCTCTCTCTCGTGCAATTTTCAAGCAATGAAGGAGAAGTATTCGGATGTTAAAGACATCTGGCATTGTGTTCGTGAAAGTTGAATGCCGTCAGTTAAATTTAATTTACAGGATCACACTCACTTTTCATTTCGAGTCATTCACACAAATATATTTCTTCTTTATCTCTCAAGGACAGCTATGACTGTGCGTGCAGCAATTTATAGAAGACAACTTTCCATTAGTATGATATAAACCTGGTCTACCTACACGAGTTATCGAACTTCTATAAATTTTAATCTACGCGCCATTCCTCGTATATATGTCGCAAACTTGTATAAAATACTTTCAGTAAATTAAGTTCTATGAAAAAGGAAATATGTCTATGTTGCTCAGTTTTAGGAAACTAAATAGAGTCCTTAAAATCATGCAATGTATACTTTCAAAGCAGTTACGTTTAGAAAAAAAGGAAAGAGTCTAGGATATCTAGTAGGCCTATGCATATTTTAAGCTGTTTAGTAAAACCGTAATCGTATTGTGGAACACATAAAGCATACAACTTATTTGCTTCGAAATTCTGTATTACTCATTTCAATGTTGAATTGAAATTTATGTAATGAACATAATTATTTTTAACAGCTATTTAGTGATTGATTTATTGATAAAAACAGTTGTGGTATCGTAGATACATGGATAAAGTCAAAAAGAAGAAAACTAAAATATTATATCAACACTAGTTTACATAAATTCAATTTATTTACTTTATTTATTTATTTTATTGCTACTAAGTTTGAAATGAATACAAGTTAATACAATGTAAGATAAACTAGCCCACTCCTGAATGAGTAAGACTTGTGCTCAGGAGGGGATTCCAATACAGACAAAAATAGAATTAAAATTGAGAGTGAATACAGATTAAAAAGTGTTTAATATTTTTAAACCCAAACTATAAATCCAATACATTTTTTTATTTTTTATTAATTTGGAGAGGATTCGCGGTTAAAATAATATTAGAAAAAATGTGTTTAATAATCTGGGACCTTGACTCATGCTATGATAAAAAGCTGCATTGGTTGTACCATTTAAGTTCAGACAAACAAGGAGAATTCGTATTTTTAGTTGTATATTTATGTACATACCTTTCAAAGTTATTAAGATTTCTGAGAATATATTTTAATAAAATAAAATAATAAATTTGTTTAATGTTGAAAACTTTGAAAGTTTAAACAATAATTCAGTTCAATAATCTTTCTGTTTTTCAAACAAATTTTTAATACTTTTTTTCTGTAGTAAAATTAACGGATATAGGTTGGTTGGATTATATCATAAAAAGAATTTTAGATTAGCCAGTCACGAATAACACATTTAAATCTTTTAAAATTAAAAATATGTGCACTATGAATAAGTTTATTAAAAACATACAATGTAATTGATGTGAAGCAATGTTTAGACTTAGCTAATTTTATCCTACAGGTCACAAGGTGGTAATTATATCATGTAGATTAACGATGAAAGTCACTAGTTTAAAGTTTAATAGTATACAAATTTAAAATGTTTAATGTTTTTTCGTTACCTTTTTTGTTTGTTTAACGTGTTAAGCCATAAAGATTGAAAAAAAGCTTTAGTATATTGATATATGTAACAGTAGATTTAGTTTGGCACCAATTACAACACACAATTCCAGCGATGCACCAATTCATAATAAACATCCCTTAATTACGAACGTGACAAAACACGTCGAGCTGCCAAGAATTCAAGAGGGGGAGAGAGAGTAAATAGAGTGAGGTTGGAAAAAGACGGAAAAGGAGAGAAAAAGAGAGAGTGCTATAATGGAGGGAAAGGAGTAGGAATGATATCCATAACATTAACGCCGCTCCATATAGGCAACTTCTCCGCCATGTTAGCGACACGTTTGGCCTGAAACAAGTTTCTACAGATCTCTTGTTAAACATTGTAACACTGCGGTAAAAGAGCAGTCGTAATACACGTTTGTATAGTAGGGAAAGGATTTCGTGGTGACTGTATATTTATCAAGCTTAATGTCCTTTAATACCAGTTGGAATGACGGCGAGTTAATACCGTAACGATGCAGAGGGAATGGGTATTTGAAAATTCAATAAATTAAAGCGAAGTTGTGTTTCGAACGCGTTAAATGCCTTTGCATCATTTAAATGTATTTATTTATAGGTTTATAATGACGAAGCTTACGTTCTTTTCTTCCATCCATCACATCTATTCTTCCATCCAACTAACATTCCATTTATCCATCCTTCACAACTATCCATCACTGTTCTCCATCTATCCATCACATCTTTATTTACTTATTTATTTATTTATTTATTTATTTATTTATTTATTTATTTATTTATTTATTTATTTATTTATTTAACTAGCTATCTAGTGATTACAAATTAAATTATAAAACAAAAATTTTTCTAGCCACTACCGTAAGAGCCAGGCTCGTGTACGGTGTGGTCTTAGTCAATAATATAACATAAAATTTACAAAGACAGTTTTTTACATTCAGTTATTAACTTAATTGAAACCAATAAATAACACACTAGAGCAAAAAAAAAGAATAAAGAGAAAAAGAGAAAAAAACATATGCATTATAAATTGACAATCAGACAGAAGCCAGTGATATTCAATAAAAAAACATGAATATAGTCGACAGATATAAAATGTAAAAAAAAAAACCATTAGTTAATATTATATATTACGAATAATTTTATAAATTTCTTTTTTTAAAGCTTCAATTTTAAAATATTAAAAATTTGCAAAATGGTTTGTAATTTTATTATAAAGTCTTGGGCCGAAATTAGCACCATGTTTAAGAGCTACGCCACCCCAATTTATTATATCATATTGTATTAATGATTATAATAAAGCTAAAAATATTATTCTCAATTATACACATATGTTTCCTTCTCTACTTCCATCCATTATCCATTCATCATAAATCGTCATGCTAATATGAAAGAGCCTGAAGTGATATGCAACTATTATAAATTTGTATGAATATAGGCTAAATATTCAAATTATAATGATGATGAATGTGGACTGTTCTTAACTTAAAACTCCCATTCAGTAACATTAAAGTTTCACAAGCAATGATGTCGGAGTTTCGTTGCAAAGGAGTCACTCATGCAATTTTATTTCTTGATTTAGATGTCTTTTCTCGGAAACGTTGAGAAAGTTAAAAAGTCGTGATATTTTTATCTTCCCAGTTCTTTTATATAAATGACAAATCGCGGTAAACCAGTGAAGTCTGATATGAACAACCAACCACAACTGTCATCTTCAATATTCCAGTATATATGTTGGTCTGAGAGATGAAAGTTACTTCAGGAAGAAATGATTCTATTATTATGTTTTAAAGTTTGACGCAAAACAAATTATAAGACGATAGTCACTTTCAACAATAGATTAAAAATTATTTAGTCTATTGCAAAATACCATTCCAAAATTAGAGAATTCATAAATTCTTCCTACTTGCATTTCATCTTACCTTTCCCATTTTACGATCCTTTAATTTCATTAAAATGCTTCACTGCTCTCTCATATAAACAGCATAGTGATGCACTTGGAGAGGTAAGACAGGTAACAAAATCCCGTTACGAAAGCCAGCTATAATGACTGGGAGTGAAAACATTGTGCTAAACATGCGATATCTCCATTATCGTTAGATGATCGTTCACCTCTGCTTCGACATGTGGACTTGAGGACAGCAGCAGGTTGGTAAGTTTATTATCGATGTATTATTATTATTATTATTATTATTATTATTATTATTATTATTATTATTATTATTGATATAATAAGAAAGACACTCTTTCAGCTTTCCCAATAACGGGACTGCCTCATTGGACAAAGCATAACTAACACACAGAATGAAAACAAAAACAGACCACAAAACAGAAATGTGGGGAACGAACAAGAAAGGGAAATTAAGTACAGGAAGGATAAGAGCGTATAACAGACATAAACATAATAAATAACCGGATTAGACGTTCAAACAAACGTTTTTCCTCTTTAGGAAACAAAGTACAGGTGTATTTTAAAATGGCAAGTGCTTCTCTGATAGCAGTAAGGGAAACATCACGAATAAAGTCGTTGTTCTGCTGGAACTTCTTGCAGAAACTGAGAAAGAGGCGAGGTATTGTGCCCCTAGCGTCGACCATTAACCCAAATACTTCAATGGAGGTGAGGTGATATTTCTCCAAATAGAATGGAACTGTGGGCTCATGAATCCTGCATTTTTCTGCGTGGACTTCAGCGGATTGTTGTTCCTGTGCCTCGAACCTGATAGTCGGGTCGATAATGTAGGCGGATGTAGAGCCTGGTGGAATGGCAAGCATATCAATTCGCCGACAGGATCCCTCTTGAGAGATGCCATGGACTTCTTCGTGTACAGTGAGACCTTTCTTCCTCAAGGCTTCGGCAATCATGGACCTGATTCTGTGATGTTATTAGTTTATAAATGTTTCATCTGATTTTATGTACATTGCTTTTAATTTGAACTTATTATCTCTTTCTTTCTCAACTCCGTCTCAACTCTTTCCTTATTAACTTCCTCCCTGCCACCTCTCTCAATTACCTGCAATCTCATTTTCTTTTTGTACATCTCTTTATTTTTCTTATATTTATTCAATTCTTTTTGTTTTATTTTTCTTTCGCATTATTTTATTCTCATTTATAGTTTATTACTTTCTCCCACAATTTTCCTTCCCTGTCTTCTTATTTCCGTTTATATTTCCTTACTAACTTCCTTTCTCTCTTTTCCTACTACCTAACCAATAAACTTACTAATGACGACATTAAGAACCATATCTTTTGAAATCGGCCTGTGTGGCGCAGTCGGTAGAGTGATGGTCTTCTGTACCCGATATTGCGGGTTCGATCCCGGTCCAGATCGATGGCATATGCGACAGGCTCATGTCAGTAGATTTACTTGCATGTGAAAGAACTCCCGGGACAGAAATCCGGCACACCGGAAACGCTGATATAACCTCGGCAGTTGCGAGTGTCGTTAAATAAAACATAATTAAAATTTACCTTCTGAATAACATAAAATGGCTAGAAACGTACACTCAGTTCAATAATAATCAATATTTCTGTTATTTTATATGCCATAGGCGGTCAGGGGGACAGGAATCGGGCATGCCCTGGGCTAGGTGGACGAGTACTGGGCAGTTTTTGCTCTTAATATGAGACAAGAAGAGTTCAGTGGCGGCCACTCAGTCCGTAATCTAGTGCAGTGGTTGTTAACCCGTGTACCCCTTGGGGATTCATGGCTGGACTTCAGGAGGTTCGTGAAAGTCACATAAAAATTAAGATGTATAAGCTATATTATTTTAACGTAGACAGCAGAAGCTATCTAAAAATGTTAGTCACTTTTTTTATTTTTCCTAGTAAGAGGATTCATAGCTTTCACCAGATTTTAAAAGGGGCCGTCGTGTCACAACAGGTTAAGAACTATTCCATGTTGCTCCAAGATACTTGAATTTTTTCACCTCTTCCGAGGATAAATCTCCGATTTTTATGTTTCCATTTCGTACAATATTCTGGTCACGAGACATAATCATATACTTTGTCTTTTCGGAATTTACTTCCAAACCTCTCGCTTTACTTGATTCAAGTAAAATTTCCTGTTTTCCCTAATCGTTTCTGGATATTCTCCTAACATGTCATCCGCATAGAAAAGAAGCTGATGTAACCCATTCAATTTCAAACCCTCTCTGTTATCTTGAACTTTCCTAATGGCATATTCCAGAGCGAAGTTAATCTGTGTTCTTCACTTCTATAAAAAAAATTGTCCAATCTTTATTAATCAAGCAATGTTTCTGTAATTTAATTTTATAGGTAATAAATGTAATATTAATTTTGATTTCAATTTTAAATGTTTTCTTGATATTAGAGTTGTAATACCAGTTGAGAAACATAGAGAATTTAATTTAGAAACGCATATGGCATTCATTGACTTTAAAAAGGCTTTTGATAAAGTCAATCGGAATAAATTACTTCAGATTTTGGCAGATGATCAAGTACCTCAACAGATTATACAAAATATTTACAATATATATAAAACAACCATCATAGCAATTCGAAGCAACAATAAACTTTCACAGTGGCGGCCCATTTATAGTGGAGTACGACAAGGCTGTGGCCTTTCACCACTTCTGTTTATTATATATATAAATAGAATCATTCAAGATTGGCGACAGACACGACATGGATATATTCCAATTAATCGAAATTTGCAGCTTGATGCTTTACTTTTCGCTGATGATTTAGTTCTCATGGCATCAACTGAAGATGATTTACAATATTCAGTACACAATTTAAATAAGGTCAGTGAAAAATATAACATGGAAATTAATATTGAAAAATCGAAAATCATGTCATTTTGTGGGAAATTCCCTGTACCAAGCAAAATCTGTTTGAATAATAAAATAATAGAAAGAGTAAATACCTTCACTTATCTTGGCTATACACTATCACCTTATGATGAAGTAGATATTGCTGAAAAAATATGTAAATATAATAAAACAATGGGGATCATTAATAAAATCATGAAACCCTCACTAGTACAAAGACACACAAGAATAGGCTTGTATAAAACCTTAGCACAGCCAGTATTAAGCTATGGTAGCGAAGCGTGGACTGTGAAGAATAAAGATGTCAGTAGAATAACAGCAAGTGAGATGAGATTTATGAGAGCAACAGCTGGATATACTCGCTGGGATCATAAAAAAATGAGGACCTAATGCAAGAACTTCAAATAGAACCCATTATGCAGTTCATCAGCAAATATCAACTTCAGTGGAAGGGTCATCTCGAACGAATGAATCGATGCAGAATTCCAAAAGCACTGCTTCATTACCATCCATATGGCAAAAGATCTCTAGGCCGTCCAAAGAAGAGATGGACTGAAAATTCTAGTTTGAGACCGTAACAGGCCACTTGGCCTAATACTTGTTAGGAAGATGATGATGATGATGATGATACCAGTAGAAGTGAAGCAAAAGCGTGATGGCCTTGCCTTTACCAGATTATCCCAGCGTTAACCCTTAAATTGGCAAAACTTCATTTCTCACATTAGTTTATTAAACTGTGTCGGACTGTAAAGAAAACAACTGTCTCAATGTCCATATTGTATACGTTGTGCAATATTATAGTATTGTGAAATTTTAATTTTCCTACCAGTTTTTTTTTCTATTAAAATTATAGCATATAGCCTATTAACCTGTGGATGCAATGCCAATTTAAGGGTTAAATAAAAATAATAAACACTAAATACTACATCAGTAAACATATCCATGTTAAAAATCGCCACCGACGTTGCTGCCAGCCACCGGCGTAGCTAACGCGGCTAAGGCGCTTGCCTGCCGATTCGGAGTTGCGCTCGGGAGCGGGTTCGATTTTTTTTTTAAATTTCAGTAGGTTATTTTGCGACGCTTTGTCAACATCTCAGGTTATTTAGCGTCTGAATGAGATGAAGGTGATAATGCCGGTGAAATGAGTCCGGGGTTCAGCACCGAAAGTTACCCAGCATTTGCTCATATTGGGTTGAGGGAAAACCCCGGAAAAAACTTCAATCAGGTAACTTACCCCGACCGGGAATCGAACCCAGGCCACCTGGTTTCGCGGCCAGACTCGCTAGCCGTTACTCCACAGATGTGAACGCGCGGGTTCGATTCCCGCTTGGGCTGATTACCTGGCTGGGTTTTTTCCGAGGTTTTCCTCAACTATACGGCAAATGTCAGGAAATCTATTGCGAATCCTCGACCTCATCTCGCCAATCATCATCTCGCTATCGTCAATTCTATCGACACTAAATAACCTCGTAGTTGATATAGCATCGTTAAATAACGAAGTAAGAAAAAACGTTGTTGCCTGGTCACGACAGGTCTGAGTACGCGAAACCGTCTGTTTACATGTATAATAAGTTTCCTGCACACGCCCGTCTTCTGCACCGGGCGCCCAGTGGGCAATATTCCCGCCGTGAACACGTCTGTTACATGCTGAAGCGTCTTCCTACCGATAGGAAATACACTTCGATAGATGACGACTATAAACTTGGTAGAGGATAGAATAAAAGGGCTGCTCCTTGTGGATATTAACAGTGCGGTGAGGCCATTCAGTTTCTATAACATAGTGACGCAGAGAAAAATTTCTTCCTCTTTCCCGTCTAGAATCGAATCCCTGCCAGATCTTTAGCCAGCGGATCCATAACACGGCTCATAAATGATGCAGACATACGAGGGAAGGAGAACAACAAATAGTTCACAGGACCTTACTGCTAAGGAAATGAGAATAAAGAACGTTACATATTTATGCCTTCTTCAGTAGACGTAAAGCCGGCACTATATCACCAAGAACTTCCTTAATCGCCACCCGCCCACCGTTGAAGGATTAACACTAATGATGTCACATTACACGAAGCAACGTCACGGTGTGCCGGGCGGCGAGAAAATCGAATTGTTCAGAAGCAGAACAATTTTAATATGCGCGCAGAAGCTGGCACCGCGCTGGGTTACTGGAATTAATTCACGGCTCGTAGCCACCGACCTACACTTCAGCTTTTTGTGTGGTCTAAAGAGGAACGAGTAACCCACACCATAACTTTCCCGACCACGCTTTAGCGTATGCTAATAGTACAACATGGCAACACACCGTATTTTTGATACAACATTGTTAATTAACACTGTTTACATCCTCGTTCATTGTTTATAAACACAATAGCTTATTAATTACATTTCCTGCAATGTTTGTCATCAGGTTTTGACACCAAAAATTTCTATTAACCATTCTCCGAAAGTCCATGTAGGCTTATTAAAATTCCAGAAACAAAATCGCATTTTCGCAGATTTTTTAGTTTGTTATTAATGACGTTACATCAACTAATGTCATTTAATGTCGATGGAATTAGCGATAGCGAAATGGTAACTGGCACCATGAGGTCGATAATTCGCTTTTTGATCAGGCTTTAGACTAACAGATGAGTAAAACGTCGGAAAAAACATAATCAGGTAATCACCCAAAGAAATATCACATATTTAACGGATATATCCGCTATTTCGGATCAGCAGGCAAATGCATCTATTCATTCATTCATTCATTCATTCATTCATTCATTCATTCATTCATTCATTTTATTCCATAGATCTTACATGAGCAATGAAGCTTTAAGATGTGGAACAAGTCAAAATTTTACAATATTACAATTACAATTTTTACAAATTTTTACAATTTTACAATTTAGTAATTTTCTACAATTTTTACAATTTTGTGCAATTTTTTTTACAATATTTTTGCGAGATATAGTGAGATGAGGTGAGGTCCGAGGATTCGCCAAAAGATTACCCGGCATTTGCCTTTAGGTTGGGGAAAACCTCGGAAAACCCCAACCACGTAATCAAATCATAGGGGTGAAATGAAGTGATGCCGAGGATTCGCCATAGACCATCCGGCTTCAGACCCACGGCTGGGGAAAACCTCGGAAGAAACCATTCAATGAGACCAAAGGTACGCCGTTGGTTTTTCGGGTTTAAAATCATTCCAGGTCAGTTGTCCACTTTATATTGCCCACAATCATATGGTCCACCTTCACTTGGTACACGGTCATTTCCTCCACTTTTTGTTCATAAAGGATTCGTCCATTTTCAATATTGTCCATAATATCATAAGTCAACAAATATTTTGTCCATCTTCTTTGGCCCACATTTTTTGTCTACTTTTCTAAAGTCCAATCAAAACTTTGTCGATATAACTAAATAACAGACAAGTTGAACTGCACGTAATAGAAAACAAATTTCTCATTATTAATGTGTTTTCTTACAGTTTCCAATAATGTATGTCAGAACTCTTAATGAGGAATGAAATATATACAGTAAAATATTTCAAAGGGATTATTATAGTATATTTACTTCCATTGTCTAAAGGCAAGGATAAAATAGTTTATAACTATTACATATATCACTTCCATTCATTCAGTAAAAATGGAGACCGATAGTATTCGCGGTGTGAAAATCGTGATATTTGTAATGCTCGTTGTGTCACAAATAGGAATATTCAATTTTGTAGAAAACAAAAACTGAGTGTGATTTCGACATGCATATTGCGCTGCTGGGTTGAAGAAACAGCCTGAACTGTACACGGAAGGGGGAACTCCATTCCAACAGCATGACTGGCATGTTATAAATTATCTGGACGAAACACTACCACAGCGCTGAATTGGCCGTGCAACACAAGACAACCGCGCTCTCGCAGGGTGGCCACCAAGCAGCCCCGATCTCACACCGTGCGACTTTTTTCTTTGGGGATTTCTGAAACACAATATTTACTTCTCCTAGTGATTTAGATGAGCTGAAACAACGCATAACGATTGCTTCGGCTAGTTTCGATGCAGGTATGTTATACTGCGTTTGGGATGAACTAGACTAGGGTATCTGCTTGATGAGTGTCGTGTGACAGAAGGAACATGTACTGAACATTTGTGAGTTGCCGAAGTAAACTTGAAGAATTACTTTATAAAACAGTGTACAATAATTTCTGATAACTTTAATAGTTTTGTATTTATAAAACATTGAAAGTGTTTATTTCTTTTGTGTAGAATCGACGGAAATTCGGAAGGCGATTGTCTGCTAGCGTTTGCGTCAAGAGAGACAGATAGAGAGAGCAAGGCAGCGTACAACATTGCCACATCGTACTTCAAGCGCACGTGCAATACAAATAGCGCAGGAGACAATTTAAATTATCAAAAGACAATAATGACCTTAGCCGTTGATTACTGTAAGCATGACACCAAACAAACCCTCTTTCCTTTACTAACAATATTCTTTGCACTGTTCTCAATCCCACACGACATGCTTCTGCAGTCGTTTCTTGCGCGTTGGCAACGTTGCAACCAGTATCAAGATGGCCGGCAGCGTTCTGCTCGTCAACATTTTTAAAATAATTATACGCCTTAAACACTATTTTCCGCACCTGCATGTGCAGTACTTGTCTTTTTAAGGTTTCTTCTTCCATTTATTTATCTTACACACACACACACACACACACACACACACACACACACACACACACAGTAAATGTTAGTTTTACTTATTCAATGCATTGAAACACACGTGAACAAACGAACTCGGCAAGTACTTGTTATAGACTGATTCCGATTGGTTCTACTATACAAGCTTGTGACGTCACATACCAGAAATGCTACGTCGCATATAGCAGCTGATCGCCTTCCGAAATGCCGTCTAGGCTAATCTTGTATAATGAAATATAGATACTAGAAGCGTAATTTAAAGAAAACTTCAAAATTCATAATTCTCTGACATTAATCCATGCCATATGCATCAATATCTAACAGAGATGCATAGGAAACCAGTTACGACTGAATTGTACCTATTTTTAGAAAGTGAATTAGCGAACGTTAATCGAGGCCCTCGGCATTCCATTTTGTAGCGGTTTCTCATTATATGATGCGGTCCTTTTGTGCCATAACTAATTTACTATAAAATTACTTCAAAGGCAGCAGCTCACAAATGGCTTAACTAGTTCGTTACAGCGGTGAAGTCTCCGGCGCAGGTCGTACCAAACGTGACAGTGAATAGAAGAACCGAGTAATCCTCAACACGTTATGAAGCAAACCGTGATCCCACAGCGGGACTGGCATTGCCTTCGTCTTTCGCAGCAGTATCGCATTTACTATGCAATTCTTACGAATACTTCCGAATATTAATATTTATTTTAATCACAGGAAATGTAGTATTATTACTTTAAGGGGTTAGGTACAGCTTACAGCAGTAAATTTTGGAAATATTCAACATTTTTTTTCCTCTATTGTTGTATCTTGTGCAATAATGAAAATTAGTATTTGTAAAACACTGTCCTTCTGATATATAAAAAAATATTTGTACAATTAAAAAAATTATATATATATATATATATATATATATATATATATATATATATATATATATTTCAAAATTCAGTTCACTGGGCAGTGATGAAGCGTATCCCACATAACTCAAAACTATCCAAAATTCTGTGATGAAATGTTTTGTGTGTATTTATGTATGTCATATCTACAATATGATGCAAGATCATTTCTCTGCCTTTGATAGATTGTCTGGTAAAAAATAAATTCTTTTAAAAAAATATCACTATTTTCTTCTACCACAAAAAAAAATATTTATTAATGAATGTAGTTGAAGGAGCATGATATTGTAAACATGAGTTTCAGCAATAAAATAAAAGTGAGAGAACATGAAAAAGTTGACACGTTTATTAGTTATCACCGCACAGTGAACTGCCGCCATTTCAATTTTGGAAAAAAAAAATATATATATATATATATACATTTTTAAATAGTAGAAATATTTTTTTTTCTTATAGCAGAAGGACTGTGTTTTACACATACCGATTTCCATTACTGTACATGGTACAGTAATGTCGAATATTTCCAAAAATTTTACTGCTGTAAGTTGTACCTAATCGCTTAGTGTTCACTAACAGAAACACACTTCACTTACACAACACACTTCACTGACAAGACATAATACACTTCTTCACTGATACAACACTTCAAATAACAAAATATCAATTGCATCCTTTAAGTAGTGTGTACCGTCTATTAGTAAAGTCCTTCAGCCTATTTTTAAATACATTTTTGGTTATTGGTAAAGCCTTTAGTAAGTCTGCAGGTAAGATAAATTAATATTCTGAAAATGTCTTTACACCAATAAAGTTTATAATAATTTCCCAAAATTAGTACTTAATATACTTTTAGTGTAGGACTTGTACCTGAGTAGTTCCATGACCTCTTAGAGATGCTGGAGGAGCATTTCTGCAACACTGCTTCTGCCTGTTTATATAATGTGTTCTTTAAAGTAGACAAGACCTAGCAACGTTCTAATTTTTTCTATGCTTCGTGACAATTTTTAATATACTGTCAGTGATATCCTATTTCGAGACATGTTTCGTATATTTCTTAGTTTTTATTACATTGTCTTGTCGGCCGATTATGAATAATGTGGTTTTACTGAAGAAATTTAGGTACATCTTTTTAACGATGGATTATTTGAAATGTTGTTATTACACGAGTCTTCTATTTAATTTGCGTGTGTTCCATGCAGTTCCTTCTTCATTAGGGTACTTTTCTCCACTGACAGGTGGGCAGGTGAATTTATACTCTGATATATGACATTATTATTATTATTATTATTATTATTATTATTATTATTATTATTGTTATCATCATCATTATTATTAAACTAAAATTGAAATTTATTTTAAGCGTTATAATTTAAGGATTAGATCATATTATGAACTCTAAACCGAATGGATTGACCAGCAGCGAATGGAAGGACGCTATTAAGCTGACTGCCAATGTCTGCCCAGTACGCGCTCTACCAGGTAGGTCTCAGAATGGAACCCACTGCCGACATTGTCGGAGTGAGAAATAAACACTTGCTCACATTCTGGGAGCCTGTCCTCATGAAGAACTACTGAGGAATAGTCGTCACCACAAGATTCGATCCATCCTAGCATCGGCCCTACGAGGAAAAGACTACCAAGTAGAGGAGGAGGTCCATGGTTTGTCCACAAATGGATCTACAAGGCGCATTGACATCATCACTATCCCTACAAGATCAACAAGCGGATTCATAATTGATCTAACTGTAAGAATGGAAATGTATTAAAATCAACCTGCTGAGGTACATCAGGAAAAATGCGACATATACAACCCCACTATACCATATTATAAGGAAAAATATCATCTAACGTCGATCGAAGTTATTGGATTACTGATTGGGGCTAGAGGAACCATCACAAAAAGATTCGCGCATTTTTGTAAGCAGTTTGGTCTAGGACAAACTCTTGTCACTAAAGTATCTATGTCTGCAGTGAAGGGATCTATAAAAATCCTAAGAAATCATCTCTACAGTTATATAGATTGATCTCTTTGCTATGGCGATCTGCTCACTTAAGTTGGGTCTTGCAACCAGTGCTAAATAGACGACTGTGATCATCCAATAGCTAATAGATACTAGGACATTTTATGTTTCTTCTGGAATTAATTATGTTTTTTTTAGTCTTTTCCAATTATTTATAATTGTGCTATTTCTTATTCTTTTTCTTCTCCATTGTTTTATTTTTTTTTCCATTATAACAACAATTTTATGGTAAGCTTTGTCTTCTAGGCAGCCTTCATTTGGAGGAAACTGAATAAAATTTATTCGAAATAAATAAGAAAATACATATATTACATTAATCGAAGTCTGCACCGACTCCGTAAAACAAAATTGTCAAGTAACAACTAAGACTGAACATAAGAAAATATGAAAGAAAAAAGATAGTGGGTAGTAAAATTAATCTTGACATATTCATTAAATAAAAAAAGGATATTGGACACTATATAATTTAATTATGATTAATAGTAACATGTCACAAAGATAACAGGTACAATTAGCAACACCATACTGGCTGTATATATACAGATCACAACTTCCTCAAATGGTACAGTGTTACCAACTAACGGGTTTAAGATTTTAAACGAAGCACCACCGAGAGACCAGTAGGAAAGGGAAATATATGCAAGGATGATAACGATGAAAAATTATAAGCCACATTAAGAACCCCGTTAAAGCCAACACAGAAGGAACATAAAAGTATATAGATGAAATGAAGATAAGTAATCACTTCCCTTTCAGTAATCGAGCTTAGGACATCTAGATATGTACTGTATATGGAAACGCTACCACTATGACCCTATCACAGATTAAGCCTTTATTATTATTATTATTATTATTATTATTATTATTATTATTATTATTATTATTATTATTATTATTATTATTATTATTATTGTTATTATTATATTATTCTCGCTAACTTTTATATCATTTTGTTATTTATTAATTTACTTGATTCCATCCTTTCATTTTCAAATACAATTACTTTTAATGTCATTATGCTATGTAGTTTAGTCATCCATCTTATACCGTCCATTCATTGTCATTATAGTGGTTGTATTATAAACTTGCATATCTTTGTAATACTATTTTATATGATTCCATTCTTCATTTATGATTCCATTATTTCATTTGTAATTATCATCTTAATTAAGTGTCAATTTAATTATTGCTAATTTAATTATTTCTTTGCACTTTTATTGTAAATTATTGCTAATGTTTTTGTTATATTGTTTGTGCTGAACTGTAATTGGCCTCTGGCTGTTGTACAGCACATTAAATATAAGTAAATAAATAAATTATTATTATTATTATTATTATTATTATTATCATTATTATTGTTATTGTTATTATTATTTTCGTCTCATATTTGAGATGAAAGAAATTGTGAATCGTAGCAGAAATTCCTGCAGACTTCACTTTGTAAATTTTATACGAGATGATAAATAGACACAAGAAGAGACTTAGAGAAACATGAAGAAAAATAAGGCAAACAACTATACATTATGAAAGTACGGGCAACACAGTATTATTAAATCCACACCAGAGGTCTCACCAGTTTCATTACACAGGTTAAAAATACACATCTCTTTTTAATATAGGTCCGATGTCAAAATTTGTTCTTTACACCGAAGTTTCCAACCCGGAGCTCTGTAGACCGTGTAATTTAATTACGTGTACTGTGTATTTGAGTCATCATATAAATGTGTGTTCCGTGTAAACAAAATGAGATGTGATTCCACACATCATATTATTTGTAAAATATCTATGCATGAAACATATAATGTGAAAGAAATAACGAAATGAAAAATACTACAGGGAAGGTTTCTCAACCTGTGACAACACACAACAATTGGATCGTTACAGTATTTTGAGTGACTTCTGAAATGGAATGAATGAATGAATGAATGAATGAATGAATGAATAAATAAATAAATAAATAAGTGAATAAGTAAATAAGTAAATAAATAAATAAAGAAGTAAATAAATAAGTAAATAAATGAATAAATAAATAAATTAATAAATGGATAAATGGATAAATTAATAAATAAATAAATAGATAAATAGATAAATAAATAAATCCACAAATAAACAAAGAAATAAATAAACAAACAAATAAATAAATAAGTAAATAAAAACAGAAATATACATATAAATACATTAACTGATTAAATACTGTAGGCATGTATGTAGTTCTATTTATTATTTTCGATGCTGTGAATAAACAGTAGTCGTGGTATAGGTGATATCAACGGTCGTTTAAGGTCAGGCAATGATTGTAAATTTCGATTGTTCCTGGAGTATCAAAGTTTGTTAGTTCTCGATGTCAGATCTTAATTTATTGATATTGATATTGATATATTGATATATTTATTTCTACAACTCTTATTTGGTAATGGGTCGCCACCACATCTCTGTATTCGTGCTCCCCATTACCTTCTAATTACAATAAACTTTCATTGACGTGTGCAGTCATCTTTTTTACCTTTGTTACCTCTAGTACTATAATAAATACTCTCAATTTGCTTCCTAACCTCTCCCCTTAAAATTTTCCCTTCTTTCTAATGAATACCTCACCACTTTTATTGTTTACTTATATTTGAAGTACTTCCTATCGTCTAAAATTTCCCTAATTTTGAACTAACTTTTACTAACACTATTTAATCATACTCATTCACTTTCATCACTAATTTACAATCAGTTCTACCTCTCCTCACTTCTGTCATCACTCTTATCCCCTATTTCTCCATTAAACACGAATCACATGTTAATTTTGTTAAACTGTTCCCTTTCACCCCGATAAATTTTCCGTTTGCCACTATTTTTGTAAGTCAACTCAACATTAATTTGTAAACTTACATTAAAATACTTGCTGTCTTCCTATCATTTCAAATCTTGATTTATGTACTTATAGTTTTGTGTACAGTGTTCCACGTTACAAAAAATCTCACCGTTTGTTGGTCTACTCTAGTGTAAGGTCGGATTTATATAAAGATCTGACTTAATACATACAGCCGAGAAATAAGAAGGGTGAAAAATATTAAGCAATAGATGATTTTGTTACAATTGTGAGAGTATTTTTTTTTTGTAAATAAAAATTTTAAAATAGATATACGGCCCTAATGTACAGTCCCCATTTCGAATGAAGTAATTGGGTAGTCCTAATCTGGTTCATGCCTCTGATTGAGGTTAATGCTGATATGTACCGGTACATCTATTATCAGGCAGTACATCTCACTTGACGATATGTGTCATAAGAAGAACAATTCTTTGTATGCATCTGAAGTCTGAGTAGTGTACATGTAGCTAATCGGCGATGTAATGCAATGGAGGGGGAAAGGGATGGCCACCCTACCCCATTATCTCCTGGTCTAGTTGCCTCATAATTATGTCCTGGTCTAGTTGCCTAGTTGTTGGAATCATTTGTGAGGTTTAGACCTGCCTTTGGACAGTTGACTAAACAAAACAATCTGGTTCACAGATTACAAGAGCTATATTTCGGGACAGAAATCCTTAATTTTCTGAAAAAGTAGCGATTATCATGTAAACGATGGTTTGCAATCTTGTCCAAGCTTTTGCCAGTGAAACCAGCCTAAACGACGTGACTTATTTGGAGACAGTTTCTGCTTAAAAGACGGGAAACAACTTCCACATTAAAAGCAAGAAAATTAATTGCAGTAATCAATGCTTGGGAGTGAGTATAATTTATAACCACTCTCTGCAGTGATTTTCTATGTACGACATGTGAAAAATTATGTCCATTATAATATATGGGTGGTTTGCAGACGGGTTAACGCCTCTCACAGGATATAACGACGACTGTATGCGAAGAACAATGACAGCATTTGCTAACGCCATCGGTATGCAATGTGGTAGTAATTTTTCTCCGTTCCACTCATCGTTCATCATATGACGACGCAGAATTTCTGCACGGAAATATCATATGCACTTCGGTACATCGTAATAATATATGATATGCGAAAAATAATCACTTAGTGATTTAAGACGGCGCTTACTCCGTCGGATCCCGGCCACTTATAGTCACTCATAACGAGTGCACCTCTGCACATGTGTGGACATTGTGCCACTGTCATACATCTATGACGCAGTGCATCAGGGTAGGCCACTGAGGGAACCCAAGAGGTGGAACTTAAACTGAGAGGATTCAATCCGACATCGGGATGGGAATCCGGTGTGGCTTAATGGATACAGCGTCAGGACGTAGAGCTGAAAACCCGGGTTGAAATCCCGATGGCGGAGAGAATTTTTCTCCGCTCAACTCATCCTTCATCAAGGTAATTCATGTTTTCTGTTTTGTACCAAAAATATAGTCTCAAAACACTTTGACATTTAAATATGAAATTCAAAACTAAATGAACAGTATCTTAAATTTTTAATCAAAGAAAAAGTTAAGCATCTTCCCCCGATCCACTCTAATATTTCCTTCCAGTCCCTCAAAAGTCGTGATTGCCGTATTTACACCTACACATCACGTCTTACCAAGCCTGGCTAAACCTGTATTAAAGTGCTATGCGACCTGGAGAATGAGAAAAAATCATGAAAATCCCATCTATTGGTGTTCCTTATCTTCCTTTCTCGGTAGTCTTAGCTCAAGATAATATACGAGTTTTACCCGTCTCTATGGCAGAAGAAGACACTTCAGTAGCCGAGTATTTTATCACTATCTTCTCATTCCTCGAAATTGGGCTTGATATGCGTTGTGGAACAGAACAATATCGATAGCTGAAAATTTTTCCTAATTTAATTTTACTGTCTATTTTATATTAAACTTTCCTTAAAACACACCATAAATTTTAGTTCATAAAAATAAATAGGCCTATACATTGATGACATGAAGAAAACACTTCTACTATACCGGTTAAAACAAGCTTTCATTTCCTACCCTATTTATTTCTCGATGCAGTCGGTTGCTATGGAAACTTAAAACAAATAAACTGTTGAAATGCATGGTTGAAGGAATACTAGTTTTGTAACTGATGAATCAGTGTTCTGATTGCTACACACAGACTTTTTGCTGTGACATTTTTTTAAAGCTTGACTCCATAGAATAAACGGAACGTAAATTTCGCACACAAATTGTTGTCGGTTGACTTGAAGTTGCAATGCTCGTTGCTGAATCCGATGTTCTTGGGTTCAAACCGGGTCGAAGGCAATGAAATTAAAGGGCGATAAAATCATTAATATGGCTTCCTTCAGGAGTAAAGTAAAACTGTGGGTTCCGATTCGTTGAATTACATCACGTAAACGAATTCTGTCCCTGATAGAGGACTTCAAGTACAATTCGTAGGCCATTTGTCCTCGACGTTGGCTTTTGACAATGAATAATTTATGCAGTTAAATAAAACACTGAATGGAAGACATGAGAGGATTCCGGATCGAAGGCAATATAGAGCTACTTAGTCTTACATAAATTTAACATCATTAAATTTGTTAAGAGAAGGAAATACGTATTACAAGCGTGTATTTTACACTTCGTTTTTACCGGATCAAGAATTTTACGAAATAATAATGGCTTGATTATTTCATATTTCCACAGAGGCTGAAGTCACATGAATTTTGTGAATATTTTAAATCTCTAAATTTCTTCCTAAAACGTTTTCTATTCGATACCGTACCTTATTATTATTATTATTATTATTATTATTATTATTATTATTATTATTATTATTATTATTATTATTACACAGAAAAATAAATGATCTTATTCAAAATCATTCTTTGAAGTCCAGGGAAACGTGGCTTTGGAAAATAATTTGTGTAAACATCTTTAAGCTCTGAACATCTTTAAGCTCTAAAATACTGTATTTTCCTGATCGTCAAAGTTAGGGGTTGATACAACGGACCAGTTCTCCGCTTATCGAGAAAAAAAGTAAAATGATAAAAGGAACATTAAGGATGATGAAAATAAGACGAAAACTGCTAGGAGCATGCAATGTACAAGGGATAAAGATTAAAACAAAACAATTGAGATTGTTTGGTTATATGAAGAGGATGACAGAAGATAAATTGCCGAAGGTGTATGAATGGTTTTCAATGGGGAAAAGCAAAAGGGAAAGACCAGAATTTGAATGGACACAGAAATAATTAGGAGAATGAGAAAAAGGAGATTGGAAGATGGGGCACAATAATAATAATAATAATAATAATAATAATAATAATAATAATAATAATAATAATAATAATAATAATTTATTTATTTATTTAATCTGGCAGAGCTAAGGCCAGTAGGCCTTCTCTTCCGCCCAGCCAGACTCTAATTCTAATTGAATACAACTGCTCACATAGTTATTACATTAGTATCTAGACCATAAAACAACATGAAAGTAAATAATGAAACATCAAAATGGTGATAAATAATGAAATTTGGATAAGTAATGTTAGTGTGACAATAATAAACACTGGTAAGAAATAGTTTTAATAATTATAATAATAATAATAATAATAATAATAATAATAATAATAATAATGAAATAATTGTGATATATATAACCATTAAACATTGAGAAACCTTGAAACAGCTATTATTGTTAACAAGAATTGTTAGAAAAATATTTCGTTAGCCTATTCTTAAATTGGTTTGATGTCTGACGTAGGAGAACGGAGAAAGGCCATAGAATCCTGAAAATGGGTATAGGAATATGTCTTAGGACATTGTAAATCCTGATAATAAATAATAAATAAGTTGATTTAATTAGCCATAAGTACGTAAATAATTATTAATTTGTCTAACAAAAAGATACTAGGAAACACTCTTGAGTACATTATTTGTCATATGATCATATGTAGAAATATCTCGAAGAATTGTCGCTATTTTCTCTTTCCTTTTCAACCAAAAATTCAACAATTATTTAGGATAATAATTATATTTAATTTGCATTATTTCGAATTGATTTAATTCACAGATGTTAAAAATAATCGCTATACACGACACACCACAGTAATTAGAAATGCTAAAATCTGTATTTCTATAATCATTTTATTAATTTAAATATTTCTCACAGTCCACGATAATGTAGGTATTTTAGTAAGACACTGGATACTTATCATTTCAGAAACCCAAATACTTCACTGTAACAGATGGATAAATGGATGTGTAACTAAGAGATGAGGTATCTAGAATCTCATCTGAATTAAAGATCGTTTACTGATTCGGGAAACGTTCCCTTGGATCTCTTTCCTTCCAAGTATAGCCGTTGGAATATACCTCTGGCTTAACAAGCGGAAGTGCTCTCTGGCTTGACTCGTATCGACAGTTCGATCCCTGTACTTTCTGAAGATTTGGAATTCCAACATGAATACGAAATGAAATTCAGCTGCGAACTTTGCTAACCTAAGAACACAAGACTATCAGAAAGAGAAGAAACTTTGCTTTGAAATCCGCATATATTACAGAAGTAACAACTTAAGAAAAGAAAAGAAAGAAAAGTATGTGAACAGGGCGGACTTCGATTTATACTAAGAAATAAGTTACACATGTGAAATATAATCCTTACGCTAAGGGAAGAGCAGTACATAATATAGTTGTTCACCTGTATATTACCAAGGAAGTTCGGCCACAGTTCGAAATTGTTTTCAAATTGGTACAAATCTAACGAAAGAAAAATAAATGTCAGAAGTTCAAGGATAAAATTGCCTTGTACAATTTAACCACACACGAAACTTAAAAGGCCTAAACCTTACAAAAGGTGCTTGTGAAAATATGCGCTAAAGTGACTAACTTTGGCCTTATAAGTGAAAGTTAAAATGAAACAACAGCACAACATTATTTAAATGCTATAACGATAACAGTTTTTTCCTCTATCTCAAAGGTTTCAATTTCCTATTTTATTTCCTTACTCTCCCTTTGGAGGATTCTAATCGCACTCTCCTACCATCTTGTATCGTCCCCTTAATTAAAATAATTTCTTCTATCAGTCTGCTCGGCCCTCTAGAATTATGTATTCAAGATTTTTTATTTTAGAATCCGTCTGAATACGATATGTAACAATTCCCAACTTAAAGAAATTTCTAAAGTTTTTAAGGTATTGTTCCTTACTTTTGTATAAAATATACACATAAAATAAATTTAATATAATTTACTATACTTTGGAAATATTTCAGATCCTCTTCCATTCGACATACCGTAATGAATTGTTTAACATAATCTTTTAACTTCACACATTTTCGAACTTTCATAAAATAAATATTCTATAATATTTTCCTTCGCAAAATGTCTGAAACTGTAAAAATGCACGTAACGTTTTCTTAGAAGTTTCACAGATAACAAATTTTCCGCCAATTTTAAGCATAAGAAATCTTGTATTCACAATTTCAATTATGTTTTAAGATATGCACGCACAAAGATCTTCTTAATCTGCAATGTTGTACAGGTGTGACAAAGAGTGCATATACGTGACCTAGAGATTTTAGTAAGAATGTAACAAAATCTGTCGAGAATGAAGTTCCATTTTCCCTTAGTGAAGATTCCATCTGCTGATAATGCTAGAGTTGCAGTATTTAAGTAAAATGAATTAACAGAAAACAATGGTCCCTATCCTGAGTAAGGTTAATCCAGTCTTACCATCACATCCTATCTCCCTCAAATCTATTTTAATATTATCCTTCCATCTACGCCTTAGACTTCCCGAAGGTATTTTCCTTTCAGATCATCAAATTAACACTCTATATGAATTTATAGGTTCACCCATACGTGCTATATGCCCTGTCCATCTCAAACGTCTGGATTTAATGTCCCTAATTATGTTAGGTGAAGAATTCAATGCGTGCAGTTCTGCGTTATGTAACTTTCTTCATTTTCCTGTAACTTCATCCCACTTAGCTCCAAATATTTTCCTAAGCACCTTATTCTCAAACACCCTTGACCTCTGTTCCTCTCTCAAAGTGAGAGTCCAAGTTTGACAACCATAGGCCTACAGAACAATCAGTAATATAATTGTTTTATAAATTCTAACTTTCAGCCTTTTTAGAACAGACTGGATGATAGAAGCTTCTCCACCGAAAAATAACACTTTTTCCCATATTTATGCTGCGTTTAATTTCCTCCGGAGTATCATTTATATTTGGTACTGATGCTCCAAGATATTTGAATTCTTCCACATATAATAAATTCAATATAATTTACTTTACACTGTAAATATTTTATGTCCTATTTCATTCGCCATAACCACAGTGAATTGTTTAACATAATCTCTTTACTTCACACATTTTCGAACTTTCATTAAATAAATATTCTATAATATTTTCCTTCGCAAAATGTCTGATACTGTAAAAATGCACGTAACGTTTTCTTAGAAGTTTCACAGATAACAAATTTTCCGTCAATTTTAAGCATAAGAAATCTTGTAATCACAATTTCAATTATGTTTTAAAATATGCACGCACAAAGATCTTCTTAATCTGCGATGTTGTATAGGTGTGGCAAAGAGTGCCTATACGTGACCTAGAGATTTTACCATGAATGTAACAAAATCTGTCGAGAATGAAGTTCCATTTTCCCTTAGTCAAGATTCCATCTGCTGATAATGCTAGAGTTGCAGTATTTAAGTAAAATGAATTAACAGAAAACAATGGTCCCTATCCTGAATAAGGTTAATCCAGTCCTACCATCACATCCTATCTCCCTCAAATCTATTTTAATATTATCCTCCCATCTACGCCTTAGACTTCGCGAAGGTATTTTCCTTTCAGATCTTCAAATTAACACTCTATATGAATTTATAGGTTCACCCATGCGTGCTACATGCCCTGCCCATCTCAAACGTCTGGATTTAATGTCCCTAATTATGTTAGGTGAAGAATTCAATGCGTGCATTTCTGCGTTATGTAACTTTCTCCATTCTCCTGTAACTTCATCTCACTTTGCTCCAAATATTTTCCTAAGCACCTTATTCTCAAACACCCTTGACTTCTGTTCCTCTCTCAAAGTGAGAGTCCAAGTTTAACAATCATAGGCCTGCAGAAGAATCAGTAATATAATTGTTTTATAAATTCTTTTATAAATTGTAACTTTCAGCTTTTTTTAGAGCAGACTGGATGATAGAAGCTTCTCAACCGAATAATAACACCCTTTTCCCATATTTATTCTACGTTTAATTTCCTCCCGAGTATCATTTATATTTGTTACTGTTGCTCCAACATATTTGAATTTTTCCACCTCTTCAAAGAATAAATTTCCAATTTTTATATTTATATTACACAAAATAAATTTAATATAATTTACTTTACTCTGTAAATATTTTATTTCCTCTTTCATTCGTCTTAACCACAGTGAATTCTTCAACATAATCTCTTAACTTCACACATTTTCGAACTTTCATAAAATAACTATTCCATATTATCCTTCGCATATCATCTCAAACTGTAAAATGCACGTAACATTTTCATAGACTTAAAACTTTCACAGATAACTTTACAGACAATTTTAAGTATAAAACATCTAGTAGTCACAATTTCAATGAGATTCTCAAATATGCACGTACAACGTTCTTTTTAATCAGCTGTGCTGTATAGCTTAGGTATGCCGAAGAGTACTCATATGTGATCTCAGGGATTTTATCATAAATGTAACAGAATCTGTCAAGAATTAAGTTCAATTTTCCCCTATTCCATCTGCTGACAGTGCTAGAGCTGGAGTATATAAGTAAAACGAATTGAGTGAATCACTTCTTAATAGAAAAGAATGAAAATAGTCAAACGATTTCATAAAGCCATGTGTTTTATTAAAAAGTATAATATCACGGATCTACAAACAAACAAAAAGTGCAGGTACTGTATATGTGCAGGAATATTGTATGTACATATGCTACGATGAAAATTCTTAATATGCGAAGTGACTCAGCTCGTTCAATTTTGAAATGCAGACTGCTGGTTATTCCTGGTCACGGCAAAAGCCAACTTCAAATGGCCATCATTATGAAACCGGCGCAAACTAGAACGGGCGTGGGTGGAGATATAGTGGAAAGTTATCTGTTTGCATCTGGTCCGGGAAGAGATGGTTATCTCGTGCTTTGAAGCGAAAAGAATGTAAATTTATTCTGATAAAAATGCAGGAACCTATGCATAATACTCTGCACTTGTCGACATGAAAGGACGGAATTTTTGTACACAATCTCATGAACTCGCAAAATCAGAGTCACCATACGCTCATCCGAAAGACTCGTTTTGTTATGGAAAACAAAACGTTGTCACGCCCTATGCAACAGCATTTCACATTTAACAAAACTCTAAACGCATGTGATCCACAGCCAGCAACGAATATTTTGAGCATTTTATTTATAGGAATAATTTACATCTTTTGTATCGCACCACTGAACACATGGCTTCTATCATTATGAGTAATGTTGAGATAAATTAGCTGTATCAGGATAAGCTGTATAGGATAAAGCTTTGACATTTTTCAGACTAAGTAAACACTACCCCATTTAACTAGCTAAAACTCTATTTACAGGGAAGAGCGCTCCCCATCTCCTAGCTAAAACATTAGTGCAGGCATGTTAATTGATGCCCATAGGAGCAAGCGCGCGCTTTAGAGCCCAAGAGAGCCTAAGCGCTTTACAGCGGAAAGGAAAGAGACAGACGAAAGAGGTGGTATATGCCGCTTGGTCGAGCTATATTCAGGGATGGCCAGCATTGATTGAATGGATAAAGGGAAGAGTACTTCTGAAAACTGTATCCATGTTAATTTTTAGATTTGCCTGAGAAGTGTAAGTGCATTATAAGAATGTAAGTTTTAATTTTAATGCTCATTTTTCACAAGTTTGATTTTTTTTTTATTCAAAAGAAATATTTGCTCAACTTTTCGTATAGAAAAGTGAAATTTTCAGGTATAGGTCTATTTATTTAGTAGCCTTACAGAATGTTTTCGTAAATCTAATATACCGTATATACGTATTACTGAAGATGTATTGATAATTTTGAAAATATTCGCATGGAAAATGTGTGTAAAGAAATTAATTAACAAAGCAACTACTGTTACATCATAAGCAAAAGATACGTGCCCATGTGTTGTAAAAATGTCAGCTCTATAGCTTTAGCACATTTCGAGAAATTAATTTAATATTCTGATGATGGGAAGTTGCTCACAAATATCACCTTAAAAGCATAATGCGATAAGAGTTTTGTTATGTAATATTAGTTACACTTAAAACAGATACAGTACCTAGGTAACTTTGCTTTGTACTGTAATATTGTTTTGATTAGTTTATTGATTACTTTTGTAAGGCTAAAGATACCATCAATATAAATTCCAACTTATCATGTCATACTCAATCTCTTTCTTCGGAATATCACTTTCTTTATGAATGATGTGTTTCATCCACTTAATACAGTATAATATTACACTACTATGGAATTTAAGTGAATATTTCTTCTTAACTCTCTATTATGTTATTAATATTTAAAGCACAAGTGCAATATTAAGAAATCAGTGTTTGTATTTTTGTTTTACAGACAATATAGATATTAAACAGAAAGAAGCCATATAAAAATAACGACATAAAATTTCACGTTCCGTTTGAAGTTTGTGCACCACTGGTTTCTTAATCCAACAGGTTGCTTATTCATATACACACCCCTTCCTCTTTCCATACTTAGCGCTTGATGCCCGCGCACGACATCAAGGTCAGAAAAATGCGCTTGCTTTGACATCACTGGATTAGTGAATGGATAGTACAGCCGATAGAAACTGAATATACAGGGTGATTCAAAAGGATTTACCGTCCTTTACGGAGCATTTCCGAAGACATTCTAAGCAAAAAATGTCATATAAACATGGGCCCTGTTATCAATATTTACAGAGTTACGTTTCGTTATTGGAACGCATTGCTGTGAACGCATTTACTTGCCACCACTACCAATAATATTCCCTTGTAATTTCTATAGTGTGTCGTTCTTATAAAGAGAGTTGGAGATTTTTCCAATATATTTTTCTAAGTTTAGAACTGTACAAGTTACGTTTATAGGCTACTAGATTATGGTCGTCGTCCTTCCAGAATTTTACCTCCTGGAAATTTTATGTGCAGGAAAACTTGAAAGACAAGGTATAGAGAGGAAATTCCTCTAGTTGGAGCAACTGAAGGGCAATAGGAACTATTCGGAGGGAGATATCAATTTCAAAACGATGAGATTCGTCTTCTGAGCAACAATTTTATTCTTTAAGAAGTTTTCAAGAGTCCTTATGTGTGAATGTGGAGAATCTGAAGCAATATCTATGGTCTACATAAGTTCTGATATTACATCCTATGTTCTACTTGCCGGGCCGCACAGTCAGTGCTCTCGTGAAAGTGGTTTGGTCTGTCTGCAACGCAGGACCTGTTGATTGCGACTCATGAAGGAAATAATCACACTGTATTTTACAAAAAATAGATACATACTGATCAACATATGAATTCATCACCATGCACGCAACATTGACTCGAAAACAAAGGGCTTTCATGAAACTAATTTTGCACATGTGCGAAGTCCAATATATTCTGTTTTTACGCTCAAATCTGGATCGTCCGACTGCTAACTTTAATGCTTTCAAGAATGTTTCAAGCGAAAGTTATGGTTTTGTTCGTAAACAGAATAAAAGTGGCAGATATTTTCCAGAAAGCGGTAAGCTGTTTGTCTAGGTTCACGTTGTGCATTGTTATTAAAGTGAGAATGTATAAATGGTAAAAGGGAGTAATCATAAAGAGGTAATTCTGGTTTTGAGGACTGATGATTATGCTGAAAGTTTGAAAAAAAAAAACTGACAGTTTTATAGCTATGACGACTTACAAGTAAACTAGACTAGACTGCATTTCGGAAGGCGGTTAGCTGCTATATGCGCCGTAGCATTTCTGGTATGTGATGTCAAAGGCTTGTATAGTGGAACCAATCAGAATCAGTCTCTAACAAGTACTTTCCGAGTTCGTTTGTTCACATATGGGTGTTTCAATACATTGAATAAGTAAAACTAACATTTACTGTGTGTGTGCAAGATAAATAAATGGAAGAAGAGACTGTAAAAAGACGAGTATTGCACAAGCAGGCGTGGACAATAGTGTTTAAGTCGTATAATTATTTTAAAAACGTTGACGAGCAGAACGCTGCGGCCATCTTGATACTGGCTGCAACGTTGCAAACGCGCAACAAACGACTGCAGAAGCATGTGGTGTGGGATTGAGAACAGTGCAAAGAATATTGTTAGTGCAGGAAAGAGAGTTTGGTGTCATGCTTACAGTAATCAACGGCTAAGGTTATTATTGTCTTTTGATAATTTAAATTCTCTGCTGTGCTATTTCTATTGCACGTGCGCGTGAAGTACGATGTGGCAATGTTGTACCCTTCCTCGCTCTCTCTATCCCTCTCTCTCGACCCAAACGCTAGCAGAGTACCTCCTTCCGAATTGCCGTCGACTCTAAGTATCTGCAGAGTAGTAAGTTTTATTTCGATTTCTGCTGTCTTATAACAAGCAGTCGTCTAGAAAAAAAAATTATTTTTAATACATTTCTTTATACACGCTACTCTGCTCTTCAAATTGTATCACTGTCTAAACCAGCGCCGGGCATGAGAGCGGCTCCGTGTAGCCGGAGAGAGCTGCTCTCGCTCCTCAAGGTACTTCAATTCCAAGTCGGAGCAGAACGCTCACGCAGTGGCGGACTCACATTACAGCTACCTTCATACATTAATATAACAAGAGCCACGGTTGTTCTATTCATTCAGTCTGTCAGTACATAATAGTTTATAAGGATATCATATCAATCCATTGTACAGTACAGACTTTATAACACTCTTATTAATTTAATGAAATAAACTTCGCTCTAAACACATAAATACACATGCAGACACATATCATTAGACTATATGCACAATGCTTTAACAATTACATAATGGTATTAATAATATAAACATATGTAATAAAGGATTTAAATAAGAAATTTACTGTCCTTGTAAATTTAACGTTATATTATTGGCTAGGACCACACCGTACATGAGCCTGGCTGTTACGGTAGTGGCTAGAAACACTTTTGCTTTATAAATTTAATTTGTACTCACTAGCTAGCTTGTTACATAAATCAAATAAACACAATAACAAAATTAATAATAATAATTCTCTTACACCTTTTTTGTATGAATAAACTATTGTAACAAAATCGTACTTCTATAAATCTGAAATCAATAAATATTTGCTATTGAAACAACACTTTTTAAAACTCAATAACCAAAATAACTATGTGGTTATTTTCCGAGACTTATGGAAACATTTAATTTGCAGAAGTCGTTTAATGTTTGGAACAAATGAATTAGCCATGTCAAAATATAATTTAGGTTTTCGTTTGACATAAAGTTTCTCATGTGGGTGCATCATCAAAGTTCGCCATTCTACTGCAGAGTCAACCACTGCAATGACAGCGAGTGGCGTACAGTATGCATACGTCACACCGCTCGGGAGAAATGCTCTTTAAAGTAAAGAGCGCTCATTTCTCAGAATTACGTAATGTGCCCAGCCCTGGTCTAAACAATTCAGTGATGATGAACGTGAGCATTTAAGAAAAAAATATAAACATAATTGACGAATAGGTATAATGTGTTTAATATGAATTAAATCTTTGACAAACTACAGTCCATTTCACCATTATTCAGGGTTATCCCCTTCAAATGCACAAATAGCATACACACGTAATTAGCGAAATTATGATATTATTCAATTTGTTTCGTGGAATTACGTTCAGCAGGTTATTAAATACAATTAAACATGTTGCAAACAGTAGGAGCTTATTGCTCAGTTTTGGAGATCACGTGGTGTTAATGAATAATCGATATACATCCTCATTAGAATAAACGAAGCTAATTTAACAAAGATACTTTTAGTACTATTGTAAAAATCATAATCATCCTTTTAAACTGGGAGTGTCTTCACTATATTACCAAACGTTATCTTTCACGTAAATTCTACCACAAAAAAATGCACTATGTATGTTTTATTTTATGTTTTTATTATAATTCGTATTAAAGAGAAAGTACTGTGATACTGTAATTTTTGTACATTGTCAGAGCCCTTAACTTGAAGTTATTCGTCCCGATTCTACGAGCGTGGCTCATACAGGGTCCGGCAATACTATACCATTTAGTCGTCATGGAAAGGTGAAGCTGTGAACAACGTTCTTTTGCAAAACAACAACAGTTATGAGGCTACAAGACGTGAGTTTCGTCATATTGGGTGCTATTCATAGACATTTCGCTAGCTCGTGCTACGAGCGTGCTAAACTAGCCCCGGCTATTAAATGGTTACTTGTACGGGATTCTTATCATATAATATCGCTAACATTGGTTTATGAATACGAAAAACGTTAGTTCGCTGATCATCCACCGGAAGCCCGCGCTAAGAATGTGTATGAATACGGCCCTTTATTTTACGGTGATATGATCCTTTCCCAACTGCTCATTCGATTTACATTTTAATTTATTCAAAATTCAGGTGTTACATCAATCAAAACATCGCGATATTCTCAACCGATGGGTGTTTTCTGAGGAGATATTAAATCGTATGGATGAAGATGAAGATGAAGATGATGATGATGATGGAGACTTTACTGAAACTTAGTGGATGTCTGACTAAGCATATTTCCATATGAGTGGTTGTCACTTAAAGGACGTTATTTTCCAAAAAAAAAAATTAAATAAATAAATAAATAAATAAATAAATAAATAAATAAATAAATAAATAAATAAATAAATAAATAAATAAATAAATAAATAAATAAATAAAGTAGCAGAGTCTATGTATGTTATGATCTTACGTATACAATTTAAAAAAGTATATTCTTGAGTCAATAACCAACTATTTATAAATTACCCGTTCCTATGCCGGAATCTGTAGATGTCGCTAGTGCCGAAAAGCACAGACCACTTAGTTCGCCAGATACTACCCGGAGTGCACCACAGTCGGTCGGTATACTATATTACACTGACAATGGATAATAATAGAAAAATGTTATGTTTTATTTAGCCTAACGACGCTCGCAACTGCAGAGGTTATATCAGCGTCGCCGGATGTGCCGGAATTTTGTTCCACAGGAGTTCTTTTACATGCCAGTAAATCTACTGATATGAGCCTGTCGCATTTAAGAACACTTAAATGACATCGACCTGGCCCGGGATCGAACCCGTAACCTTGGGCATAGAAGGCCAGTGCTATAGCAACTCGCCAACCAGGTCGACTGAATAATAATAGAAAATATCTGGATGTCACAGGGTAACCGAATTACTCGAAGAGAAACCCCTATGTTGCCTGAACTACAGGTTGCCCAACACAATTTATTTACTCATAGTGAATCCGTCAAAATATGAACTCGGGATGTACACGTTTGTAGTATTCCTGCTACCGATATCTCACGATCTACTTAATTGAATTCACTCATATTCAGCGCCTTAGGGTCAATTTATATTAGATTTATGCATATGAGGAACAACATTAATTTTAGTAAAAAATTAATATGAATGTACCTGAAATAAAACGATGGCTTTCAGCTTCGATTATTGACAGACTGTTCTTTGTGAGTGTTTGTATTACGTTAAATTGACAAATGAGATGGGCGAGTTATATACGTACTGTAGTCAGTAAAACTTTTTTTTAAGAAATGAATTATTATATATGAAATTACATTTACATTTCATTTACTATTTATCCATGTCGAGTAGCCATTTCATGTAAATTTCAATAAAACTGATTACAGATATTTAAGTCATAAAATCTACTAAATCAGCCAATCACCATAATTTTGAGGTATAAAGAACGTATCTTATTTCTAATTCAGAAAACGACTTAACTTCTTACTTTGGTGTAGCCTATACTACAGAATTTTACTTAAGAAATTTTGGGTAAGAGTTCATCAAAATAAGTGGTAATGTCGATCACAACATGATAAATAAACATTCTCGTACATTAATATTTATAGTCTTCCTAATTAATAGGGGAGACTCGGGCAAAACGAATAACCCGGGCAAAGAGAATAATGCCTATTTCTTAGAAACGCCAACAGATAGCGCTTTCTGCTACGTTGGGGAAGAATCCCTACCAGATTTTGCTGCTGGAACTGACTTGTCGTCATTCTAACTAGTAACAGAAGAAGTCAGCGTGTGTTTTAAGAAAATTGACTGTTTTCTTAAAATATTTCAAGGTATGAGAAACATATGTGCAACATACAGTACTGCAGAAACTCTTTGTTATATGATAGTAATATATAGGCGATAGAATTAGTTCTAAAATGCCGTACTTACGAAGAAGATTATTGACGTTTATGTTTGTATAACCTTAAATGAAGGGCGAAGTGGCGTCTGCGGGCAAAGTGAATAGGGCAAAGCGGATAACTTATCCACTATATAAGTGTCAGCTGTATTTTTGTATATATTTGTCTATTGTAATAAAGCGTGTTAGATCATTTTACATAGTGGAGGCATTAAGTCACAGTAATTAAATCATAAATCGGTAACACTGTTCTTAATTTTTACTTAAAAAGATCGTAATGTGTTTTCAGATGGTTTAATTTTTCAAGAGGAAGACGGAGCAAGCCAAATGGTCGGAAGAAGACATGAAGAAAGCACATGAAGAAATAAAATCTTCCAATTAGTGATTCTGATATCTGGCCATACAACCATAATGTGTTTTTTGATTAAGAGTTTGCTCCAGATGAACTTACAGATCGCCCACTTGAGACAGAAATCAGTGGAACGACAGTCAACTCAGATTTAACAAATTCTGCGGTGCCAGCTTCTTCAGCGGCTGAAGAAACAGTTCATGCTCACTCAGAATCGACCACATCCTTGATGTCGGCATCTTCAGAGATTGACGAAATATTCAATACATCAATTACACTAATTAACATCGTGTTTATGTGTTGATTTATTTTTATTATCAGTGAATAGAAATTAAATAGAAAGGTGAAAATGTTATAGGGATATTCACTTTGCCCGGGTTAATTATTCGCATTGCCCGTGTACCCAGGCAAAGTGAATAATTAGCCGTATCTTCTTTCTCAAATCATATCACTTAGGTACGAGAGACGAATTGCTGTTTTGTAGATATGTGGACAACATGTGTCACAACCGAAGTCATGAAGTTTTTATTTCGGGAGCACAAAAATATAGCCTGTGGCATTGTTTATTCTTAGCTTATCCGCTTTGCCCGGGTTTCCCCTAGAAAAAGTATAAAATAGAATGCAATTTTCTGAGAACCATTGAATGACCTAATGAAGTAACAGAAAGTTGGTGGAATTGTAGCCTACCCTATATAAAACCTGCCCACACCACCTTTATTCAAATGGTATGAATTGTGTTTTCTTGAAAGGAATGGAGTTCAAAATTCAGTACAATATAGAACAACGTTTCAAAAGTTGATATCCACAGAAGCACAACATTCAACAAAGCAATTTACAGTCTCTGAGCGTGATGAATGAACGTGTGCAACAGAGATACAAACACAGCGATCGAATAATCGCGTGCTACGTTCTACGAACTGTCGCTTGAAAGAGATAATTGTCACGAACTTTATTTTAAGAGAAATACACCAGCTTCAACTTTGTAGCATTTTATACAATTTCGTAATCTACTGAAAAGGAAAGTTTTGGTCCCACATTTCAATAGAAATTCGTATAAAAATGTCAATTTATATTATACATCTGAACGAAGTCATACAGTGGCTTTTTTATTTCAATCTATGTTATTTATGGGTCCATTCGTCTTACAGAGTTTTCTCCAGTATATAGAAGCCTGGCCACTTTTTAGATTTAATCAGCAAAAATGAGCGGACACGAATAAATCTTAAGAAAAGGTAGCTGTTCAATAAAACATAACACGTTCCAAAAAGTCATAAAATAAGAAACACAACCAAGATATTTCACTCCCCTGAGAATATAATGAACATAGATAATCTGAAAATTACTATACATAGAATAATTTCATCATAATATACATAGCCGGAACAGTGTTATAATATCAATTTTTGTTTACCACCTGTGCTTATCTTAATATTTGGATTTATATGAACGTTTTCGACACTCGGTGTGTGTCATCTTCAGATATGGGGCCTATGTCATTGTGTGTTGTGAAGTCCTAGCTTCTTAATTATGTTGTGGGTTGTTCACTTGTGTATGGCCTACTATCAGGGACTGGAATGCTTTACCTGCAGACTTACTAAAGGCTTTACCAACAACCAAAAATGTATTTAAAAATAGGCTTAAGGACCTTACTAATAGACGGTAATTATACACAGTACTTAAAGGGTGTAAACGATATGTTGTTATTGAAGTGTTGTATCAGTGAAGAATTATGTTGTGTCAGTGAAGTGTGTTGTATCAGTGAAGAAGTATGTCGTGTCAGTGAAGTGTGCTGTGTAAGTGAAACGTGTTCCTGTCAGTGAAGCTGTATAGGTTATAGTGGCAGTGCAAAGTATTTGAACAGTGAAATGTTTTTGAAGTGTTAGTGAAATCAGGATAGAATCAGTGGAATGTGTCGTAGTTCCAGTGCAGTGAGTGAGTTGACAGCGAAATGAGTGTAATGTTGAAAGGTACTTGTGCAGATATGAACATATACTCGTGGATTTTAGTTCGATCTTAGTTTTAAGATACAAACTAGAATATTTCAAATGTTATTTTAAGTGATCGTTTCATTTAATTTAGTATATTCCCTGTTATTATTATTATTATTATTATTATTATTATTATTATTATTATTATTATTATTATTATTATTAATTATTAGTATTATCATTATTGTATTTTTAATTAATAAGTTTATTATTGTCATTATTGAGTGTAATTAGTTACCACTGCCACCGGGTATATACCCATTGCAGTGTGAATAAATACATACATGATTTCTTAGCAGTATGTGGTTGGTTACTGTGATTCTGTTAAGTTCTGTCTTTTGAAAAACCCGTATTGGACAATAAAATTATGTTAAAAACATTATAACACATAATTATAAACAAATAAAAAACAAATAAATATATACACTATAATTTTTTATTTGTTTATAATTATGTGTTATAATGTTTTTAACATAATTTTATTGTCCAATACGGGTTTTTCAAAAGATAGAACTTAACAGAATCACAGTAACCAACCACATACTGCTTATAGTAAACTAAGAAATCATGAAAGGCCATACACAAGTGAACAACCCACAACATAATTAAGAAGCTAGGACTTCACAACACACAATGACATAGGCCCCATATCTGAAGATGACACACACCGAATGTCGAAAAAGTTCATATAAATCCAAATATTAAGATAAGCACAGGTAGTAAACAAAAATTGATATTATAATACAGTGAGCTTATCGGCATCTCCAAAATGAAACCGGAACAGTGTTGGAATGTATTTTAATATTCTGATTAAAATCGCTGCAGTATGTAAGAGATAAAAAATGCCTACTGGATCGCATTCTGTAGAAAGGAACCAATCTACAAAAAGATTGTAATATCTCATTAGTGAAACAATTCCAAGGATATATATTTTTATCAAAGGTATATCCTATGTATAATATGCTTTTAGTTAAAACAATAAATATGTTGTTATATTTACTGTGAATTTATTTATTTACTCTTGTGGAGTTAAGGCCATCAGGCCTTCTCTTTCACACCACGAGCAATGCAATACAACTACAAGAAAAATTATTCTGCAATGTAATTAATCTACTGTAATAACGAGTGACAGAATGAATATGACATAAAAAAAACAACTGAACATACAAGTAAACATTGAAAATAATAAAAATTAGTCCAAAATATTATATGATGCAAAGAAAAAAGGAAAAGTAAAAACATGTACAACAAATACAGACATAAAATAAGTGACACTCAGCACCACTGAATTATTAACCAAGGGACAATAAGCTGTTATAGTCTTGTATTCTGGCACAAAGACAAAAGAAATGGTTAGTCTAACGAAACGAAATTATTGTGAAAATACTAGACAAAAACTTCGGCATAAATCTAGCAACCTCTCAGAAACGGATTGCGTCAGATAAAACATATTTTTCTAGTTTACTTTTAAACTGTGACAGTGTCCGGTAATCCTTCACGTCATTAGGTAACGAATTCCAGAGGCGAGGCAATGATACAGTATAGGAGGATGAGTATAGGAAAACTCTGTGACGAGGAATAGAAAGGAGAGATTGATGCTGATTTCGTGAAGTAGTTAGGAACTGAAATCGTGAAGACAAGTAGTTTGGAGAAGAGTTATGTGAAACTTTGTACAGAAGTAAAAGAGCATGCTCACGATAGCAGCTCAAGAGACTGTGTTACATGGTCAAATTTTCGAATATTACAGACGAATCTTATACATACGTACATTATGAACACGTACTTGCTTTTGACTTTAAAGTTCATTTCTCTCAGTTTAGGTACATGTGAGTTTGTTCCTTTCTGCAACATGTAGTCCATTATTGTTTTCATAATTGCTATGGCCATCACAAACTGAAGAGTTTGTATTCAAATAATGAATACATTAAATTCACTTCTACAACATATAGAGTAGGCCCATTAAGGACATAAGCTGCCAAAATTATGTACTGCACAAACCACTGAACGAAGAAGTTTAATAATAATAAATTCTTTCAATCTCGCACTTTCGTTGCAATAAATATTGATTAGGATAATAGAATAGATATCAGTCACTGATCTGATCAGTCATTTCACGTTAATCTTAGGCCTATTAATTTCAGAGCTGTAGGTCTATCTTGCAAAAACCCAAGCTGCGCAAAGAGTTCTCGATCAAATTCTAAAAACAGTTCTTACGACATATCTCGCCTCTGTAGGTTTGTCATCATCATTAAGGACGCTTAAAATGTATCGTGTATCGTCTAGAGATTGTAAGAATTTAGCATGAATTTTTCCAAATCCATCATTAGGCCTATCTGTCATGTAAATGGAAGCAACATCCTCATTTACTGATACGAGTTGTTAATAATGCCAAGAGTGATCAATGTTGTAAGATCTGTGACGTCGCTCGGGCAACTTTTTTAGTCGTGCAATGTTATTCTCTAAAAAGATAATTTTCTATCGAATGGAAAGAACTTTATTTCCGCTTTCAATCAAAGCGTCTCAAACTGTGGACGATGAACTTACGCTGTTACGCTGAGGTTCTTTTAACCGCCCATAGGCGTTGCCCTTCATTCATAATGGGAGGAAAGACATATATATATATATATATATATATATATATATATATATCTTTCCTCCCATAGCACAGTACGATGAATGAATAATGGAGCAATGAAGGATTAGGGGAAACGGAGGTATTAAGCGAAAACCTACCACCAAAAACAAATTCCAGTTGAACCCGTCGGACTCTAACCGGGGTTACCAACGTGAAAGTTCGATGCTTTAGCTGTGCTAACGACGAGCCTAAAAACGTAAGACTTACAAAACTACTGTTACGCAAAAAGAATACGTGAAATTGTACTTACACTTATGAATTGACGCACAAATACAACATTAAATCGGTTGTTTGAGAAACAACACATGTTCTTACAAGTTTTGTGAGAACTGTATAAAAAAATAATAATAAAAATCTGTCTGCACTACGAACGGAAAGTCGCATTTAGACATGAATGGAGAGTTGAATTTGGGCAGGAACGTAAATTTGTATTTGGACACGAACATATGCCTAAAGTAGCACTTAGGCGGCACGAATGTAGAGTGTTATTTCCCCGCGAACGTAAAGTTTTGTTCACGTACGAACGTAAAATTTTATTTATGTATGAACATAAAGTTGACTTTAATCACGAACGTAAAGTTGCATTTACGTACGAACGTAAACTTGCATTACGCACGAACGTAAAGTTGTACTTAAGTACGATCTTAAAAATGTACGTTCACATGCCAAAGTAGGCTATTACGCACGGTCGAATATCTCTATTTTATATAAACTCTCTTATATTTTTATATGTAAGCATACATATTTTTCTGACATCAGATCAAAATGTGGCTGGATTTGTATGGCACAGAATCTGCTTGATTTTAAGTCTCCCCGTAAGATTTGTATCAGTTATTTAAGGACACTGTAGCAACTGCAAGCTTACCTAGTTGCGTTGAAATTGCTAATAGCGAAATGATCTTTTAGGAAGATGTGACCAAGGATTCACAGTGAATTACCTGACATATACATTGTAGTTGGAGAAAGGATTGGAAAAAATCCAACCAGGTAATCAGCCAGGCGGCATTAAAACCCAATTCTCAGCGCATCTTAGATCACGAATCCAATTCGTTACCTCGAGCTATTCCTGTGTCTTCTATGTAAGATAATAGGCCTATACGACTTTACATTACAAAAGAACAACCATTAATGTTGTTGGAGGGGGAACTGCTATGCAAAACAGTGGCTTCCTAGTATAACGGTTTAGACTACAGTTACTAATTATTATCGATAAGCAGATAAAGAAGTATAGCATATCGTGAATGAAGCAGACACCATGGATGAAGAAAATTTCGCCTCTGTGTAGGAATGTGAGTTGCTTTAAATTCAAATTCAGAGTACGGGTAACAAACTGTTTTAACAAGAGAGGATACACACTGCCCCCTTGTGTGCGATTCGGTTATCTCTGTGAAGTAAAGGGTTCATAAGGGTCTCTTATTGTCTTGTTGAGTGGTAATTTATGCAACAATATTGTGGAAGATCGCACTTCGCGCGTTCCTTCTACAGTGACTTCTCCAAGGACAGATTTTATGATGTTCTCTATTACACCAATGTATAAAGCATAAGAGAAACTTTCACAGTTCTCATAACTCGGTGTAGACAGCTACGATTCAAAATAACGCTTTGTCTCAATTTGACGTTCAAGTTTAGAAATATAATTAAAGGTTGGTGTTAAGGCGAGGCGCTACTGAAATTCTAATTTTCCACAATTTTGGTTAAATCCATTTGAAATTGTGCAGAGCTACTGTGGTATTTAATTAAGCTACTGTGTTTTTTTTCAGATTTTTTGCATCAAGAGCTTGCATGTAATACAATAAATAATTACTTTCATTAGGTATTCATTAGTGAAGGTCAATTTTTTATTAAATAACGATAATTAACTAAAATTATTTTTGAAAGTTAATTAGTCCTATTATGGGATGTAACATTACATTTTCTCTAATGCTTGTACTTGAAGAGAAATAAATTAAATGAATTTGAAAACATTTAAAACTGCCGGGAAACATTTTTATATTTAAAGTATTAAATTCAATATCTCTGTTGTCTTTCAAAATATAGTAAATCCCATGCTTAGGTCCTTAGAGTTATCTTTGCTGAGCATGTCTAGAAATGTTAATAAAATTGGGTGAATTCTGTGGAGAATTCCATGAACACATGTACTGAGAAATGTTAAAAAAATGGTTCTGAGACAACTTATGTTAAAAGTTTTAATCACATGTACCTCATAAACTATCAATTTTGTTGAAATTTCCTTTCAGTGCACCATTTTTCATCTGTGTATACAATGTTAAATCTATAGATGCAATCTAAAGTACGGTACTGAAGCTTTGGTTTATGAAAAATAAAATCCTTCCTGTTTAAATTTAATAAGATGAAAAGTGTAATAGTGACGGAGCACTAGTGCCACACCTACCTGGCATTTAAATGCCCCTACTGCATGCAAGCATTTTTTAAAATGGCTAGAAATATTATTTAGAAGTGAGATATCGAAATGTAACTTTCACTTTTTGATTCTTCATGAAACCGTATTTTTTGGTGGCAAAATTAAAAAATCGAAAAATATGACCAAAATGGCCTTAAGAAAATAATACAATTTCTCGTTTACAAGTTTCATGACAAAATAGTTTTCTTACCCTTTTCGCTTATTTTCGTTTAACATTCGTTCAAAAGATATGTCAATGAGGTTAGAGGTCAGTAGGTATAAGGATTTTAAGTCTAATGACAGAAGGTCTAATTTTGTAAGTCTAATGACATTTTGTCTTTGGAACCAAGCCTAATACAACCTAGTCTAATTTACAAAAATGTCTAGTACTATATAGTTTAACTTGCAATGACGTCTAATACTATTATGCCTAAATTATAACAATAATACATATGTTACCTGTATATTATTGTTTATTACATATAAGTTATAACGCAGGAGTAAAATACAGTAAGCCTAATGTTGAAACAGTTGAGCAATGAAAATATAGATTAATCTTCATTTTCATCTTCAAGTACAGCATGGAATTTCAGGCTGTACCTCAAAGTTCTCAAGCACAGATCAATTTCTCCACCATCTTTATACTTCTGGTAACGTGTTACCATTCTCTCTACTTGTCTTTGATTAATTTCGTACGATTTCTTTACGGGATGCTGAACTCTTCCATGTCCTGCCGGGACACTGTATATTCTAAAAACTTCCATATGATAAGATAAAATATTTTTTTGCAATTTCGAGTGCCAGCCTTCAACACTATTTATAGTTCTTTGGAGTCCATTTAATACAAGATTAAACACATTCCACACTTTGTAGACGTGAATATTATCGAAGTCCTCTTTGGCGACACAAGTAGCATTGCAAGCGTCTCTGAGTGAACATCTCCAGTAGATCCTGTTGCTGGCTCTACTTCTCAATCTTAAGTGGCAGTCGAAATTATTATGAACAATAATTTTTTTACCTTTATGCTAATTAATATGTATTCATTTTGCTAAAAAGTTTCTGAAACTGACAAGATATTGTATTACTAAGAAAACGTATGTTCAGCATCGTAAAAATATCAATATTTTAGTAAGTATTGTTAAAATTATTTGATATTTATACATACATTTTATTTAGAAATTTAAACATTAGACGTAAATTTTATTTAGACATTTACACATTAAACGCAAATTTTATTTAGACATTAGACATTTTTCTTTTAGACCTGAGTTATTATTGGGCATTTTTATTAGATTTCATGTTTTATTAGACCTACTGCTCATTAGATCTGCTGTCCTTAGACGTAATGACGTGAAACCGTCTACGAATTCATTACATAATTTACTCGCTTAATTCTCCATTTTTAATTCTGGGACGAAAAACTGAGAGGAAAGAGCTACGAAGTGACTAATTAATATCGGGAATAAACTGGTCATAACCAACATAAATATTCATGTATTATTTAATACTAAATAACTATAAATATATATATATATATATATATATATATATATATATATATATATATATACACAGTATGCAACAAATATGAGAAATTATGGGCAGTTTTGAGGATTTTTTAAACTACAAAGAAAAGGGCTTAAGTTATAGAAGGTTTTTATATTTGGACATGGCATGCATTCATATATTTTTACATATTCCTCTGTATTATAATGAAAGTGCGAGGAACATAATGGGATTGTTATTATGAAACCTAAAGTATCGTATACGTAAGTCTCACATTTTCCTATACACCTACGCTATTGAAAAACTTTGTACATGACAGTAAAGTTAAAGAAATTGTTCGTTCATAATGTTAAGGATAATTTGTTTAGAAGGAAAGTTAATGAACGCGTGACTGTGTAAATAAACAGCGCAAGAAGTGCACGAACGTGATATGTTAAAGTAAGTTCCTGTGTGTAGGCTATACAAACATAATAGTCCGCAAAACAAACAAATTAGTAGGACGAGTAACATTGGACTGGTAAACATTGCCTGAAGCTCTTTTATTAGGAACAGGTTCCTCTCTTGTGACAAAAGATACACATGAGGATCTCCAGTTTTTTCCCCCATTTCGAAAGAAGCTAAGTTAAAGCTCTTAATCGAAATTAAGAATGTATCTGTTTCAACGAGGTCTGACCCCGTGAAATTCAGATATAATGGCAAACATAATAACTACTTTACTATCGATAACAGTCATTCAAGATTAGTTGCAACTGACGTGGTTTAGGTATAGCGAGCGAAAGTTACGCTCGAGCGTGGGCTCGAATACCGCTTGGGTCAAATTATGTTTGTTTTTTTTTTTCCGCGGTTTTCCCAACTGTAGGGCGGATATCAAATAATCCTATGTCGAATCCTCCGACTCACTTCACAAATATATCATCTCATTATTACAAATTATATTGACGCTAGAAACTACTTCAACTGATAAATTCTACACACTAAAACTGTGCTGATGGGGACATTTACACAAGGAGATGGACATATTCTACGCATTAATGAAACCTAATTGTATAAGTATGGCCTACGATAACAAATGGCCTGCATAATTATTTTGTGCGAGATCGTGCGTATTTGCTTGGTTTCCGCACAAAACCAATCCGCGGAAAGTCTAAAATTCCACATTCAGTATTCCCAACCTAACACACATAACAATTTCCCTCTTCTTACCGCTTAAGTGACATATTGATTTTACTGCTTTAGGCTTTTAACATATTATTTTTAGAGACGTTCAATATAGTAATAATTATAAATTGGAAACTTACCACTGCAATTTCACCTAAATTGCACTGTTAATTATTGTTTTTAAATATTTGCAAAAATTAAGTAAACTCTACAACTCCACTAAAGTTACTGCATTCGTGATGCAAGTAACATTAAGGAAGCCGTGAGAAAATCAACAAGATTCCAGACTCATCATAGACTGGGGGAAAAAAAGACAGACGTATATCACGGCCTGCTGGAGTATAGTAAACACAGAAAAAATTTTAAAGCAACAATGTTGAAGATAGATATTTTTGTTTTGCAAATTTGTCGTCATTGAACAGAAACCATGATGGAGATTTCATTGCAACTAATTAGAAATTCCTCTTTCAGGTATGTAATGAACGATCTTCGCACAAAATAATGTACGATACACGAGCGGTATGTTTTCTTTCAATGCTCGGAAATTAAAAAGCTCAAATATGTTTCGCTTTTTCAAACTTTTCCTCGAACATAAAACTTCAACATACCGCTCTTGTAACGAATATTACTATAAAAACTCATGTGTACGGTGCAGAACAATGTGTTAGAGTAGAGCAATGACAGGCAGATTCCTGCATTGCGTCCATGCATTGTGATAGACTAAGACGGTGTGCATAGGCTATTTTATGCACGAGAAACTGGTTCTCAGCCGAAGCGGTGCCATAACACGTGAGGATTGGTTAAGAATTAGCGGGTTCTTTGGATAAAGCAATCAAAGTGAATTTTTGTTAGTAGTTATTTTACGACGCTTTATCAACATCTCAGTTATTTAGCATCTGAATGAGATGAAGGTGATAATGCCGATGAAATGAGTCCGAGATCCAGCACCGAAAGTTACCCAGCATTCGCTCGTATTGGGTTGAGGTAAAACCCCGGAAAAAACCTCAACCAGGCAACTTACGCCGACCGGGAACCGAACCCGGGCCACCTGGTCAAAGTGAAATAAATCATGTGTAAATGAAATTTTTAGACTTACAGTTAGACTTTTTTCTTTAAATTTAAATATCTTAACCGGATCTAAAAATCTCAGCAAACTTAAAAGAAGACAAAGTAAAGAATTTCTTCTCTGAAGAAGAAATTAAAATTAAAGCAAATGTTTTTTTCTAGAATAGACATGTAATAATGCATATCATATAGGCTACACGGTATATATAAGTTTGTATATACGAAGAACATTCAGAAGGGCTTCACGATCCACTCATTTGATAACACTATATGGAATAATATGGTATGTTTTATAATATCAATCTAAATGGTATTTTCTAACAGTGATAATAACTATATCACAAACTAAATACTGTGCCCCATTTTCAACTTCCGAAAGTAATCATTTTCCCACAGGGGATTAAATTGAGACTGTAACTAGCTCACAAAGCTCTGTTTATATATAATATTGATTAATTACATATTTTAATTCGTTTTTTAAATACTACAATCGATATTTTCCGATCACTAACTTCAGCAACGCAAGAAAGTCAAGAGCGCTTAGAGGTTAGGCAATCTTGAGAACAATGTACACGAGTTTTTTTTGCTCAGTACATGCGGTACAAATGCACATGAATGCCCATCTCTGGGGTAGAAAATATCATCTCACTCGCAGCTAGTAACGGATCAAGCAGTGATTTAACTCCCATGCATGGGTCAAATGTGACATTAATACAGTGTCTTGAAATAATCGGTTAAGAATGATTAGTTAAAGCCGTGTTTCAACATTTTCCTCAACGCTAGAGGAAAATAACTTCATGCAGGTTAATGATAAATTTCACAAAACTCCCTACGTAAGTAGTACTACATTTCTATGTGCATTTCGCACGCAACTCATAACAATCTGATTATTCTAAAATTACGCAACTCTTTGGTGGAATATTTGAACATCAAAATTTATATCAGTAAATATTCTGAACGAATAGTGTTTTAAATAAATGTATTAAATATTGATAAAATCATTTTTGTAAGATTTAAATCATCCTAAGTATCTATTATATGTGATATATACCTAAATGTTACCAGAAGGTGACATCACAGTCTAGTATATACAGTCACGAAGCTTGAGTTGTGAGGGTGCTAAGAACAATAGACTGTGCTGGTACTATTTCGCATTGTCTGCAATGAGGCGATATTAGCGATCCTAGTGGTCAGCAACTATCTATGGATGAATATTTACTACGTATTGAGCTTCGTGACTGTATATACTGGGTGTTTAGTTCAAAATGTGTCATGGCTCGCTGTATGTCGTCATGTGGCTAGCCGATGAGCCTAGAGAATTCAATCTTCCTACACTTCCGCAGAGGCGTATTACCTAAATGCTAGAGAAGTTGCCTAGCAAGTACGGCGTTCATTCTGAAGAGTACACTACTTATCGATACGTACGGTAACGCCAGTAGTGGCAAGAATGTGAACTGTTTGGAAACACGTACTGAAGTGAGATTTTTCTTACTGTCGGGATATGGGGAGAGGGTTAAGACGATTACTTACGTATTTGTTGACATTAACTTGGACGGCCAACATGGACACGAGCATTTTGATTTGTGTTGTGGAATGTTGCCGTACGCAATCAATGATAACAAATACCCTGCGTACGACTTGCCCGCGCAAAACACAGTTCGAAAGAGGTTATGGTAGCACACAGACTTTACAGACCGCCATCTGTTGCTACGACATTCAAGTTATACCGTACACGTTCTCAATTTCATATTGAACGCCTTGATTAATAGGCAACTTCTCTGACATAAAAGCTGAAACTCGCTTCAAATCGCTGACTCACAACAGTGACGTCATGACACACTTTGAAATGAACACCCAATATTAGACTGTGGTGATACGATGCTTTGCTTTTCAGTAGCTAATCTGATAAATATGTCCCTATATTACAGCCTGTAGACTATAATTTTCTTTTACGTATACGACAGAGTACTTCATTTTCTGTCCGCACGCAACCATTATTTATGGACAAATGTTTTTATCTAACATATACATGACTAATCTAATTTTTTCCCAGCAGAATCTAGTACTGGCTAGTCTAAAGAACGAAGAGTTAGAGACAGAATACAATGGAGTTCCGCGATTTCAACGAGTTAAGTACATAGAAGCGGTAGTTCAATTGTCACTGCTGTCACAACAACTTTCCTTCCTTTTCAAGAACTTCACACACTAAAAACCCGGAGCCATAGAATAAAGTTGTCTTCTATTCACAAATCGAAATACCACAGTAGTTAGTAGTGACAGATACAGTCACACGTCCGCAAGCAACAGTGTTGAAATTTCTTCAGAGAAAGATCTATTGTAAGTCGTTACAAGTTGCCCAAAAAAGTTGTAATACCGAACGAAAAATTTAAAGAAATTAATTAATTCAATACAAATAAATAACAACATTACTCCCGAATTTCTCATTATTCGAGGACACAGATATTTGGCGGAACTGAAACAATGTGTACGCAGTACGACGTCGGAGTTCCATAATGATAAGACTGGACAACACACAGAAAATGTACCAAGATGAAAGCCTGAATAATATGGAATACTTTACTATAACTATGATGTATTAACGTACACTACATTACGGTTACTAGACAACCCCGTTTTCCGGGCACAGTCCCAGAATTTTTCTTTTTGTCCCCGAACAAAATTCGTCCTCGGAATGTTCCCTAATTAAATAATTTGTCTCTAGATATCCCCGGATTTTAAGTGTTAATTATTATAATTTTATTAAAATGCTGTTGAATATCTCTGTTGCGTTTGGTATTCATTCATATTTATGAAATGTATATTGCTGAAATGTCCTCCAGAAAGAGAAAAATTTGAAGAGACATTCCATATTTTTTTTCTCAATGTAGATTAAATAATTTACTTTATGATATTTATGGCTTGAAGAAATATGTAACTTCAGAGAAAATAGCAAAGTGAATAAAAGAAAATTACTTTTCGTTCAAAATGGAGTGCAATTTTTTTATTTTCTCTGAGAAAATGATTTTCTATGTGCAATTTCAGAAGTTGATCGAAATATTCCGCATTTTCCTGGAAATAATGTTGTGGAGATCCAAAAAAATCCAGAATGGCTTAGAAAATGTTCGCGCCATGCTTACTATTTTAATCAACTCCAATATGACCTGTCAGGAACTTGGTGTGAAATTGGGATCCATTCTTCTGAAAATACCACCAATTTAAAGTATTTAAGTAGAATGGACATTTTTAATGTGTAAATAGAAGGGTATTTTAATTATTTAAGATGTGTAAAACAAAAGATCTGTAAGTGAATTGCAAACTACCAGAAATTAAAGGTAGCTTTTCATATATCGATGTCTGTCCCCGGAAATAGTGAAAAGAAACTGGTAATCTTACACTACATGCTCTAATACTTTACTTGATTTTAACTAGTAATCACATGATCTGCTTGTGGTGAAGTATATACAGAGTGAAAGGGAACCTATTACATTTCCAGAGGTAATAGATAAAGTCAATGCGAACAAGTTTTGTCAAATACGTTTTTTGATAGATCCAATACGATATGTGCCGTGTTACAACGCAGCAAAGACTAGCAGTGGTCCTTGAGGTCATTGCTCCTAAGTGGAGGTGAGTGTGACTCCAGTTATCCACTCCGCAAGATTTAGAGAGGAGAATGTAAACAAAAACGTCTCATGGGATACATTTCATCAAATTACTGTGGATAATAACACTTTACGTAACACTACTGTAAACTTAATTTCTTTTCTAACTAATTTATTTTTAATTCCTTCAAATTTATTAACTGAAATGGAGATTTAGTTAATTACAGAATGTTTTCGTAATAATGTGTTAATGATGTTTGTAATAATGGTGGTTATGATGGTGATAAAGTAACATTTTTGCGTTTTTGCGACATTGGAGGTTATAATAACAATTGTGATAGAGATGAAAGCCATAACGACAATTGTGATGGATATGCAAATGATAACCTTACTGTAATGACTATGATGTTGATAATGACAATTGTGATTTCGATCATAATGATAGCAATCATGACGATGATGGAACTGATAATTTTGATGACAATGATGACCATAATTATTATACTGACAATTATGATGAATGATATCTTATGAAAAGCAAATTTTGTATAATCAGTTACTTTTGGATGTAATTATAAAACTTTATAATGTATACTTAATAACTGTGATTTTCTTAAAATTTCTTCAGTTCAATGTAAAAAGAACAGAATTACATCATAGGCAACCTTTTGTTATTCCAATTCCAAGAACTGTTTTCTTCAAGAACTCTCCATTGTTCGTTATATGTAATACTTACAACTCTCTGTCTTTAAACTGTGATTCAGTTAGATTTCAGTTTGTCAATTAAAAATTTTTATACAATTTTAAAAAGAACTATATTTCCTTAGGTACTTAAATTATGAATAAGTGTATTATGTTTTTCCTCCAATTTTGAAATTTATTTTATTTTTTTTGTTATTTTACGACGCAGTATCAACATCTGAGGTTATTTAGCGTCTGAATGATATGAAGGTGATAATGGCAGTGAAATGAGTCCGGGGTCCAACACCGAAAGTTATCCAGCATTTGCTCATATTTGGGTTTAGGAAAAACCCCGGAAAAAACCTCAACCAGGTACCTTGCCCCGACCAGAATTCGAACCCAAGCCACCTGGTTTCGCTGCCACACGCGCTGACCGTTACTGCACAGGTGTGGACAATTTTAAAATAAATTTGCATTATTATATTGACATTTAGCACTAATATTAACTGCAACATTATATCCTAGCATCTATTATCTATCCTTCTTTCTTTCTTTTGTCTTACTTGTTTTTTTTTCCACTATTATGTATTTTGTATATAAATTGTATCAATGTAAGCCACCTATTTATTGGAAGCTTGTTTCTGTTTGTGTTGAAGTTCAAATAAACAAACGAACAAATATATATATATATATATATATATATATATATATATATAAATAAATAAATTATGGTTATAATAAATATTCTGATTATAATATTGGTGATATTGGCGATTATGGAACAATAACGGTAATGATGATAATAAGATGATGATTATGATTGCGACAATTATGATTGCAATAGCTCGTAGGCTGTCAACTGAATTATTAAAATTTAAAATAAACCTATTTTTAAAATAAGCAGCAGACGATAGCAATATCAACATGCATGTTTCTTCCATTAGGTTATTATAGCATATTAAAATGCAGTGTAATTCGTTTTATATTTGTATGTTGAAACAGCGAGGCCGACTCATTACATGATGGCACGGCACTGCATACAAGTAGTTCGCAGGCGGTCGTTGAATCCACCTCTAACGAGGCCAGTTCTGACAGTTCTCACAACGTCATCAGAATGCTCATTCCACTGTTCGCTACACACACTGCCTACTCCAATCAGTCGCTGTCAATCAAGCCCTCAAACAAAGCGCAGCGCTCCCTGCGATGATTCTGAGGCTTCGTAAGGGCTCTGCTTTTATATTCCTGATTAAACACATGTGACGTTAGTCAGGGGCCAATTCATCTGCTTTTCTATGCCTTATACATTTAAAATCTCTACAGATCTCGTTAGAACGTGACAAGACTATCTTTCTGTATAATTTATCGGGATTATTCCGTTACCCTTCTAATATGTAACGGATTTCCTATAACGATTCTTTTTGGTGATTTAACAATTAAATTCATTGTCTAGACTTGAGCTTCGGTTTACTACGCCGGTAACACAAGTTCGAATTTCGGCGAGCCCAGATTGAATTTGTGGTGGACTTATTACATTATTATAGCTTGCTGATTTCTCTAACCCAAAACACACTGGACCATAAAGCTTGATATCCAGGCTGAAGGACAGAAGGACAGTGCCACATCCTCAAGCTAAAATACCTGACACCAATATTAAAGCGTATCTATCCAATACTTTAGGAGCACTTAATATGACTACGTTGATACTTAAAAAGAGAAACAAGACTATACCAGAAACCGAAAGTAACTACGGCACCAACTATGTGACGTGGGGAGTAATATTCAATCCCTCAGATCTAGGTTTAAATCGGGGATAGGGAAATTTGAAGTGCAAAGGGAGTTTACAGTGTCTGTGTTACATTCAAGGAATTCACCTTGCAAATCTTCATTAGTTTTTGTAATCCCGAATCCTTACTTATTTACCAATAGCTTTTAAGGAATACGCAGGTTCATTGCCGCCCTTACATAAGCCCGCAATCGGTCCCTATCCTGTGCAAGATTAATCCATTCTCTATCATCATATCCCACCTCCCTCAAATCCATTTTAATATTATCCTCCTATCTACGTCTAGGCCTCCCCAAAGATCTTTTTCCCTCTGGTCTCCCAACTAACACTCTATAAGCATTTCTGGATTCGCCCATACGTGCTACATGTCCTGCCCATCTCAAACGTCTGAATTTAATGTTCCTAATTATGTCAGGTGAAGAATACAATGCGTGCAGTTCTGTGTTGTGTAACTTTCTCCATTCTCCTGTAACTTCATTCCTCTGAGCCCCAAATATTTTCCTAAGAACCTTATTCTCAATCACCCTTAATCTCTGTTCCTCTCTCAAAGTGAGAGTCCAAGTTTCACAACCATATAGAGCAACCGGTAATATAACTGTTTTATAAATTCTAACTTTCAGATTTTTTGGCAGCAGACTAGATGACAAAAGCTTCTCAACCGAATAATAACACGCATTTCCCATATTTATTCTGTGTTTAATTTCCTCCTGAGTGTCATTTATATTTGTTACTGTTGCTCCAAGATATTTGAATTTTTCCACCTCTTCTAAGGATAAACCTCCATTTTTTGTTTTCATTTCGTACAATATTCTGGTCACGAGACATAATCAAATACTTTGTATTTTTCGGGATTTACTTCCAAACCTATCGCTTTAGTTGCTTCAAGTAAAAAATCCGGACTCCTAAAAAGAGAAATTCTGAAACTTTTTTTAACTTAATTTTATTCGAGTTGAATATGAGTATAATTTTATCAGATTATTTAGAAATATTTAAAAATACCAGAGAAGTTACAATTGCATTGGATGTTTCAGAGTGAACTTAAAAAAAAAACAGCAAAAATAAAAATGATAATAAAGAAAATATCTAAGCTAGAAGCAAGTACTTCTAATTATGTCGAACCAATGCTAACATTGGCAACAGCAATTAACTCGTTCGGCTGTCATTTTCAAAATTTATAACTCTTAAACGTTAATATCGTTGCTGTTTTTGCTGTTATACTTTAGTTCAGTATATAAATAAACATTATAAACAATGTCCACCAACAATGACTATTTTGATATTTTTCAACTTTTCAATCTTGTTTATGTTATTGAATTAATTTGAGTTTAACTGTAATGTTATCATGCTGTCACTGTTAATGGGATGAGTTAAAATCTTGTTATTTAATAAATATTGAATTGCAATGTGCATTAAGTTTATATTGAATACATTTATCTTGTTATTTTATCATCAAATACATCCTCATTTCATTTGGTTACCCTGAGTGTTTTCACTGCTGGGTTAAAGCTAGCGATACTATGATTACCTTGTCCAGCGTACTTCCTGTACTTATATCGTGAGAATAATAATTTGTGGTACGTAGAGTGCCATAAATTAATGGCGGAAAGGTTGTAAAAAAATCGCAGTGTACAGCTCATGCATTTTGTCAAGACACTTACGATGCGCAGTAGGGGAACAACGTTTCTGTGGAGGAGATAGGAGTAGAAAGGAAGGTCTGGCTTGTGTCTACCAAGTTCAATGCAAAGGCTAACCCATTCCCCTATAATTCGTAAGTGGACTCATCCGACCTTGTGCGCAGCTCTGTAAGAAGACTGGGGGACATAATGTATGAGCTGTAATTTTTAGAGAAAGAACATGAAAGATAGATTGGCAAATAAGTACTATTGTAGTGGAGACAAACTCACAGTCTTCATACACAGCTTCATCGTTATAATTCTCTAAGATTCTACAACGAATTATCAGTTTCGGCACACAAAATGAAATAAATCGCCATTTTCAAAGGTTTTCCTGATTTTCTCTTTCCTCCAGATCGGTAATTCAAAATTTCTAGAGCGATTTTCTTGTCGTCCATTCTGAGTACATAGCCTAAACTCAGTACATCTCATAGTGTAATGACAAATCGAATATATTTTAAATAACTTACAGTATATCGACTTATATCTGCGAACAGAAAGATCTGATTTGTACAGGCCCGGGAACAAAATTTGGGCCACCTGAATTTTCCAAGTTCCAGTTACAACATACAGCGCATGCTCAGTAAGGAAAATTCAGTTGGCCCAAATCTTGTTTTTGGATCTGTACAAGAGATGCCCACTGAACAGGCTCGTGGTCTGCCGCGCCCGCGGAACGGCAGCGAACATTAACTAGGGTTCCGTGTATTTCCCACTGAGGCCTATTATCCCATTTGTCTCGATAGGGATTTCGGCTTGATGCTAGCAGATCCAGTGTTGCATGGTGTTCTCAACTTTTAATCCTATCAATGATGCTATCCTAGTTCGCTCTACGTATTTCATCCGCAAATTTTATTGCAAAAAGCTAATGGTAACATCCCAAGCCACAGGAACTGTAGGTCTGTTGCAATTATTTCCACAATAACAGACATGGATTCTATTTCCATATTTCATTGTTTCATAATAATAACTTAACTCGTAATTGGGGGCTGGATGAAATATATACTAAAATAGAATAAACCTGAATTTTGCGTATTTTTACAATAAACATCCAAATTAATCTTCTTGTCCTTTTAGTTGGTTATTTAACGACGCTATATCAACTACGATTTGGGGCTAAGAGGGATGAAGTTACAGGAGAATGGAGAAAGTTACACAACGCAGAGCTGCACGCATTGTATTCTTCACCTGACATAATTAGGAACGTAAAATCCAGACGCTTGAGATGGGCAGGGCATGTAGCACGTATAGGCGAATCCAGAAATGCATATAGAGTGTTAGTTGGGAGGTCGGCGGGAAAAAGATCTTTGGGGAGGCCGAGACGTAGATGGGAAGATAATATTAAAATGGATTTGAGGGACGTGGGATATGATGGTAGAGACTGGATTAATCTTGCTCAGGATAAGGATCAATGGAGGGCTTATGTGAGGGCGGCAATAAACCTCCGAGTTCCTTAAAAGCCAATAAGTAAGTAAGTATCAACTACGAGATTATAGAGCGTCGATGAGATTGGTGATAGTGAGATGGTATTTGGCGAGATGAGGCCGAGGATTCGCCATAAATTACCTGGCATTCACCTTACGGTTGGGAAAAACCTCGGAAAAAACCCAACTAGGTAATCAGACCAAGCCGGGATCGAACCCGAGTCCGAGCGCAACTTCAGACCGGCAAGCAAGCGCCTTAACCGACTGAGCCACGCCGGTCTCTTTTTGTTAAATTATTGTTACGCCCTAAGAGATTATACTAATTCTAGCCATATTATAACGGAGCAGTATAATATACTTTATTTCAACATTTAAATAAAACAGAATAAACGCAAATGGTTGGACCAATACAATAAAAGAATTAATGACACCAGATTATCGATAAATTCTACCAATAAAGATCGTAGTGAAGATCTAAATTGCAATAGAAAAAACAATTCTTCTGAGGTGTAATAGGCCGTAATGGTTTACATTCATGATGATGATAATCATCGTGATTATGAATTATATTTATTATTTTAGGATCATTTTACTAATAAATAACGAATGCTAAAAACATCCAATCAATATTTTAAGATAATTTGTTTCACAGAGACAGGTAGCCGGAATACAGATTCCAATTAATTAATTTCATGCAATGATTTAGCTTTTTTACTTACGTTTGAATTTTTTTTCCCAAGTGTGAAGTAATACAAATTTGTGAAATATTCATCCCTTTCTAACAACAACCTTAAAAATTAAAAAAAAAAAAAAATGACCAAAATAGTGTGTTAATATAAAGTAAACAACATGCGTAGTTAAACTTCATACATTCATTTCATTCGGTGTTTTCTGCCAAACGGCAGGTCTTTCACTGCTAACTCAGCATTCTCCAATCTTTCCTATTTTCTGCCTTCCTTTTAATCTCCACGATCCATATAGGCCTATCTTAATGTCGCCTGTTATGTGATTATTTTCTTCTGCCCCAAATTTTTCTCCCGTTCACTATTCCTTGCAGTGCACCCTTCAGTAGTCAGTTTTTTTCTCAGCCAGTGACCCAACCAAATCCTTTTTTTTTTTCTCCCAGATCAGTTTCAACATTTTTTCTTTTTTTCACTGTAGTAATGTCCATGTTTCTGCCCTCATACAACGCCACACTCCATACAGAGCACTTCACTAGTCTCTTCTTACGTTAGTTCTTTTTTCAGAGGTCCGCAGAAGATGCTTCTTTTTATATTAAAAACTCTCTTTGCCATTGCTATCCTTCTTTTGACTTCCTACCAGCAGTTCATGTTACTACTTACAGTATACCCAAGTATTTAAAGCTGTCCACTTATTCTACAGCAAAATTTAATTTTACGGTGTACAATATTGAGTTAAAATTATGAACTTAATTTTATTACCAGTATTATAGACCTATACGATACGATTTATTATGACAATGGAATTAATATTACGTTCTTTTTAATTATGATGCACTACTTTATATAACAATTGGTTTATAACCGTTGAACAAAACACTAACCTATAACCTACAATCAAAATACCGTATTACTCGACCAAGGCGAGTGGAGCCGAGGCGTAATGTGAACTATCGCGATCCGGTATTACGAACGCAGGAGCAGTAGCGCCACGGTTCCGGGCTGCAGGACTCCACTGGCTTTGGTCGAGTAATATCTAGTACAACTGGTTATGACAGAATATAAATAATAATGAAGAAGGTTACAAGATTTTAAAAAATCCCGAATTTGCCCAAAATTGTAAAAAAGAAATTATCGCTATCCCTCCAAGTTTCTCAAATTCCCGTTTTGCGGTATTTCTCCCGCCATCTGACAACTCTGCTTTGAAGCAGGCTATTTACCGGTATTAACAACAATGTCTACAACAATACGGAAGTGCGCGAAGCAAGAAGCGTTGAGCAAAGACGAGCAACGAGGTAATCCGAACACAGCCAAAGCATACGAAGAACGATAAGCAACATTTTCTAGTTTACATACGAATGTAGTGCGCTATCGATTCTAATGCGCAGCCCGATTTTGAAGGCTAAATTCGGCTGAAAAATGTGCGCATTATATTCGAGTAAATACGGCACCTACATAACTTGAATATCAAAATTATTTATCTGCTACCTATTAAACATCACGTTCCATCTCTTGCTATATAAAATTTCAGAATTCTGAATTCTATATTCGTTAAGAAAATGATTTTCACATTTAAAAATGAGAGCACTCTTTGCAAAATACTCGTTAACATTTTAATTTAAAAAATCACTCAACACGTGTTCTTAACAACATAGAGTTGAAGTTTATAACATAAAAAGCTTCGTAGAATATTACATTTAAGTTCGGAATATGTATGATAAGAACTTTCTTGTGTTAAATTTTAACGTACCTTGTTAACATGTTTCGACCTATTTTCGGTCTTCTTCGGAATTGGTCGTTGTTGGTCTTGGCGCCTCTTGTTTCCTGTGTGGGTGCGTTCGTAGTGTAAAGTCAAAGAGTGTACGCAACCCATACAGGAAACAAGAGGCGCCAAGACCAACAACGACCAGTTCCGAAGATGGCCGAAAATAGGTCGAAATATGTAAACAAGGTACGTTAAAATTTAACACAAGAAAGTTCTTATCATACATATTCCGAAATGATACAGTGTTAAAAGTTGTGTAATCAAGATGTATATACATTTAAGTACATTCTTTAACAGTAATATCTTACGTAACTCGTGTTTAACCATTTATTACTATATTTTTAAATACTACTATTAATACAGTAGTTTATGTTACAGCTTTGTAGAGAATCTAGTAGTACACGAAATCCTTTACGATCGAATCGTGGATCTGTCTATGGCGCTTCTTTACAATTGCATTGTCGCTGAACGAGTTTATTCTGAGCCTCTCGAGATAGCTTTTGAACTTCTCATGTTCTGTCGCAAACTGTGTTATTGCAAAGTCCGGTTCAAAAAGCTTGCACTCTAAGCGGTAACACACTATTGGGAGAAACATCTCCCTTGTGACATCTAAGCTGGGGTTGTGTGTCCACACTGTGTTCCACGTTGCTACCATTTCCTCTCGCAGTGCTGTCTTGTGTATAACACACCAAGGGCAAACAGTTACCAAACGAACTCTCGCATTTTAACTCTCTGAAATATAATATGACTTATGGCCGGTTTGTCCAAGTATTGTTAGAACACTTAACGACTGTTAAACCTTCAACAGCTTGTTAAATACAGTTTTTCCATTTGTTCAACACCAGTTTGGCTTAACAGATTCTTAACCGTTTGTTAACTTTAAATGTAGGATTTCAGGCCGTTAACTCATTTAACAAAGAATTAATCATGGCGGATAACACCACAGCTGTTCAGACAAAAGTTGTGAAAATAACATGTTACGTTTCCCTTTGAGGAATGTTTACAGTAAGGGCCGGTTTCACCAAGCTTCAGTAAATCAGTCCAAATGAAACATTAGCTAGTATTGAACATCAAAATATTTACACGAGTACGTTTATATGTGCTGACTCCCTAGACTTCAAGCCGAGCAGCTATATGTGCCTCGTCGCGCTACTTACGTCATGGCTCTTCGATGGAGTAGTCGGTAGTAAGTTGGATTGCCATCCCAAGGGCCCGTGTTCGATTCTCGGCGATAACTTTTTTTATTAACGTAACTAATTTTTATACGTGTTACCTTTCTTCATTTTTTTTTTTAATGTTGTGTACTGGAACGAATTATTTCGCTCCACTAGGAGAATTTAGAAAACTCTTGGGAGATCAATTTTCTTCCCGAAATAAAACAAAGATAAACAAATTAAAGAAAAATAAAATAAATACACATGTGGATCTAATTCTTCATTCACATGCCACCGGCGTCTATCACTGCCTGGCATTTTCGGGGCATTGAGTCCATCAGATCGCGGAAATAGTTCTGGTCCTTAGCGAAATATTTCAGGTAGCCAGAACTTGATCCCAGAACTGATCTGGATTTTGAGGTGGGATGTCTCGATATTTGTCAATCCTCCTCTTTTTCATGCTTTTCCGTGAACCGTCTTTGAACGTTTATGGCGGTGTGCGCGGGGTGATTATCGTGCTGGAAAATTAAATTTCCATCGGAAAGAAAACGATTATAAATTCCAAGAATCCAGCTCTTTCGCTTCTGTTTTAAAGCCAGTGCAAACATATCTTATCGCTAGCTATAATATAATTCTAATAAATGAAAGTTAATATACCAATTAAGTTTTGTTATGTTTGAATGCACATTATGTATTAATTTACTAATATTTCTTAATTACCGGTATTTAGTTACAATAATCACTTTCATGTCTTAAAATAAAACTCAGTTGTATGCTACTTAGATGATTAGTTTCAGCTTTGTCTCAGCCGTTTTTATGATATTCTAACCTATGATCAGTTTCTTCTAAAAATTTTAGTACCGGTACCACGATCTTCGTGACGCGGTATCTTTTGTGAATTTTTGTGTCATTCAAATTTTCAAAATTATCGGTTTTTAAATGGTTAACATTATCTCCATTTGACTCTTAATTTTCGACCAGTTCCAGATATAATAATTCTGCGCCGAAACGTTCCGCATTTTATATTGCAACTAATGAATAATTAAAAATTTAAAGATGGAAATTTCTATCACTAAATTTAATGATAGTTTTACTGGTTCGTTAGGCTAAAGATGCTTGGTGAGAGATAAAAATGATTTAATGAACCATTAAATAAATTAATGAATCATTAAAACCTTAATGAAGCTTTGTGAAACAGGCCATAAAACTGGTAATATATAATTTAAAAGATATTTTGGAATATTAATATAGGGAAGATAATCTTTGTAAGTCAACTGATTATCATACTGACGCTTATTTCGATGCTGAGCTATTATCCATTTAATATTGAGGAAATGTGCGATCTCAACCTGGCAAGAAATTGAAGCCAGATTTGAATATCCTACAAACAGAAATAGGCCACTTGTTCCAATTCACCAGCTACTATTAACTCTAGATTCTATGATACTGGCTTTTCAACTATAGCCGATGTCAATGGTACTTCAAAATACGCAGTGAGTAAATAATAAAATGTTTCAGCAGAAATTGCTTCTTTAGGACGAAATTACATATAATTTATACATGGACCTGAATTAGAGAATTTTATATGGTACGAAATTCTCCTCGGGGTTTTGTGTACAGTTGACTACACACATTCGTGTAATTATTGTCACCTGGTGGTCATAATGCTGAGACTTTTCTAAACAGAAATTCATATTTAGCATTATAAAATATAACCATACTTATAATAATTATTATTATTCAATAGTAGTCAATGCAACTTTCATTTATCAACTCTCTGTACTGTATGAATCATGGCTACTGTAACAGGTTACGATTTTACACATGATTCATGACTTACTCCACAGTACAGAATTTAAATAATAATATCAGCCAATAAGAAGTTGTCTTATATATGCAAAATCATTACCAACTGCTGTTGAGTAGTTAGAATAGTATTAACAACAGTTAAAGTTAAGTGTTGGTTATTTTAAACAAAATTATGTTGGAAAAATGGAAAATATCTTAACAAAACGTTTAAAATAAACCAGCTTTAATTTAACATTTATTAAGCCAAATTAAACATAACTTGGAAAAACTGGCCATTAGAGTTGTAATGAAAGTGCTACTAACAATTCATATAAATTTAAATAAACTTGTTGTACGATGGAAGAAGATTCACTATAAATATCAAGAAGACACAATTAGAATTGTACAAGGTTTTGATGATGCTCTTATATAAGCTAAAGATATCGGTAGACAAAAAGTGGAAAGAGATGAATTGTATCTGCTGAAATGAAATTTTAAGAACACAAAAGAGGTTAAAAGGAGTAGGCAAGATAATTACAGAAATATTTCCTATCAAATGAACATTACTATTTCCCACTGATGATTTAATTCATTAATCTATTCAATCAATCAAATGGTGGTGGAGCCATAGGGATTGAGTTTTAATGGCAGGCGTCGTAATTTGAAACACCAGTGCACTCATTTTTCAGGTACCCAATTTTTAAGCCGTTTACCCCGATCTACAACAGTTTAAGTAGATCCCCATACTTACTTACTTAGTGGCTTTTAAGGAACTCGGAGGTTCATTGCCGCCCTCACATACGCCTGTCATTGGTCCCTATCCTGTGCAAGATTAATCCAGTCTCTATCATCATATCCCACCTCCCTCAAATCCATTTTAATATTATCTTCCCATCTACGTCTCGGTCTCCCCAAAGGTTTTTTTTCTCTCCGGCCTCACAAATAACACTCTAAATGCATTTCTCGATGCGCCCATACGTGCTACATGCCCTGCCCACCTCAAACGTCTGGATTTAATGTTCCTATATAATTATGTCAAGTGAAGAACACAATGCATGCAGTTCTGTGTTGTGTAACTTTCTCCATTCTCCTGTAGCTTCATCCCTCTTTGCCCCAAATATTTTCCTAAGCACCTTATTCTCAAACACCCTTAACCTATGTTCTTCTCTCAAAGTGAGATCCAAATTTTCACAACCATAAAGAACAACCGGTAATATAACTGTTTCATAAATTCTAATTTTCAGATTTTTTGACAGCACACTGGATATTAAAACTTCTCAACCGAATAATAACAGGCATTTCACATATTTATTCTGTGTTTAATTTCCTCCCGAGTGTAATTTATATTTGTTACTGTTGCTCCAAGGTATTTGAATTTTTCCACCTCTTCAAAGGATAAATTTCCAATTTTTATATTTACACTTCGTACAATATTCTCGTCACGAGACATAATCATATACTTTGCCTTTTCGGGATATACTTCCAAACCTATCTCTTTACTTGCTTCAAGTAAAATTCCCATATTTTCCCTAATCGTTTGTGAATTTTTCCTAACACATTTACGTCATCCGCATAGACAATAATCTGATGTAACCTGTTCAATTCCAAACACTGTCTGTTATCCTATATGTTTAATAAATATGAAGGTATGCAAAAAATTTTAACAAATCATAAAACAGCTTAAATTGAAGGCTTCATGAAAAGAACAGGCCATATTTAATATATTACTGTAATATTTAACAAAATTACCGGTTTATATTTTTGAGATAATTTAAGTTCATTTTGTCAGCAACTACAAGAGTCTGGGTAGGGTTTGTCTCTCGGTAGACAAGATTGATTGCATATGTATGACAACTAATCACAATTCCGAAGAAAAAAGAGCGGTGGTGATGTTAACTGGTACCCGAGATCATGTGATTCAACGCCGCTGGATTACTTCTTATACTGTAGGGTTATGTCAAATAACGGGTTTATGCCAACAAGCCAGAAACAGTTAATGATTAAGGAACAATATCACGTGCGTTATTCGTGAAATTGAGCCTGGTTAAGTTTGTCTTATTAAAAATTGGAAGACCCATATACGCGCAACCCAACGAAGCTGCGGCGGCCATATTTTAATTAACGTTCTCTTCCGAACGCAATGACATTAAGTGTGCTCCAAAATAATAGTAATTAAATAAATAAACTTATTTCGTTTATACAATTTTTTTCATTTTAAAAGTGTGACACTCTTATTGGAAGACCCTTTAATTTGCAACGTGTTTTTATACATGTATGAAAGGACCGTAGAACACACCGGAATCCTACAGAGGGATCGCATTACAATGTGCACAATTCAAGATAATGTACAACATCATACTTAAAAAGATCTATTGCAGCATAATGGCGGTGATACCCCTAGAACAACACGGCTTCATCCCCGGAAGATCAACCATCCAAGCAGCTGGATATGTACTCCAAGTTATAATCGGGGCCCTGTCCAAACCCAAAGGCCACGCATATGCAGGTTTCGTTGACTACAAGCAAGCTTTCGACGAAGTAAATAGGAGTAAAATCTTGGAAAAACTACAACCAGTACATGGCGCTCATAGGATATAGGTAAATTCTCATTTTTAAATAGAACTATAAATGATTGGAATGACCTACCTGCAGCGGTCTTTGAGGGCTGTCCTTCCTTAAGGAGATTCAAGAATAACTTAAAAAGTTGTGTATAAAGTGCAATTTAAAATTAAGTTGACATTTAACATTTAATTTTTTTTTTTAAGTTGACGTGTATTTATTTAACCTGAAGAGTTACTCCCTTGGTTTGAATTGTAAATATTATTTAAAAACAGCGTGTAAGAGGGTCTTAGACTAGACATGTTTAGCTTAAATGTAGTTCTGTTTATAAGTATGCATAAGGGTTTAATTATTTGTCTTATTTTAACTGTTATATCAGTGAAGTTATGGTTTTACAGGCAGTGAATAGTTCCGATCAGCGATAATTTATAGCGTCAATGAAATGTATTTTATAGTGTCAGTGAAATGTGTTATAGAGTGTCAGTGATATGTCCTAAAGTGTCAGTGAAATGCGTCATAGTGCCACTACAGTGAGTGAGATGAGAGTAAAGTGAAAGACTATTGAAACTAATGTAGGGCCTACATATACATATGTAGGTTGTATTGTAAAATTAGTTTATTTTATGTTTTATTATTAATTGTAATTATTGTGTTAAATTGTATTGTGTATTCCTTTTGTATTGTGTATATAATTGTATTGTGCATTGTTTATATTGAGTATACCACTGCCACCGGGTGCTTGCCACTTGCAATGTAAATAAATACATACATAGCAAGCATCCTCCGTGAAAACACTATCAGGATCCACGATGTACTAACACAATCCAAAAGAATCCAGCAAATGAACGGAGTACTGCAGGGAGACGCTATAAACCCTCTTATGTTCAACGTACTTACCCACGACGTGATACAAAGGATAGTACAAACAGAAGTGAGGATGTGGCTCTATGCCGATGACATGATCCTGATATAGTAAAGAGAACCTCTTCAAGAAGCCATTAACAAACTGGAAGAGTGGTCCCAGGAAAATGAACTAGTCATAAAGTAATGATTAAAGTAATGAAATTCAGAAAAGGAGGACCGATAGATTCACTTGCGGAGAACAAGAACTGAAAATAGTCAAAAGCTACAAATACCTAGGACTTACACAACAAGTGACAGGCCACACCTTTTCCAATCACATCAAGACAGAGCAGTAAGAGAATGAAAGCGATCTTCGAGATAAAGAAACTCAGCCTACTATCCGTCACAACAGCCCCGAGGCTTTTCAACATAAAGATTGCGCCCATTGCCACATACGCAATATAACTTATATGGAACCACCTCACGTACTCAAATCTCAAATGGCTAGAGAGAGTCAACGCAGCCTACCTGAAAAGAATGCTCTGCATCTCAAAATACACGCAAAGCAGAATAGCATATATTTTAGCCGACACAACCTACTTCATAGAGGACCTGATGGCAAATCACAGCCTGGTACCAACACCACAAAGCACTAGATTCCTGGAAGACAGGGGAGAGAAAGCAAAAAACATTAACCACGGACTCAGCACCCCAGCGATGACAAACAGCGAATGGAAGGAAGCCAACTACCAGCTCCGCCATCTATACATGAGAGTAGCAGCCCATGGACATCACCGAATATGCCTAACCAAGGGATACCACAATCCCACCGACGGATGTCTGTGCACCATATGTTGAGGAATTTGCGATACATACCACATCATCGAATGCAAAGAAAGAACATTGACACTATCACACTATGCAAACGATGCTAACTTTAATTAATTATACTTATATACACAGTGTGTTTAATAAATATATTATATATATTAATCTACACAGACAGCAAAATAAGTGTCAAAATAAATAACTGTATATCCGAAAGAAAATTAGTTAATAATGGAGTTCGACAAGGTTGTCCACTATCACCAACTTTATTTAATATTTATATACATCAGGAATCAAAATAACCAATGCTCTAACATTAAATACCTTACTCTATGCCGATGATCAAGTCATAATTTCCAATTCAGAGGATAATTTACAAAGAGGATTATATGCATTAAATAAAATATTAAAAGATTTTGGGATGGAAATTTCAGCACAAAAATCAAAAGTAATGGTATTTTTAGGACAAGACCCAGTCAGAAATAAGATAATACACAATAACCAATGCCTCGAACTAGTACAAAATTTCAATTATCTGGGTTGTGAAATATCTTATTAAAATGAAAAAGATGTGAACAAGAAAATTACCAAATTTAGACAAGTTCTAGGAATAATAAACAATATATTAAAAGCTAAATTAGTACAAAAATCTACAAAAATAAAAATATATAATACACTAGCATTAACCTCCCTTTTATACGGAAGCGACACTTGGACATTAAAGAAAAAAGACATGAACAGAATCAAAGCACCGGAAATGAAATTTTTCAGGAGGACAGCAGGATATACTCTTTTAGACCGAAAAAGGAATGAAGAAATTTTAGAACAATTAGAAGTAGAGTCAGTAGAAGAAAAAATAAACAGATACAAACTAAATTGGCTACAACATGCAAAACGAATGTACAATTCAATAATCCCCAAAATGATGCAATATCAACCCAGAGGACATCGACGGTTAGGAAGACTCTTTAGAAGACTGCTAGATGGGGCCGAAACAGGTCTACACAGGCCTAATTCGTGACGGATGATGATGATGATGATGATTTTATACATGTATGAAACACCCTTTAAATTATGTTAGCGCAAAAATTCCATTCATGTGTCCACAGGTATAAATTATATTACAACTATACTTTTAATTAATTTTCTATTCCGTTAATATATTTGTGACGTGTGAAAATTTACAGCTTGTTTATATTTAATTTATTTCAAACATATGGATCAAAAGCCCAGGCGTGTCACAAAACGTACATCCTGCACGCGATGAATCAAATAATGCACGAAGAGAATATTACTGTTTAAACTGACAGTACCACTATTACATTTTAAAGAGAATTACATCCAATCCGACTGACCTAAATTCACTAATTGAATTATTTAAATCCATCTAATCTGAATGTGCTAAAAGCATCACCTCTCTACTTAACAGCTGGAACATGAATTATGTCAATTACTCTTCCCCTTCTTTAATTTGCAACACTTTTCTAACATTAAACACCGCTGCTTCTATAGCAACACTGAACACCGCTGACATCTATTTTATTTTACCGTTAATAGCCCGTCAATCCGCGTTAATCACAGTTCATAAAAGCGTATGGGATTAAGTCACTGTGAAAATATGATTTGGAGTCAATATATGGAACCAAATTTTCGCGGTATATTTCCATCAGATGATAATGGAATTAAATTACACAATCACGTCTCGAAAAGTGGACAATTTCAAACGTCATTTCAGGTTCAACTAAACAAGTTTAACAGAATATTTTCGAAATTCCCACAGTTTTCACCTCACCACTATGTGCAAAGAGAATTGATCATATCTTGTCATGAGGGAAATAGTGAAGTTTTCAACACATTAAGGCAGCGGTGGCGAAAATGTAATCATGCGCCGAGCCACCGTGTAACCTGCAACGTGCATAGCACCTATGGAGGGAGGCGGACACCCGAAGGGTAAGTGAAGCAACTGTCTGACTTATTAACGGATTTTCATTTTCCTTACATCAAGCACTTAAATATAATTTTATACAGTACAGGGCTACAAACTAATGTTTAGTACGTGTAACGAGGAAAGAAATGAACAATAAATTAACAATATCACAACCTAAAATTAACTGTCTTCAGAATATCTCTGCGACAAAGTTCAAAATCAGGAATTATGTCACTTACTGCCAGTCGTAGTTGATCACGAAGGTATTTGTCTGTCAGTCGTGATCTAAATTTGGTTTTTACTATTTTAATTGTTGAAAATAATTTTTCACAAACGTAAGTTGTAGCGAACATGGCTTCAACAGAGGAAGGGAAAGAACGAAGCTTCGGATATTTTTTTTTTTTGGCAAAGATTTGAAAGTTCAACATTTGTCAAGTCCTTATATCTAGCTTTCATTTGACATCACATAGTAAATCAGTGAGTTCAAATTGAAGAGCTAACCGCATTTTTCGTACATCTGCTGAAAAAGGGTCGACGTACAGAGATGATGATGATAACAACAATAACACAACCTTTCAATGTTTCATCAGTAACATGTAGTATAATGCCGCTTTATGTTATACAACCATTTTCCTCGTAATACTTATGAACAAATCATACTTTTAATATTCTCATCATATTGACAGCAAAAAAAAAAAATGCGTCCTCCCATCCTACTTGGAACTTTCGTACATGGTTTCGAGAGAGACATATGCTATCGCAGGTCAGAGACAAATACAAATGGAACAGAGTTTGACTCCAGTGAGTGAGAGGGTGGGGGTTGGCGGAGATTAGAAGCAAGCGAAATGCACAGCTATCACTGCGAGCCACAATGTCTCGCGAGTCACGTTCTCGCCACGGCTGCATTAAGACTTAAGAGGACTGGGTAGTGATGCCTGTGCGATTAAAAGATTTCAGTACAAAAGTTTAGTTCAATATTTTTAGGCTTTAGTGATCAGATTGGAATTAGAATTTATATGCTTACATATCAACCATTCTGAATTCAGTGGTATGAAAGATAACTAATTAGTGTTGTATCCAAGTGCTAAAGAAAGGCCCTAACTGAAAATCTGTTTTCCCATTTTGGTAAATGTACCTCATTCATCAGGTACACATTACTTGCTACAATCTTCACTCATATACTTTGTATTTCTTAAGTTATCTAATAATGTATAGCTATTGTAAATTTTAGAGGAAAATTTAGTTAAATATTTCACCCTAGTAAGACAGAAAAAAATATAGAACTTTAACATTTTTTTCAATGCATATATATTTTTTATCCTGTTATGTGTGTGATAGGCCTATTCTTAAACCCCTAAATGTACTACGTAGAACACAGGTTACAGAAAACATTGTAAAAATTTTATATAAATTTATTCAGTAGTTTCAGAGAAAAATGCATTTAAGTATGAAAAAGTCAATTGATGGAATACTTCATTTAGAAAAGGACGTATGAATTACATACAGTACACCGAGAAATTTAAAGGGTTTGTCTACAGAAATACCCCCACAATATTTATATTGTTTTAAAGAGTAAGTTTTGTACTTCGTCTAAAACACAAAATAAAAAAATCGAATTTTTGACCCCTAATCACTACCAGGTTCCCTTAAAGAATCGTCATTACTGTAGCGATTCTTCAACCCATATTATGAGTAAATAAAATATAATAAGTATATTAATAAATATAGATTTACAATATAGATTTTTTATCGGAACCACGTGGTACAAACTAACCACATTTGTCATCGTCAACATTTTGTAACTTTTCGTTCTGCAAAAGAATTTTATAATGTTACATTCATTTGGATCAAATTTCTACATATTTAAAAGGATAAAGCTATTTTTTTTCAATCATTCATTATCATAATGCACTGCTGTCTTAAATTGACTGAGCATACTGGGAATTCAATAAATGGCTTTCCCAAAACTTGCAACAAAATGTTTCATATAAAACATTTTTTATCTCGAAAAGAAAGCAAAGACAAGTAAAACTCTATTAACATTGTTTTAAGGTCAAAGAATAACCATCTGAAATTAATGACATTATGTAAAGATTAATCTTTGGTCCTACAGAATATATGTTATGGTAACAATTTATATTGGTACGTAGAACCAAGGACCCGGATTCGATCCCTGGCGCCGGAGAGAATTTTTCTCCTCTAATATCAATTGTTACCATAACAGATATAGGCCTATTCTGGAGAATCAAAAAAATTAATATTTACGTAGATTATTTGCCCAACAGTGCATTTTACTGTGAAATCTCGGCCACCAAGTCACTCAATTGAGTGCGCTCCTTGTACAGTGCGTTCGTAGCTCGGTCGGACCGTTCCGCGGCGGCCTTGGACTGGGTGAAGATTGGCGCGTCTCGTTGTTCATAAAAGACCCAACGATTACAGATGCTACGTGTTGAGCGATACTAGTTTATGCGTTGTGAAGTCACGTGGGAGTGGTGGGAGCGCCAATATTCACCCAGTCCAAGGCCGCAGCCGCCGCAGAACGGTCCGGCCGAGCTACGAACGCACTGTATAATAGCAGTTGACTTAATATAAATGTCAACATACATGTCGAACTTAGAGTCAGGCCACAAAGGGAAAAACACTGGGGGAGAGGGATACGATCCGGTGCTGTGGATTGAACTTCGGCGTAGCTCAATGGTTAGAGCGCTTGGTGCGTAGAACCAAGAACCCAGGTTTGATCCCCGAGGTGGATTTTTCTCCTCTAATATCAATTAATTACATTACTTGTGGCTAACTCTGTGTACACTATTCCTTCGGCAGTTGCGGTTCCCAGACGATGCTTGACAAATCCAGGACCCGGGGTATCGAAAACCCACAAGGGCTGGGGACGGAGCGGTTCGGTTCGGAGCAGTTACTGTGACGTCATTACTCGGTTGAACCGAGTACAAATTTGTGGCGGCAGATTTAAAATTTAGATAGACTGAGTCGATTTTAGAACGTACTTTGAAAGTAAAACCAAGAGTGTTTTAAAAGCGTTGTAGCAAAACGCTTTCGCTCTGCCAATTGACGAGAAAAAAGTGCTTCTCTTCATTGCAAAATGGTGGTTGCAAATTTAATTTGCGTAATTACAACTATTTGCGGAGTTATTTTGTATGAAAGGCCTATTTAACTTTCAGTGTTGTTATATATGACAAACGAAATAAAATTGATAAAATTATTTATAATACTAACAGCTAATAAATTAACATGTAAACGTTAAACGCTGCAGCTAAGAAAAAAAGAAGATAGAAAGAAACGGCCTCCATGAAACGCTGCCTAAAACACTTAAAAATAGCACACAGAATTATTTACTATTACGGAAAGTGGATAAAATAATCAATAAAACGAGGAATCTTAAACTGAAGAACATAATGTTTATTTATTTTATAACATTACTAGCCTTCAATACAACCATGTTCTCTTTGTTGAAGAGTAATATTATTGATAAATTAAAGTAAGTAGGTAACATAATTCGTAGAAATAAATACAAATAAAATGATGACTGATGAGGTAACACAAATCCAATAAACACAAATAGAAGAAACTTATAATGGACTTCCTTTTCTAACATATTTTAATATTAATCAAACATTCTAATACGATATTAATAATAATAATAATATATTATTATTATTATTATTATTATTATGTACAGTAATATGTTCAGACTGTCAGTGTCCATTAGGCCCACTTAACAGGTCATATAATGGGATGAACTCCTCTTCAACACTAGAGGCCTATCAGCCCGCCTTGGGGATAAGGAAATAATTTGTCCTGCAGCAGAAAATATTTAAATACAACAATAACTACGTTGTTGTCTGCTAGAATTAAGTAAAACACGTGAACTCTGTTTGAACGTTTGAACTGATCGGTAACGGCTACGGTTAACCGAGTAACTTCGGTGCTCCGCTGCCAAGCACATAAACCGATAGAACCGAGTAACTCAACAGTTCTACTCGCTCCGTCCCCAGCTCTAAATCCCACACCAATCCAAGAACATTCTAGTCCAATTTGTTTATTTCTGGTGATACATGAAATATGGTAGAGATGGCAATAGTTGGTGGAATGAAAGAGGGAAACAGGAGTATCTTGAGATGAACCCTATGTAATGTCTGCTACCACAAATCCCAGGCTAGGCTAGGGATCGAACCCTAAGACGTCTGGATGAAAGACCAACGCGCTAGCAGCATGTACAGTGGGAATAGGCAGCTGTGTTGAGCGAACTGATTTGCATGTGGAGATGCAGATTGTGCCGGACCCTATGAGACGTGCGATACTGCACCAGCCATCGGGGTCAAGATCCGCTCTCTCGATTCATCATTATAAATGTTTTGCTCAACCGTTCCACCTTGTTAAGTTTGTTTTATGCATTTTTTTTTTGTTCAGCTTCATAATAAAATTTTCATTAAAAATGTTTCGCTCAGTTTAACAATGCTTATAATCATCTGCAGAGTTCAATCATCGGTAAGGTTACGTGACTAACTCGGAAAGCAGAAACGAATGGAATAAACTGTAACAGGCTCATGGCCTACTATACAGACAATTGATTACACAAACTCAAGGGTAGAGCGGAAACATCAGAAATATGTTCTGGCAAGTTCCAGAACACGATAGAATATCCGAAAGTATAATTATAGAAAGAATAAAATTGTGTTATATCATTTTAAGTGTAAAAATTTGATATAAAGTGTGAGATTTGTCGAAGGAAATACATTCAAGAATAAATTATGGTAGTGTGATTTCTTAGACTTTCATTATGACTGTAATTATTTAAAGGTTACTATGCTTCGTTCCATAATACCTGACAGCGAAGTAAAAATTGTCGGCAGAAAGAGAGAAAAGTATAATCGCTACTGAACCAATGGCAGAGCTGTCATTCCATGCATATCTTGAATTAGGGTGGTTTGGAGAGTTCTACACTCGCCCAACTTCAAGACAAGCGTAAAATGAGATCTCTGTCATTGGTTCAATAGTAATTATACTTCTCTCCTCCTCTGCCGGCAATATTTACATCGCCTGTCAGACATTATGGAACGAAGTATAGTTTTCTGCCATGTGTTTAAACTTACCGCATTACCTCGAATGCTATGGCGTACTCATAAATTTCGCCACAGTAATATCATACTATACTTGAAAGATATGCCGTACTGTTGGGTTCGTATATCTGGCTTGAGGCTGGTCCACATAAACCGGGAATGGAAACGACAACGAGAACTAAAACGGAAGTATTGTTAAAACAAATGTATTTAAATGTAAACATTCGCAATAATTAACTATTGTGAATTCGATTCCCGCTTGTGCTAATTACCTAATTGGGTTTTTTCCTTGGTTTTCTCCAATCGTACGGCGAATATCAGGTAATCCATGTAGAAACATAGGCCTCATCTCGCCAAATAACATCAACGCTAAATAAACTAGTTGACACAGCGTCGTTAAATGATCAAGTAAAAAAATATCTCATCTACTCTAAATATAATAGTTACTATTCTATGGATGGCATTTTCTGTTGCAGCGATTTCATCTGTAGAGTGAATTATATTTATGTTTTGTGATACGAAATGATTTTTATCCACGTGATATGGCCAGAGGAGATAACGACAAGGGAAGCTAATCTCAACGTTGCGTCGGTACAAAATGCCCAATAATTTTCCCTGTGTCATTTTATTCAGTGCTATTTCATTTACGGTATGGCGATATTACTTTTACTTTCTAACATAAAAAAAAACTAAAACCGAGTTTGAACGCGATCTAATGGTAATCATGTTAGTCATTCCACTACCGAAGAAAACATAGTTTTGAAATTGATTGTCTTATCTTAGCAATAGAGCGGAAGCTCAAGAACTGTAACCCTACCACAGATAATATATTTTAAGGGAAAGAAGATTCTTTAAATTACTTCTTTTTGGAGGGAAGTCCAACCAGAAAATCCATATAGGCCTAGTAGATTAACAGCATCTATCCATGAAAGAAGCAGCTTTACATACTGCATTACCGATAGCTTATTTCTCACTTAAAAATTTAACTCTTCCAGCCACTATTTCCTTCACATTTAAAATTGATATAATTCAAGTGGTTATTAGTGTTCTGAAAGTACTGGAGTATTCAGCAAATGTCATTATTAGCTATAAAATTATATAAAGATACATACGAAGTTACACCTTGACGTGGTAGAGCATGGGCAACGCTTATGCGAAAAACGTAGGTCGGCACCGAATATTAACCGAAATTAGCTCACTAATTTATTGAGGCAGGACACCCTCCTATCCTAGAAGGCAGAAATCGCTTTTAAACGCGGATGAACCAATTGGAGGTCAACGGCATAGGCAAAAGGCAAGGGGAAACGCTGCAGTATAAATCCCAAGCGAATCACAATATCAAATCAATAGAATTATTACAGCTGAAGATCATGTTTTAGCCAACACTCGTTAATAAATATGGTAGTGGAAGAAGTCATCATTAACACACAGCCTATCATCTCAAGATGAAGGGTAAGTTAATTAATTTTATATATTACAAATCTCAGTATTTTAGATATAAAATTCCTCACACTGTCGAGCTAGTTCAGTCCGTGATGGACTTCATTGACCTTATCTGAATGTATTAACAAGCAAGCAGTTAAGCAAAGATATTTGGAAAAATTAATATGAATTTAAAGAAAGTGTGGCAGTTTCAATGCCCTTGTTTCACTTGGTTATTTAACGACGCTGTATCAACTACGAGGTTATTAAGCGTCGATGTGATTGGTGATAGCGAGATGGTATTTGGCGGGATGAGGCCGAGGATTCGCCATAGAATACCTGACATTTGCCTTACAGTTGGGGAAAACCTCGGAAAAAATACAATTAGGTAATCAGCCCAAACGGGAATCGCACCCGCGCCCGAACGCAACTCCGGATCGGCAGGCAAGCGCCTTAGCCGACTGAGCTGCGCCGGTGGCTTCAATGCCCTTGTACGGGTCCGGTATTAGATAAGTGACAAACCTACTTAAATGGATAGGAGAGGTGGCACGAATCACATGTTTGAGCAAAGTATGGGCTCCTCCAAAAATAGCTGTAATTTTCTTTTCATCTCACTGTATTTACAGTTACAATTTTTTAGTTACTGTAATCAACGATAATCCAGTATGATGCAGTGTTTTTCACGTTAAAGTTACAAATGTACCGGTACGAGGTTAGGAACAATTTTAATAGTTGCTCGCATCATAGCTAGGGGTTGCTCAGCAATCACTGCAACCTTCTGGTCACGGCCTTGTTGTTATTAAAATATTTCGAAATAACATGGCAAAATATAACATTTTTATGCCCTCAGCTCTCCTTTACCGTGCAAACGTATGTCTTTCAGGTAGGGTCTACGTATTTTGTAATTTATTTTTATATTTTGTGTTTTATCTTAAGAAAAGAATAATTATAATAATGTTTCAAAGGTTCTTAATAGACTAATGATTCGTCTTCATTCCGATGTTGATTCTTAACTAATTTGGCTGTGATTATTTTTATAATTATCAATCTTGATTATTGTAAATTATTAGGTCTAATTGTAATCTTTGGAAACAACATACAAGATGTTAATTTTTTTTATAGAGAAAAAGTGTTACAAATATGGAATACCATTTTGTTATTTTCGTTTTGGAACCTACATGTTTTGAATACTGAACGTAAAGTATCATCTGTTTATTGCTGAATGTCCCTATGAATGGTACACAGGATTAGAAGTTCGTAAGATGTTATAAAATGTTTGGAAAAACAATTTGCTTAAAATCTAACATAGGTTTATTTCCTTAAAAAAATTGAGGTACAAAATATAGAATAATATTAACAAGTTACAAGATTACCAAAATTTCAAAACAAAATGGCCTCTACTAAGGAAAGCACAGAACAAGCATTCAACATCTTCATTAGAAGGTATTTTCCCAACCGTAATACTGAATCCAGAAGAATCGTCTCTCACGTCTTTTTTCGAACTTATTTTTATGGCTTCTTGCAATGCCTCCTCGTTTCACTGCTTTCTATTTGTTGGAAGGTGAGGTTTTCCCTCCTCCTACAGGTGCTACCACTAGTAACGAAACAGAAAATTAGGGAACAAAGATGGAATATTAGTAATACTAGTATTTCATATTTGTGACACACTGATGTTAGAAGTCATAACCTCAAAATATAACATAATTTAAAAACGAAATCAATTAAACATACATCGGTATAAACGTGTGTTATTTCTCTTTATGAATATAAATCATTAATATTTCCAACATTGAGGAATAACGATGTATATTCAAGAAAGAAACTTACCGCCAAAGTTTTCACTTTCCTCGAAAAACGCAATAATGATAAACGTTTCAACAGTTCAGCTTGTAACTGCAAACTAACGCATTTCCACGAAAAAGAGTATCAGTGCTTAGTAATTTGGATTCCGCTAGATTACAACCCATATCAAGTTGTATATCACACTATTTCATATTTGTAACACTTTCTCTACCCTCCGCCCCCCTTTTATCGACCGATGGTGGGCTTTTCAAATACTTACGATTTTATGTCACTCTTCAGACATTAGGAATCTCTAAGTAACATGAGAAAATATGTAGGTCTGCGTTGATTTTCATATAGAATCGCAGGGGGAAGTTCATGTCCGCGAACTTTCACTCAATGTAGGGGAGAGTCGGGTAGTATCGGACATCGGATAATATCGGACAGTGAGTTTCTTTCATCTACCACACGATGATAGTACCTGATTGACATGGTTAAGTTTCTGTGATGTCGCATAGAGAAACGTAACCATGTCATTCAGGTACTACCATCTGGTGGTAGATGAAAGAAACGCACTGTGATATTACCCGATGTCCGATACTACCCGACTCTCCCCTAATAATACATAAGTACATTTTTTTTTTCAATTTCAATTCATTTGCAGTTTAATTTTGAGGAATAAAAGTCACTTACACATTCTGTCACTCGTTTAACCCCTTCAGACCTGAATTTATATTTAAAACATTGAAGAAAGAAAACTGGTCACATAATCACTCTGGGAATCCAAAATTCCCAAATCAAGTCTTCACAGAAAATCAAAATTTGGGGACAATTTTGACCCCTAGGGCTCCAAAATTTTTAATTTTATTTTTAATTCAGATATAGAAATAATTAAAAAATAATATTCTCCATTTCTATCACATTTAATTTTTCAAAATATTTAAAAGTATCGAAGATTTCCAAAAAAGAAAAAAAGAAAGAATGTATACTATAATGTACATCAGGCCTGAAGGGGTTAAGCATTATTTTAACTATGATATTGCTTTTATATGTAAACACTATTAATATTTACCACAATCTTCCCAGGCTAACGTCCACACCTGTGGAGTAACGGTCAGCGCGTCTGCCCCGGTCGGGGCAAGTTACCTGGTTGAGGTTTTTTCCGGGGTTTTCCCTCAACTCAATACGAGTAAATGCTGGGTAACTTTCGGTGCTGGACCCCGGACTCATTTCACCGGCATTATCACCTTCATATCATTCAGACGCTAAATAACCTAGATGTTGATACAGCGTCGTAAAATAACCCCAAAAAAAATTCCCAGGCTAATGGAGCTATCAGAGAAATATATGAAGTTATATCAATCTCTGTCGTACATTTCAGAGATAAATGTTGAAAAACCAATCGACAACTCATCCATCACATATGCGATATTCATTTTTGTACCCTTCTGTGAATCCGATAACTCCTGTCATGCGCACCTATTAATTCTATTTGTAGCGGGGCGATAGGCCTACTGTGGGTATGACATAGCAACTGCCCCCGACCGTATAAAACCCTGTTGCCACAAAATTGCCGTAAGATTTGCAGAACAAAGAAATAACTCAATTTAGAACTGTTACTGTAACACAAAACCCTAGTAATTTTGAATTCAACCGTCACAGCTTCTTGAACTTTACCATCCATCCTATTTGGGTTAGACATGTACAGTACACTACTGAACGATATGATGTAAGTCTTTTATTGAAGATGGCTATTATTGAGTGAGTGAGTGAGTGAGTGAGTGAGTGAGTGAGTGAGTGAGTGATTTGAATACCAGAAAAGGCCATTTTTTTATTTCATGAAACGGTATGCATGCGTACGCCGTAACTCATAGTAAGAATCTTATGGTGGGAGTTAGTTTGCTAACTAGCTGCAAGTGGAAGTGTAGTGGAGTGAAGCTTCTCATACCCTTTCTTTTTTCCCCTCAAGCGCAAGTTTGTTTCACGAGATATCGAAGGTTATGTACAATAAATTCAGAAGTTTAAAAAAACAGTAGCCTACACTAATAAGCAAATCTGGCTTTCAGGTAAAGCTCCCTGTGAAGCAGACTTGAATAATTTCAAGGGAAAAAATTTTCCGGAGCCGGGTATCGATCCCGAGTTTGTGTGCACTCAAAGTTGGGTTTCTGGCGCATTAGCCCACTTGAGTTGTGTGGATCTAAAGGGAAAAATTGGGAAGGTGTCGGGTGCAGTTCCTGGGTAGCTCATTTGGTAGAGCATTCGTGCGCTAAGCGAAGGGTCCCGGGATCGATACCCGTCTCCGGAACAATTTTTCCCTTGAAATTATTTAAGTACACTAACAAGTTTATAAAATCTGCAATAATATTAAAACACTGTTTCTCACAAGGAATATGTACGACATGAGTTTATGATGATATGTAGCAGAAGTAGGAAAAAATCCACAAACTATTGGGGAAAACACGGAAATTTTACTTGCAGCAAGTAAGGATATAGCTTTGAAAGTAAACTGCGAAAAAATAAAGTGTATAATTATGTCTCCTGACCAGAACAATAACGAAACAGAAATATCAAAACTGAAAATTTATTCTTTGAAAAGGTTGAAAATTTCAAATATCTTAGAGCAAACGTAACAAATATGACACTCGAGGAGAAATTAAACGCAGAGTAACTATGGTAAGTGCCTGTTCTTGTTTTCTTGAGAAAGTTTTGTCATTCAGTCTGCTCTCAAAAAAACCGGAAAGTTAGAATTTATAAACCATTTATATTAACGGTTGTCCTGTATGGTTGTGAAACTTGGACTCTCACTTTAGAGAGAGGAACAGAAGTTAAAGCTTTGGTTTTTCTGAGATTGAGTGAGTGAGTGAGTGAGTGAGTGAGTGAGTGAGTGAGTGAGTGAGTGAGTGAGTGAGTGAGTTGAATACCATATCTTACATTTATATGACGGCCCGGATGGCTCAAGCGATAGGGCACGGCATGTCTCTATCGCTTGGTCCGAAGGGTTGTGGGTTCGAGTCCCGCCTCGGGTATGGGTGTTGTGTTTTTGTATTAGTGTAAGTAAAAACAAAGGAAACAAGTGAAAACGAAAACAGAAAACAAAGATAACTTTGGTAAACGGCCTCTGGCCGGTCAAAATTAAAAAAAAAAAAATACCAGTAGAGGCCATTTTTTATTTCATGAAACGGTATGCATGAGTACGCCGTAACTCATAACCTCGCATTTCGCAACTACTGAAAAGTAATTCCCATGTACAGTTACATGCTCTTTATACATTCACCGCTTATGCATAGTTCTTTAGTAACGATTTGTCCCAAGTTAGGTTAGGTTAAGTTAGGTTAGGTAACGGTGGCTGGGAGTGGGTTAGGGACGACTCTTTACAGTCGGTCATACTGAGGCCAATTTTGCACCCCGAATTCATAGGATGAATGGGGATGAGGTGTACCAGCCCATCGGCAGCATGTGACTCCTCACCCGCTCACCCAATGAGGGTCCCCTACCACTTCCTAATTTCATACTTTCTGTCCCAAATGTACATAAATCTCGTATAAAAACTATATACGATTTATTAGTAAGACCACATGCGTTTATCAAAGACTCTTTTGAATTCCAAGCACTTACTTGCCATATTACACACTATTAATCATAATTATAGACACTCTGTCATTTTTAACATGTTGAGGGTGGAACTGGCCGAGGGGGAGGGAGCCGAGGAAATAAGGGAAAAAGTTATTTATCAGTGTTGTAATGAGTAGTATTAACACTGAGCGAATGAGGTAATTAGGGGATAATGTTCTTTTTGTATTTATTGTATTTTTTTTCTATTTATTTTTTTATTGCGTGTGTGTTTTTTATGTATTAACTTTATATTTATTATTTGGATTTTTGTTGCAGTTTCAGTAAGGAATTGAGTTGAATTGTTTATATATATTGTTTATATATATAGAATTAGAGTCTGGCTGGGCGGAAGAAAAGGCCTACTGGCCTTAGCTCTGCCAGATTAAATAAATAAATAAATTATTATTATTATTATTATTATTATTATTATTATTATTATTATTATTATTATTATTATTATTATTATTATACTTTGGTCTCTCTTCTAACTACGTGAGCTGGTTTGAAAACTATTTAACTAATAGACAATGTTGTGTTCGTCTTGGTGATTCTCTCTCGGACCCATTTAATTGTTTATGTGGAGTTCCCCAAGGATCTACATTGGGCCCTCTATTATTTTTATTATTTATTGATGACATATGTAAAAGAATAAGTTCAAACTACCTGTTATTTGCTGATGATCTCAAAATCTTTCGCTCAATAAATAGTTCTGCCGATTGCCAAACTCTTCAAAATGATATTAACTCCATTGAACTTTGGTCTGACATTAATGGAATGAAAATTAATGAAACAAAAACTTTTGTCATTTCGTACTCTCGAAAAACTACTTCCATAAAATTTAATTATTCTCTTAATAACGCCTGTATTATTAGGAAAAATTCTATAAAAGATCTTGGTGTACTACTCGATTCTAAATTATACTTTCACGATCATGTTCAATATATTTATAATCATTCAATAAGAATGCTTGGTTTAATAAGGTCTATAACCTATTCTTTTTCTACTCCTGAGTCACTATTAATTCTATACTTTACTTTGGTTCGCTCTAAACTTGAATATGCATCTGTAGCCTGGAATTCCATTACTTCAACCGATTCGGTTAAATTGGAAAATATTCAAAGAAAATTTATTTCCTTATGTGCTTTTCGATATATACCCAATTCCACTGACTTTAACTATGATATTACCTGTAAATATTTTAACTGTTGTAGCCTTTATGCTAGACGTCTAAATCTTGATTATCAATTTTTTTGCAAAGTTATCAAGGGTGATATTGATTGTGAGTCTATCATAAACAATATCAGCCTTCGTATTCTTACAAAAGGTTTAAGATTTCAAAAAAATTTTTATAACCGAAATTCAAAATCACTTTCTCCAGTCTGTAGATGCATAAAATATGCCAATTTGCATGGGCACAATTTAGATCCTTTTAAGGTTTAGTTTCGTTTTGATTATTAGTTTTTACTGTTTGTACTCAATTGTATTCATGTATGTTTTTGTTATTTAAGATATTATTTATTTTTGTTTTGCACCTTTGTATCTTCTGTTTGTGTATTGTGCTGAACTATAATTGGCCTCTGGCTGTTGTTCAGCACACAAATATTAATAATAAATAATAAATAAATAAATAAATAAATTATTATTATTATTATTATTATTATTATATATGTTTCACTGTGTGTGTGATTTTTTTTCCTTTCATATCTTACATTTATTTTATTTTTATTATTTTTGTGAAATTTGGTATGGAGTTAAATTAGTTGTAATTGTGATAATTAATAATAACAGTAGTAATAATAATAATAATAACTGTTGTTTTACTATTTTATTATTAGTAGTAATTATTATTTTTATTTTGTTTGAAGATTCAAACTGTGCATAGTTATAGCACGAATGACCGTAAGGGCTTTTGCGAAGGATCTTGTATACGTAAGTTTGTATAATTTATTGTGTATCAATAAGTGCACTTCATTCATTTTTAACATTTAGGTCATCAAAATCCACGCCCTTGATATAAAATTTTGCACGTACAAATTTTACTGAAAAAAGTAAAATTAATTTACGAAGAAATGACCTTGCCATGGTATTATTTCACTCACACTGCATGTTTAATTTCACATACCTTTAGACTGTACATAGTGACAGGAAATAAATTAATATTTTAAAACATATTGACATTAAGGTCAACTTGAGTACGGAGCGCAGTCACAAATCCTCAGAGCAAACGTTCAATGTTATCACAATGGAAACTGTGGTTAAATTTACTCTCCGTTTCTATCAATTAAAACCGCAGGACCTCAGCAGACTTCTAACTGTGGTCAGGTCGAGTCAATATTTGTACTCGATAGCCGAACAGGTTACGGATAGGAAACTTTAGAGACTGTTTGTTTAAAATAAATTGGCAGGTTCATATAGGTTCAAAGGAAGAAGACAATTACACTGACAGAGTAATCAAATCTTCATTTACATTGACTGTTATTTATTTTCTTGCATTAATACATTTATAACATCCAAGAGAGTCTTGTGTGGTAGCGTCGATATTGTAAACGTATTCTGAACCATTCAGCCGTGGTATATTCAGATGATAAAGAGCACCTTTGAACTCTGTGTGTACAATGATCAGAGGTTCCCACTTCGCTAACGGCAGTGATATTCGTACATTGTCAATATGATATTCTGTTTTAGATGGAAGTTCAGCTTTATACCGACTATGTATCTTGCAAGTCCCACCGTATGTATAAGCCTAGTGATCGATACAAACTGTTTAAATCCGTCATTTAAGGGGAGGTTGAAGACTGAAGTGACCAAAACTGACAGGACACCATTCAAATTTTTATATCTTAAAAACTACTCAAATCAATAATGACCAAATTTTAGAAACGTGTGTTTATACGTGACTTGCATATGCCACATGGATTTCATTCTTATTGGCTGAAATATTTACATATATTGATGAGTTATTTGAAATTACACACCTAGGTCAGAAAGCATGGGTAGACATAACGACTCGGTTAGAAAAGCCAACGTACTATGGTAGGAACGATCATGATTTTAAAATCAGATGTAGGAAACAGAAAACGGATGTAGGTAAATTCTCATTTTTAAATAGAACTATAAATGATTGGAATGACCTACCTGCAGCGTTCTTTGAGGGCTGTCCTTCCTTAAGGAGATTCAAGAATAACTTAAAATGTTCTGTATAAAGTGCAAATTAAAAGTAAGGTGACATTTAACATTAAATTTTTTAAGGTGGCGTGTATTTATTTAGCCTGACGAGTTACTCCCATGGTTTGAATTGTAAATTATTTAAAAATTGCGTGTAAGAAGGTTTTAGACTAGAAATGTTTAACTTAAATGTAGTTCTGTTTATAAGTATGAATAAGGGCGTAATTATTTGTCTTATTGGAGCTGTTGTATCAGTGAAGCGAGGTGAGTCAGTGAAGTTATGGTTTTACAGTGCAGTGAATAGTTCCGATCAGTGATAATTTATAGCGTCAATGAAATGTGTTCTATAGTGTCAGTGAAATGTGTCCTAAAGTGTCAGTGAAATGCGTCATAGTGCCACTACAGTGAGTGAGACGAGAGTAAAGTGAAAAACTAATGAAACTTATGTAGGGCCTATACATATGTAGTTTGTATTGGAAAATTAGGTTATTTTATGTCTTATTATTAATTGTAATTATTCTGTTAAATTTTATTGTGTATTCTTATTGTATTGTGTATATAATAATGTGTATTGTAATTTTATTGTATCTTCTTTATATTGTGTATACCGGCTGCCTGCCCACTTGCAGCGTAAATACACACATACATACACACATACATACATACATACATACATACATACATACATACACACATACATACACACACATACATACATACACACACACATACATACATACACACACACATACATACATACATATATACATACATACATACATACATACATACATACATACATACATACATACATACATACATACATACATACATACATTACGTATTCTTTCGGCAAGTCAAAACACACGTTTTTAATATGCCTTTTCTAAAAAAAAAACTATCGTAGATAAAAGTGTGAATATATTTTTTTTCACATACCATGTTAAGAGCCACAACGATGACCCAGTTAAGGGAAATAAATCAAAATTTGAAGATTTAAGAAACCTGCATTGTAAAGCTTTATGTTGCTGTAAAAAACTGAAGGATCGTCGAAATTACTCGAAATTCTGTTAATAATGTTTTATATAAGTTTAGTACACTCTAAGTTTAAAAACATTTTTCCACAGCAACATGACGCTTTAAAATTCAGTTTCCTCATAACTTCAAATTTTGATCTGTTTTCTTTTTGAACTGTCCCGCAGATGTTATAATATGAAAAGCAGAGAATCTCATAGACTATCTTCATTACCATTATATACAGGGACATCATTTTATTTTTACTAACATTTCTAATATTAACCTGGCTATACCTTTAGATTAACGGTTGAGAATCGGAAACACCGTTTGCTGCCCCCTTCCACGACTACAGTTCGATGATATTGGCGTAAAATACAAACAAATCACTTAATAAGGTATAGGAGGGAACAAAAGTAGTCCATCCACTTACGTAAGCTAGGAAATATCGAGATTTTGAGTTTGATAATTTTCATTAGGTTTTACTTTAATCAAAATACAGTACAATATTAACAATAGGCTAAGAGTTAACGAACTGAGCTATCCATTCGGACGTATTCATTATGCAGTGTACATTATACTGTTTACAACATATTAGCGTACAATATAGACAATGAAGTTAAATTGAAAAATAATCATAATATGGATATTTAAACACAATTCTGAAAATGGTGGCCGTTAATTTAGATACAGGTTTAAGTTCTTTTTTGCATATTAACGCAGTATAGACTATTGTACCTAATTCCAATTACCAGTTTCGTCCTTTGTACTAGTAACTCATGTTAAAACAATTCTGTACCTACTCTATAAAAGAGTACCTTACGTACTGTAAATTAAATTTTTACTTCTGCCCGATCCGAAAAGATAAAATTACTCAGATATGCTATCTATTGTCCGTCCAAGTGGTTTTGTCGCAGGGTCGTAGGAAGGAGGGAAATCACATGACAGTTAATTAATTAACGAGGCCCTTTTATTTAAGTTATTTTAAACAGTTGTATAATAATATTACGTAGACGTCCAATTTCTAACATAAATTAATGTTCTCAGAAAAGAGCTAAGACAGCCCAGCCACTAGCCTTTACAGAGGAGCGAGCAGAAGCGAGTGGGGGGGAAACCGGGATGTGACTTAGGCTAACGGACGACAGTACCTGTGCGAGAATATTATTCAATAATGAAAGCTCTTTCGTCACTAGGATACGTTAACATATTTCTGGAACGTACTATACTCACTAACTCAGTACTGTTTGTGTTTACTATGACCGTAAGGCGACTTTGACTGTATACGCTTGGTTCTGTGTGGTGGACGTTTAGAATTTACTAGTAGAGGGGGTGGAAGTGAAATACATTAAAAAACTCAGGTACAATAAAAATTAAAGTAAAAATAAAGTGATGACCCTGTATAACTAGACTACCTATAAACTGGAATGAAGTTGTCTGTTTCGAAGTATATTTGATGTCACAGCGCAGTACAGGTACGTTCGTATACAAAATAGTTACGCATCCTCTGCCCTCTTCCTCTAGAAAGTCAAAACCGGGACGCAATTATATTATAGGGAGTAGTCTTTTCGATCACTGCTCTTACTAGTCGTATTATTTAAATAACTACATCTCTGTGGCTGATTGAAGGTTCATTGCAGAGGTAAAATGCCTTAGGTACGGGCTCAAGCGTGTAATATTGCAGGACATAGTTGAGAATATTTTAACTAATATTTTCACTGTTTATGTAGATAATATTATATATAAATTATGTAAAATAAACGTAAAAGTGACAAAAACAGTGTGCTGAAACACACTGCAATACCAAAAGACACAGAAAGTGTGTTAAACGTAATTCAAAAGAAAAAGTACCATTACAATCTGAAAATTATGAAGATATTAACTCGAAGTTTAGCATGGATTTGTGTACTCTACCATGATATTCAGTGCCAACATCCCAATTAATAAATTAAATAATCTATATTTTAGGGAATTTTTAGAAAAGTACATAGAAAATTAGTGGTTTTGAGTGATGAGGGACATACGTAATATCCTAATGAAACATGAAAAAATATGAGATAATAGGAATACCCTTTAGGCGTATTAAATCATGCACCAATAAGGACATGTGCCATTGACAGAATTTCTTGCAATATAAAATCATTTCAAGTTACATTCACATATGTTCAAGTTCCGTAACTTACGAATGCACGTTATTATTCACTACAAAGATCACGACGAAAATGAACATCACGCTTAAGCATGTGTTTACATTGGTAATGTTCAACATTTGTATTCGAAAAAAAAAGTTTTAGGAACATTTAACATGCATTATAAATGAGTCTTAAAACGTATCAATATGATTTTCGTTACTTGGAGTAATAAAATATAATAATCATCTGTGCAAAATTTGAATCAAATTGGACTTGGTTTCTGTAAAAAAATCGTTTTCTGAAAAACAGCGATGAAGATCAATTTTATTAATTATGCTATGTAGTCTTACATGCTTCAAAGCATGTCATCTAAAGAACGTAAGTAATAATTTTAATAAACTCTATAGTTTATATTTTGATTCAGAAGAAAACGAGACTAGTACCCACACGAAAAAAGGAAAGTTCCATACAGTGCAAGATATTAATAACAAGAATGATCGCAAAACTAGAGCGGGTTTGTTAATAGTGAACAGTAGTGGCAAAAAAAGGACCGATCCTTGCAGCTGATTTCAGAGCCTTGTTCACTCCAGAGCACGAAAGACTGGTAACTAAGACTTTCGTAGTTCGAATTCTGCCTGGGATGGAAACTTTTTTTTTTTTCTTTATTCAAATTTATTCCCAACACTTTTCGATTGCTGGTAAAATTCATATTCTGGGAATAATACGTTAATTAAGTAATAAAATATCGCTGTAATCGAAAAGTATGGGGAATAAATTTGAATAAGGAACAAAAAAAGTTTCCTTCCCAGTCTATCGTGCTCTGGAGTGAACAAGGCTCTGCCCGGTTTTTTTGCCACTACTGTACAATTTCTCCCATGGCAAACAAAACCAATTACACCTGTCGCTATCGATACCTTATCAATCAGTCATTCGGCAAAATAAAGATCCAATTTACACCATAACTAATATTTCACAATATCGAGCGGGGTCACTCCAAGTTGTGACGAAGGGTTAGTTAACTCGTGTTCCAGGTCAACCAGATTCTCTTTTGTGCATACGCCGACGAGCAGTTTGCAGTGAGTGGCTCTGCAGCGTGTGCGAGTAGGTGTGGAAATATTTGTGGAAGTGGATGCACAAACAAGTGCGCTGCAAACATATTACTGTATATGCAAATAACTGAGGTCACAGTTACTCCTGACATTTACGACAAGTACACGTACTCATCTTCGCAATTAATTATTTATAATTTTTAACCTAAAAAGTTCTAAGTTCAAAGAAAACGAATAATAAAGTGCTATAAAAATTAATGCCTTTTTATTTCTTTGGGTATAGTAAGAGATCAGCAATTTCTAGCTTAGTGAAATAGTCTTAAGGGGTTAGGTACAGCTTACAGCAATAAAATTTTGAAAATATTCAACATTTTTTTCCTCCATTACTGTATCTTGTACATTAATGAAAATTAGTATGTGTAAAACAATTATTTACAACTCTTTTTTTTTTTTCAAAATTCAGCTCACTGTACAGTGATGAAGCGTTTCCCACATAACTCAAAACCTATCCAACATTCTGTGATGAACATTTTTTTGTGTATTCATGCATGTCATATCTACAATATGATGCAAGATCACTTCTCTATCTTTGATAGATTTCTGATAAAAAATAAATTCATTTTAAAAATGGTGGAATATCAGTATTTTCTTCTAACACAAAATAAAAAGAAATATTATTTATTAAGGAATGTAGTTGAAAGTACATGATATTGTAAACACGACTTTCAACAATAAAATAAAAGAGAGAAAGAGAGAGAAAACATTAAAATGTTAACAAGTTTAGTAGTTATGAGGGAAACGCTGCACAGTGATATGCCACCATTTTGAATTTTGAAAAAAAAAAAAATATATATATATAATTTTTAATGGTATTTTTTCATATAGCAGAAGGACAGTATTTTATACATACCAATTTTCATTATTGTACAGGATACAGTAATGGAGGAAAAAATGTTCAATATTTCCAAAAATTTTACTGCTGTAAGCTGTACCTAACCCCTTAAAAGGTTCTGCAATCTATACTTTCTTTTCATGCTTGAAGGAAATGTAGAAAAAGATATCGTACTAAATAAATAAATATCAAAATATAAGGTTGAGAAATATTTCGATGGTGTTCCGGTGAAATGGGTTGTGATTTTTTTTTTTTTTTTTTTTTTTTTTTGTGCACGTGAAGTTTTGCTCCCCAGGGGAATACACAAGTTAAATTCTACAAGTGGACATGCAAAAAACAATACAATCATTTGTTGTGTTTTATTTGTGTAGAAAATTAATTGCTATAAGGGTCCGATGTTTAATTTTCATTTGACTCAGAACTAATTTTATGACTTATTTGCCTCTACCCAAACACCATATATTTAACCCATGTTTATGAGAAAAACCTTCCAAACTCAAACTCGAATGTGTACTTTTGTAGTACAGATCGATTCAGCGTTAATGGCCCCTGTCCTTGGTTGCTTGTCTAGTGAGCGAGCTGTGTGTTGCGTCATAAGAAAGAAATTTAATCACAAATGTTCAAAGGAGGGGAAGAGGAAAGAGGAAGAATGGAAGTTATATCTATGCTCGAAGCTGAGGGACACTCATATCAAGAAAATATGTCATCATGACATTGTTTAGTCAACAGACGTAGTGGTTAGTAACGGGACATGTAGAAGAATATTGTGTTTTAAGACGGAGTGTACCGCGGCATGATAAGAAGGAAGTGTTAGGTGTTATGACTACGCGGCCTGACCTGTGTGACTCAGCCCACCAAAATCTCTGAATCTAGCTGTACATAGATTTCTAAACCTGCGGTAGACTACCTTGGAATGCTAAATGATATTGTAGAATACGGTAGTTTCCCTAGTAGCATTCGTAGAATACAACCTTAGATACACCAAGGCTCTGCTAGTTGCATCAACAACAGCCGATGTAATCTGCAACTGCTATTACAATTGACGATATAATAAGCTGATTATATAAAGTACGGCTTACAAGGACGCTCTAATTCTAAAAAAAGAGTAATTTAGTATTCCATGTGTTTGTTTCTCTGAAGACAGAAATTACTTCCAAATCATTTATCAAATTTTGTTCATATTCACTCTGAAAAAACCTTTCATTTCTAGAGAGGGTTTAGTTTCGTTTTAAATCTCAATGATCTAGCGGTCAGCATTCGTGACTATAAATCATGACAATCCGGGTTCGGTTCTCGTCGTGAGAATGGGGACGTTTTCTTACAGAAACTAACATATTCGTTTGGAAGCTAAGTGAATGTATATAAAGGTTTCCTCTAAACAGGAACATCTCAGTGTTAAATAAAGGTCCTCAGAATTCTTCTCAGGTCGATATGAAGTGTGGGCGCGAAAACCATCAGCACGAAAGAATCCAAACGCAAATGTTGCATATCGAATTACGATATGCACCGCGTATGAATACCCGTTCCGGGATTCATGGCCATACAAAAAAATCGCACAATTTCAAATGCTTATTGTAACAAGACTGTGATTCACAGCCGAATGCTAATTTAATTATTAGTAGACTACGAACCAATGAAAATTGTGTAGCCACTCTCAATACCACCAACTCTATTCGTTATGGACATGAGGGCGACGAAGCTCTTTATAAAATTAGCAGTGCGGCGCGGCCTCTCTCAGTAATATCTCAGCATTGAGACCAGTTATAAACCTGTGTTACCACTCGTTCGACTTGTAATCACGAGTTCTGCTATAGTAAAATTAAAATATACACATACGATAGATAGTTCTATACTTTGAGTGAACCAAGTCGAAAAAAATTGTTAAGCTAGGACTAATTTCAAAATGCCGATTCGTATGAAGAAAAAATATATTGCATTCCTTCATTAATTGATGGGATGGTGCAAGAACCAGTTAAGTCCAGAAAAACAATTTTGTAGTAAATGCGAAAACAAAATTGGACTTGCCTGTTTTCTTGCACCAAACATTTAAAATCTGACATATTATTAGCAAAAGATATTTTTTTTAAGTATTGTTCTTGAGAAACAAAATATAAACAATACTTTGTCATAATTTTATCAGTAACTATCAATAATTCAAAACACCTCTACATGCGAATCATTTACCAAAATGCAAGTTCTGCATATACAAGATCAGGACTGTATGATTCCTGCACCTAATATAGCCAAGGTCTTTGTTGGTGATTTAAGCATTATATCTCATTCAGGTAAGTTCACACAACTCTGGTTCTTGCACCAAAAGATGTGCACTGTCGTATTATATATGATAAATACATTATCCTCTTGTTCCTTTTATTTGGATCAATAACATTTGTCTAAATACAACACTTGTATAGTATTCAACTTATGATATACATTTATAATTTAAGAATGTTCAATTTTGATTCATCACATCTTTTAACAATGTTATAAACAATTTAAGTTTTTCATCCATTCTGGTCTTACTTTGAGTAATTACACACACTCACTATTAACTTATCCTAATTCATAGTCTGTCATACACTATTCAATTTCAGTCCATACTGTGCTGTTCATTACATTAATCTCATTATCTTAGTTTTTTTTTGTCACTTGTTTTTTCTGATTTTAATGACTGAATTATTATTACAGCTTTGTTCTTTGTAGACTTTTGCAAAAAGTATGCATATTTAATTTCTCCCAATTGCTAGATAAACAGTACTTCCCACATTCATACTGTTGTATAAAAATATATATTTAACAATTTACTCATAACTAGTGACAATAAAAAAACATTAGTTTAGTTTAACTCATCTCATACACAATTTTAGCACGTTTTTTTTAAATATGCATAATTGTCTAAAAAAATTATATGTAACCTTTAATTATTTTTAATCATTTATCTTTTATTTATGGTTGTTTTAAATTTCATTTGTTTATTGCAATTATGTTTAACATGGATTTACTTACTTTTACATAGATATCTACTTATTAGTCTGATTTTGCCCATAATAAGAACGAAAACGTTCACTAATATGTATTAGTAAAAATAACCACTTGATGATATTTTGCTACAATAAATACGTCAAAGACTGAACAATCAAGACTTCACATTTCGTATTATCATTATATATGAATTATTCAAATACACAAAATGAATTCAAAATTCAAATATTTTTGCATATATTAACTCATTTTTTTCCCTTAAAGTGGACGTATATACAGAGTGTTTCAAAAATACGGAGCATAATTTCAGGTATGTATTTCCCACATGTAGACAATCAAAATAGTTCATTACAACATGTGTCCGGAAATGCTTTATTTCCGATTTATGGCCTTCACAACAGTGAAATTCACCGGAACGTTTTTCTTTCCGCAGGTCGTTGCCGTCAAAGGAGACATTAAGAGGGCACTCTGACAGTTCATTTCGAGGCGAAGGTTACATTCAGTGTTGTGTAGGCGTTAGACTGTGCGACATATATTCAAATCAAGAACTGGCAGAGATACACTTCATGTACGGTAAGGCGGACGGCAATGCTGCGCTGGCTCGTCGTTTGTACCAGGAGAGGTACCCAAAGCGACAATGTCCAGATCGGAAGACATTTGTACGTCTCCATTACCGTCTGTGCGAGTATGGAAAAAAATTTAACTCTCCTGGTTTGGGAAGGGGACGACCAAGATCTACAACTCCAGAAGTACAGGAGGAGATTCTGGAGGCTGTGAACATGACTCCATCAGCACACGAAGGGTAGCGTTGCAAGTCAATGTTCCTCATACGACTGTCTGGAGACTGTTGAAAGAGTATCAATTGCATCCTTATCATTTGCAACGTGTACAGGCCCTGTCACCAGCAGATTACCCTGCACGAGTTAGGTTCTGTCAGTGGTTCTTGCAGCAGTGTGGTGTAAATCCGAACTTTTCTGCCTTAGTATTATTTACAGATGAAGCACAGTTCACACGAGATGGCATAACAAATTTCCACAATCAGCATGTATCACCCACGTGCAACTGTTCCATCTCATCACCAGGTGCGGTTCTCCCTCAACATGTGGGCCGGTATCATTGGTGATCGATTAGTTGGACCCCATGTACTTGTAAACAGACTTACGGGGCAGGCGTACACAAACTTACTGGAAAACACCATACCTCATGTTTTAGAAGACACTCCACTGATCAATCGTCAACACATTCACTTCTTGCATGATGGCGCTCCTGCACACTTCAGTCGTACAGCTCGCCGGTACTTGGATCGAAGGTTTCCTGATCGATGGATAGGTAGAGGTGGCCCAATTGCTTGGCCTCCACGCTCACCTGATCTGAACCCTCTCGATTTCTACATGTGGGGCCATTTAAAATCATTGGTTTATTCGTCTCCGGTGCCTGATTTGGAATCCCTTCGGAATCGAATTGTGGCATGTTCTAAGGACCTACGCAATACTCCTGGAGTTTGGGATCGTGTTCGCAGGTCAATGAGACATCGATGTGAGGTCTGTATTCAAGCAGGAGGTGGACATTTTGAACATCTTCTGTAATGACAACGACCTGCGGAAAGAAAAACGTTCCGGTGAATTTCAATGTTGTGAAGGCCATAACTCGGAAATGAAGCATTTCCGGACACATGTTGTAATGAAGTGTTTTGATTGTCTACATGTGGGAAATACATACCTAAAATTATGCCCCGTATTTTTAACCACCCTGTAGATTTTGCATCAGTCCCCTCAATTGCATCTCTTATCTGATATTATCCATTTGTAAACCGAAACAAAAATAAAACCAACAGAACTATAGTTTTATTCCCGAAACTGAGTGAAGTATTCTACTTGCCGATGTACGAGTTAAGATTTTTTTCAGAATAAAATTGTTATTTGCAACTCACAAACATCTCAAGTTTTGTCGTTATAAATATTCAATTGTGTTCAGATAACTACAATAAATAATCCGTAATCTCCCATAATGATACCTTTAACTGAAGATAATATTCTCACAAATATTATGAGTAAGGCAGACGTGTTATAGATCGATATTTCCTGAACACAATTTTTCCTTCTTTTGTACAGTAAAGTTGCGGAAAACGTACAACAGGATACGAGAAAATGCCTTCAGGATGAATGGAAGGGTTACGCGGATCATCTTAGCGAGATATTGGAACTAAATCGAAATTTTTCTCACATTCTCCTTCAAAGAACATGGAAATATTCTGACAAAATATGAAAAAGAAGAAATGTATTCTCTCGGAGGAGAATTCCACAGTTATTTTATGTAACATGTAGAATGCTTTTTGTAAATCATGTATTTTAACAATCTCTTAGAACTCGTTTAAATGCTTATAAACATCCCAACTCTTAAGCATTATATTTTAAATTAAAGATTTAAGTATAGTATTTCGTTGTAGACCTAGGCTATATGTTTCAGTGGGGCCTAGTTATGAAAATAAAAAATAACAGCCCTTTTTTATCTGTTTGTGAAGCACTAGGGTCAGGTTATTTGCATCCAAATTATCTGCTTTAGCCAGTGCTGGAATTTTTAATAAGTGCAGTTTAATGTAAGGCTTTTATAAAGTGGCGGCTTTGAATTACAAAACAGACTGAATCATTTTCACACTGAAATGCAGAGTTTGTGAAATATGTAATTCTCACTCCATTGCTACTTGTATAATATGCAATGACGACCTTAATATGTACGCCTATTTGGAGTTACGGCTGCAGATGACATAAAAGAAGAAAGCTTAGAGGATAACATATTATGGAATTTTAAAATGTATTGTATAAAATAAGACTCGCAATAATATATTTTTTCATGAAATAATAATAATAATAATAATAATAATAATAATAATAATAATGGTGTCACTATTATTATTATTATTATTATTATTATTATTATTATTACAAATGACTTTTAGAGAACCCGAAATTTCACTGCCATCCTCACGTAAGTTCAGCATCGGGCCTTCCTTGCTCAAGATTAATCCAATTCCTACCATCATATTCCATTTCTATCAAATGAATTTTTATATTATTCTTCCATCTATGTCTCGGCCTTCCTAAAGGTCTTATTTCCTCCGGTCTCCGAACTAACATTCTATATGCGTTTCTGGATTCGACCATTCGTGCTGCATGCCCTGCGCATCTCAAACGTCTGGATTTAATATTCCTAATTACGCCGGGTGAAGAATAAAATGCATGCAGTTCTGCGTTGTGTAACTTTCTCAATTCGCCTGTAACTTCATCTCTCTTAGCCCCAAATATTTTCCTAAGCACCTTATTCTCAAACACCCTTAACCTCTGCTCCTCTCTCAAAGCGTGAATCCAAGGTTCACAACCATACAGAAGAACTGGTAATATAATTGTATTATAAATTCTAACTTTCACCTTTTTTGAGAACAGACTGGATGATAAAAGCTTCTGAACCAAATAATAACACGCATTTCCCATATTTATTCTGTGTTTAATTTCCTCCCGAGTAACATTTATATTTGTTACTGTTGCTCAAAGATATTTGAATTTTTCCACGTCTTCAAAGGATAAATTTCCAATCTTTATACTTCCATTTTGTATAATATTCTTGTCACGAGACACAATCTATTTGGTTGTGTCAATCCATCGGTCTTGCACAGTAGCGATAAAAAGTAGTACCAACCCATGAATCAGACCAAACAATGTGAATTACACAGGTTTACTAATAAACCAAAGGATAGTTACACAACAGAATGGTAAACAATTCATGTTGTTGAACACTGCGTTGGCTGTGTTGTTAGAGTTAAGAGGACATTGCTTTGAACTTTAATAGAACTGAAGTACCATATAATGTGCGCTTTTTAATTTGATTGCTTACACATATACAACAGAAAATAATTATTATGATTATGCATTTACACATGAGTATTAGATTTAACATGTCGTGCAGAAGAGTTATAATAAAAATTAAGTAATAAAATTAGTTATTTAATTCGTTTCTGTCTTTGGTAGGCATCTATCGCTTTCTCTAGGGCTCCATACAGGAATGTAGGCCTACATTACTTCGAATTTACTACTTCATATCATAAATATTTACGAGTATACGTAAACTGAGCAGAGAGGGAAATTTAACATACAATCAGTAATAAGTAAGAACGTTTCCGACATTCTCAGAACAGCATTGGCGACTGGTTTTAATACTCGTATTTCCAGCATCTGTAGTTCAAGTGCGCTGGTCGTTCATCCAGGCAGCCCGAATTCGATTTTTCTATTTCATTTCATGTAACATCTAAATTATCTTCTTTTGTGTTATTTTGTATTCTAGTTATGTGTTTCATGTATATTATTCAAACCAAGTTGAGTGGAAGAGAAGGCCCTATGCTATATTGTACGTAAACGACCACAAATATTATCAGAAAATTCAGGCTCTAAATTTCTAAAATTTTATAACAAACTGAAATCGCAATTGGACAAAAATTACAAGGCACCACAACATGACTTATTAGAACTTAAATATCTGATAAAAGTATAAAAAGATTACTAATAATATTTTTCAAACCAGTTTTATCAAAGTATAAAAAACAAAAAGAATAAATTCTGCAGTTACATCATTTGGTAACCGTAACGTTGATTTGGTCTCTCTGACATCTTTAATATTTTTCCTGCGTGTAATAAACACTTATTTCTCAAAAATAGACTACTCTCAGATATGTAGGGTTATTTATTTTAATACAATTAATTTTTTATTTGTCCTACATAAAATACATTAAAATTTATATAATATTTTGAGACCTATTTTTTTTATTTTCAAAGAAATGGGCATTGTTGTAGTCCACGTTTTGCATAAATGCATGTTAAATCAGTGTACAAAATTTCAGAATTCTATCTCTAATGGTTGTGGAGTTACGAAATAATAAGTGATGTGTGAAAATTTTCAAATTTTGGAAAATGTAATTTAAAGTAAAATGTGAATTCTAAAAAACATTATTAGTAGCCTTTTTATAATTTTATCAGAGATTTAAGTTCTAATAAGTCTTATTGTGGTACCTTGTAATTTTTGTCCATTTGTGAGTTCATTTCCTTATAAAATTTGAGAAATTTAGGGCCTGTATTTTCTGATAATATTTTTTATCGTTCACGCACATATACCCTTACTCTGCTAGGAAAAACACTACCATCACCACCACCACCACCACCACTACCACTAACACTACTTTACGAGAATACTAACTTTTATTTCAAAATGCCTTTTATATTTCAGAAACCAAGTAGAAATAGAACTGAATCGAAATAAAGATTTCGGGGCTTAATTACTGTTGTGGACGTTAACTGTAATCATTACTCAACAGTGTGCGGAATTGGGCTTCCAGTTGCCGACAAAGAAGTTACCAGACAGATATAGCATCATTCTTTTGATGTTTGAGCGGACCACGCGCAGAACATCTTGCAAGCGTTTATTATCCAGTGAGCAAGACGAAACAAATGCCAGCTGACATTCATTACGCCCATCACAATTACAATTGCCATGTGTCACAAAAGAAAATCCTTCTTGTTTGCTCTGCAAGGGCAAATAATAAACGGCAATTGCTTCTAATTGACGTTATAGTGCATTTCGATTTGTCGACAGACTACAAACTGTCAACAGGAATATTGGGTCAGAAGCCAAATATTGTCAGCTCCAGAGGCACAGACCTCAGTCAACGCCGCTATTCACTCAACAATCACGAGTATTGGCTTCCATATCTAAACTGAACTAAAGACCAGCATAAAGGGCCATTTACATCAGGGTAACACTGTTCACAACATGTGTGACAACGTATATTGTCAAAAGAAACGTGAAACTCCGGTTGTAAATGTTGGCAACATCTTGAAAACGAATAATTTTCTGTCTTTGAGCAGTAAATATAAAAAATATGTCGGAAACATAAATATTGGCAACGCAGTTAAGGCGCATTTACACAGGCCCAACATTGCTTTCAACGTAGTTAGGACTGAACATATAGAGAAAGTACAGTTACTTAAGTTTAAATGTACGGAGTTAAGGGATGTTAAGTGTAAGGACTACAAAACTAGAAACAAGAAACATGTTGCAGAATAAGACATTTTTAGAAGCGTTAAATATGGAGAGAGATGAGATAGAAATAATAGAGTGCATACATTTTATATTTCCACGTTTGCGGAAGTAGATTGGAAGCGGCAGTGTAGAACGCACTTGCCCACATGCGGCCCATGCTGAGTGCTTGATTATGAGTCAAAAACACGCAAGATAAATCAGAGAATGGAGAGACCTTTTTCAATTTTAAACTGTGAGAGTACTAACAATGCTTGCATCAAAAGAAAAGACGATGTCGTCTAATCAATATACCAAATTTCAGCGCAAAATTAATTCAGGATATCTAGAAATTATATTTTGAATTATATTAAACTCATACTAGCGAAACGTGTTTAGATGAGGAGGAGAGACTTAGTATGTGATCTGTACGACAGGGGAAAGAATGAGCTATCAGAAAGATAGTTTCTTTGACGATGGTTAATAGAGGGACATCATTTTATTTTTACTAACATTTTAAATATTAACCTGGCTATATCTTTGGATTAAAGGTCTAGAACCGGAAACACCGCTTGCTCCCCCTTCCAAGACTGGAGTTCGATGATACTGGCGTAAAATACAAATCACTTTACTACGTAGGCTATAGGAGGGAAACTAGGAAATATTGCAATTTTGAATTTGATAATTTTCATTAGGTTTTTGTTTGATCAAAATTCAGTACTGTATTAACACTTAGTGTTTTTACTCACGAACTGAGCTATCCATTCGGACGTATTTATTATGCAGTGTATAATATACTGTTACAGCACATTAGCGTACAATATAGAGAATGAAGTTAAATTGAAAAATAATCATAATATGGATATTTAAACACATTTTTTTTAAATGGTGGCCGTTCATTTCGATACAGGCTTCAGTTCCTTTGTGCATATTATCGCACTATAGACTATTGTACCTAATTCCAATTACCAGTTTCGTCCTTCGTACGAGTAACTCATGTTGAAATAATTCTATACCTACTCTATAAAAGAGTACCTTACGTACTGTAAATTTAATCTTCACTTCTGCCCGATCCGAAAAGATAAAATTACTCAGAAATACTATCTACTGTCCGTTCAAGTGGTTTTGTCGCAGGGTTGTAGAAAGGGGGAGGGAATCACGTGACAGTTAATTACCTAACGAGGCCCTTTTATTTAAGTTATTTTAAACAGTTGTATAATATTACGTAGACGTCCGATTCCTAACAGAAATAAATGTTTTCAGAAAAGAGCTAAAACAGCCCAGCTACTAGACTTTACAGACGGGCAAACAGAAGCAGGTTGGGGAAACCGGGATGCGACGTAGGGAAACGCACGACAGTACCTGTGCGAAAATATGATTCAATATTGAAAGCTCTTTCGTCACTGGAAAACGCGAACATATTTCTGGAACGTACTATACTCACTAACTCAGTACTGTATACGCGGCCTTTGTTCTGTGTGGAGAACGGTTGGAAGTTTACTAGTAGAGGGGTTGGGAGTGAAGTACATTCAAAAACTCAGGTACAATAAAAACTGAAGTAAAAATAAAATGATGTCCCTGTATATGAATCAACAGACACGTAAGTTCATCTCAGACAAACTAATCTTCTCCCTCCATATCCATTGGTGATGCAGCCACGGCACATGATAAGGTTCCAGGACAGGTCTTGCCTCCTCTACTGTATATACAGTACATAAGATTATAAACAGGAAATATACTAATACAATCGCAACACAAGGAAATGTGTTAATGCAGGACGCTTTTAACTTGCATTTTTTTGTCTTCAAATTCGTATTTTGGAGTTTCGCCAAAGAGTACATTTCTCTCTCTAATCTTGACATACAGCTCTGGTCAAAACATAATGTGGGAGGCAGAGAGAGAGAGAGAGATGTTTGTTCAGTCTGAATGCAGGCTAAGTTTCACTCGGACACAAGTTCTCTCTTTTTCCGCTATCGTATCTCTAGTGCTACGTCTCATGATAAGTAGGAATAGAGCACATATTCCTTTGTAACTGGCCTATATTACATGCAGAGCCCTTACAATCATGCTCAGAGATACAAATATGATGTCTTCAAAGTAAGTTTCTTTCCAACATCAGAGCCACTTTGAATACCAAATGAATTATGATAAATTTCAGGACTAGAATTCCAAAATAGCAATAAAGTAGGAACTGTGAACAATTGGAACGACTCCAGAAGTATAACGAAAGTCTTTTTTACTCCATAAAGGGGAAGCAGGAATGCGAATGTCGTGGCATTACCATAAAAGTTCTGCAGCTGATTCGAGGCACGTTTTGCATGCAAATGAATGCCTGTTCACATAAAATATTAATTCTCGTCGGGTTCTCTCATTTGATTTCTTAATTATCTAACATACAGTAAATACTGCATTAGTTTAAGAATTTAAACGATTTCAATTTTTCTGCGGAAGCTGTTATCAACAATTATTTAATTCAAGAACACAGGATATTAATACACAATAATATAATAATACTAATGCATTGGTTCAATGCTAAATAAGGATGATATGAAGGGTTCAAAACCATGGTGGGCCAAGCGCCACTTACTAAAACCGTAGAAAACAGGGGTTAAAATGAAGTTATTACTCTAAGTCAATGGAAACATATAGCAAGTAATATAAAGTATACTCATTAAAACTGAATGAAGTATCAGTCTACACATTAAACTATGGTATTCACTTAAATTTAACCCTTGCTTTCTCCGTTTTCAATAAATGGCGCTTGGCCCACTATGGCTCTGAACCTTTCATATGATAACGTAAATACTAACTGCCTCTTTCTCATTACAAAATTCATTCAATTCCGGACAGATCTTGTGAAACTGAGAGGAAAACTGATGTGGTAAAAGTTCCCTATGAGTAATACTGTTTCCTTTCTGTATTTTTTCACTCCCGTTCCCTTGCCATTCAACTAGTTAACTGTCATTCAATGGTTATATCTAGGGACAGTATTCTGGCCCTGGACGTACGGATATAAGGTTAGTTGTTTACAGACTATATTGATGTGACGTCATATTTCGCGCGCCACACAGGTTGCCTACTATTAGGGAACATCTTTTTTGTGATACAGTTGAAATTCTATTCATGATTCAAAACTAGACTCCGCAGACTGTTCACAATGCATTCTAGTGATAAAGAATGATACTATGATGACCTTTCCTACAATTTAAATTATTTATTCATTTACACAACTGATTTATTTTTACTGGCAGAGTTAAGGCCTTAGACCTTCTCTTCCACTCAAGCAGTATAAAAATACATAGCAAGCATTACAAATAGCAGCAATACAGAAAATAATGTAGGCCTATTAATAATAATAATAATAATAATAATAATAATAATAATAATAATAATAATAATAATACTCAGCCACCGTCGTGGCTCAATCGACTAAGAGCTTGCTTGCCGATCTGGAGTTGTGCACGGGCGCGGGTTCCATTCTCGCTTGGGCTGATTACCTAATTGGGTTTTTTCAGAGTTTTTTCTCAACAGTAAGGCATATGTCAGATAATCTACGGCGAATCCTCGGCTCATCTCGCCGCCATTACCATTATAATCGACGCTAAATAACCACGTAGTTGATATAGCGTCGATAAATAACCAAGTAAATAATAATAATAATAATAATAATAATAATAATAATAATAATAATAATAATAATAATACTCAGCCACCGTCGTGGCTCAATCGACTAAGAGCTTGCTTGCCGATCTGGAGTTGTGCACGGGCGCGGGTTCCATTCTCGCTTGGGCTGATTACCTAATTGGGTTTTTTCAGAGTTTTTTCTCAACAGTAAGGCATATGTCAGATAATCTACGGCGAATCCTCGGCTCATCTCGCCGCCATTACCATTATAATCGACGCTAAATAACCACGTAGTTGATATAGCGTCGATAAATAACCAAGTAAATAATAATAATAATAATAATAATAATAATAATAATAATAATACTCAGCCACCGTCGTGGCTCAATCGACTAAGAGCTTGCTTGCCGATCTGGAGTTGTGCACGGGCGCGGGTTCCATTCTCGCTTGGGCTGATTACCTAATTGGGTTTTTTTTCAGAGTTTTTTCTCAACAGTAAGGCATATGTCAGATAATCTACGGCGAATCCTCGGCTCATCTCGCCATTACCATTATAATCGACGCTAAATAACCACGTAGTTGATATAGCGTCGATAAATAACCAAGTAAATAATAATAATAATAATAATAATAATAATAATAATAATAATAATAATAATACTCAGCCACCGTCGTGGCTCAATCGACTAAGAGCTTGCTTGCCGATCTGGAGTTGTGCACGGGCGCGGGTTCCATTCTCGCTTGGGCTGATTACCTAATTGGGTTTTTTTTTCAGAGTTTTTTCTAAACAGTAAGGCATATGTCAGATAATCTACGGCGAATCCTCGGCTTATCTCGCCATTACCATTATAATCGACGGTAAATAACCACGTAGTTGATATAGCGTCGATAAATAACCAAGTAAATAATAATAATAATAATAATAATAATAATAATAATAATAATAATAATAATAATAATAATAATACTCTATAGCTGCTATTTTATGAAAAATTACAGAAAGGTTCGCTAAGGATCTCTCTACCATGGAGTATGAAGTTTGAATGGAATATAGAGGACTTGAGATCAGCTCACATTGAGCCAAGTATTATTATTATTATTATTATTATTATTATTATTATTATTATTATTATTATTATGTAGACATGGCCGTAGTTACAATGAGATGTTGAAGAGCAGTTCGTTTACATAAACCAACACTATACAGAGTGTTTCAGAAATAAGTGTCAAATTTTTTAGGTATTATAGGTTGCGTCTAGACGATCATTTTAAAAATAGAAATATGTTGCCCCGGATGAGTCAATTTGGAGATTTTTTAAAACTATTGTAGTGGTATGAGGTCCTAAGCACTGCATGTCTAAGAAGATAAGACGGAGGTGAAACATAACATGAAATGAGGAGGCAACTGATAAGCTGGAGATTACTACAAGTTCGCTAGTAGACGTACCAGTGTTGTTGAAAGTACGCCAACAAGTCTCCCGTCCGGTGCTTAACCTCCAGTTAGATAGACTACAATTATATACCCGGAACTAAGCAATCATCCCTAAAAATTTCTATATTTATTTCTGGAACAACCTGTATAATATGATACTACTTTCTCCTTATAAACTGAAGCTAAAATTTGATATAGAAAAATAAAAGTTTAAAATGAAATGCAGCTACATTAAAATTAATATTGACATTCAACGTAAAAAAAAAGAACACACAAATAATTTCAAAATGAGATAATAAATATGAAGACTTAAAAATAAGTTAGCATCATAATCATCATCATTCTTGCATGTATTAGGCCTAGTGGCCTGTTAAGGTCTCCGTCCATCTTTTCAGGGGGCGTCCCAAAGATCGTCTTTCATGTGGTACATAGCGGAGACTTTATCTTGGGAGTCTGGAATGGTCCATCCTATTGACATGGTTAAGCCATTTTTGTTTACAGTGGTTGAGATGCTCATAAATAAGTGTAATTTTCAATTCTTTTGTAATTAGTTCATTCCTTTTGTGATCAAGCAAGTTGTAGCCGGCAGTCCTCCTTAGAAATCTCATTTCCGCAGTTGTTAGGCGTTGAACATCTGAGTTTCGGACAGTCCAGGCCTCACTGTCATACATGAGGACAGGTCTTGCTAGAACTTTATAATCTTTTAACCTGGCATGTTTTTGGGTTTTCGTGGTTGTGAAAATCTGGTTGATGGTTCTTACGGCTCCATTAAAATGTTGAATATTTTCAGTTAGCATTGTCTACTGTATAAACTGCAGAATATAATGACATTATCAGAATCATATCTCAGGTTATTAAATTACTTTATGCTCGACCATGCCGAAATGTAATAATTATGCACCTGGTAGTAGTCCTTTAATGCATGTCATTAAAGTATACCTATTCATTAACCCTTCAGTACTCGCGTGGATTACAATAGTAATCCACTGATATTTAATCCTGTATTACGTCACCGCCTGCAGCACTGCGTAGCTGAGCGTCAATGCAATTTCTCGTCACAGTCTAAGTGAGGCATTACTGGTGTTTAGACGTATTTGTCGCAACGCTTTGGAAAGTTATACGGAGTTTTATCAAGTTATACGCAGTTTTTCCGAGTGGATTACCATTGTAATCCACGCGAGTACTGACGTCAGTTTCTTGCTCAGGTAAGTGAAATAGTTTTTATATGGTTATGAGTGATGCAATGCAGGAACTTTATGAAAAAAGTGTGTGATATCGTTCCATCCTCTTTGTAGTTGGCTCCAATGGGTACGGAAAATACAAGCAATATTTGCAAGTGGCTAGATGAAGATCTGGATGTTGGCATTGAAAATGAAAGTGATGATGAAAGCAACAAAGAAGATCTTTTGAATGAAGTTCACGATTCTAATTCAGAACAAGACAATGAGGAGGAGGATGATGATTATGGTGATGGTGATGAAAGACTAATGTCTATAAATGATGGAAACTGCTATACGGGAAGAGACAACACTACAATTTGGCAGGAAGAACCAGTATCTCTACGAGGGAGAAGAAGAGCACAAAATATAGTGATTCATTTACCGGGCCCTAAAAGAGCTGCAAAAAATGCGCGTACACACACAGAGTGTTTTGACTGCTTTATTGATCAGACAATAATCAATGTAATAGTAAGGTGTACTAATATTTATATTGAAAAAGTGAAGCGTAATTACGGACGTGACAGAGATTGCAAATTAACAAATGACGTTGAAATTCGAGCACTCTTAGGTATTTTGTATCTTGCCGGTGCTTTGAAATCGGGAAGACTGAACGTAAGAGAACTATGGGATAAAAATGGAACAGGTATAGAGTCAATTTACCTGACTATGACCTACAATAGATTCCAATTTTTGTTACGATGTCTACGCTTTGATAACATTCATGACAGGCAGGAAAGGAAAGAAATTGATAAACTGGCTGCTGTACGTGAAGTGTTCGAGTTATTTGTTCAGAATTCACAAAGGTGCTACATTCCAAGCGAATATGTAACTATAGACGAGCAGTTGGTTGCATTCAGAGGACGATGTCCCATGAAAGTGTATATACCTACTAAACCAGCAAAATATGGGATCAAAATTTTTGCTATGGTGGATGTGAAAACATATTACACTCATAACTTGGAAATTTATGCTGGTATTCAACCAGATGGTCCATTTCACCAAAGTAACAGTGCACATGCAGTGGTGAAGAGGCTGGTTCATCCCATCAAAGGAACAGGAAGAAATGTGACCACCGATAACTGGTTCACGAGCATACCTCTGTGTTTAGATCTTCTAGAAAATGACAAAATTACACTTGTAGGAACCTTGAAAAAAAACAAAAGAGAAATCCCTCCTCATTTCACAACTACTCAAGACAGGGAAGTTAACAGTACATTGTTTGGATTCAATGAAAACTGCACAATTATTTCGTATGTACCGAAGAAAAACAAAACAGTGTTAGCATTATCAACCATGCATTATGATAAGGCAATGGATGAGGAAACAGGAGGAAGCCAGAAGCCTGAAATAATATCTTTTTATAATAGAACTAAATGTGCTGTGGATGTCCTGGACCAGTTATGCTCAGCCTATGATGTAAGCAGAAATTCACGCCGCTGGCCTCTGACTATTTTCTTTGACTTACTAAACATAGCAGGTGTCAATGCTCTTGTTGTTTATTCTGCAAACAAACAAAAAATTCTACGGAAAAACTTCCTAAAAACCCTTGCTCTGGACCTAATGAAGCCACTAATTTCCGAGCGTATAACCCAACAGACAATTCCAAGAGAAATAAAGAGAAGAGGAGAGCAACTGTTAGGCATTCCACAAACAGGTCAAGAAGAAGGAACACGGCCAGAAGGTATTGGTAGGTGCTACATGTGTGGTAGAACAAGAAACAAGAGCACAAGACAATCTTGTTCCCAGTGCTTGAAGAGAATTTGTCCTACTCATTCAGATGTAATTTGTTTGAACTGTGTAGAAGAAATGCATAGGCCTACTCAGATAATTGAATCAGATGTAGATTAGACTCACGTGTGTAAAGTGTGAAATGCAAACATAAACATGAAAGTGCATCAATATCCTTCTTACAATACACAAAAACATCTGTAAAATATTACAAGTGAAGTGAGAATGATTGTTACATCCCTGAATTTTTTCATTGCTACACCCCTGAGTGAGGTATTCCGTTATCAAATATGACGTAAGTAAGGTCAGCAGTAGTGAACTTGCGTTTCCCGTGGGAGAGATTAAGAGAGATCAAGAGTTCAGATGACCTTCAAACATCGAGTGAGCAACAATGCTAGATAACCTACATAATTATGATGATAGTGAACTAACTCATAACTATGATGCAACAATAAATTATGACTCAAAGACACGACCAGTGTTGAAATATTATGCAAACATGTCACTTGAATGCAATTTGTGTACTATCCATTTCATTATTAATATTTATATTTAATACGTTCCGTTATGCGTACCATATCTATTCTTATTACTGTAATAACTGAAAACAATATATTTCTTAACATTTAAATCTAATTCCAATGTTTAAACCTTGTCTGTAAACAAAAACAAATGTGGATTACCATTGTAATCCAGGTGAGTACTGGCGTTACGGAATTTAACGCGAGTAACGAAGGGTTAAAGTTCAGGTTTTCGATTATTCTCGGATATGCAATCGAAAGACAACTAGGGAAACGTCACGGAGGCTGGAAATCCAATACTGTCGCAGAAAGTTATGTTCTGTTACTATAATAATTAGCGTTAATTGTAAATAATATTCATATAAATTCAATTTGTCATCTCGTGTTTCAATGTTGAATTCAATTTCAAGCTTATATCAAGTTTAACGAGATTATATCAAGGTCGTCGACATTCGTTTCGGGGAAAAAATCAATACTTTCGCGTCTGTGCACATCTCACAATTTACGAGATTGCACAAGGTCAGTTCCCTTCCCATTCACATAACAATAACATGAATAGTTATGAATAATTTCAAGTTAGAAATATGGTCTAGCATAAAAAGTCGTATGAAACTTGCCTATAATGGTAATTAAGACGCTCGTATGAAAATGATGAAACTCGCTTGCGCTCGTTTCATAAACATCCTCGCGTCTTAATTACTACCATTATAGGCTCGTTGCATAATGTACTATTATTGAACACAAAGTAAAACAGGTATCCCAGGTGAACACAGAAGACACTCGAGCCGATCCCGCGGCCCACGCTGTGTGGACGATGAGCCAAAGGACCGTCGAAACCGCTGTGAAGTAGTAAAGTGATGTCCGGAGGGGGAAGGAGACTGACTGCTGCTAATTGTTTGCCTGATTCTCTCGTCGAGGAGGAGCCAGATGGCGTGTAACAATTGTCACTGTGGCAGCAAACATTCCCTTGTCTCATTATGGCAATAAAGCATCATGTACACGTGGGCCCACGCGCAAGAGCGGCTCACAGTATAGCGTCATAAATTTTACTAATTGACCACATGTTCTCTATTTCTAAAGACATAATGTTAATGCATTATTTAATATACTTCGTCTCAGTGTCATATAGTGTTAGATAAAAACTACCTCATGCAACGCAAAGACAAAGAGTAACATCGATAAGCCTACTGTATGATTTAAAATGAAGATGAAGAAGAAGGAATTCTTAAATCTTCTATTGTTGTGCCCTGATTCCTGGGGACCACCTCCGGAAAGAAATATGGACTAATACTTAACAACTTCTTAATGAATGTCTAATCACAAAGTACCCTATGTTCCAGAAAATACTCTTAAGATAGCCTACATATTTTAGTACTATTCTAAATAAGTTATTTGTTAATACTTATTCCTCACAATTGGTTCAGTAGATAAAGTCATGTTTGTTATTGAACCGAAGTTCGTGGATTTTTATGGGCGATGAAAATTCAACAGGACTTTCTTTGGAAAGAAAGTAAAGGCTCATTCACAATGAAAATTAAACATAACGTAAGCGTTAACTTAAAAATATAAACGTTACAGTAAAATCAAGAGCATTCACGATGGGAACATAAACATAACCGCAAAGATACTTGGTAACCATGGAAACATCACAACGAAGCCATTTCCTCATGTTCTGTCGTATACGTCAGCGCTCCACGATTATGTACTGTTTGCAAATCACGTAAGCATAAGCATGAAAGTTTGGGGTTTGCAAACTTTCATGTTAACGTCTTACGGTAATGTTTATGCAATGCTTATGTGAATCATTGTGAATGATCCCATTTGGTATCCTGGGCGGAAACTTCTGTGCTTATGTTACGGTTATATTTAATTTTCATTGTGAATGGGCCTTAAGACTTAAGATCCAAACCTGTATATTTATGACGTGTAAAATAATTCTGTCTCTGAGAAGAGGGTTCCAGGCAAAATTTTATAGCAAATTCTCACCCTCGTCAAAGTTTGGAGATAAGAAAATGGGCTCGTAACTGTGAACTAATTGCACGTTACGTTATCCTACTTGCAATCCATACCATACCATAATTATTTATAACACGAGAGATCATAGTTTACGTTCCTTCACCCTCTAGTCGCTCTTTTTCACCCTCCTTTATTTAGTCGCTGCTCTTCACTCTTCTTCATTCAGTCACTGTTCTCCACCCTTCTTTATTTTACAGTTCCTGCTTACAATATTTATAGAACTGATCGTGTTGCTCCCGAAGCCTCTGGTGGTGTGGCAATTATAATTAGGAAAAATATACAGCATCACTCAATATTTCTGCCAGAACTGAACTGTTTAGAAGCCTGTGCTATTAAGATAACTTCACATAACTTTCCACAGTTTACTATAATTTCAGCATATAAACCACCAAAAGTACGTTTGAATTCTCAAGATATTGTTAATCTTTTTTCTAATACTACACCAACAATACTTTTAGGAGACTTAAATAGTAAACATCAAATATGGGGATGTCGTGTAACCACACCTAATGGAAGACGATTAATAACTATCTCAGAGGAAAACTCTATTAATATCGATGCATCTTTGGAACCCACGTTCTATCGACCTAACATATTACCTGATATACTGGACATAGCTTTGCACAAATATATTCAGAACACCCGAAACATGCGTGTATTACATGAATTAGACTCCGATCATTGTCCTGTTCTGATTTCATTTGACAACCCTATCAACCCTATGCTTCGCCCTCCTCCCAATCGACTTATCGAGGGTACTATAAACTGGAACAACTTTCAACTAAACCTAGATGATGTTTTGCAGCCCACCAATAACTTGAAAACAATCACCGATGCTGATGCAGCAGTTCTTACTTTCACTGATGCTATTACTTCATCTATTCGAGCAGCAACGGTTCCGACAAGACGGGTACATAGAAAATCTTATCACGAAACTCTTCCCTCAAAAATAAAACGGCTTATGAAGGAAAAACATCAAACCCGTCGATTGTGGCAAAAACATAGAGAACCATGGCAGCATCACCGCCTAAATCAACTAACCAGAGAGGTAAAAAAAATTGTTGGACGAACACCGATTCATATCTTATCAACGCCATCTAGCCACTTTATCTCCAGAAGATTCCTCCCTTTGGAAAGAGACAAAGAGAGTATTGAACGAGCCATGTATAATTCCACCTTTACAACAAGACGGTTGTCAATATGCAAGTGACAATGAAAAGTGTGAAATTTTCGCAGACACCTTTCAAGCCTCTTTCATACCAAACCCAATCAAGAATAAAGAATTCAACGAAGAAATAGAACATTTTCCGAATAATTATCCTTCAGCACCATTGCCCGTAAACTTCACTTCGCCAAATGAGATCCACTCAATAATTCAGAAAATTCCAAAAAAGAAATCTCCTGGATACGATCTCATCCCAAACTTTGTATTGAAGTCTCTTACTCGTAAAGCTCTAGCAAACTTAGCTTCATTATTCAATGCTCTACTTCGTCTGGAATATTTCCCTGATACTTGGAAACATGCAGTAATAATTGTAATTCATAAACCTGGAAAACCTGCTTCAAATGCAACAAGTTACCGTCCCATAAGTCTTTCATCAACTATATCCAAAGTCTTTGAAAAGGTCTTGCTGAAACGCTTGGATACGTTTCTACTTCAAGCATCCATCCTACCTCCATATCAGTTTGGCTTTCGTCGAAATCATTCTACCAACCATCAAGTGCTTCGTATCACTGAACAAATTGCACAGGGCTTTGAAAACAAAGAACAGACTGCAGTCGCATTTCTTGACTTCACTCAAGCATTTGATCGAGTTTGGCATAAAGGTCTTCGGTACAAATTACACAAGTCCGGCGTTCCAGACTACCTATGCCACATAATGACTAGTTTCTTGTCAAATCGCACATTCTCAGTCAGAGTGGGTTGTACTCACTCCTCTGTTAGACCCATTAGTGCTGGCGATCCACAAGGCTCTATCTTAGGTCCGATATTATTCAATGTATATACCTCGGACGTTCCTGCAACACGAACTGCACAAATTGCTATGTATGCAGACGATACAGCTATTTATGCAACCCATCGCAACATTAACATAGCCTCAAATCACCTTCAGGAAGCCTTAAACATTATATGCCCTTGGATTGAAAATTGGCGCATCGCACTGAACTACAATAAAGGCGAAGCAATGATATTTACTTTGTGTCGTCCTGCTAATCCTCCATGCATAAATCTTTCAACCAACGTGATACCGTGGAAACCAAAGGATGAAGCTGTAAAATATCTAGGAGTGCACTTAGATCGCCGTCTGTCATGGAAACATCACATCAAAAACAAACTTAAATTGGCCTACTCAAGACTCGCTAAATTATATCCGCTCCTCAACAAGAAATCATCTCTAAAGCTACAAAATTGCATGCTACTTTACACATCTCTATTACACCTCTACTGCTTTATGCTTGTCCTGTCTGGGGAGGAGCTGCAATAAGTGAAATTAAACACATCCAGTCATTTCAAAATAAAGTCCTACGAATTTCACTCAATTCTCCATGGTTTGTCCGTAACAGCCAACTACACAGAGAAACTGGTATTGACACAATCAAACAGTTTATTCATTCACAAGCTAAGAAGTTCTATGACAACCTAGAAAATGTTCCAGGCGCCGTCCATTACTCTCTCGGAAAGAAGTCCACATTTCCCACCAGAATCAAGAGCCGACTTCCAATGGACCTCATATTATAATCAAAATTTATCATCACACCAACCTATGTAAACAATTACTATTAACAATTATTTTTGTTCATTGAGGAGCCCAATCTAGGCTGCCCTCAATTCAGTGTCATATATTGTATTTATAATTTTTAGAAATGATCTGTATAGCGCTAAATGCGCTGATCGATCAATAAATTGTTTAAAAAAACCCCTTCTTTATCTAGTCGCTACTCTTCACCCTTCTTCATCCACTAGCCGCTTCTCTTCACCCTCTTTCGCCATCTAATCCCATCTCTCTACCATTCTTCATCCTCTAGTGCCTTCTGTTCATACTCTAGTCACTTCTCTTACAAATCCTCACTATATTTACAATCAGATCTCATGCTTAACTGAAGGAGGTGTGACTACATAAATTCTTGTAACAAAGATAGCAGAGCAGGTTTAGCGTGGCTAAGATTGGGGGCATGGAAGGGTAATAAAATTATCAACGAAGAAGGAGAGCGTCTTTGTTCACTGTGCGGAGAAAAGGACTCCTGGACACATATTTCATTGCAGTGTCAAATTGGAACATATCCGAAAAAAAATATCTACCACCCTCGATGCTAAGTCAGAATAGGAGTTCCCTTGCATGTCTTGACCTCATGGGGAATAGAGAATGGGAACAAAAGGCTGGATTCCACACATGTGGAGTAACGGTCAGCGCGTCTGGCTGCGAAAACCAGGTGCCCCGGGTTCGAATCCCGGTCGGGACAAGTTATCTGGTTGAGGTTTTTTTCGGGGTTTTCCCTCAACCCAATACGAGCAAATGCTCGGCAACTTTCGGTGCTGGAGCCCGGACTCATTTCACCGGCATTATCACCTTCATATCATTCAGACGCTAAATAATCTAGATGTTGATACAGCGTCGTAAAATAACCCAAGAAAATAAAATAAAAAAAAAACAAAAGACTGGATCGTTCCTCTTGAAGGCGAGGCAGATTAGAACTTCAGCTGTTGAAGTTTGTGATGCGAAATGACGAAAGGATACTTAATTATACACTTTTATGTCTGTGTAAGTTAGGATATATTATGTAAGGTGTTTTGTTTGTACCACTTTTATTTTAATCTGTGTGTTCTTTTGAAGAGTGGTTGGATCTAAATACAGGTGAGGGGGATGAAACCTACAAAGTAGGACTTGTTTTTGTTTTACACAGCACGTACGGTCAGAAGACCCGTGTATGGGATTTAAGAGAAAATTATATTAATATAGTACGTCATATGTGTGTGTAATATTGCTCAATAAATCCAATAGAAACAGAACATTTTCGCAACAAAAAAAAAACTTTGCTATGTTCAAGCTGACATTTCAGTATATTCGAGTTCGAGTTTCGGATATTGGTAACATACCTTTCTCACGTTGAGAATAGATGTGTAAGCTTGTTTTTCTCCTTTGTCGTCCTATAAGTAAGGATGACATAAAAATACTGCGAATATCTTCTTAGAACAGAAATCTCAAATATGAGATCGAAGCTGTTCAAAAAGCCTAATTCTTGAAGTACAGTATATGAATATGACAATTAAGAAAGCATTGGAGAAAGTGGAAACTGAACCTATTCTAAGTCTAAAAATACTTGACAGTAATTACAATATTATGACCGCGCTATTCTATTGTGAACCCGAGTTAAATTTGCGCAGGCTTAGCATGTAGGAGCAGTGTAGTGCAATATCTCTCTCCAGAGCAACGGTCTTTGTACTTCTCCAACTTGTTTTCACTTTCTTTGTGACTCTGCAAGGAACCCAACTCCCACAAAGGGATTTGTGTTCTTGTGGAGCAGCCATGGGACTCGTAAGATAAAGAGCCAAGTTCTGAGCTCAACTGGAGTACCCATTAACAGTGGAGTGTATTCAGTTGCTTCAAGATTTCGTTTAGTTTTTCGCTAATAAAAAGTGAACCAATATTTTTTTCTTTCGCAGCGGAAGGGAAGATATCAAAGAAATAGGCTAGGTAGCTAGTATGAAAGTGATTTTCAAATGTTTATGATTAATAGTATTAAGGTTTAAAATTTTACAAATATTTCAAAATATTGAAGTAAATATTAATAATAATCTGCAATGCAGAGTTCGTATAGGTCAGTTTCTGTCAGATGAGTTTCCAATTCACTGTGGGCTAAAGCAAGTAGATGCACTATCACCTTTACTTTTTAACTTTGCTCTAGAGCAGCGATGCCCAACCCCTTCTCATAAGAACTAATGACGTCACAGCGTGGCTTTACCCCACCTCCTTCGTTTGGAGGCATGACCGTGGATGAACCACTTCCCCTACTTTTATTCACTCAGGGGCGGCTGACTGTAATGGCAGGTTCCAAAGCAACCAAACATACCATTTTCCAGAAAGAGTGGGAGGAAGAATATTTTTGTGTTGCAGAGGAAACGACGGTCAAGTGTCTTATTTGCAAAACTCATTTATCGTGGGTTTCACGATATAATATTAAACGGCACTTCGAAAAATACCATCATACTGATTATGGCAAACATATTCTATCAGGTAAGCAATCATTGACATCACTTGCTATTAGAGTTTGAATATATTTGCTGAGTTTTAAATTGACTATCTAATTAATAAATTTCACTTGCAGGTGAGGCAAGATTACAGAAACTAAACAATATGAAAGCACCAACTCCTGACGGCTTTAGTACTGGCAATGTTGTTAGAGTTTCTTATAGAATTGCTGAACACATTGCAAAGAATATGAAGTCTTTTAACGAAGGGGAGTTCATAAAAGATTGTTTAATTATAGCAGCCGAAGAAGTTTGTCCTAATTTAATACCCGCTTTTCAGTTACTAAGTCTGTCTCGAAATACCGTGACAAGACGTGTGGAAGAATTGGGATGTGATATAGAGAGACAGTTACAGGACAAAATAAAATCATTAACATGTTTTTCTCTAGCGTTGGATGAAAGCATGGACAGAACTAATGAAGCTCAATTGGCTGTGCTTTTGAGGGGGGTTACTAGTGAATTTAATATTATTGAAGAGCTTCTATACGTAGTTTCTCATAAAACACACACGTGTGGTGAAGATATTTTCAATACTGTGCGAGATGCTGGTTGCAGATTAGAACTTCCTTGGGAAAAACTAGTTAGTGTTGCGACCGATGGGGCCCCGTCGATGAAAGGGGATGAAAATGGTTTTATTGGCAGACTAAGGAAGTTTCTAAGGAATATGGATATGCCCTCTGATTTTTTGTCTATACACTGCATAATTCATAGGGAGGCTTTATGTGCAAAATCAGTTGCTTTAAATAATGTTATGTCCGTTGTTGTGAACTGCGTGAATTTTATTAAATCAAGCTCCCTTCGCAATAGGCAATTTAAAGAGTTGCTAGAAGAGCTAGGATCTCATTATGAAAATGTGCCATATTATTGTCATGTCAGGTAGCTCAGTCGAGGTGCCCTGTTAAGACGTTTCTTCCAGCTACGATGTGAGATAAATAACTTCATGAAAAAACAAGTAACCATAAAAATGTAAAATACTCATATTTAGTATCCATTATAACGTACCCCTAAAATATAATTGGTTTGTTATAATTTATAATATTTATTATTTGTAGGGCCATGAAGTTCCAGAACTAACTCAAGAAGAATGGCTGTGTGACCTGGCTTTTTCCACCGATCTATTTCATCACCTTGATATCCTAAATATGAGTTTGCAGGGGAAAGATAAAAACGTAATTAGTTTATCTGACGCAGTGAATACATTTATGACAAAATTAACACTATGGCAAAGTCAACTGGAAACTGGCGACATATCATTTTCATTCCTTGGAATCAATTTTTACAATAAATGTCACTCTGTTAGAAAAATATGTAACAATTATAAAGGAACTATACGACAATAGACAAAGAGATAATTGTACTACTTACTTACTGGCTTTTAAGGAACCCGGAGGTTCATTGCCGCCCTCACATAAGCCCGCCATCGGTCCCTATCCTCAGCAAGATTAATCCAGTCTCTACCATCATATCCCACCTCCCTCAAATCTATTTTAATATTATCTTCCCATCTACGTCTCGGCCTCCCCAAAGGTCTTTTCCTCTCTGGCCTCCCAACTAACACTCTATATGCATTTCTGGATTCGCCCATACGTGCTACATGCCCTGCCCATCTCAAACGTCTGGATTTAATGTTCCTAATTATGTCAGGTGAAGGATACAATGCGTGCAGCTCTGCGTTGTGTAACTTTCTCCATTCTCCTGTAACTTCATCCCGCTTAGCCCCAAATATTTTCCTAAGAATCATATTCTCAAAAACCATCAATCTCTCTTCCTCTCAAAAAGTGAGAGTCCAAGTTTCACAGCCATAAAGAACAACCGGTAATATAACTGTTTTATAAATTCTAACTTTCAGATTTTTTGACAGCAGACTGGATGATAAAAGCTTTTCAACCGAATAATAACAGGCATTTCCCATATTTATTCTGTGTTTAATTTCCTCCCGAGTATCATTTATATTTGTTACTGTTGCTCCAAGATATTTGAACTTCTCCACCTCTTCAAAAGATAAATTTCCAATTTTTATATTTCCATTTCGTACAATATTCTCGTCACGAGACATAATCATATACTTTGTCTTTTCGGGATCTACTTTCAAACCTATCTCTTTACTTGCTTCCAGTAAAAATCCCGTTTTTTCCCTAATCGTTTGTGGATTTTCCCCTAACATATTCACGTCATCCGCGTAGACAAGCAGCTGATGTAACCCATTCAATTCCAAACCCTCTCCGTTTTCCTGAACTTTCCTAATGGCATACTCTAGAGCAAAGTTAAAAAGTAAAGGTGATAGTGTCATTAATATACTTTTAATATACCTATTTTAAATACAGATTTTCGTAGGTAATTGAATATTGTTAGATAGTGTTACAATTTACGATTAGATCTTATTTATGAGAATGTAAGATTTAAATAGCCTACATTTACGTCAGCTCCTTATTTTGGAGCATAATAAGTTATTTAAATTTTTATGTATACCTTTTCAATGACAGGAAGCGAGAAAGAGTGTGTTGTGGTAAGGTGTTGCACTGCAAGAAAAAAAGTCGTGGATTCGATTCCCGATTTTCTCCATTCATCTAATCCATCTGACCGCACTACGATCCAGGAATTCACTCATCCTTTAAGAGGAATGAATACCAGGGACATTCCTTAAGCTGCGGTTTGTTTACGGCGATCATCGTGGGGCGCACATCGCTCGCGATTGTCGCCTGGAGTTGCCACCAGTTAAAATGAATGTGCTCGGTTTCTTTACAGCAATAATCGCCAACGTAGATCGTTGAAAGCGACGCAGATCGCTGGAGGTTGCTTCTGAAGCTAATTTAGGACGCACATCGCTGTATACATGTTCAATAATCGATATTTAGAGAAGGCCATGTAGAAATATTGAATCGAGTTATGGCAGCAAAACAAATGAGAATTGACAGCGATGTACGCTCATAAAGAAACCACTTCCTGACGATCTTCGCCAGAGTTTATAATCGCCGGCGATGTGCGTCCGGTGATGATCGCCGTAAACAATCCGTAGCTATAGTGGCAAAGATGACCAGCACGTAGGATTTACATTCCTACTACAGACTGCCTCATTAAATAAGGCATTAATATTCCTTCACTCTACGGTCCTTTCGGAGTCTCTAAGGCGTATAACCTTGCATTTTCAATTATAGTTCAATGAGCTTTTACTATTGACGGAAATATCATTAGAAGTGTAATAATATAATTGAATGACTACAAAACGCACAAAGGTATGAGAAAGCATGTGCCAGTCATGACACAGATTTTTCGCTAGACTGAACTTATTAAATCAAAAGAAACATTGTTATCATTCTGTTTAACACGAAGTTATAAATATGATATGCAGAATTTAGGAATTTTAAGCTTAACAATTCCATAATTAATATAATAAGAAGTACTGTACGAATAACAAGACAAATTCTACATCTAAATTATCATGATTCTATAGTTTTTCATCTTAGTAAATAAGATTTTCTGAGTACGGTATATAATTTTCAAAATTATTGTCCTTTTTAAAACCACAAAAACTCCTAAATATAAATCCCTAATCGACCTAGTTTTCGACCATAATACAAGAAAAAAGTTCTGCTTGGAAGATATAAGGAAGAAAATGATTTGTTTCTATAATATAACAAGGCCGCAGTACAGGGTTTGTCCAAATATGACTTCGAATACGAGATTTAAGAGTCACCGGTAAGGAGATACTTCAAAGTGAAGCAAGAAGCCAGCAAGAAGTCAAATATTTAAGTATAAGGCTCGTTAGAAAGCTTCTGAACTGGTACAATGATCTACTATAAACTGGAAAATAAAATTGTTGCTAGATTTTTATATAACAATTAAGATAAGAATCAACACTTTTAATCGGTATTTTCTAAATAAGATTATTAAAATTAATAGTCACTGCCATAATACAATAGGATGTAACAAATACAGGGTGTTCCTTAAATCTACCGATCAAGCGGTGACATGTTTGGATAAATATTTTAATGTCCTGAGATGAGCAACCAAAGTAGGCCTACGCCGGGGATTCATCCAGATCAATAGCCCCATCTGAGATGAGGAAAACCCACATGCAACCCTACACTTCGTTTCTGGAATCTGTAGAGTATAGGAAACGAAACAAGTCCTTTGCGCAAGTGATGAGTGGAGGGGCTCAGTCCAATAAACGTTCTGGGGGAAAGCACTGCTTGAAGACGAGCGTATGAAATGCCACCCTACCTACCACCTTCTTCCTTGTGCATGTTACCCCTTAGCGGCCTTGCGCCGATACAGCCCGCAATACACTCCCGCATTGATAGACTCCGCTAATTCTCTTGCCATCGGCTCCACCCAAATGTGTCGACTTACTTTACACATTCCAGATATTTTGTAGTAATTTCTCATGCATTTGATGTTAACATTTTCATTTGGTATGCTGTAATACGTAACTACAGTATGTTTATAAGGACTTCCATGCTGCCACCAACACTGAACTGTAACATGTGCTGGGTTTTCTATAAATGCTTTCCTATCTACTAGAGCTTCTTTTTTTGGTGATCCAAAGACGTATGTGATGATTTCAACATGACGGATTGCCAGCACACTTTACCGTCGGTGTTAGACATTATCTCAAATATTTGGTAAACAATGGATCGCTTTTGATAACCTCATTGCATGACCTGAAACATCACCTGATATAATACAAATGCTTTCGTGCACGAGATTCCCGTTTATTTTGAGAAGAACCTAGGTGCTCTAATATTCTTGACCTGCGATAAGATGCATGCAACATCTTGGGTGCTGGTGCACGTACTTCAGTCGTAGTGAAGTACTGCCCATAATCAGTGGTGAATTAGAGGGGTGGCGCGGTCAGAAATGTCCCCCCGGATTCCAGAATGACTTTTCAAGCTGAACATATAACTTTTGAAATACTACATTTCAATTTCATATGAGTTTTCAGTAGCTAACACAAATTATAAAAAAAAAAAAATCCGTGGCGCTACGGCCCATGAAGGACCAAGACCGACCAGCCGGCTGCTGACCTCAAGTCCACATGCCGAAGCAGAGGTGAACGATCATCCAACCAGAATGGCGGTATCGTGTGGCTAGCACGATGATCCCCCCAGCCGTTGTAGCTGGTTTGCGAAACCGGATTTTTGCTACCTATCGTACCTCCCCAAGTTCATCACGATGCTGGGTGGGCACCGGCCCCATACAATGGTGCATTCCATAACGCGAGTTCTAGGCAGAATGCATGAGACCACGACGTCACGGCGCGGGACAACACATATTATGTAGATTTTCAAGTACGTGTTTCCTTGAAGGTAGGGATATGCCGGCCGATCAACCAAAATTGATTGGTTGAAATTCAAACCGCCTGAATTTTCAGTCTTGATTGTTACAGTTAAGAAGTGAGATGTGCTGTGTTTTTGTTGACGTAGTTTTTAGCTTTAGTTTTGTTTAGGAAATATAATAATTTTTTTACTAATTCATATTATATATACAAGGAAGTGTAAGTATTTCAATGTAAGATGACAAATCAAGAGTCACTGTTTACTTTTCTTGAAAATAAATGACATATTGCATTTAATGAAGAAAATTCTCAATTGGCTTTAAGTGAAAATGAAGATGGTGAAATAGTAATTCCATCTGTGTTTCGTTCTAGTGTGTTGTTGGTGGTGAATCGAAGAATAAAACAGTTGAACGCGATTATAATAATACACTGCTTATGTGAATAAATTTGATCCGAAAAAAGTAACATTTTAAAGTTCCTTTTCAGAACAAAAAGTTACATTTCTTCAGATCAAATTTCTGCACATTTAAAGAACAAAATTAAAGTTCATTCAACCATTTATTATCACAATACACTACTCTCTTAAATTCTCTGAACATATTGGGGATTAAATCAATGGCTTTCCCAAAACACGCTATGAAATGTTTCATATAAAACCATTTTTATCACGTAAAGGAAGCAAAAACCAGCAAATTTGTATTAAACAGTTTCGTTTCAAATATCCCAACGAATAACCTCTTGAAGTTAAAGACATTATCTACGGTTCATCATGTATATGTTTTGCATTTAATGAGAAAAGTGTTACAGATAAATTATGCTAAAAATGTAAATATGCAGAATACTTTGCAAGTTGCAGTAATAAAAACAGCGGAATCTGATTTGAATCCCTATTACAGAATCATGCTTCATTTACCCACACAGATGTCGAGTATGCGCCTTTTATTGAGCACCAGTATCGTACTTCTTCCACGAACTTTCTTAGATACTTGCATTTGGACGTAAAGCAGTTGATAAGAAGAGGAAAGAAAAAGGACATTAACTAGAAATTTAGAATCAATTAAACAACAAAAAAACAACGATAAATTGAGACAACTTTCGAGAAAATAACGCGTAGATGAAAGCTTTCGTTGTGTGAGTTTAAGGGAAGAAAAAATTCAGACAGACAAAAGAAAAGATAATTACGAAGCGAAATGATTCGACAAGTGTTACTCCTAATCATGACGGAAATAATTATGATAATGAAAAAATAGAGACCACGATAAAACTGTGTCTGGATGGAAAACATTGACTTTCGTTCCATAGTGTCTGACAGGAGAAGTACACAATTCCGGCAGAGGAGGAGAGAAGTGTAATAAATTGCAGTTCAACAAATTGCAAGGGTCTCATTTCACCCTTGACTTGAAGTTGGGCGGTCTGAAGCGTTCTACCTCCGCCCAACTTCAAGGTAAGCATGGAATGAGACCTTTGCCATTGGCTGAATAGCAGTTATATTTCTCTCCTTCTCTGCCGTCAATGTTTAATAATAATAATAATAATAACAATAATAATAATAATAATAATTCTTTATTTATACTGGCAGAGTTAAGGCCATAGGGCCTTCTCTTACACTCTACCATGTCACAAAGTATACAAGCAGTTAAAATTTAACAAAAAGTTAAAGAACAGAGTACTAACATATTACAAAAAAAATAAAAATAGCATAATAAAATCGACACTAAACAACATTAAAACAATACCATAATAAAAAAAGAAAGTAAAATACATTGGAATATAGTGAAAGCAACTCATTTAGTACAAAGGGTTAATATGGAAAAACGTAAGGAAGAATATATCAAAATGGAATGTAATAAAATAATAATAAAAAAGAAAATAAATACGAAAATTAAATAAGATTCACGATAAAAAGGCTATGATAATAAATTCATCGGCTGATAAAGAGAACAAAAAGGGGAAAAGAAGGGAAAATAAATATATAGCCTATATATTTACAAAACTATGGCAGAGAAAAGGGCTTATAACTGAAAGGAATCTAATTCAAAAAGTGCAATTTTAATTTATTTTTGAAACTAGACAATGTCCGACAGTCTCTGACATGTTGTGGTAGAGAGTTCCAGAGATGAACTGCAGAGACCGTGAAAGATGAAGAGTAGAAGGATGTTCTGTGTTTAGGAATGGAGAGTGTGATATGGTGTTGTGAGCGAGTATTTATTTCGTGATATGAGGACAAATGTTGAAAACGAGACTCCTCCTGTCAGACATTAGATATGGAACGAAGTATAGAAACGATCAATTACTTAAGAGTTTCTGAAAGAAAGATAATCAAAATGACCCACGAGCTAGACCAACTAATAGGAAAGCTGATATTGTGAGGTATTTATGAAGAGCAAGAGACTGGCCTAGCTGGGTCATGTCTTGAGCATGGAGATCTGTAGGACTCTCAAAAAATAATTTGGTTAGAAACCTACGTGGCGAAAATTGAGACAGAGATGGGTGAACGAAGCAGAAGGTAATGGGAATGAAGAGATAGAGACAATCGGGGAGAGGTCAGGGTGGAAGTAATTTGTTGATGAGACCAAAACCCACTCTGGGTGTTGAAACAGGAGAAGAGAAAGAAGAAGAAGAAAAGGAGGAGGAGAAAAAGAAGAAGGAAGAACGCTTAGCGTATTAATTCTGTCAAGGGCCTTGCGATTTATCTTCTACAATAGGAAGACATTCATCAATCACAAAATTAGCATCTCGATTCGATGCCTTCATCCCTAAGAAAAGCCACCAGACCACCACGAGCGGACCACCGTAATCGAGCGTCCTCCCATGGACCACTCTCGTCCTCACGGCGCTGGAATGTAGCGGCGCACAGCTGCATCTCTGCTGTGTCTAATATCGTCTAGCAATGACCGCTGCTGCCCGAATTACTTAGCATTGGTCTCTTGACATTGTAATTAAACCATTACTTCCAGTCTCCGAGCAGCCCAGCAGTCGCCTTAGATTAAACTTGGGCAAGACAGTGATCAGCCGAACTGTGATACATCGACATCAATCCTCCGACAAGCCTCACAGCGGCCGGCGATAAATTCATCCTCGGCTCAAAGAGCCAATCTGGCTGAAGGCCAGCTTCGCAAGTGAATTCCAGCAACATGGACGAATAATCAAGGAGATTACCGCAGTCCTCTAAATTTCAGGCAATTTCTCAAGAGGAAGAGGAACAATTTAACATCGTAATTGCTGTCTGCTGTATCGATTGGTGACCTTCAAAGTTGAGAGCCGAATTGTACCAGGTCGCTGCAATTAAACTGGATGACAAAATGGGTGTAGTCACATGGATTTAATTATGCAATTCGTTGTCAGCAATTACGATATTCTCGTTGAGTGAATGCGTACAATACTGGTTCAGACTTGTGTTATTTGAAATTGGCTATAGACATTTTATTACATATATATGCTCCGTTACCATTAACTAACTATTTATATGGAATTAATTCCACAATATTTCAACTCAATAAATTATATTTACAACACCAACAACATTAATAACATTTGCAGAATATTAATTTATTTATTTTTATTTCCTAATATTTTATTGTATTATACAACAGTCAGAGGTCAACAGTTCAGCACAAAATGACAATAAATACTAAATGACAAAATTAACAACGAAAAAAAAAATAAAATAAAAGTGCATAAAAATAATTATTACAAATAATGACAATAAATGACATGAAAGGACGGAAAAATTGGATACTGTAAAATACATAATCCAGAATAACTCAATAAAAACAATAGTAACATTCTTAATACATGAATATAATAAATTAATTATACAAATTATACAAATAATAATAATAATAATAATATTTCCCGTTTCTAAAGAATTTCCCCTGCCGATCAAGAGTTGTGCTCTGGCGTGAGTTCGATTCCCGCTTGGGCTGATTACCTGTTTGGATTGGACTTTTTCAGAGGTTTACCCTAACCGTAAGGCAAATGTCAGGTATTCTACGACGAATCATCTCGTCAAATACCATTTTGCTATCAACTCCATTGACGTTAAAATAACCTAGTAATTTATTCAGCGTCGTAACCAAGTAAAAAAAAAACGTAATGTCTCCGTCTTCCGTCTCCAAAACTAAACTGTGTCTAGCCTAAGCCCAAACTAAAATCCACGACTTTTCATTGCTTTGATAATTTAAAATCTTTCTTGAACTATCCTATCTCTTCTTCTTTCTCTCCTTCGTCTTCTTCTCTTATATCGGTTTCCATATCATCACGGATTTCCTTCTTCCATACGTCGAACGTGCATACATATATACACACATACATAACATTATATACATACATATATACATACATAGTGTTCTGTCAAATTGCAGGTTTTTCATTGCAAACCCAGCATTCTCCAATCTTTCTTATTTTCTGCCTTCCTCTTTGTTAGTCTCCGCATGATACATGTACTCATACATATCTTAATATCGTAAATCATCTGATATCTTCTTCTGCTCCGAACTCTTCTCCCGTTCAAAATTCCTTCCAGTACATCCTTCAGTAGGCAGTTTCTCCATCTACCTCCATTATTTCTCTATTTTCTCATTTCGTGTCTATCTAGTTAGATATTCTAGCCGATCCTCATAAGGAAATCCATCTCTGTTCGTCTCAACTTCTTCCGTATAGACCATAAATAGTGGGAGGTACCAAAATTCACAGAACCAAGTCAAAATAATTTCTACAATTGTCTTATATTTTTTAATTTTATTTAATTATATTTGTTAATCATAATTTTACTCCAGAAGATGGAATTTACAGCAGCAATAATTCTTGTTTTGTTTATATATATATATATATATATATATATATATATATATATATATTCCGTTTCGTTTCTGCTTCCTGAATACCTTCTTCACTTATAACTGAGTCTAAAACTGAAATTCCAATTTTGATATAATAATAATAACAATAATAATAATAATAATAATAGTAATAATAATAATAATAATAATAATACGACTAAAGTTTTAAGAGTAAATGTGTTCAGAAAAATCCTGTGCTGGCCATTCATCTCACTCCGAAGGTCACTACTCTATCGAAGGAAATTATGAAGCAGGACCTGGATGCCACATGATTTTGACCACGATATGTAGCTAGAGTTCAGCATGGCAAATGTCAGCAGCTCTGGCAATCGAATCCGAGATAGCGTGATTAACCAGAGCATTCTTTAGAGCAACGGTCGGCAAAGATGACGTCATATGAAACACAGCCCGCAAAACACAGCAACGGGAAGGTGGAAGGAGGGAGATATGAGACGAGTAGTCGCGGAACATCTTCACTACGTTGCCTAAAAACCCAGTACATAAGAGAGAGAGCTTCTTTAATTATCCATAAAACGGATACATACAACTTTCAATGTATTTATTTACTCAGGAAGGATAGCATTTACCTAAAAACAGTTTCCTTACTTATTAATGAGTTATAACATTGAATGCCCTACTTAAACGCAATAATACTACATACACACTGGAACGGAGTCCCTAAATCCTCACTAATATATATACAGGGTGGAAATAAACCTGCAGATTGAGAGGAGCGATAGAATATGTACACATAAATGAATAGAAAACGTATATTAGGCTTTGTTATTAAATGCACGGTTAATAATTAGAAAATTACAATAAGTTGGAAGTTACAGTAGTCTGGCAACATCGCTGCTAACACAGTCCTTTTTTTTTATAATACAGATGCAAGAGGTCAATGAACTTAGGGCTGTCTCCGTATATGAACTACCTCGCGTGTACGTCTCTCGCTACAATTTTGCAATCTGGTCGCATCGTTCAGTGGCTTGAAATTAGTAGTTTTTAAATCAAATTTACATAAAAACAGTCAACGATATTGGAATACGCCAGAGGGATGAATGATTCTTTAATAGATTTTCTTTCGACATGGACAAAATTCACAATCCTACTCACAACGGTTACGGAATAAAAAAGTGTTAAACATTTGGGAATATATATATATATATATATATATATATATATATATATATTTTGTTTCCTGAGAAAACTATGAAGTTTCCATCAATATGGTATTACCACAGTCTAGTATATACAGTCACGAAGCTCAATACTTAGTAAATATGCATCCATAAATAGTTGCTAACTACTAGGATCGCTCATTACAGACAATGCGAAATAGTACCGGCACATTCTATTGTTCCTAGCACCCTCACAACTCAAGCTTCGTGACTGTATGTACTAGACTGAGGTATTACACTTTTTTGTTACATACATGAGCTACCAGCTCTGAAAATGTGCGAATTATTTCACTTCCACTCTGTATAGACAGGTATGCAGATTTGGTTTATGAAACAAACATAAAAAAATAATAATCTCAATTACATTAATATTCAAGTTCTTTGTAAGAGTTTTATTTAACTGCCCCCTTTTACTGTATTCACTGCGATAGGATTTTCTTCAATATAGAAGTGAGAGTTGGGAAGGGAATGAGTTCGTCTGTAACAACTGTGTTTCCACTGTCAGGACCACAAGTTGCGGGTAAGACGCAATCTGATAATTTCTATGTAGATGAGGGTAAATATGTGCTGTAGAACAATGGCAGTCTTTACGTAAGCAGCAATGTATTTACGTAGTATGTTCAACATTATCACGTCTTCCACTTCCTCGCACTTTCGCTACGTCTGTCTTTGTCTCCTTTCCGGTACACTTATTTTCAGATGTAAACATTGAAAAGAAAATATTTACCACAGGATTTCTTCGTAAGTGTTTTCAAGCATTTTATAGAGCATTTCGATTTAACCCATCGTCTATCTATATGCTAATTAGGCGAGTTTTGTAAATGTAATAGTTCAGACTTCAAGTTGTCTGAACGATAAAAAGCTAACGGCAGCAATCTGCCCTTAAAACGACCAAATGGCGACACGCCATTAGTCATCGATTTCCTTTCTCGTGAACAGAATAAAGATATTTGACATAAACGTTTGAGAGCTTCGCTTACTTCTAGTTATATACCGTATTTAGTTTCATTGCACAATAATGATCTATTGCAAATGATTATTATTTATATTTCTTTACTGTCATATTAACACAAAAGGAAACGGTTATGAAAATCAGATATTTTTTGGCATGCCTAATACTCCTCACCTTCACGCTGGGGTTACCTGGGATCTTCTTGAGATGAGAAAGAGAGCGTGGTGTGCGGAAAGCAACAGGAAGCTACCGCATTTATCTTTCCCAAGGAAAACTGCAAACATGGACTTGGAGGATTTAGTAAAGAACTGTTTTCAGAACTTGGGAGGAGTAATAGTAGGAGGAAGAAGAATAAAGTGCCTAAGATTTGCTGATGATATGGCGTTGTTAGCAGAAGAGGAAATTATGCTAAAGAGTATGCTACTGGAGCTGTGAAAAGTATGGAATGAAGATAAATGCAAATAAGACGAAGAGCATGCTCATAGGAAGAAAAATTCAGAAGATAAACTTGCGAATTCTAAATGAGGCAGTAGAGCAAGTCGACAGCTTCAAATACTTGGGGTGTACTATAAGCAGTAGCATGAGCTGCTGCCAGGAAGTCAAAAGGAGGATAGCGATGACTAAGAAAGCTTTTAATAGAAAAAGGAGCATTTCCTGCGGACCTCTGGGAAAAAAGTAAGGAAGAGACTAGTGAAGTGCTTTGTATGGAATGTGGCATTGTATGGGGCAGAGACATGGACATTACGACGAAGTGAAGAGAAGCGAATAGAAGCATTTGAAATGTGGTTATGGAGAAGAATGGAACGTGTGAAGTGGACAGACAGAATAAGAAATTAAGTTGTGTTGGAAGGAGTGGGTGAAGAAAGAATGATGCTGAAAGTGATCAGGAAGAGGAAAATGAATTATTTGGGTCACTGGCTGAGAAGAAACTACCTACTGAAGGATGGACTAGAAGGGGTGGTGAACGGGAAAAGAATTCGGAGTAGAAGAAGATATCAGATTATAGACGACATTAAGATATATGGATCATATGAGGAAACGAAGAGGGGGCAGAACAGTAAATGAAAATGAATACGAAATGATGGTTTTTAATGTTAAATTGTGCTACAACAGCAACCAATACAATTCACTGGCTCCTGAAGGTGTTACTTTTAATGGTAGATGTTGCTCCCTAGAAAACGCTGCCGTACGACATTTAAAAGCAGCTATGTATATATTCATAAACATGATGCATTTTTTTTTTTTCATTTCAATGTACCCATTAGTACAGAGCTGGGCATCAAGAGTGAATTCTACTCTCTCACGGGGAGTCGTATGACTTCTCTTCAACCCCTTTCTTCCCATCCGAATACCGCGTAGCGTTGATGCCGTGACGGATGAATATTGAGTGTCCCCGTTTAGAGTTTGGATTAGCTCCCGATGCCCAGCCCTGCATTAGTAAAAAATGACAGAAAATATAGTTATGATAACAACTTTCATGTGTTAAAATGAAAACTAAGTTGTTTATTACCTAGTTGACTAGTATCGACTTCGTATCAGCCATCTTCAGAACTAGTGAAGTCCTTGGTCCTTCTGGTTTCTTCAGTTGTTTTTATAGGAGTGCCTTTGTGTTTGGTATTGTGGAGTCAAATAGGATGTGTTCTGAAATTTAGTTATGCATTGAGGCTGTGTTGTGGGTGTTTTTTGTGTCTGTATATACGAAATCGAAGCTAGTTAACTAGGCAGTTACAACTTATTTTTCATTTTAACACATGAAAGTTTTTTGTCATAACTATATTCCTAAGTGATACAATGTGTTAGGAGTGTGTAATCAAGATGTAGTGGTCAAAATTATTTTGACGTTGTACATTTTTAAGTACCGTTAGGCACAAAAGTGCCTAAGCTATACTCCTGATCACATACATATTAGATTGGCTATTCCCATGTTATGAAATACTTACTTACTTACAAATGGCTTTTAAGGAACCCGAAGGTTCATTGCCGCCCTCACATAAGCCCGCCATCGGTCCCTATCCTGTGTAAGATTAATCCATTCTCCATCATCATACCCCACCTCTCTCAAATCCCTTTTAATATTATCCTCCCATCTACGTCTCGGCCTCCCTAAAGGTCTTTTCCCTCCGGTCTCCCAACTAACACTCTATATGCATTTCTGGATTCGCCCATACGTGCTACATGCCCTGCCCATCTCAAACGTCTGGATTTTAAGTTCCTAATTATGTTAGGTGAAGAATACAATGCGTGCCGTTCTGTGTTGTGTAACTTTCTCCATTCTCCTGTAACTTCATCCCGCTTAGCCCCAAATATTATCCTAAGCACCTTATTCTCAAATACCCTTAACCTATGTTCCTCTCTCAGAGTGAGAGTCCAAGTTTCACAACCATACAGAAGAACCGGTAATATAACTATTTTATAAATTCTAACTTTCAGATTTTTGGACAGCAGATTGGATAATAAGAGCTTCTCAACCGAATAATAACACGCATTTCCCATATTTATTCTGCGTTTAATTTCCTCCCGAGTGCCATTTATATTTGTTACTGTTGCTCCAAGATAATTGAATTTTATGAAATGTTATGAAATGGTAACATAAAATGAGAAAGCGACCAGAGCCTCCACCGTCGAGGTGTTTTTGATAACGGCCGCTAGATGAAAGTACAGACGCTCCATACAATTCCGTTAGGGTTATAACATGCCTTCTTTTGCAGTCGCTAGATGGCAGTATAGTGAAATCAATAAAAGTGGTTGCCTTGAAAGACCATTAGGCTGTCAATATTGCTATATGTATCAGGGGCTATACACACCGTACGAACCGTCGTTTCTGATTTCTCACTGATCTTTCACAAACCTTTCTATTATACTTTCCCTCTTCTATCTTAGAAAGTAGCTATCTTTTAGTCAATTATTAAAAATGTTTCCAATTGTCAATTTGAATATATTTTTATGTTAGGAGTCCTCTTAAAGGAAAAGATATGGAGAAGATGTAAATACTTTCCAAAACATGGGAAATTTAAGGATATCTCAACTTCTTTAGTGTTTAAAATATTTTCTTTCATTAGTAAACTCATTTCAAAATTAACAACCATTCAACGCACGCTACAGCTATTTCAAAATTGAATACATTTTCAAGAACATTACTGCAAAAAATTCTTCACTCTTGGGACGGATTTAAAATAAAACAGTTTTCTGTACAAAGCATCTAAATCTAAAAGTTGCTACAGGCACTGATGTACGATTTTACGATCATTGAATACAAGGGATGTGCTCCTACTGCAAAAAGAGTTCAGAAGTTCACCGCTGTAACAAAAGCAATTCAAGCAAGTACAAATAAACTTCCACAATTTTAATTGGAAGAACGCCCAATCCACACAGATAATTCAAGACGTAACTAGGCAATGTGAAAGTAAAAATAATGAGAAAGTAATGTGAATATTACATCACATCTCCATTTATACAAAAACGTTTTACTGCAGTTGTGTCGGGCGAATAATAATGAAATGATAGTCGCAGTCGCCAGTGCAGTTGGAAATTTATTCCTCCTTAGTTCGTAGAAGCGAGATTGCAATGAGATTCTGTGATTAAATTTAAAACAGAGGTACCGAATTTCAACATGTGGTCGATACACATTCTCAATTTTTGCATCTTATCTGACGATTCAGTATCAACTGTTCGGGTACCTAGCATTGATGAAATTGGTGACAGAGAGGCGGTATTCGGCAAAATGTGTCTAAAGATTCGCCACTGCATTACCTGAAATTCACTATATAGAATATACTGTATAATATAAATATAAAAAATAATATGAATATAAAAAACAGGGAACCTTGATTATCAAGTTACCGTTGAATAATGTTATGTAATGTATTTGTATATGTATGTTTTGAATTATATTAAAAATTGAAGTATATTCGTGCATATATTCGGCAAGCTTGTTTCGAGCAGACATCTGTATATGACATCACAGCGGACTGCGTAACATTCCTAAGCTAGGCTCACACTGCCAAAACTAAAAACAGTTTCAGGTTGCTCGAAATAAAATGTTTGTTTCTGTTTCAAACATCTTCAAACAACTGGAGCATACAACTCATTATCAAACACAGTTACCGCTGTACCTTAAAATATACTTTTTCTATTCACATAAAGACGTGTTTCAACCAATCTTGGCTGCTAATCCTACAATTTTTATCACCTCCATAGCATTTGTTTCTTTGTTTGCCAACATTGTAGTTTCAATAATTGTACCTTTTAAAATAATTCATATATATATTCCATCATCCTTAATTACATTTTTTATATCATTTACCTTGTTTTTATTATTTAGGTCATGTTATAGCGTCTACTGTATGAGATTATGGATAGTAACGTATCAAAGATTGTTTAATTGACTATATAATGATAATTGAAGTGGAATGCAACTGTTTGGATAAAAATAAAACTGAATCAATAAAGCTTTCCTGATTAGTGAATGTCCTTAGAGTTCAATGAAGATAGTAAAGTTGGCACAACTAGTAACAAGAAAGCATTGATCATAACACATTACTGCCATCTAACAGAATATTTGTAATGATGAAATGGTAAAATAATATATTTTCAAGACAGTTTAGTATTTAGTAACTCAATTAATATTTTATTGTATTAGAGTACTTTATTTCTTCTAATCTTTATATACCTTCTTCTAATCGTGTAATACTCAAATCCCACTCGAGTTTAAATTTTCTGTAGATAAATCAAAACCTCTAGTGAGATTACTGTTGACATTTATATTTTATTAGTCTATGTATATTAAAACTATTTTTTTTAACTCTGTACTTGCTATTTCAAGTTTCGAATTATATTGTACCTAAAATAATAAATCAGTTGTAAAGTACACTAAATTTATAATAACAATGTAGATAACGAATCGATAATTGTTGATAAACTGATATTTTATTCTTCTTGCTAACGAACACCTTCAGTATACACTGTAGCAGGCAAACCACACAGTCGGCTGGAAAAATGTTTCTGAATTTTGACTGCTGCAAACAAGTAGACATAACTGGGCATGTAATGTTGACTGCAGCATGTCCATAGGCTGGGAACATGCGCTAGTAAGAGGACATTGACTTGGTTCTACGATCGATTACGCTAATAACAAGGTGCACATAAACAAATCTGGTCAGCTCTAAAAGTAAATACCTTTCGTTATGTGCAGAAGAATTATCATAGAATTATTCGTGGGTTTGAGTTTCCTCCTTTTGTTTTCTTGTGCTACAATGTCTCTGAATATATAATATCGCTTGTTACCTAGTATGTTTGTATTACATAATTTACATGTAATGCTCCCGTCATTTACGTCAAAACACTCACCAAATTCCGCTGCAAAAATTTGCGCCCGAGAACCATTAACCTTCGGCATTATTAAGGCCCATTCACAATGAAAATTAAACATAACCGTAACATAAACACAGAAGTTTGCACCCAGGCTACCAAATAGAATCATTCACAATGATTCACATAAGCATTGGCATACACATTACCGTAAGACGTTAACATGAAAGTTTGCAAACTCCAAACTTTCATGCTTATGCTTATGTGATTTGCAAACAGAACACAATCTTGGAGCGCTGAACTATACGACAGAATATGAGGAAATAGCGTCGTTGTTATGTTTCCGTGGTTACCAAGTATGTTTGCTGTTATGTTTATGGTCCCATCGTGAATGATTGGTATGACTTCTTGATTTTACCGTAACGTTTATATTCTTAAGTTAACGCTTACGTTATGTTTAATTTTCATTGTGAATGAGCCTTTATTCACCAGGTACACTGTTTATGCATGCTACAGTCCTGACTGGTGACCGGATAGTCAACTTGAAACCACCGTATCGCACTCTATCAGTTCCCAACATTAGAGCCTTAGACATGACACAGCTAACAGCTCCCGGCTCTTTCTCCCTGCTTGGAACAAACAGAACATTTCGTCTGCACAGTGTGTTCATGTGAAAGGCTGCATATCAGAGACTAGTTGTTTGCAGTAAACCGTCTGAGTCAGTTTCAATCAGCATGATACTTGTGTTTCATGCAGTGTGTAAACCACACTGCATGAAACACTGCCTATAGGATATGACGAAGCTTTATTAACGGATTTTACCAAAACTCTTAAACCATAAAAGCTAGCTAAAATCTGAATACATATTTTAAAATATCCTATTTACTTAGGAATTTCATTTGCAATATGTACCGATCCAACTCTTTTCTTTGGGCGTGGCAAGCGATTGAATATGGGGAGTGATTGAAAATTGTATGTTTTCAGTAATTTTGTAATAATGTGTACATTATTCTTTATGAAAGATAGGTAACAAAATACATAGATATAAAGCTTTTCATCATCATCATCATCATCATCATCTTCCAGGCACGAAATCAGGCCATTATTGGCCTGTTTCGGTTCCAGCTACACAGGATTCAATAGACGTTTCTGTGAACGTCCAGGTCGTCGTCGTCCTTGAGGGTGGTATTTTAGCATTTCTTGTGGTGTCCGGCCAGCTTCCATACGAGAAACGTTTTCAAGTCATCTATTTCTGTATTCTGTAATTTTTTCTTCTAATGGTTGCATGTTGAGTTCCTGAAGTATATCCTCGTTCCTCTTGTGATCCAGAAGTGTGTATCCTGCAGTTCGTCGCAGATATTTCATTTCAGCTACTCTTAATCTGCTGATATCTCTTTCTTTCAGAACCCAAATTTCGCTTCCATAGAGGAGAGTTGGTAGTGCAAGGGTTTTATATAGCTTTATTCTGGGATGTTTCTGCACTAAACTTGGTTTTAGGGTATGGTTTAGCAGTCCTAATATTTGTAAAAATTTGTTAATTTTTCTGCTTACATCATTCTCTCCTTCGTATGATATATTACATCCTAAGTATGAAAAGGAATTTATCTGTCCTAAAATCACATTTCAAATAACAATTTTGCTTCGGATTGGGTTTGTACCTTCAAATGCCATTATTTTGGTTTTTTTCTGGTTTAATTTTCATGCCATGTTCTTCTATGATTTTATTTAGTTTAAATATACCCATCAGTAAATTGTCTTCGGAGTTTGCAACTAATACTTGGTCGTCCGCGAAAAGAACTGTGTTTAGTCTTATGGAACTTGAAATTTAAATTCCTAATTTGATAAAGCTTTTCATTTACACTTTAATTCTCATATAGGTTTGTGTCGTCTACCTTTCACAGATACTTTGAGAGTTACTGGAAATTAACGAATTTAGCTACGCGCCAGCATAATTTGCATATTTTTATGTTTAGTGCAGGCTCAAAGATAAACATAATTGAACTTTAGAAATTTAAGTTGGTAATCGGTTCAAACGGTATTCGAACTCAAGCACAACCACAGACCAGATGTAGGAATACTGCTCATAACCCTTACATCAATACGGTTACTTAGAATATTACATTGGATAATTATAATAGATTTAAGAATGCGATTTAAAATTACACTCGAAAGTTGTTTATTGGAGACAAGTACGGTGTGAAAGGAAGATTGAAGAGAGCGCGTTTACGAAGCTGTGGGACAAGCTCACAAGACAAATCAATTAAACAGGGGGAATGAAGTTTGTGGACACACATCCGGGAGTAATTTTCAATTCCTGTCATAAGGTCGCCTGATACCACAGTCGAGATGTTCTGTATGGACCATGGGCTCTTATGAGCTCCGACTCTGGACGACTTAGCGAAACTATTTCCATCATGGTAATGGCCTCTGCTTGTCCCTTCTATGGCATACGGACATCTGTCATCTTGACTTCTCCCGAGAAGTGTTACATCTACAATGACGTTCAGTACGAACTGATTCTGTTCCTCGCTACTCGTCATTAACTCTGAAGTTCATGGGATCAAAATACGACAAGGCCGATTAATAGCCTACTTCCAAAGAAACATATTCGAAGGACTGAAAAAATAACAGTTATATATCATAATGCAGTATGGGATGAAAATAAATGCAAACAAGATGACGACCATGGCCATAGGAATAAAAATAAAGATAAACTTGCGAATTCTAAATGAGGCAGTAGAGCAGTGGTCGTCAGCACTCGCTGAAATGGGTAACAGGTAAGCAGTGCGTCGTAATATACCCCGTCGTGCAGCAGGAAGAGGGAGAGAGCATACCCGTCAGCAACCACGGATGCACCATAGTGCAGTCTCTTATCCGCGGGTAATAGACGCTAGCCCAAGAATTCATTGTGCTGATGACCGCTGCAGTAGTGCAAGTAGACAGCTTCAAGTATTATGGGTGTACTATAAGCAGTAACGTGAGTTGCTGCAAGGAAGTCAAAAGGAGAACAGCAATTGCAAAGGAAGCTTTTAATAGAAAAAGGAGCATCTGCGGACATCTAGATAAAGAAATAAGGAAGAGACTAGTGAAGTGTTTTGTATGGAGTGCGGCATTGTATGGGGTACAATCATGGACATTACAAAGAAGTGAAGGGAAACGAACAGAAGCATTTGAAATTTGGATTTTTTTAGTAAGTTATTTTACGACGCTTTATCAACAGCTTAGGTTATTTAGCGTCTGAATGAGATGAAGGTGATAATGCCGGTGAAACGAGTCCGGGGTCCAACACCGAAAGTTACCCAGCATTTGCTCATATTGGGTTGAGGGAAAACCCCGGAAAAACCTCAACCAGGTAACTTACTCCGAGCGGGAATCGAACCCGGGCCACCTGGTTTCGCGGCTAGACGTGCTAACTGTTACTCCACAGGTGTGGACTTTGAAATGTGGATATGGAGAAGAATTTAGCGTGTGAAATGGACAGACAGAATAAGAAATGAAGCTTTGTTGGAAAGAGTGGCTGAAGAAAGAATGATGCTGAAACTGATCAGGAAGAGAGAAAGGAATTGGTTGGGTCACTAGCTGAGAAGAAACTGCCTACTGAAGGATTTACTGGAAGGAATGGTGAACAGGAGAAAAGTTCGGGGCAGAAGAAAATATCAGGTGATAGACGACATTAAGAAATATAGATCATATGGGGAGACTAATTTTGGAAAACAGAAAATATTGGAGAATGCTGGGTTTGCAGTGAAAGACCTGCTCTTGGGCAAAGAGCGTTGAATGAATGAATGAATGAATGAAGCTAGCCACTAAAATTGGTCACTTCTCTACTATGTTATATAAGTACGAATATATTAAGGTTGATGCAAAGTTCTTCATAAAACAGTAGCGATTTATATGTACTGGATATACTTGAGATGAGCTAATTTTAATATTTTCAATGCTAATAAGAACATTTTCAACAATGAATGGTGACGGTGATGATATTTGAAAGATGTTACAGGTAATGGGAGAATTCTTAGAAGACCTGGCCAGAGATACTTTCTTCAGAACAGATTCTATTTCAGGTGGACGTTATATATCTGGTTGAGGGTTTTTAGGGTGGAAGGATTTTAGGGTCAAAAGCAGATACACCCTCCCTTCTATATTTTGTTCCATGTAATGTAGGCCTATGTAATGTACATAATCAAAAAGGCTATACAACTTAAAAAGCACGTACGGTCAGAAGACCCGTGCATTGGATTTTAGAGAAAATTATGATAATATAACATCTGTATGTATAATATTACTCAATAAATCTGTCTGTCTGTCTCCCTACCAACCTACCTACCTACCCACCTATCTATCTACATATATATCTATATACCTACCTATCTAAATTTTCGAAACCCCAAAATCGATCAATAAGAATGTTACTGGCTTAAACAAAAGCAAACCGGGCAAACATATCATTACATAGCTATTTTCATACTATCTAAATTTTAGCCGGTAGCAGTTAATTTATTGAAACCTTCATTTATGAACTCTTGAACGTTTTAGAAGAATGTTAGTTGGAAATAATACAGAATTATGGATAATTCCGAACAAAATCATTGTATAGTTTAGCACTGTAAGTTCCTCAGTGATGAACGTCTGAATCCTCGAACTCTAGTTCTGTTTGTTAATATCTGTACTTCAACAGGTGATGTGATATTGATTTCACTCAGGATAAAAGAAAACCTAACTCCCTATCCAGAGCAGAACAATAGTACACTTGAGTGGCGTTCTCCGACAGTAGACACCAAAATTCTATGTCGGATGGAGTTTCCGTATTGTATACAAGTGTTGCACAATAGTGGATTCTTTTGTTTTTAAATTGGTACTGATGCACGGAACCCCCAAAAATAATAAAGATGATCTTATTGTAAGTAAATTATACGTTTATTATACAATATTTTCATCAAAATCGTGCATGACTTGTCTAATAAAATCAACGAAGGAAAACATACATTAAGTTCTGAGTATAATTTCGCTCTTTACCCCAGCTCCGGCGTGGATTTGAGTCCCACTTTGATGAATACCTGGTTGGGTTTCGCCCAACGTTTTCTCACAGTGCATGTAAGAAGAATGTCAGATAATCACATGGCGAATCTTCAGTCTCATCTCGCTATCACCAGATCCACAAGCGCTTTAATAACCTGGTTGTTTTTGTTAAGGGGACACTATAATGAATTTACTAACTTCCATGTTTTTAAAGCTAAATTCACAAAACTTTTATCATTGATGTAACTGATTAATAAGAAAACGTACAGAATTTCATCCCTCTATGATAAGTGGTTTGCACTTTATTAATGACTTAATAAAATATTGTATCGCTTTATATAATAAGTCTCTTGCACCATAATTTACATTATTTTTAACTCATATTCACTTATATGATTCTTTATATACATTGGAACAAACATTACTATTGGGTTTTTCTGTACAGTGAATCGGTAAATTACTAGGATTTTTTTATTATTATTAATATTTTTTATTTTTTATTATTTTATAATAAAAATCTACTAATTTACTGATTAATTTTACAGCAAAACCCTAAAGCAAGTTTTGAACCCATGTATATAAGGATCCATGTAAGTGAATATCAGTGAAAAATAATGTAAATTGTGGCGCAAGGGACTTTTCATATAAAGCGATTGAATATTTTAATAAAATTTTATTAAATGCACACCACTTATCATATGAGGATGAAATTTTGTTCATTTGTCATAATTAACCACACATACTAGTGATAAAAATTTGGTGAATCTAGCTCATAAATAAATATGGCAGGTATTAATTTCAATATTGTGAACACTTAAAAATATGAAACTTGGAAATTGCAGTATAGTGTTCCTTAAATAGCCGACTAAAAATAACACGAGATTCATGGAATCCTGAAATTGCTTGAAAAGTTTATGTTTACGGTTGGGTGTCGTGATATCCAATTCATTTGCTCATCTACTCATTCATTCCCTCATTTACTCTCCATTCGCTCATTTACTCATCCATTCGCTCATTTATTCATTCAGTCGTTCATTCATCCATTTACTCATTTGTTAGTTCACCCGTTCATTCATGCACATACTAATTCATTTATTCCATTCACTCATTAGCTTATTCATTCGTTCATTTACTTATCGAATCATTCAACCTTTCAATTCACTAATGTAATCACTATTTCATTTGCATACTAATTTATTCACCAGTCTACTTATTTATTCACTATTGATTTATTAATTTATTCGCTTTTATATTTATTTATTCAATTTTCCATTTTCTTAATTATTCGCTTTTTCAATTATTTATTCACTCTTACCTTCACTTACGTATTATACTTTTCATTTATTTATTTGCTTTTTCATATTTTCTTATTTATTCACTTTTACATTTACTTATTTATTCACTTTTCATTTACTTGTTTATTCAATTTTCCATTTACCTGTTTAATAATTTCCTCCATTTACTTATTTAATCACCTTTCCATTTGCTTATTTATTTACTTTCCCATTTACTTATTTATTCACTTTTACATTTACTTGTGTATTCACTTTTCTACTTACATATTTACTCATTATTATATTTATTTATGTATTCACTCCTCCATTAACTTATTTAATCACTTTTCCATTTACTTATTTATTCACTTTTTCATTCACTTATTTAGCCTATTCATTTTTCTATTTACTTGTGTATTCACTTTTCTACTCACATATTTACTGTACTCATTATTCTATTTATTATTTATTCACTTCTTCGTTAACTTATTTAATTACTTTTCACTTACTCATTGTTCACTTCTGAATTGAATTGAAATAGAGAGACGTGGGAAGAGAAACTTTAAAAGTACGCGCAACTGTTCAACATTCTGCTAATTTATTTATTCATTTTTTCATTTACAGGTTTATTTAAATTTTATTTCTATATTTTTTGTTTTGTATATTTAATTACGTAATAATTTTCTTATTTAGCTATTAATTCTCTCATTCATTTATCCATTTATTTCTTCAAACCTTTTATTATTGACTTGCTCATTTAGTCATTAATTTATTCGCCTATTCAATTCGTATACTCACTCGTTTAGTGATTAATTTAGTCATTCAATTATATATGATAATTTTCAACTAGTATATTTTTCTAGACTCCGTGAGGATCTCATTACTATTCCACAAGTTTCACTTTTGTCCTCTGCGATAAATCTCTAATATTTACAATTCGAGCTCTTAGATAAAATGCACCACATTTCTAATTAAAAGGCTCGCTAAATTAGCAACATTTCAGCACTTTATCTCACCATCCATCCTCACCTCTCCTGCTGCCAGCACTCAGGTTTGTAGTACTAGTGAACACTTGTGCTTATCTTATCTGCGTCGCTTTCTCGCAGTTCACAGCTGTATTTATTAACGCTCTAAATGCTCGGCTGGGTAGATAGAACGCACCGTGTATATTTCAAGAAACCTTAGATGAAAGACGACATTAAATTCAGCGTACCGTGCAACGTAGCCTTTATGATTTCCAAGTCTTGTAGATTAAAATTCATTTTTTCTTCAAGATATCTGGGCATAAAGGAGACACGGCGAAGTAAGATAATATGATCAGCGAGTGTTTCTTCTCTCAAGGAGAACTCGAATCACGTGGGTATGAAATGTAAGATCGTGGAAGTGGAACTAAACTGCGGTCTCATTATGTCGCCACTTTAGCAGTGTTTACAAAGTGTCTGTAGAACTGAATGTTGAACACAAGCGAACAGCTCGTTTGCATACTGGGGAATTCCACTTGTTTATTTCAGCTTTGACAAGAAGAGATGAAGTTCTGACACCTGATAAATTTACACGAGAAATTTCAATTGACGGTATTTCAGAAGCGCTCAATCGGATGGTGATGGAGTCTGCAAACAAATTTCAGGACAAAAGTGTGTTAAAATCTGTGCTACTATATTGGGTATGTTTAAGCTTTGGGACAGATCACACATGGCTACAACAATTAAAGGGTTCAGAACCATAGTGAGCCAAGCGCCGTAGAAAACAAGGGTTAAAATGAAGTTATTACCATAATTCATTGGAAAAATATAACAAGTAATATAAAGTATACACATTCAAACTAAATTATACGTCAATCTTCATTAAACTATGGTATTCACTTAACTTTGACCCTTGCTTTCTCCGTTTTTGATAAATGGCGCTTGGCCCACTATAGCTCTGAATCCTTCAATTCTCTCATATTTTACCTTGCTCTGCCTTACATACTTACAATTCAGTGCGATGTAGTGAAGGTAAGCTAACATTTTATTACTGACTAATATTTTACTGGTTCGATTTAGGGTAAGAACTGCCAAAAATTTGTATACAATTTTTATTTCAAATCGACGAGTAATTTCCCACAAGAATATGTATACACATAAGAGATGGCCTACGAAAACAAATAGCAAACATTAATGGCGGTCTAAGACAGAGGTGACCATTGTCCCCGACATTATTTAATATATATCTCGACGATGCCATTGAAACATTGCTGAATGTTTTAAATCATGATTTTAGAGTAAACACATCGAATTTGAACTGTCTACTATTTGCGGACGACTAAGTCGTGATATCAGATTCTGGAAATCATCTGCAAAGTGCTGTACATAAATTATTTCAAATAACAAAGCATTACAATTTAACAATATATAATTAAAAAACAAAAGCAATGGCCTTTAAAGGTAAACAACATAAAAGATAAAAAATTGTAATAGATTAAAAAATTATTGAGCAAGTAATCTATTTTAAATATTTAGGCTGCAGAATATCGTATCAGAAAAAATGGACATAGAAGAAAAGCTACATAAATATCAATGGATATGTGGAACTTTAAGGAGATCCTCAGGAAACAAAGTAAGGAAAGATACACACATGAAGTTGTATAAATCAGTTGCCTTACCAATACTCCTATACTACGCAGAAACTTGGACATTAACAAAATAAGACAAAAGACGGCTTGAAGCCTCTGAGATGAGGTTTCTGCGATCAGTAGCAGGAATTTCACGACTTGAACATATGAGAAATGAAGTATAAGAAATGAACAACAGATAGAAGAATTAAATCAACTCCTGAAGGATTATCAGAGTAAATGGATGCACCACCTAGATAGGATGGAGGAAGAGCGTTTCCCAAAGAGAGCTTTCCAATATTGTCCAAAAGAAGAGATGTTGGTCGCCCGAAACTTCGATGGCGGCAACATTTCTAATTGGGGACGGAACAGGTCGATAGGCCCATGCCGTATTTACGATGATGATGATTATGATGATGATGATGATCATGATTAATTTCCTTCAAATTTAACCGCAGCCCTTTCCATTATAAATTAAGCTACTTTTACGTGATACAGAGAGGCCGAAGGAAAAAACTACCTTTGGGGAGGCTGAGACGTAGAAGGAGGATAACATTAAATTGGATTTGAGGGAAATGGGATAAGATAATAGAGACTGGATTAATCCTGCTCAAGATAGGGACCGATGGCGGGCTTATGTGAGGATGGCAATAAACCTTTGGGTTCTCTAAAAGCCATTTGTAAGTAAGTAGGGCCTAATTATGTAATAGAACTAAGGTCTTCCAATTATATAATATTCTTGCAGGAGGAGACCATACTGTGAACTTCCGAAGTCATGACACATCAATCGTCCACGGCCAGGTTTGAGTCGCCAAATCTCCTACATAATGCAACGCAAGAAAACTATTATATTATTTAAAACGAAGCATAAGCTCAAAGTAAAAATATCAGGATGAACGCAACAAATATCCACGATTTAAAGATAACGGACTTATACATTTGACTCAAAATTTTAGAATAGAGAGAGAAAAGGTCACTTCGAGAAGAAAAGAGACGGTCACAGAGAGAGAGAGAGAGAGAGAGAGAAAGTCACTCCGAGAAAGAGAAAGGCCACTGAGAGAGACGGTCACTTCAAGAGAGAGATGCGCGGTCACTCCGAGAAAGAGAGAGGCGGTCACTAAGATAGAGACAGTCACTTAGACGCCCACTTATAGAGAGACAGTCACTCCAAAAGAGAGATCATTCCGATACAGACGTCACTCCTAGAAAGATGGTCACTTCAAGAGAGAAAGGCGCGGTCACTCCGAGAAAGAGAGAGGCGGTCACTAAGAGAGATACGGTCACTTAGACGCTCACTTATTGAGAGACGGTCACTCCAAAAGAGAGGAGATCATTCCAATAGAGACGTCACTCCTAGAGGGACGGTCACTTCAAGAGAGAAAGGCGCGGTCACTTCGAGAAAGAGAGAGGCGGTCACTAAGATAGAGTCGGTGACTTAGACACCCACTTATAGAGAGATAGTCACTCCAAAAGAGAAGAGATCATTCCGATACAGACGTCACTCCTAGAAAGATGGTCACTTCAAGAGAGAAAGGCGCGGTCACTCCGAGAAAGAGAGAGGCGGTCACTAAGAGAGAGACGGTCACTTAGACGCCCACTCATAGAGAGACTGTTATTCCAAGAGAGAGGAGATCATTCCGATTCAGACGTCACTCCTAGAGATGGTCACTTCAAGAGAGAGGCGCGGTCACTCCGAGAAAGAGAGAGGCGGTAACTAAGAGAGAGAGACATTCACTTAGACGCCCACTCATAGAGAGACGGTCACTCCAAGAGAGAGGAGATCATTCCGATACAGACGTCATTCCTAGAGAGAAGGTCACGTCAAGAGAGAGAGGCGCGGTCACTCCGAGAAAGAGAGAGGCGGTAACTAAGAGCGAGACATTCACTTAGACGCCCAGTCATAGAGAGACGGTCACTCCAAGAGTGAGGAGATCATTTCGATACAGATGTCACTCCTAGAGAGATGGTCACTTAGCGAGAGAGACTGTCACTCAGAGAGAGAGAGAGAGCTAGGATTGGTAAGTCTGAGGAAAGAAAACTTAGCCTAATAGAGATGGAGAGGAAAAGAGAGGTGTCAATCAGAGGGATAGGGACAGAAGATGTCAGAGGGAGAGAAATTGCCAGAAAGAGAGACAATCAGATATAAGCAAAGGAAGAGTTAAAACAACAGGATTATTCATCTGAGGGAGTCAGTTACAGAAGAACAGTCACACACAGATTAGAGTCGGAAACAGAAAGAGGCAAAAACAACACAAATTAACACAGTAAAGAAGTTTAAAAGTTAATCAGTGTTAAACAAACAATAACAATTCATTCGAAGATTACATTTTACGTTTATAAATCACAAGTGTTCTAAGCGAGATCGAAATTAACGTTGAGATATATATTAGAAAAAAGAAATAAATACAACGGTCTTAAGTTGGGAGGAAACTATTTATCAACTCTGTGGTGGTTGTACTAAGAGGCTACAAATCATGTTGAAGCATCACATTGTACCCCCTTAACTGGCGTACAATCTCATGTTCACGGCCTGAGCACTGGATAACCAGCTCATCTGAAGCACTAACTCGCATTGACCCCGCAGCTGTTGGCACCCTCATCCTCCGCCCCTTGTAATGTGGAGTCTTCCTTCGTGTCCTCAGTGCGTTAGTCAATAACGTCTGAGTGGAAACTCGGTTCACGTTACAGCGAATAATGTACGCGCCCTCTTTTAAAGCCGTTCCCTTATTACAAAGCTTTTATGTACGAGTAGCTCCATTACTGCGTCTATTGCAGACACCAATTCCCGTAAGACGGAATCAACTTCTTTCATTTTTCATACACGCTATATAAAGTATTATGGGATTTTGAGGGACAGAACATGCTGGATACTCGTGAAACTAGAGAAGTTATTTTTTACCCGCCAGTACAGAGAAGCCCAAATTCTATTCTCGCTTTAACTTGTTCAACAGCATGATTAACTCCACTTTTGGTTATTTCAGAGTTTCTAAGTTGGCAATGTATTAAATTGATCATATTTTCAGTAGTAAATGTGATTAACTATATAGTTCAGTAAAAAGCTCACAGAATGTAGTATTCTTCTTGACTACATCATAGAATTAATTATGTGTATTTAACTTTAACCTTGAATATCTGAAACTCTTTGGAAAAGGAGTTAATCATGTTGACTTATATGTGTCTCCAGGAGGAGGGCGACACTTCCAGCCCATCTTGTAACTGTAAGTTATTTTCCCAGAGATAAACTCTCATTTACACTTTGTTACGTTAATGAGTTATTTAGCCAGACAAAGTCCCTATGGCCTTAATCCTTTCAGATTAAATAAATTAATTAAACCTATTTAAAAATGGGATATCTCGCTGAAACACACTATAGTAATGGTATGAAGTAGTAGTATTGTAGTAGTAGTAGTAGTAGTAGTAGTAGTAGTAGTAGTAGTAGTAGTAGTATTGTAATAATAGTAAAAGTAGTATTATTATAGTAGTAGTAGTATTGTTGTAGTAGTATTATAGTAGTAATAGTATTGTAGCAGTAATAGTAGTATTATTGTAGTAGTATTGTAGTATTGTAATATTAGTATTGTAGTAATAGTAGTAATAGCAATAGTAGTAATAGCAATAGCAGTAATAGTAATAGTAGTAATAATAGTAGCAGTGCCACTACAGTGAGTGAGATGAGAGTAAAGTGAAAGACTATTGAAACTTATGTAGGGTCGATACATATGTAGGTTGTATTGTAAAATTAGGTTATTTTATGTTTTATTATTAATTGTAATTTTTGTGTTAAATTGTGTTGTGTATTCTTATTGTATTGTGTATTGTATTGTAATTTTATTATGTATTGTTTGTATTGTGTACACCACTGCCACCGGGTGCATGCCCACTTGCAGTGTAAATAAATACATACATACATCATTATATTCATCAATATTAACTTTACACAATCATAAGCTGAGGAAACAAGAATAACTGTTAACGAGCCACTTTCTCCGTTTTACAATTAGGAAGGATGTGACTCTAGTCAATAGTCTTGGATATAATGTAAGCACTGTCCAAAAATTTACTCGGTAATGCATTAAAATCTAGTTATTCAGAAATTACAGAAATTTTGGCGGACTTCATTATTAACATACCATAGAGTTCCAATGACATTTGGTGTCATGGTAGCCAGAACGTTCCAGATGTGTTGTATTTCTACTTCGTGATCATTATTTCGAATATCTATCGTGATAACAACATCAGTAATTTGACAAGTCTTGCTCCTGTCACGTATTGTGATGTCTGGTTTATTTGCTTCTGGTATCCTGTCATTCTACATTACAAAGCCCTACAGTATAGTGATATTTGTGATGCATGTTTTAATGACGCATGTACCAGTATTCAGCTTCTTTTTTCATTTTTTTACAGTATATAACAGTATTGTTTACACAGTTCTATTTTCCAAATAAAACTCTAATTTATCTCATGAAAATATATAATTAATTTCTGTTCATATGTGAGAACTATTACACATGGACTTTGAAATATATTAAAGTCGAAAAAGATAAAATATATACTTCTAAATACATTAAACAAAACAAAATAAACAAAAACATGTCCAATTTCTATGTAACAGTCTTGTTTATACACTTTGCTTATTTACAATTTGTGGAAAAAAATTCTTGTAGGATAACCTTTCGACTTTATTACTGCTTGACATCTTCTTGTAATTGATTTTACCAATTTCATAATTTCATTTTTTTAAGAGACAAACCATCGTCGAGAGCATATAATAATCAGCAGCTTATGACAGGCTAGTCTGAAAATCGGAAAGTGACAACGTGATAATGTAAGAAATTGCAAAAACCTTAATACTGTAAGTCAGCAGAAGAAAACAACATTATTGTATTTAAACACCTAACAACTGGAATCATTATTATGCAAGCATATATTACACGCTATGATGAACTTTTTAAGTGTTTTATTAAGTGTGTTTTATTACATGATAGTGAATGACATTAAGAAATTTGTGAACACCACCCATTAACAAATTGATGGCTCACATTCTATTTGTTACTCTGAACAGATCTATCAAAACCTGGTATTAATGTGCAATTAGGTGATTAATATCTGAAGTCATTCAACATCATCTGACATTGCTAAAACTGTCAGTCTCTATTTATAATGTTTATCAATCATGTGAACTATTCTTTATGAAGGGATGGTTTTAATTAACTGTTTTTAATTGTTTTACTTAATATTGTATGCTAAAATCATTTTAAGCGGACAATGGGTAATCAACATAATCAACAATTGATAAGAATATTGCAATGTCAATTATGTAAACATATAATGGTAATGGCGATAGCATGTGTAACCATTATGGCATTGTCAAATGTGTACTAAATCTCTTTAACATCTGAAGATGGCACACACATGTGCCGAAAACGTTTATGTGATTAATAAATTGTAACATCATTACAAATAACAGATAAGCATTGACGCCCCATTCAACTTTATCCTATTGATTTTACCAAGTTTTTACACTGTTCTGGTTTGATTTCAACACATTTTTCTCTCACTACTTGTTTCAATTTATCTATGGTTGTACACTTCTGCTTTCTCACACTCCTTTTCAAAATTCGCCACCAATATTCAATGAGGTTTAAGCCTGATGATTGAAGAGTGTTCGCAGTTGCTGGGGTGTGTAACATATGAGCCAATCCTTATTAAATTGAGCAATATGTTTACTGCCATTGTCTTTTTGAAACATATACACAGTTGACATCCCCATTTTTTGTGCACTCTGCTTAACATTTGACCTGAAATAAACTCTCATTTACACTTTGTTACTCAAATAAACTCCCTATGCCCTTAATCCTGTCAGATTAAATAAATTAATTAAACCTACTGTATTTTAAAGTAGGATATTTCACTGAAACACACTGCAGTAGTAGCAGCAGCAGCAGTACCGGTAGTAGTAGTAGTAGTAGTAGTAGTAGTAGTAGTAGTAGTAGTAGTAGTAGTAGTAGTAGTAGTAGTAGTAGTAGTAGTAGTAGTAGTAGTAGTAGTAAATAGGATTTAGAATTGTGTAGAATTTTTGTTCGAATTTCAATGGGACGATAGTTTATATTTGCTTACGACACGCTTGTAGTCCTCAATAATGTGCTCTCGCCTCACGATCAGATGCACAGAACACCTGATTGCTCTTAGCGCTTCCCGATGTTCATCACGCGCGAGAATTCCTCCACTATGTGATTGATGTTGTTTTATTTATAGACCGCAACCTTGAAACCTCGTAAACAAAACACTTCAGCATTATATTTAATACACTGCACGGACAACATGGAGGCCAAAAACTGCATAAAATAACAGAAGAAATTCTGTCATATATATTTTTTTTCTGATTCAAAATACTTACTAAAATTACGACGAAAATTGTCAGCAAAAACTATAATTGTAATAACTTATAATGCTAAAAACATAAGTTAAATCTATAGTTCTTGAGATTTACATTAGGTTTATTCTTTAACAAAGTTATTCAAATTTTATTCATAATATCTTGTAATCAAATGAAAATAGCAAAGTCGTGTTTAAAAGGTTTTCCCCATCCGTAAGACGAATGTTAGGTAATTACATAGCAAATATGATTAAATGCCATAACACTTACTCCCTTTGTTACCGAAAATGGTCGCTCTACCGTAGTGTCGTTCATGTTAACGCGAGATTCACAAGAGGAAATACCAAGGCGATGATGGAGTTAAGTCGTAGCAGCGACGTATCTGAATGTCACAAAGCGATACATTCCCTACGAAGCATTTGTGGCTTAGAAATAGAGCTCTTTCTTGTCATTACAAGTTTTATTTATTCTACGAAAACGCCGAAAAAAAAAACATATCACTAACTTAAGTCATGTAAAAGAAACAGGAAAAAATAGGTCTCAACTATGAATTTTATTTGTAAGTTTTTTCCAGTACTTCATTGTGTAGGCCTATCATGAAATTAAACACGTAAAAGAAACGAAATATTTCGAAATTATATAAATCTCGTTCTGAACCTTCAAGTTGTCAAGTGCAGAGGCAGTTATTTAAAGTAATGTGAGATATAACATGCAGTTGGCGTATAAAATACGTTCACCATCTATGAATACCGCTGGAATATTGGAAGTAACTAAATCAATGATTTCCATATTGTCAAATCCAGTTCATTTTAAGCTATTTTAAAATCAGTGTACCCTAACTCAATACATGGACTTTTTAGAAAGTTAGAATATAAATAATCATTTAAATTTCGTCAAGGAAGTCTTATGAAACTATTACACTTTTACACTTTTACTACTTTTGACCAATAAAATGATACGAAAGGACTGTTTCAAGCAATCATGACTGTTCATCGCTACAATTTTATCACTTCCCTAGCATTTGTTTATAGTTATTACTTCCCTAGCATTTGTTTGTTTTATCACTTCCCTAGCATTTGTTTGTTTTATCACTTTCCTAGCATTTGTTTATTTGTTTGCCAACATTTCAAACTGCAAATTCTTTGCGGTACTCTAAAACATGCTTTGCGATCGTCATTTGTTTACCGCATAGATAGTCAACTCAAAATGGCGACTCTGTTTTGGTAAAGCTAACATTAGTGAAATAGAATTTTAGTGAGTCACTTAATACCTATTTTATTGTATTAGAGTGCTTTATTTCTTCTAATCTTTATATATTTTCTTCAGTTTTTATCACCTCCCTACCATTTGTTTCTTTGTTTGCCAACATTTCAAACTGAAAATTCTTTACGGTACTATAAAACATGTTTTGCGATCGTCGCATAGACAGTCAACTGAAAATGGCGGCTCCGTTCAAACGTTTTGTTGAAGCTAACATTAGTGAAATAGAACTTCAGTAAGTCAATGAATATTTTCTTGTAATAGAATCATTTCTTCTAATCGTGTAATAGTTAATTAAATCGCACTCGAGTTTTGATTTTCTCTGGATAGATAAACATCTCTAATGTGATTACTGTTGACTATTACACTCTTACTACGTCATACTACTTTTGACCAATAAAACGGTACGAAAGGACGTATTTCAACCATCATGGCTGCTTATCGCACAATTTTATCGCGTCCCTAGCATTTGTTTAATTTTATCGCGTCCCTAGCATTTGTTTAATTTTATCGCGTCCCTAGCATTTGTTTAATTTTATCGCGTCCCTAGCATTTGTTTCTTTGTTTGCCAACATTTCAAACTGCGCTGGTCTGGACGTCAAAAATATATATAAAATTACAAACCACTCCAGTCGATGCACAGCAGTTTCAAATATGACTCGCATTGGCATTCAAGAACAAGAATTAATAAAACTCACTGATCATACCTAAGCATGCATCTTCTGAAATCCGATTTACAAATAAATGAAATCCTGAATAAGTTGAATACACCATGTAGGCCTAAATCAACGAGTTCCACTTCTATTATGCACACGTCCAATATAACATCAATTTAACCACCAACCACATTCAATTTTGAAAATTGTACATTCAATAATTATTCCTTTTAAAATTATTCATTCGGAAATTCTGAATAAGTTGATTACACCATGTAGGCCTAAATCAACGAGTTCCACTTCTATTACGCACACGTCCAATATAACATCAATTGAACCACCAACCACATTCAAATTTGAAAATTGTACATTCAATAATTATTCCTTTTAAAATTATTCATGTTTATTTTTTATGTCATCGTCGTTAATTAAAACTTTTCTAACACTTGTGTATATTAGTTAGGTTATGTTATAGCTTCTGCTCTGAGAGGATAAAAAGAACTTCTGCTATATAATATTATGGATAGTCACGTATCAGAGATTGCTTAATATTAAGATTTATTGAATAGTAATCATTACAGTGTCTGTATAAAGACACTACTGCCATCTAGCATGCATCTAGCGTAATATTTGTAATGTTGAGATGGTACAATAATACATTTGAAGACAGTTGTATTTTCGTAAGTCAATTAATATTTTATTGTATTGGAGTACTTCGTTACTTCTAATCTTTATATACTTTCTTCTAATCGTGTAATAGTCAATTAAATCCCACTCGAGTTTTGATTTTCTCTAGATAAATCAAAACGTCTAGTGAGATTACTGTTGATAGAAAAACATACCATGCACAAAATAATAGGGTTTTCTTTCATGAAAAGAGATCGATTAGCGTAACATTCAAAGTGATTCGTGTTTTCATTTTAAATCATTAATAATATCACCTGCAGAAACTGCACAGCTAACTGAAAAAATTGTGCTAAATGTTCTGGAATTTCTGAGTAAATGAACACTTCAACCTTTCAGTGTTAGAAGGACGGAGGAGAACAAGGTTTTAGATATTCTTACACTAATAAATCAACATGAACGTGTCGGCGTAAAGTTAGATTCTCACGATATGTTCCATATTCGTAATTTTTGCTAATGTGCTGTGTTCTTACGAAAGCGGTGGAGTAGTTCCTTATACCTATTTCATTGTTCTCGTCCACCACAATTATTTCTATATGCCGTAGAACCGTTCACTTATTTTTTTCTAAAATATTACCAGAATGAAGATAGATTACATACTCGTATCTGTCATCTGAAAACATTTTTATAGTTACAAGCCTTCACAGGGAGTTAATAAATTATCTAATGCGTTCACAACAACAAAAAACACTCCGTTTCTGCAAACGTAGAACTATTACTTCGATTAATAATTTACGAAAATTCAACTACCATACAATTTTATCTTGAACATTTATTCATTATATTTAGCCACAAACATCATCAAAATAATCTAAAGCAAATAATTGCATATTTAGTCATTATTTCGTTAATAAAATTATAATTTCATTCATATTTCCATTATATTTTTCAAAGTTAAAGTATTTTAGAAATGCTCTTTCTTATACGTAACTGATATATTTGTAACCACTCGAACTTACTCTCTTCAGAATAACAAATAATTATTTCTCTTCACATATGAGTTACCGATACTCAACGTTAGTTATCGTTGTGATAGAAATGCCAATATGAGTTTTAAACCTAATATTAAGGTGGAGAAACTGAGGTATACTGCATTATGCTTCATAAAGTCATTCTATTTAAATAGTGAAAGTAACATTATCTTCTATGGGTTTCTGAGAAAGAAATCAAATGAAATAAAAATTTAGTTGCTTAAAAATAAAGTTAAAAAATCCTCGTCGCATGCAGTCAGGTGTCCTAAGTGATACAGTAGGAAACAGGATTGTAATTAATGCGTCCGAGGGCAATGAGTCTACAGAAATAAGTAACATGGGTTCTCTCATAAGGAAAATAAAGCTGGGGATTCGGTGTAGTGAATTTTTTTGAAAGGCTCTACTATGCTCATTGAGCTCTTCCTTATCAACAGACCAACACTAGCCTCCATGAACATAGGGTCAGCACGACGCAGTCGAGACAGTACAGAACAGTCATAAGTCATGAAAAACTTCAGATTGGCCGTCCACAGGGTTTGAACCTGGGTCCTCCCGAAAGCGAGTCTCAAACGATACCGTCTGAGCCAAACCCCTCTGTTATTAGCAGGCTTCGGTCCTGGGTACAGGAACGCATGAAGTTCAGAAAGCACGGTAGATAGTGTTGTGTTATGTTGGTCGAGTGGAGTGGGAAAATATGTAAATAGTCCGTCATAGTACGGCACAAAATATATTTCAACCTGTACAGATGCAGTATATACAGTACATTCCTAGTGTAGGCAATAAATGTCTACTATTGAAGTATTAACGTGAGTTGTAACCTTCAATCAGGTGTCCCTACGCCGAAGCCTGTTACACGTACCGCAGCCAAGCAGCAATAGGCTTACACACAACGGTAATGCACATTACGAACCCACCTGTGCTGTTGCAGTCGGGTGACGGCACATGAGACATGACGTCATTTATACTCCGTGTACTCTAAACCTCATACTGGTTACTCTGTGTCCCTAGGCCGAAGCATGACTATTATATATTTAATAAGAAAAAGTGAAGATTTGTAGAAATCTGTGTCAAGCACGTATGTTTCATTACTCAGATTCTATACCATTTGTGGAAAATGTTGTTGTTCCTTATGGTTCTTAATGAAAGCTAATATATCTGGATATTTTATATTTGATTTTCTTTACAATTGATACAATTACATAACTTTTCAATACGTTTCTTCGTGATTATTTTTTAAGTTCCCATTGTTTCGTGGACATTAGGCGTCACGGACTATAATCTTGTGGTCATTTATACTGTCAGTCTGAATAAATCGCAAATATTCGCTTAATATAACTTGTACCATCACAGTCAAGTGATGCAGATATTTTGAATTCCTCAGCGTGAATGCAAACAACTCAGTTTCTCCAAGTCTACAGATACTTATAGAGGAAAAGGAGGAAGATGTTATGAAGGTTCACCTGCGCTCCGGTTGATGTAGAACTCGAATGCCGCGAGTGGTCCGAACGTCGAAGAGCACTGAGAATCCCGATGCTCGACGCGGATGTCCCAGCCCGGGAGGGAGCCGGTCACCGGGTCAGACACCTTGCGCACCGCCAACTGCACGGCAGGAATCACCCTGTACAGCGACTGCTCGTGCTCGCCGTCCGCGGGTGCTATAACCGCCAGGCGAACCACACCTCTTGCCGTCGCATTTCTTGCTTCAGCAGGAGAAGACACCAACACGGCCAACACTAGCACCATCAGCACCATATTGCTGTTTAGACGCTTCGCCAACTTCCCACACACTTCTGACATCGTCTCGAAGAAAATCAGGGTGAATAATCGGCGTATCAACAATTCTACTAATTCCTCACTCCAGAGAGAACACTTTAGCAGCATTGTAGGTCCATCATTTAAATCGACTTGTTGCTTAGCTACCACCACCACAGATGCGGTTGTGCAGTGTCTATTTTGGTTTAAAACTCTATTATCTCTCTTTTTAAATGCCAATACTACCCAAGACACTAATCCTATAACATATATTCTTCCCTCCCTAAAACTATCACGCGTTGCTGTAAACAATTTTTTCACACGAGAAATTACGTTTGTGAACTGAGAGCAACCAATCAAGAACCTAATAAGCACTCTCAGACAAATACCTACTATTACTAACAGAGAAACTCCAATAATTATGCTCTGAATAGATAAAAAATACCCAAAAGAATAAAATTTCTTTAAAACAAACAAACTAATATTCTCGGACGCTGAACAATACATGTCAGTTCTTGAACCCACCGTGTGATGCAATGGGCAAGGGTAATTGGAAACCTCATAACCTCATATCAGCTCTCTTTCACAATGTGGAAGTCAACATTTACAGATAAAATAAAGAAACGTCACATTCATCACAATCACTAAAACTCATAACAAGAGATGGATGTTACACGACTTTTCATTTCGGAACACTTTGTCACGAATAAAAAAATGAACTTCCAACCGCGGTCATCTGCTGTGTCTCGCGTATGAATTCACATCGATGACATCAACAGGGTCTCTGCAAACTGCGTCAACCTGAAGGAATGAAAATCCAGCAATATAATCCAGTCCATTTTTCTCTACCATAAAGTACCTCACAATATTCTATTTCAAATATTAATAAAACACATTACTGTATCCTTAATAATACATAGTAGAAACTTACATATCTACGACAGTGGTGCTTTTATTTTGTCTCAATATATTTAAAAAACCAAGACATCCAAATTCGTATTGTACTTCTGGTAAAACTATTCTTCTTGTTATAAACGAAGTTTAATTTCTGGAAAATCCAAATGCGTGTTCTGCGACAATTGAAAGTATAACCAGTAATATGACACTAGATCAATACAGACTGAACTGAAACAAGTTTTCCGCATCTATGTAGTACTTCTAATGAGTGTACGCCTGGAAACAGATTTCGTTTCGTAGGCGCCGTTCGAAAAGTGACACGGCAAGTAACAGCCCTCTTATCGAAAATTCAGCGCATCAGCTTTGAGCAATAAAATCTCGCGACTTATTTACACATGTAATTTATGGACTTACAATATAGGCTAGTAAGTTCTGGAAATATCGACCATCCTCTTTAATGCACATTGCATATCTTTTGAAACGATTTCTGGACACACACTTCATTTTGTCTCTATCGATAGAATTGAACCCTCGACACATGGTCCACATCATTTAATTTATGAATTTATGAATTTAAGGCTTTATTTATAAACATTTCGTCGTTTTCCAAACTGATATCTTGCATACACCTGCCTGTTGTGCTATCTTAACGATTTCGTGGTAGACTATTGTAACCTGATCCATTAACATTAAGAATTAAACATAAAAATTACATAAACAAAGAGTAGTGAAATACTAAATCAAAAAGAAGAATGTTATTCAATCATATTACTTATTTTAATGTAAATTATACAGTATTTTATGTACTGAGCTCTTGGAGCATGGACTGCAATTCCATTGATGATCTTCCAAACAGAATCACATCATCCGCGAATCTCCGGTTTGTCAGTCGTCGTTCATTTATGTTTACTCCGTGTTTCTGGTTCCATCCAATTCTTCTGAAAACATCCTCTATGTAAAAATTTTAGGAGATTACTGTTCATTAAATGTTAAGAAAATTTGGTTGGTGAACAACTTTTATTTTAGTGAATTGTTAAATATTTGAATGTTCACTAATTAATGTTCCATTTGGATCGATTCATTGAAGCTTGGTGAAACCGGCCAACATTGAGATAGCTAATATGATTACCTGTGTGTTTAGTAAGAAATAATCTTACACAAAGCACGCAGTAATTTAAAGTATTTCCATTGCTCTTAATCAGTAGAAATAATTAGTTTCCATTTGTAAATTCCACTTGGCATTGATAATAAATAATTCATTGTTTCTTGTTCACGTTAACACTTGCTTAAAACTTGAAACTATATTAGTTGAACCGTTTGAAGTGTTATAATTTAAACAGGTTATGTACCGTAGACAGGTGGGTCCCTACAATTGAAGAGCTCAGAGCCATAGTGGCCAAGCTCCATTTATTAAACGCGGAGAAAGCAAGGGTTAAAGTTAAGTGAATGCCAGAGTTTAAGAAAATTGACGTATCACTTAGTTTTAATGTGTATACTTTATATTAGTTGCTATATGTTTCCATTGAATTATGGTAATAACTTCATTTTAACCCTTGTTTTCTACGGTTTTAGTAAATGGCGCTTGGCCCACTATGGTTCTGAATCCTTTAATTGACGAACACAAACGCCGGAAATCAAGATCGGCTGGAACAGCAGTAGTTCGTAGGACACTGAAGATGACGCCACACCGGCTTCGAAAAGGGGACCCGTCTAAGGTACATAACTTGTTTAAATTATAACAATTCTAACGGTTCAACTAACATAGTTTCAAGTTCTAAATAATTCTCTAGATGGCAGACAGTTTAATAAAGATTATTATTACCACTTTCCTCGTGAACGTCTGATACCAATGACACAACCGTTGTCTTCAAAATCGCCATCTGCATCATCCTCACAATCTTGTCATTACCATAATTGTAACAATCTCCATTACCGTTACGTTATCTACTGCCAAAACCGCAATTATTAGCATCAAATTGTGGACTTGTTGTCAAAGAGACTGGTATGACACAAGGCAATCGCTTAAAAATGGCCATAATTTCCAACTTATCTGCAAAGAAATTGAATCTTATTTACTACCATAAGGATTTACTATACGTTAGTACTGACACAATAATTCAAGTATCTAAACGGATTTTCACGTCTGGCTATGAAACGAGCGAGCCCGGGTTCAAATTCTGGTTGGGACAAGTTACCTGGTTGGGGTTTTTTCCAGGGTTTTCCCTCAATCAATTGAAGCAGAAATGCTGGGTAACATTCGGCGTTGGATCTCGGACTCATTTCGCCATCATTAATTCACATATCATCATTCATACAATAGCCCGGGTTAAGTTCACGGTGAGGCGTACTGTACTTGTACAAGAGCGCGGCAGTTCGCCTACCCAATCATTCACAGAATAGGAGTGGTAAGCATAATAAGCCTCAGCCTGCAATGTAAGCCTTCGGGTCCCTCTTCCGTACAAGAGAAAAAAAAAAGGATTTTCGGGATTCCTGTTTTATGGGTGGAGCTGATCAAAATTAAATGCTAGTCATTAAAGAACGATTGAATAATCAATAATGCTTTATTAAATCTGCATGATACAGAAACCCTGTCCGCTGAGAACATGTAAATAATCAGCTTTACTAACAAAAATATTTAATTTAACATAAAAGCGATATTTTATTAAAATCTGGCTAATACTTTGGAATGTTCGCCTTGGAAATATAAATCGAATTTTGAATCAGTCTGTAAGGAGTGCTGATATATATTCAATAATCTAGTTCATTCCTTTATAAAGAGATGTACGCCTGTGACGTAATATAAACGGACACAAGTCACGATCCTCTTTCAGAGCTGTGAGGAGCTAGAGATAACCAAGTACAATGAGCAAGACACTTTCAGATAAAATCCAAACTCTAGAGAAATCGTGACTTGTCAACATTTCAAGGATTCAGTTTCTCAGAAGTTTGCAAGTCTTCTTAAAATGAATTCCAATGCGTGAAAAGAATACTTATTCTCTCCTCTCCGAATCTTAAAATTCAATGTTTGAGTTTCATTAAAAGAGTCTTCCTCATCTCATTAATTAAAAGTTTCTGATACTCAAAGGATTCTTAGTAAGAGAATATTCATGAAGTAATAGTACACCTCTTTACTTATTTGACAATCTATAAATGTAACTTTCTTCTCATAGAGCTGGTTGAAAGTTTAAGATATTCTTCTGATGTTAAGAACAAAATTATTATAATTTTAAGTTATTGCAAACCCAACGAATAACGTTTCTGAAATCAAATGTCAAATTATACATAGACAGAAGTATGATTTTCCTACTTTTGACTGAACGGTTATAAAACAATCTTGCTCTACTAGCAATGATCATAAATGTCTTTGAAAATAAGAACCTCAATATGGAGATAATGATCATCATAATAAGAAAAGGAGAAATAACTGCTGTACATAGCAGCAAACCAAATTTAGATAAATAATCGAAAACAACACATTAAGCACAATGTACATAATAAACGAGAAATTTGACCATCAAACTGTAATATAACATTACAACTTGCATTTGTAAGTCTACAGTGAGCTGAAAAAGCTTTTCCGAATTTAGATCGTAAACATAACACACTCAGGAAAGAGATATAAAATGAGTAAGTGACGCTAAAGGTGACTTTTTAGCCTAGGAGATATCACGTAGACGACACAGAAAGATCCCTAACGGTCACTAGAAAACATATTTCTTCCGTATACCTGAAGGGTCCATCCAGACGTTTTGATAAAAGAAAGGGTGATATTTATAGTCTCTTACTTCTGCCACTCGTAGAGGGTACATTCACAGTTTTTTCGATATTACATTAGACGACCATAAGGTAGAATTTTTCGTAACTTGGAGTTAGTACAATCTAGAAAAAGAAAGAACATCAAAGGGAGCATATCTACGGCCTAGGAGGTATTCGAATCCACAAAGATTATTTTTACTTAATTGTATTATTATTACTATATTGGAAATTTATCTTTTGAAGAGGTGTAAAAATTCAAATACCTGGGAGCAACAGTAACAAATATAAATAATACTCGGGAGGAAATTAAATACAGGATAAATATGGGAAATGCGTGTTATTATTCGGATGGGAAGCTTTTATCATCCAGTCTGCTGTCAAGAAATCTGAAAGTTATAATTTATAAAACAGTTATATTACCGGTTGTTCTTTTTGGTTGTGAAACTTGGACTCTGACTTTGAGAGAGGAACATAGGTTATGGGTGTTGAGAATAAGGTGCTTAGGAAAATATTTGGGGCTAAGAGGGATGAAGTTACAGGAGAATGGAGAAAGTTACACAACACAGAACTGCACGCATTGTATTCTCCACCTGACATAATTAGGAACATTAAATCCATACGTTTGAGATGGGCAGGACATGTAGCACGTATGGGCGAATCCAGAAATGCATATAGAATGATAGTTGGGAGGCCGGAGGGAAAAAGACCTTTGGGGAGGCCGAGACGTAGATGGAAAGATAATATTAAAATGGATTTAAGGGAGGTGGGATATGATGATAGAGACTGGATTAATCTTGCTCAGAATAGGGACCGATGGCGGGCTTATGTGAGGGCGGCAATGAACCTCCGGGTTCCTTAAAAGCCAGTAAGTAAATTATTATTATTATTATTATTATTATTATTATTATTATTATTATTATTATTATAGGAAATTTTTTTCACTTAGTCAACACTGCCCGTTCCTCCTTAAATTTTTTTCCATCCATAGGCTATTCTTCTCGATCTGCCAAAAAATCTTATGTAATAATAATAATAATAATAATAATAATAACAACAATAATAATTTTAATAATAATAGTAATTATATAATAATAATAATATTATTTTATTATTATTATTATTATTATTATTAATATTATTACTATTACTGTTTTTATTGACCAAATGCTGTTCTTTAAGCAAAAGACGGCATACGTATATTTCTTTTTTAATTAATAAATTTACCTTTATGAAAACAAAGACATGCTGCTGTTTGTATGAACGTAAAATCCTGTCCGTTTACTATTATTAAAGCTTTCAAATCTATATTATTGAATGTCATATCGTTCTATTCGCCTCCGTTGTTGAGACTGATTTACTGAAACCAGAAAATCAAAAGCTGATGGAGAGTCGCAAATAACAGACAGGTATCAAGTGGAGATGACACAATCATAGAGAGAAGTGCCATAGAGATCGCGAAACGCGGTCGCTGATCAATATTCCATACGAGCTGCAGCTATATCCACTCCACGAGGGCCTGCAATTATCAAAACTGTAATGACTCGCACAGGGCGGAGGTTTGCGTAGCACCGATCCTGTTTTACACTCTTAAAATGAGTATTACAACTGATTACTGCACGGCATCACAACGGTTTGATCAATCCCCTCACTAATGTGCGTGTATTTTCACAGAAATGGTAATTTAGGCTCTCTATGCCCAGTTCATATAGAAATAGGGAACAGCTGTAGAGAACGGCAATTTAATTTCACTATGAAGCTCAAGGGCACCACATTTTCATTTACATCAACGAGCATTTTACTTTTTTATGGAAAAACAGAAAGTGTTTGCAGACGGAATTGAAATGATCAGGACAGCGTGAAGAGAATTGGGAAAATTATGACGTACAAAGCTGCCAAGACTTTTTTCAGTACTAATTCCTACTAATGCATGCGAAACAATGTATTTACCATTATTTAAACTTCAAATTTATAAAAACTTTTATCATAATTTAATACAGATCGCAAAGCGTCCTTTAGGAATATTTTAAGGGGAAAGGATGGTATTTTTTTGGTGAAAAATGAGTAAATTTAAAACAAAATCTTTAAAATGCCCTATGATATGTGTGGAATGCATAGCATAACATTTTGTGGGTATTTGTGCCCTTATCGGATGTTGAGTCGTCATTTTTAAACTTCCTGCGTTATGGATTTTTAAATCACTCGCCTACTTTTATTGTTGCTTCCGGTAAATTAAATTAAAAAAAAATGTTTTTAAAATACCCTTTGATATGTGTGGAATGCATTGCATAACATTTTGTGGGTATTTGTGCCCTTATCGGATGTTGAGACGTCATTTTTAAACTTCCTGCTGTATGGATTTTTAAATCACACGCCCGCTTTTATCGGTTTCCAGAAACTTAATTTTTTTTTTTTTTTGCTACAGTGTCAGACAAAAATGAATATAATTTCTTAACTATCAAAGATACATGCATTAAATTTAGAACACATATTCTTTCGACTATTAGGAAACTTTTCTCTGTAACAGAATTTTGTTAATTGATTTCATTTTAAAAATATGTCCATTTATTTTCAAGAAAGGAAATCAGAAAATTGTTATTAAATTTTAAGTGTTTATTTTACAAACGTAGGGACTAATATCAAAATTCTGTTACAGACAGTTTGTAGAACATGCTTTTGCAAATACATTGCAAAAACTGTTTGAATCTACCTTTAAAAAAGGTTTTAGATATGTCGGTTTTAGTACAATCCTGGATTGGGTATATTTTTTTTTTCAAATTTAGGCCCCCATTTTTTTTTTTCAAATATTTTTATTTTGTTGAGTTGCCACAGCTATGAGCTCTGTATATACAAAAAAATAATATTTTACACCAAATAGGAAAAAAGGTTTAAAAAATAACATTCTCTCCCCTTAAGGTATGAGACATAATTTTTACATCCTATGAATATTATTGCGATGTACCGAAGTACGTATGACATTTCCGTGCAGGAATTCTGCATTACTGCATGTTGAAGGATGGGTGGAGCAGAGAAAAATTCTCTCCGGCACCGAGACTCAAACCTGAGTTTTCAGCTCTACGTGCTGACGCTTTATCCACTAAGCCACTAAGGAGGGGATCAGGGTAGGCTGTATCGGAGAGACAACCGAAAGTGTTATACGTGGATATTCACCTTATAAGAGATAGAATTTCTGTTAAGATAAACGTCAGTAGTAACAACCAACATCTCTTCTTTCCAGATACCCAGAAAACTCGGTGCAATAGGCCTATATATTCGTTTCGCTGAGACTACTGGGAGTGGCTATCTTGTTTTAGTAGAAGATAAACATATAGGTTGCTATCGTTTGCTACCCGTTGCTTATACACCTGCTCCCATTTGCGCTGAATGTGCCTCAACATTTTTAATATTCTCTCTTCACTCGACTTCATTCGCGATTTTTTCCAACTTAATTAATCGACTGCTGATTGTTCGTCAGTTGAGGTTATAGTCTGGTTCGTTACGAATCGTTTGATACCACTGCGAACGTTCTATCACTCCACATTTTCGTGTTCCACTGCCTCGGCTGCCGCTCTACCCGTCAATTCGTGCAATTTCCCAACTCCAGCGTATCGCTAGATGAAATCACCCGCTTCAATTCAAGGTCACGTTGGATACACTTATCCTACGTCTGTCGACAGCCGTTTAATTCATTGGAATAAGTACGTCGTGTAGTTTATAAATAATAGGAGAGACAAAAATCGCTGAAAACTTGTTGGTCGATATTTTGGGATGGCACTCTAGTACCGAATCGAACTTACAGATATATTCTTGCCAAAAATGTCATAGTAAAGAAATATTTATTTATTTATTTATTTATTTGTTTATTTGTTTATTTATTTATTTATTTACTTATTTATTTATTTATTTAACTATAACCAGAAAGTTATGTCTCATATCTTGAAATATTTCTAAATGATCCAATATGACTCTTCAAAATATATAAAAAAAATTATGGCTGTAACTTTTTGTGCATTTGTAATTAAAATAACAACAAATTTATAATTATTTTTAACCTTAAGTATGAGCGATCGACAATTCGGCTCTCTGTGGTGTCCACACGCCGGTATCTGCCTCGTGCATTCACTGTACGGATATCCCGTAATCAAAACTTAAGTTGAGTTCAGTAAGTAAGCAGTGGCACACTGAAGACTTCATTAGGGCATGGAAGTTTATATATCTGTCACGGCGTGTCATAAAGGCTGTAGAGAATTACAGCTCTTGTGCCTGTTGGGAAAATAAATGTCATTTCTCAGAAAAACGTTGGCAGATTGAACTATAAATTTAATCTTCGCCATTCCACGTCTTAAAATTAGAAACTCCACAAAAATGAGTATGTTTCTAGTACACTTTAATAAAAGTTTACCTATGAAATATCCCGTATAGTTTTTCCGACAAGATTTAAATACCGTGTCCCACAAACATTTATTATCTTTCCGTATAGATATTGGCGGATATTTACTGCCTTTGGAAGGTACAGGCATGCAAGTTTCTTTTTCTATTTACTTTACAAAGGAGTTTCTTCACAAACTATACATACTATTAAAAAAAAAGAATATTACAAAATGATTACTTGTAATACTTCGATCATTATTAAACATGAATTGAAGAAACGAATGTCAGATCCTTGATAATCACGAAGTGACATTCTACCATAACTCTCCAAAGACACTCTTCCACCTCAGCCGGTAAGATACAACCAAATTTAAAAGAAAAGATTGATACAAATAATCCTCTGTTTGTTTCAGGAAGTGAAAACTACGTAAAATACTTTTGAACATGAGTTACTCCATGATCGCAGAAGCAGTGAAAACATTTTAATGAAATTTCGAGGCATAAATTACAAAATGAATAGAATTTATCTCACGGAAACCTTTTTGGTTTCAACAAAAAAAAATAAGCTAAACTATTTATTTTTGTATCGGTTATCCATGGATATTTTAGTCTTAAAATATGACGCTGTACAAATTTTAGTATAATCAGAAAGGCTGTGCTTTTAGCTCAGAGATTGTTGAATTCAAGAAGGCTGCATTGTGTTTTTGTTTACTTTTGTTTCGTCACATAATAATTATTATTGTATTTATTTATTATTATTATTATTATTATTATTATTATTATTATTATTATTATTATTATTATTTCTGATGCAACGATTGATGCCATAGGATCTCACGTGTTAAAATCATCCTTAGCTATAATTAGTAATCATTTGTACCCAACAAAATTTTTTATTGTAAATAATTTCCTACGTTTTCTTATCTTAATGTTTTTTCTTTTTCTTTCCAAGTGTCACAAAATTGTTTTGTTTACTTATTATTCTTTATGAATTGATTAGTAGGCTGATCTATCGAACCCTTATTTAGGGCGGCTTTTGTTTCTACAAATTATCTATTTCATATTTCACAATAAAAATCACATATGATGTAATAGTTAAATTTACCATTATTTATGAACGAAAAAACATGATAGACTTTAGCCACTTGTAATTTAGCCTAGCAATATTAGTTAGCCAAAATGAATTCTTTAGAGCCCTAGCATGACGTGACAACTGTTTTGTTGCTGAGTTACAGATCGTAAAAGAATTAAATGTTTGTTTCTAATCAACAAATTATTTCATATGTAAAGTAATCAGCTATTGCTGAGAGTTGCTTAAAGTTAATAAAGAGTACGCTATCACTTAAATATAATAACATACATTTAGTTTTCATTAAATATTACAAAATAATATTATCAATGATCAAGCCTATAAATAATTAAGCCTATATTCAAATTCATAAAATACCTGTTTCAAAGGCAAGCAATTATCTGTGCTGTTGGTATAATTCTGAGATATTCAGTACAGCTGATAATGATTAAATATAAAAAAAACATTTAAGCACACAGAATAAATTCTAATAGTCCTATAACATATCATTTACGCTCGCATTGTTAAGTACGCTCTGGAAAAAGAACAAAGGAAGAAACTAGAAGTTTTTTGTGTGGAGTGTGGCATTGTATGGGGCAGAAACATGGAGTTACGACGAAATGAAGAGAAACGAATAGAAGCATTTGAAATGTAGATATGGTGAAGAATGGAGCGTGTGAAGTGGACAGAGAGAATAAGAAATGAAGTCTTGTTGGAAAGAGTGAGTGAAGAAAAAATGATGCAGAAACTGATCAGAAAGAGAAAAAGGGATTGGTTGTGTCACTGGCTGAGAAGAAACTGTCTACTGAAGGATGCACTGAAAGAAATGGTGAACGGGAGAAGAGTTCGGGGCAGAAGAAGACATTAAGACATGTGGATCATATGCGGAAACTAACAGGAAGGCAGAACTGGAGAATGCTGGGTTTGCAGTGAAAAACCTACCCATGGGCAGAACATGTATATATGTATGTATGTATGTATGTATTTATGTATGTATGTATTTATGTATGTGTAAGTTGAAAATGTTATTTTTTATTTAACGACGCTCGCAACTGCCGAGGTTATATCAGCATCGTCGGTGTACCGGAATTTTGTCCCGCAGGCGTTCTTTTACATGCCAGTAAATCTACTGACATGAACGTGTCACATTTAAGAACACTTAAGAAGGCCAGCGTTATACCAACTCGCCAACCAGGCAGACGTATATATAAGTACGCAGCTGCCTGCTTGTATGTTACGTCACTCATACAACTACACATTGTAAGTATGTATATATGTATAAGTTAAAAAACATGTTGTTTTACTTAACGACGCTCGCAACTGCCGAGGTTATATCAGCGTCGCCGGTGTGCCGGAATTTTGTCCCGCAGGAGTTCTTTTACATGCCAGTAAATCTACTGACATGAACGTGTCACATTTAAGCACACTTAAGAAGGCCAGCGTTATACCAACTCGCCAACCAGGCAGACGTATGTATAAGTACGCAGCTGCCTGCTTGTATGTTACGTCACTCATACAACTACACATTTCGTGTCCATTGGCCCATTGCTCTTCGCGGACTTACCCGAAACTGCTCAGATTCTGGCTCTGTTTTAGACGAAGACAAGACGTTGTGATGACCACACTTCAGAGGAGTCAAACTATGTTACATGGGTTGTAGTTTGAAACGAATCCTAAATATGGGCGGCTAATAGTAAAAAAAAATTATATTATTTGAGAAGCAATTTTTCACACAAGAGTACTTCAATATATGGCAAAAGCCTACACAATGTAAAAAAAAAAAAAAAATCTCTCTCTTCCCACGCTTTATACACCTCTTTTATATCTTGCAGTCATTAATCAAACTCTCTGAGATTTCGTGTTGTTGCGTTTTATGTGTGACAGCATTAATCAGGTGCTTGTTTTTCGTGATATCGATACTAGATCTATTGTCGCACTCAATGAGCTTCAGTCGATAACCTGATATTCAACATGTAAACATAGCAAGCAATCAATGTCATGCATATTTGTAAGTGAGCCGTTGGATCAACCGATCACACATGGTGATTAATTGCATAGCTCACGAATGGACTTCCTCTGACCACCGAGTAACAAGATTATCAAAATGGGAGGACGACATCAAGCGTGGTTAAGGAATGTGTACGTCAATATAATACCATTATACTTACTTCCATTCAAATTGGTAAATCACTTTTTTTCATATGTGGCACAAATTTGTCACATTTTAATTGAATAAATCACTTTTAAGAACGACGTAGCGTCTGAAACAGTTAGGAGAGTGTAGGCTTTCGACTCTGAAGACCTGACAGTCTTGAGAATTTTTTTTGTGGACAATAGCTGTACTTTCCCTGCCGCAATTACGTCATTTATCTCCTTATAAAAATATCACCCACAACGTGAAATACATGGACAGAATCTTGCATATGACTGTAATCTGGGATTTTATGCGGAAAAACTGGTGCAAAAAATTACTGATTCATTAAAGGTACATGGTTGAATGGAAAAAGGCAAATTTACACGCACATGTAGTAAGTAGTATTAGTAGTAGTAGTAGTAGTAGTAGTAGTAGTAGTAGTAGCAGTAGTAGCAGCAGCAGTAGTAGCAGCAGCAGTAGTAGTAGTAGTAATAGTAGTAGTAGCAGCAGCAGTAGTAGCAGTAGTAGTAGCAGTAGTACTGGTAGTAGTAGTAGTAGTAGCAGTAGTAGTAGTAACAGCAGCAGCAGTAGTAGTAGTAGTGTAGTAGTAGTAGTAGCAGTAGTAATAGTGATGGTAGTAGTAGTAGTAGTAGTAGTAGTAGTAGTAGTATAAGAAGAGAATAATCGTAGGCCTGTTAGTAGTAGTAGTAGTAGTAGTAGTAGCAGTAGTAGTAATATAAGAAGATAATAATAGTAGGCCTGTTAGTAGTAGTAGTAGTAGTAGGTTTAAACTTTTTCGGATACGTGCTGTCATCTGTCGATTAGGCCGTGCAGACTCAAGGTCCGATGAGATTTCGTTAAAGCTTCTTTTCTTCCCTGAGAACCTACTACGCCTCCTCAGACTAACGCCATCTGTACGCCAGTCACAATACTACATCACCCTGCATCACTTTTAGTAGATACTACTGAAATAATAATGATACATTTCGAAATTGAATGTGACGGTAGAATGATTTGTGGAACGGAAGAACTGAAGTAAAATATAGGAAGGGAAACTGCAACAAGTTCAGAAGAGGAACGCATAATAATGAAAAATTTCTTAAAAGTTGTGAGAAATGTGTGGCGACACAAAGACATTACGAACACGAACACTGCTCATTCGGTCCTCAAATGTATCATTATTATTGTATCCTTTTTATACTTACGTCCTATGTATTATTTTAGTCTACTTGTACTGTTATGTATCTGTATTTCTGTATATATTTGCAAAATGTAAATTTATATTTACACAACGTGAATAAATTTGAAATTTCCAACCTCATCTACGATAAAGGCAGGTGGTTATTGTACTTTTATTAATATGCATTATCAATCTATGCGCTTGACTTCAGGGACTGTGAATATCCGACTCTGCCGGCAAACGGAGTACTTCCAGCCCCCACGCGTGGTCGCACTCTCACGGATGAACGTCTATTTGAAGACTCTGTATAAATTACCTTTCTAAGCGATTTAGAAAGGTACTTGTGAAATGCTAGAGATGAAAAATAACGTCATTTGGAAGAGAGATCGTAAATAAACAAATACATTATTTGTATTAGTTTTCGAAATAATTACAGCTGAAATATCCTAGCATACGGTGTGAATTCGTGCATAACAGCCTATCTTTACCTGTACATACGTAATGACTCTGGAGGTGGTGGTTATGTTTTGTAAACAAACACCCCACTCTGATGGTCGAATCGACAAGAAGACAAGTTAGGTCATAGCATTAAAAATGCAAGTATTTCTTGTGATTAATCGGTAACTCGGGTTTAATAATTTTATTATTAAACTTACACTCTAGGTAATGAAGAATTCATGTTAAAAATATCCGACACGTCAAAGTAACATACGAAAATACTTCAATCGTATGAACAATTTCCGTTATCTGCTATTGAATCAGATACCTATGAGTCTATTATTGTGCTTAGCAACCTCATGTAATAGGAAGTACACCATAATATCATTGTATTGCAAATTACACTCTACAGTATTGTATCTCTGAAACGATAGCATATTTAAAAGAAAATGTTGTTTATATTTTCTCTTCCAAATAGTCATATCTTTCATCATCTAGCATGTCAAAACATTTTTGAATCACACTGTATATCGTAAAATTTATAAGAAAACAGTGCTGAAGTAAAGAGTTTTAACTTGTGTTCAAAATTATAAATTATAAATTCATTACTTCAAAATGTTATACCAAAGCTACAAGTTGGCCAATGTGATGAAACAGTTGTATGCTCTTACAGTGCCGTTTACGTAGAAACAATCAACGTTTCAGAGTTACTTATGGAGTCTATTCTCCAATGAGAGCGAGGGAAGGGAACATAATTTGTTCAGTGTGTTACCATGAACTATTTTCCAGAACTAAACATTTTCGTATAGACCATATTATATTTTCCTATATAGATTTTTTTCATTTTTCATTTTTAATTTCTATTTACACTTGTATCTTACATTTGTATCTCTTTTATCTCTTTTTATGTTATCTGCAATTCTATGTTTTAAATAAATATCTGTACTGTCTATTGTAATTGGGGCTTTGCCTTGTTATATAAATAAATAAATAAAAATAAATAAAAATAAATAAGTAAGTAAATAAATAAATATAACCTTATCATGTTAGGATCTTGTCACTGATCTTCCATTCGTTGATCTCTATTTTCGTCACTTCAATTTGTAGTACCTATATTTTTTTACGGGAGAGTCAAAAAGTTGTTTTATATATTTAGTCGCAAAATATGTCATCAATTTTCGCTTCATTTCATAATTCTGGTTATGATCTAATAGACATATATTCCTAGGAAATCAAGGAGTTTTATTTCTTCCGTGCGGTTTCATTACGACCTACTTAAAATTTTTGTAAAAGTCCAAGTTTATTAACGACACAGGAATGCTGTTATTGCACAATTTGATTGACACATGGAATTCGATAATACATCACATTACTGTTTTACAAGTTAAATTATGTGGACAGAGATGACTGATGCACAAGAGATTACTGTATATAGCTGTCATACAAGACCTGCATGAATAATGTGACAATTTGTACACTGATCAGGAAACAATGCTATTCATCTATGATTACTAGGCCTAATACAGGTATTAATATGACGATTAATAAATGCCATCTATTATACATTACGTGGGAGATACGTCATTGATCATTAATATATAGGGTGATTCAAGAGGAATAGTAAGCATTTTAGGAATGGTAGTGCGGACTACTGTGAGAAAAAAAACTTCCTATACACATGTGTCCAATTTTCGAAGGGTGTGAAGATACAGCTGTTTGAATGTTACACATAATTTATAACAAACATCGTAAGTGGCAACAAGAAAATAAAAATGCCTTACATTTATTGCTTATTTACATGGCATATATACATGTCAACAATTCGAAGTAATGGTTAAAAAATTCTATTACAGACTTCAATGGATTTTTTCGCTCTACTGACAACAGGAAGTGTTCCTCGTCTGAACTCATCCTATCATTCTTTTATAAGGGAAGCTCATAATACGAGTGACCAATTCGTCTCTTGTGATTAATTTATTTTTCTACACTTCGCCTTTCATCTACTATCACAGACGAAAAAGAATAGGAGTAAGGTCTGGGGACGTTGGTGGCCAATGCACATGACTATCGCGGCCGATCCATCACTCAGGAAATGTTAGATTTGGAGATGTGTCTCTTGACGACTAAAATGTCATCTATTTATGACTTTCGCGCTTATCTGATCTGTACAAGCTAACTACAAACAGCTGTTTCTGAACATCCATTGTATCAATCATGTCTTAAACAATCTTAGAAGAGTGACACTTACAAGTATTCCTTTGCACGTAATCATCTTTGTCGTTCCTTCACACAATTTGTAAGGCTTGTTACGTGTAACATTCAAACAGCTGTCTCTTTACATCTATTTTAAATTGAAAACATGTTTACACAATTTTAACTCAGAATAGTCCATACTACCATCGCATAAAATATTCACTATTTCTCCTAAATCATCTTGTATAACTCATATTACAGTATGCAAAATTTTATAGAAGCCATTTAATTTATGTGTACAATTATTGATACTCATGGCTCTTGAGTAGGCATATATCACTACCGACACTTTAATAAAAGCTCAATATCTATTAAAATGAAAAAAAAAAACATACTAGAATTATAATTGGTGCTCAAAGTTCATTTTTCACCACAACATTGGAATCTGGCGCACCGTTAGAATTTCCACGCTAATAACACGGTTTCATTCCCAGAGGGTCCAAACAGAATTTTTTATCTACAAAAGTATGGTGTTTGGTGGTAGATTTTCGCAAGGTACTCTCGTTACTCCTGCTGGCATTCCATCATTCTCCAATAATAATTAACATCATCATGGAGTTCCATATATAGATTGTTTTGTGCGGTCCCCTATGGCAACGAGAATTAGTTACTGCGTGTCACCCCTAAAGGGGGATGCTTGAATGACACAAAGTCTGTACCCACCATAGGTTAAGAAAAGTAAAGTACTCGAATAATAGGAATCCTTTCTCCTAATGAGTCACTAGATGCCGCCACAGATGAAGATTCTGACTTTTCAGACAGTGAAGTCTGAGGACATCTTCCTCGAAGAATATTGAGAGCAAAGACTATTAATTCACCCTTTATATCTTCACCTCTTTCTCGCCTAAGAGAGTAGGCCCTATATACATCTATATATCTAAGGAACTTCATTCTACCTCTTGAATTCTCATTATTTAACTTTTGTTAGGATCCAACTTTCGCTGCCTGATATAATAATCTTTCCGCTGTAGGAATAATCCTAATGTAAGCACAAGCACGTGGCTAACATACCCGTGATTGGCTCCTAGTCTAAAAACTCACACTACACACGAAAATATAGGTGGTATTTGAGGATCATAAACTTGAATTTGCTTTATAAAAAAATTGTATTTCAGTGAGAGAAATACAATGAAACATATAACTTCGGAATATGTATGATAAGATTTTCTTATATTAAATTCTGACGAACTTTGTTTACATGTTTCGACCTTTTATGGGTCATCCTCAGAACTGGTCGTTGTTGGTCTTGGCGCCTCTTGTTTTGTTTCCTGTGAGGGTGTGTTCGTGTGGTGTAATGTAGAGTCAAAGAATGTGTGTGTGTTCTGAAATTGAGTTGTGTGTTGAGAATTTCGTTGGGGTGTGTTTTCGTGTGTCGATCTGCCTGTCTGTCCTATGTAGAAGTTGTTGCAGGTGTTACATTTGAGTTTGTATACGCCTGTGTGGTTGTATTTGTTTGTGTTGTTTGTGTGTTGAGATGTTTTTGTGTTATTTGTTCTGTATGCGATGTTGTAACTTAATTTCTTGAATGAGGTTGTAATTTTGTGTGTGTTTTTGTTTTCGTATGTTAGTATGATGCATTTTTTGTGTTCTTGTGTTTGTGTTGTATTCTTATGTTTTTTGTGTTTATGTTTTGTCTTACGTATTATGTTGTCTATTATGTTAGGGTTGTATCCGTTTTATTGTGCTATGTATTTGATTGTGTTTAGCTCTTCGTTGTGATCCTGTTGGTTCATTGGTATGTTGAGTAGTCTGTGTACCATTTTTCGAAATGCAGCTTGTTTGTGTTGTGTGGGGTGATTGAATGTGTTGTGTATGTATGTTGTTGTTGTTGTGGGTTTTCTGTATACTTTGAATGTGTGTTTGTTGTCTACTTTTGTTATTGTGATGTCTAGAAAATTTATGGATCTGTGGTTTTCAATTTCTAATGTGTATTTTGTTTATGTGTTGATGTAGGTTTTGGAAGTGATACAATGTTAAAAGTTGTGTAATCAAGATGTATGTAAAAACATATATCTTGACTCCTACGTACAACGTTATGTGAAAGGAAAGGTAAAATATATTAGTTATTTATTATGAAAGCGAATGAATACAAAGAGTAATACCAAGGTAGTTTGTTTTGTAAAAAGTTGGAGTACCTGGACCTTGAGCTTGTTTTGCACGTAAGCATGTGGTGTGGTAATATGGCTTCTGCACCCCTAGTGTGTGCAGTTATACAGAGAGAATAACATCTTTGTCCGACAACGTTACACGAAAGTTTTATTTAATTAAACTAGAAAGTAGACCTATTTCCCAAACAAACGAATGCATAGTAGTGACGTTAGTCCTACTTTGACAAGTAACGGAATTGTTTTAACATGAAACAGAATATGCAGCAATAGCCGGGAGCACGTACTGAGAATCGATTGCGCGAAGATGCTGCCAATAAAGACTCATTTCAGTCACGTGTTGTTCACTGTAGAATTATTTTTATTGTATCTTTTGCTAAGTTTAATTATACACGCGTTCACAGTGTAGGATTAGTGTAACAGCGCAAAGATTATAACAATGCAGGAACTGCCAATACTTCATAAAATTTCACTAGCGAAGCGAGTGGATTTATCTGGGAAATCTCAGACCTCGAGTGACATTTATTAGGACTATTTCGTGAATAAAATAAAAATTTAAATAATATATCCCTAAAATTCGATCACAAAATGTTAATAATTGTATATTAACGAATACTTAACCTATTCAGACATTGTGAAGTTGAAATACTCGTAGATGAATATCGATTATTGCAATACAGAAATTCCTTGTTATTATTCAGTAATGCCAATTGCGAAAAGCGAAATACAGTTTTAACAATGTTAATTACATGTACTGCACTTTTCTCTTATTATTATAACAAATACATTTTCATTATCTGCTGAAATCATAATTTAATTTAACAGTAACAGTGGGGACAGCCATATACCAATGTTTATGTATTCACAGCGAGACATGTTGCTACACAGTGAAGTCATCTCTGTATAGATAGGCCTAATTAAAACACGAATTTTATTACGCCATACGAAAGGCAGTTTGATCAAAGACATTATTACTATGCAAGATCTTTGAGTTTGACATGCGGTGATGTTACATAAATTTGAACGTCTATTAATTGTTTAATTTCAATACAAAATAATGTTATAGGCTACAATTTTATAGGTTACGTTAGACCTACCTGTGGAAGCAGGACCAATGTCAGCTGTGCCTTGTTTCGACCGTTACTTACAATGAGTGCTACACGAAAGCATTTTTTATAGCCCGACAAACGCATTCTCGCTATAGTGTGTAATGGAACTAAAGCTGCATCTACACAGTTCAATATTCCAATCGCGTATGCGTGCAATCTGGGAAGAATATTGAAAGAATCAAATTTAAAATGTACGTTCAATTAAGATGCATAAAGATTGTGTGTCTACATGGTGCGCCGTTTTGAACGTGGTCTTCACTGCGTAAATATATTAATAAATATTAAATATCAATCTTGCATTCATTGCTTTAAAGTTGAAAGGAAAGTTTAACCGTGTAGTTGCATCTTAATGTATGTATGCATCAATTTACGGGGAAACAGTTGGCGACAACGACTAAACAAAAGAAGGACCATGCGATAAATTGATAGCGATAAATCTAGCTGCAGAAATTATCGCAAAGTCTGACTGTGATTGGTTGGAATTCAAAATTTCATTACACTTCATTGGTCGAAAGTGGAATGACGTCATATAAACGAAAGAGTCCTTCAAATTTATTACTTTTCTCATATGACAAGAAGCAGCAGATATACGAGTATTTAAAGGTTTTTGCTTGTTCAATCAATCAATCAATTATTAATTCATAGGTTTCTGCCCAAAAACAGGTCTTAAACTTAAAAACCAGCATTTTACAATCTTTCATATTTTCTGTCATCCTCGGTCTCCGCATAAGGTACATATACTGTATATCTTAATGTCGTACTATCTGATATCTTCTTCTGCCCCGAACTCTTCTCCCGTTCACCACTCCTTCCAGCGCATCTTTAGTAGGCAGTTTCTTCTCAGCCAGTGACCCAAACAATTCCTTTTCCTCTTTCTGATTACTTTCAGCATCATTGTTTTTTAACCCACTCTTTCCAAAACAGCTCCATTTCTTATTCTATTTGTCCAATTCACACGTTCCATTCTTCTCCATATCCACATTTCAAATGTTTCTATTCTCTTCTCTTCACTTCGTCATAACGACCATATAATTCCATACTCCACACTAAGCAGATCACTAGTCCCTCTTTTAGTTCTTTTTCCAGAGATCCGCAAAAGATGCTTCTTTTTCTATTAAAAGCTTCCTTGGCCATTGCTATCCTCCTTTTGACTTCCAGGCAGCAGCTCATGTTACTGCCTATAGTACACTCCAAGTACAGGGTGGTTATAATTAAAGTGACGGTGTTCAGCGTGGCACAGAAGGACTCTAATGATCATAGGAGTGTAAAACCTCGTAGATATGATAATGAATCAATGAGCTCACTAATTATGTCAAAAAATAATTTAGTTCCAAGTCTCGCCACCAGGTGTAAATATGGCACTGTAAGCAGTCAAGACGTGCAATTGTCTGTAACTCTAATGTCACCATGTTCTTCAGTCCATTAATTGACATGAGACCTCTTCTCAACTGTTTCTGTCGGAGATATTCCCGCAATGCAGTGTTGCTATTGCTGCCATTCTGGCAAAATAACTTCACTAGCAGTGCAAAGTTTCTCTTCTCAATAGCCATTGCGTTTCACAAGGAAAAGTTCAACCTTCTAAATTTTCAACGAACATTCACTTCACTAACGGAATCAAAACGCGTCACCAAGCAACGGGAAACTGACTGAATGCAATGCAACCGCAAGAACATACTGACGTCAAAGTTACAGACAATTGCACTTTTTGACTGCTTACAGCACCATATTTACACCTGATGGCGAGACTTGGAACTACTTTTTGTGGCTAATTCGCGACCGTATTAATTAATTAGCATATCTATGAGGTTTCACACTCCTACGATCATTAGAGTCCGTGCTGTGCCACGTTGAACACCGTCAGTTTAATTATAACCACCTTGTATATGAAGCTGTCCACTTGCTCGACTGCCTCATTTAAAATTCGACAGTTTACCTCCTTTATTTTTCTTCCTATGACCATGGTCTTCGTCTTGTTTGCATCGAATAACTCCCATAAGTGTAAGGCAATTTTTGCTACAATTTTTCTCCAGTGCGCAGTGGTACAAAGAAAAACACTGCATGCTAAAATGTGATAGTGGAAGTTGATTAGAAATGAAAATAAATGGAGGATGAGGAAGAGAACTAATAATAGTTTTGAAATAGTAATTTCATATTGTAACACCGTATATGGAATATATTAGAAGATCCAAAATTTGTAACATTCTAAAGCTAAAGCAATTTATTTAAGTTGACATTAGAGCAGAGTTTCAACAATTGCGTTATCATGTCAGGTTTTTAAATGATGATTTTCAATTCTTTGCTTCAGCTCGGACCGTCCACGAATACAATATTCGCTGAAAACCATTTTAGATAGAAAACTAATAACACTTGGAGTGAAGAGAGGAAATCGACCATTAAGAAGCAATCTTTGAAGCATCCGCTGTTGTTCGGTCCTATAACTCTCGTAATTCAATCTCAGAGATCACGACAAACAATACAGAGCATTCACCTTCACAGAGGACGGATTATATCATGGAAAACGACATATAAGAGCGTTTTGATATTATTATACACGCGTTCGCCTCGTGATTCATCCAGTCTCCGCTTCGCTTCTGCCGATGAGCACAATAGGTCTTTCAGGCGGGATCAGATTTATGTAGGTCGGTGAAGAGTAACTTCAGCTATGTACATGGTCATAGTAAGTTGGCTGTTAAAATTTCATTAAAGCCAGTTACAAGTGAATTACTTCATAACACCCTATTTAACTGTAGTATCAAGTATCAATACAATTTTTAGGTAGTATCACTATAAGCGTTGAAGTGCGACATTCCCATTTTCGTAACTTCACTAGCACATCATAAACAGAAATACATATACGAAGTAACAATTACTGTAAATGCATAGAAATAAATAGTCAGAAGGGGTAACAAAAGAAAATCGGTTTTGGAATGAAATAAGAAAGGCGTCAAACGCCTATGGGGACTAGAGATGAACAAAACTAACTGCCGCTCTCGCTCGCTGTGTTCGTTGCATTTGTCTTTCGAGTCTCGTTTCGTCATTCTCGTGCTCTTCGAGTCTCGTTCATCATTCTCGAAATAGCATATTATGGTCAGCCTGGAAAGATTTCGTAACTTTGAATAACATACATCACTGAAATAAATAACATTATAAATGTTTAAATGAGACAAAAAGACAAAACAGAACAGTATCTTAGTTATCAAAATGTTCTGGTTCTATTATATGATATTACCTATGGTTATATAAATAGAAAAAAAAAACAATTCTCAAATAAATTTGCATTTCTAACAAACATAAAACTTAACGTTAATATCTTTTTACTTGAGATTGCACACTCGCTCTCAAACATATGAAAAAAAAATCCTAGCCTTTTAATAAGGGCCTAAGCTTAGTAATTAAATAAAGACTGTGGAACGGATTATTATACACTCAAAGGGAGAGATGATGTTTCAAATAGGCTATTTGATTGTTTATATATGTATAGCAGTTCCGAAAGTAGATAAAAAGTTCAATCAGGTATAAATAATTGTGGCGATTCAAGGCTACTTGACGTTCGGGACATCGGGAGTGATCAATCTCGACGCCTAGAAACACGTCTCATCCAACCAGAATGAAGGTACCGGTATCGTGTCGTTAACATGATGATGCTCCCAGCCGTTAACTGGTTTTCATAACCGAATTTTGCTAGATTTCGTAGCTTCCCAAGTGCATCACAATGCTGAGTGGGCACCGGTCCCATAAGCTGGTCGAAATTTCATGAGGACTGGGACAGGACAGGACAGATGAGATGAGATGAGATGAGATGAGATGAGATGAGATGAGATGAGATGAGATGAGATGAGATGAGATGAGATGAGATGAGATGAGATGAGATGAGATGAGATATCAGATATCAGATCAGATCAGATCAGATAGATAGATTTATTGAGTAATATAGATGTTACATTATCATAATTTTCTCTAAAATCAAATGCACGGGTCTTCTGACCGTACGTGCTTTGTACCTAAAACAAGTCCTACTTTTTAAGTTTCACCTTCCTCACCTATGATTATATCCAAGCAATCTCTAAAAGAACACACATATTAAAATGAAAATGGCACAACAAAAACATTACATAATATATCCTAACCTAAAACAGACATAAAAGTGTATAATTGGGTAAATATCATTATCCCTTCGTCAGTTCGTATCACGAACTTCAACAGCTGAAGTTCTAATCTGTCTCGTCTTAAAGAGGAACAATCCAGTCTTTTGTTCGTATTCTCTATTCCCCATGAGGTTAAGACATGCAAGCGAACTCCTATTTTGACTTAGCATTGAGGGTGGTAGATATTTTCTCCGCACATGTTCCAATTCGACACACTGCAATAAAATATGTCTGTAGGAGCTCTTTTCTCTGCACAGTGGACAAAGGCGCTCTCCTTCTTCGTTGACAATTTTATTACTCTTCCATGCCCCCACTCTTAGCCACGCTAAATCTGCTCTACTGTCTTTGTTACAAGAATTTATGTAGTCACACCTCCCCCAGTTAAGCATTAATATAGACCTATTAAACATATTACATTCCACGGTGCTCGCTCGTTTAGTACATGTGAGCTGTGATCACAGTCTTCAAAAGGTTGAGAACTACTGATTTAGTGTGATAAAGTTTCACTATTACAATGACGGGGAATTCAGAAGTAGAGAAGTTATGAGAATTTTCTTTATGCCTACTCTGACGAACGGTTGTCTAAAAGAAAAGTGTCCGAAACACATGATACAAATTATTTTATTTCTTTCGTAGAGTTGTTTCACTCGGCTTGCGGCCGAGCTTCGTAAACATCCCTATTCTGGAAATAAAATACATTTTACCACATATCGTAACTAACTATTACACAACATTAATGTACAAACTGTGTGAACTGTGCACTCACTTTGACAACTGACGTTAATTTCAGTAATGTTCCACACAGGTGAGGTTTACTGGAATGAAGAATACTTTATACGTGTTTGTAAATGAAGTCGTCTGCGACATTTAAACACTCCCTTTATTATTGCAGGTGAACAATGTCTCTTTAATGTTCCGCTGTGCCAAGCGCCTCGTAGAACCGGCTGCTCGCCCAAGGCGTATAAAGGGACCCCAAAGAGTCGCATTTCTACGTCGTTATTGCTACTAAAAGACGTCGCCACAAATGTAGAACTCTTGCTTTAGCGCAAAATAACGAGTCCACAGGGATATGTGCACTGCAGGTGTACCAAAGGTAACCGCAATTTAATTTGTTTGTAATTAACAAATTGGCATACGGTCTTCTCCAATAAAGGCAAATATTCAGTACAAAATAAGACCGCATGTGTATTCTCACATTTAATTGAGGACAAAGGACTAATTAATGATGAAAGAGGAACAACATAAATTAAGTTTTAAGTCCAATGAAAGGATAAAAAAGAGTAGACAATGAAAACTTAAACTATATGAAAAGCTTTACGTATAACTTTACTGACTACAAAGGAATCTCTAGATAATTGACTTACATAGTGTTTATACACACATAAAAAAAGAAATTCGTTGTCAAGAAACTACCAAGATTTTTAATTAATTTATTTATTATCAATTATTTACTTACTTACTTACTTATCATTCATTCATTCATTCATTCATTCATTCATTCATTCATTCATTCATTCATTCATTCATTCATTCATTCATCTCACTAACTCGTTTATTTATTTACTTATTTATTTATGTATTTATTTATTTATTCACTTATTTATTTATTTATTTATTTACTTATTTATTTATTTATTTATTTTGGTGGAGTTACAGTCATCAAAGTTCTCTACTATACCACCAGAAATACAAATGCAAAAAGAGGGGAGGAAAAATATAACCACAGAGATGAAAGAAAATAGGGTACAAATAAAAAGGAACTGGTATATTAATTGCCTAATATTTTTGGTGATTAAATAAATTACTAAATATATAAAGATAAATAAGTAACTTATTTTTAAAAATATCGAGATAAAACAGTAACAATTTCGAAACTTTAAAATAAAGTTACAATTTTCACTTTACTATATTTATTGTATTATACTCAATAATAAAATACAATGTGTTACGAGTTTGACAATAATTCGATTCTATATCATTCACGTAGGCTAAAGATAATACTGCCCATATTTCACTTTCTTAAAAAACTATAAAAGGAAATCCTGTTAAGTGTTAGAGAAATCCCTATGGTCTTAACCCTGCCAGGTTAAATAAAAAATTATTATTATTATTATTATTATTATTATTATTATTATTATTATTCACCTGACATAACTAGAAACATTAAATCCAGACGTTTGAGATGGGCATGGCATGTATCACGTATGGACGAATCCAGAAATGCATATAGAGTGTTAGTTGGGAGGCAGGAGGGCAAAAAACCTTTGGGGAGGCCGAGACGTAGATGGGAAGATATTAAAATGAATTTGAGGGAGGTGGGATATGATGTAGAGACTGGATTAATCTTGCTCAGGATAGGGACCAATGGCGGGCTGATGTGAGGGCGACAATGAACCTCCGGGTTTCTTAAAAGCCAGTGAGTAAGTATTATTATTATTATTATTATTATTATTATTATTATTATCATTATTATTATTACTAAATTAATTTACTTACTGGAAATCCAAAAATTTCTATTTTGTGACACGCAAATGACCGAAATGTGTAGGGGCTACATACCAAGTTGCAAGTCTGTGCATGTCCGCGACGGCTCGTAGCAGGTGTTCGAGTGAATCAAATATTGTACAAATAAATGCCTAATTAATTAATTAATGTGCATTATTCGTGGAAGAATTATCATCTCCGATGGTTTGGAGGTGACTATCCTAGCAGCTAGATCCGCAACTATCGGTTTCAAACCAGACCGAAGGCAATGTATTTTAAAGGACGATAAAGTTTTCATTATAACTGAACTTTTAGAGGTATGTGACACAGATGTACGGCACGCAAAAGTACCATGACCCTGTTAGAGGAATGAAGGTGAAATTTTCCAGATCTTTTTTTACACATATGTCAAAATTACTTTATGTAATACAAATTACTCATCGATGGCTGAGAACCAAACTGTTCTAAGTCCAACTTTTTATAAGAAAGAAATCTGTGTTTCATTATGTTTCAGTGCTTGTCTGCATATACGAATCGAACAAAATTATAAATATTCCTCTTCATAAGGTTGCTATGAAGCTATTACAATTTTTTTCATGAAGGTTTGAATGTCAGGAGCTTAAAATAGCTCTCCTGAAAAAAAAAAAAAAAATAGTAAAATGGACTTGGAACAGTCTGGTTCTGGGCCATCGTCATACCACTGCCCTAAGTGCGCTTTAGATTGTGAGATTATGTCACTCTATATATCTATATATAGCAATACTAATGAATGGACTCGTTGATAGGTTAGTCTTGGCATTTCGAAGGCTGCACCTGTATAGTTAGGCATGTTTTGACACATTTTTCGCCCTGTACATGCGATGACTGTCAAAGTCCGACATGTGGTCTGGCTGGCATTCGTGAATCCGATACTGACAGGTGCGACATCGGCCTCAGCTTTCAATAGAGCCACGTCCTACACGCAGATGAATTTCCAGATAAGCTCCAGGGACCAGAACCTCAAGTCCTTCCTATATTATCACCAGAAATCCGCATTATTTTCCTATATTGTCGTTGGAAGCCTGTACTTATCCCAGTCTATTTTCAGCCTACTGTTAAAAATGATCAATAAAATGAGATGAAAGTGGACAGCATCGATGGAATGATAGAGGGAAATGCGAATACCCCGACAACTCTCTACAATGTCTTCTTTATCCATCAAAAATTCCACCACGACCTGCTCGGAGGTCGAACACGCGTCTAATGGATGGAAAACCAAAGCAGTGTTAAGCCACAGTTGCGACACGTAGATACTTAATTTTAGCTATTCCCTTCTGTGAGTTCACAGGTTAGAGAACCCGAAGGCAAAATACTCAATACCACCGAACATCATTTTATATCATCTTTCTATAAATTTAAGGGGAGAGGATGGTATTTTTTGGTGAAAAATGGGTAAATTTAAAAAAAGAAAATTCTTTAAAATACACTGTGATATGTGTGGAATACATAGCATAACATTTTGTGGGTATTTGTGCCCTTATAGGATGTTGAGACGTCATTTTTAAACTTCCTGCGCAATGGATTTTTAAATCACACGCCCGCATTTATCGGTTTCCAGTAACTTCATTTTTTTTTTTTTGCTACATTGCCAGACAAAAATGGATATAATTTCTGAACTATTAAAGATACATGTATGAAATTTAGAACACACATTCTTTAGACTATTAGGAAACTCTTCTCTGTAACAGAATTTTGTTAATTGATTTCATTTTAAAAATACGTCCGTTTGTTTGCAAGAAAGGAAATCAGAAAATTATTATTAAATTTTAATGGCTTATTTTACAAACGTAGGGAATAATATCAAAATTCTGTTACAGAGAGTTTGTAGAACATGCTTTTGCAAATACAGTACATTGCAAAAAACTGTTTGAATCTATCTTTAAAAACGGTTTAGATATATCGGTTTTAGTACAATCCAGCAATGGGTATATTTTTTTCAATCTATCTTTAAAAACGGTTTAGATATATCGGTTTTAGTACAATCCTGCATTGGGTATATTTTTTTCAAACTTGGGCCCCCAATTTTTTTTTTTTTTCAAAATATTTTTATTTGGTTGAGTTGCCACAGCTATGAGCTCTCTACATACAAAAAATTAATATTTTACACCAAATAAGAAAAAAGTTCAAAAAAATACCATCCTCTCCCCTTAAAATAATTATTATTTCTGTAAAGAAGTTGTTTACCACATATCTGAGAGCAAGACAACCGGCAACTCCACCAGAGTTTGAAGCTCACTCGAGTTCATGCACGAGAAGATTAATCCAACAACAGAAGTTTCAGAATAGACAAGTGAGTCTGTGGAAACCAATTTGATCAAGGTGGGTCTATTACCATTCCAAATTTGTATTCCGACGGCCGTCATTCGGATGAGGTTTCAAATACTCATAACTTGGACGATGTTATTAAATCCCTCTGGGGTACGACATGAAAATGTAGACCAAATACAGGATGGTTCATAACTAATGTACCAGACATGAAATGAGCCTTCAAGTTACTGTGCTTATAGTGTAGTACTTGTGAAAAATGGGCCCGATTTTGAACAATTTGTGTTACTAAATGATTTTTGTCTATAAAATAAAAACAGAAATTATCTTGTTTAAATTTCTGTGCTTTTAATTTGCTATTTTACCTCTCTTTATCAATTTCTATGGTTGTCTGGCGTATGAGTGAGATGGTGATAATTCCGGCAAAAATGAGTCGAGGGTCCAGCGCCGAAAATTAGAAAGCTTTTAATCTTAATCACAGTATAAAGAAGATACAGTAAGGTCAACTAGCTCATTTCAAGGGAACAAATTCTGAGTGCGCATGTCACGAAACCGGGTATATTGTCTGGAACCTCCACCAGATGGTTCTCCATCTACGACAGGCTGGCATAATTTAACATTAACTGAAAAGATTTATTACTCATCTTTTAACAATTTCAAAGACATGAGGCAAAGGAATGGCAACATAATCATAATAATTACTTCCTTATGTAAACATCATGAAAATATTCACTAACTGACGCTAAATTTAAAGTCACTGGTAGATGCTTATGTTGGTAACGTAATATTGAACCATTAGCTACATAGATCTTGACATTCGTTTCGATGAAGTTACGTCAACAATAGATATAATAAAATTTTGTTGACTAGCTAATAACATTATATTAGTGATGAATATTATTTCATACCAGTAACGTTATACTTAGGCCTACATGATATTCCTATTATTGACAGTAATATTTTGTATATTGATATTGATTTTGGTTTCCAAATTGAAATTAACATACACATTAAAATTTCTAACTGTATCGGTTGAATAGAATGTCTCTAAATAAGTGAAAGAAAACATAACCTCGGCTGCATAATAATTATTCGATTACGTTGGTGTACAGCTAGCTCTTGGATCTAGCTTTGAAAGAGCGATTGAAAAGGTACAAAAATTCATATGAGCAATGACTCTTGCCCGTATAGTAACATGCCGTAGTTTGAACTCCGTGAATGCATTATTTCCTGATTCGAGGCTTATATAAAGATAAGTAATTAGTATACGTATGAAGGAGTTAAAAAATGTTAAAATTTACATACATAATGATTTTTGCCTATAGTAATAAGCCAACTTTGCAAGGGAATTATTTTCTGAGTTCGACTATTACAAAATTATAAGACGTAATTAGGGTTTGGTGTAGGGCTCTTGTGTCTAGCAATGGAGTTAAGAATTTGTATTACTGAGTACAAAAAGTTCTCTACGAGAATGGAAGAAGGTAAGAATTTGTTAATTCAAATGTGTTATTACTGCAATATATCTTTTACGAAAATGGAAGAAGGTAAGAATATTGTAATTCAGACGTAGCCTAATACAGTAAAGGAAAAGTGAAAGAAGTTACCGGGATTTAACTGTTGCCAGTTAAGCATTGTCCACCAAGTGCAGCAATCCATAATGATTTAAGGATTACGTGCATAGTTATGTGATAAAAGTTGCAGTAGATAATTATTAGGCCCTCTTTGTACACCTAGGTAGTTAGGCCTACAATTAGTAGCCTACATAGGATATATAGTGAACACACATTTTTAATTATAACAGGTTAGCTCGAATTCTTGTTTATTTATTAAATGTTTCCCTGGTGTAAGTATTTTACAACATATTGTGATCCAAGATGAAATGCAATGGATATGAAGAAACAGAATAAAACGGCAAGCACTTCGCTAATAGTATGTTTTACTTCAATCATAAACACTGCAATTTTATATGCATTTTGAAAAGAAAAAGTGAATTTTCATTACATCTACATAATAAGACACAAATATCGCTACAGAACAAAGGAATAATTACAACAGTTAATACAAAGTTTCATCTGAAAGTTTAGCATGTCTGAACAGCTGATCGCTAAAATCAGCTGTTAGCTCTGCCGATACTAGCGACATGGTTGGATTCATTGAGAATTAGACCTCCCTGAGCTTGATTTTAGTACCAACAACATCAAAGGTGCCGACAAGAGTTGTCTCTACTGTATCTCCTTTATACTGTGTCTTAACCCTTAAATTGGCAAAACTTCATTTCTCACGCTACTTTATTAAACCGTGTCGGACTGTAAAGAAAACAACTATCGCAATGTCGATATTTTTATATGTTGTACAATATTATAGTACCTATTGCACAATTTATTACGGATATAACTAATGAAATATTGTGGTCTTGTGGACAACTGTGTTATGCAAGAGTTTAATTCCTGTTACATTTCTTACGACTTTCGAAGATATTATCAATTTCTAGTGAATATTTAAGTTTTTTTTACGTGTTTCTAATTTAGGTAAACAAACTATTGTATATATATATGTATATATATATATTTTTTTTGAAGACTTATTGATCGACCTCATTGTAATATTGAATGTCTTTTGCTGAAATTTGTGATGGTTTTGTGTAATTATGGACGATACACCCACAACTTCAAATAGTATGCACAATACAAAATCCTTCGTAAATTGTAAAATCTGTCATAAACAGTTCACAACCAGAGGAATTCATATTCACATCAATCGATGTCATAATAACGACTCTTTATCCCAAGCTGTTTCTAATGAAGAAACTACTCTTAATACTCAAAATTCAGATAAAAATGTATCACCTAAGAATTTACGTAAATGTGAAATATGTGGCAGTCTTTTTAAAAGCGTTAACCGTCATATTGTACGTGCCCATCCTGAAGTACATAGAAATATCATCAATCACTCATATAATGATCCTGCACTCAACAACGAATTCACAAATTCGTCTCAGCCCGTTCCTTCTACATCTTCAAAGTCTGAAGTACGTGGAAACATTCTCAATCAGTCACATAATGATCCTGTACTCAACAATGAATTCACAAACTCGTCGTCTCAGCCTGTCTCTTCTACATCTTCTACGTCTTATTCCCTACATGATAATTTTGATCTTCAGTATTGGGATACACAATTCAACACCTTAGCTTGTTTAGATGTCTCAGACAATGCCGTCTTTGATAAATGTGTGAAAAATATTGTCACTACCTTAAACAATCAGTATCTCAATGTAAAGGGCCCCGACATCCTGCAACAACTTATTACAAAAAACGGCAAGCTAGGAAAAATAATCCAGATGGTATTACTTATAAACAGTCAAGCAATCCTTGAAATAGAAGTAAGAAGAATTCTGAGAGAAGGAAGAACAAATACGCTAATGATTTAGCACAATTTAATTATTGCTTCCAACGTCGGAAAATTGCGCAGCATGTATTATCCTCTAAAGGTCCTACGCAATGTAACTTACCCGTTTCTTCGGTATACGAATATTACAACAATTTATATGGTGTCACCAACAATTGCACACTTGATAACTATCAGTCATCTTCGGTATACAATTATTCAGATCCTGACAATATTATCATCACCCCTGAAGATATTGCATTTGCATGTAAGGATATCAAGGTTGACACTGCACCAGGTGAAGATGGAGTCAGAATGAAGGTCATTAAAGAGCTTCTTTTATATAAATCTCTTTCATTGATTGCCACATATATGCTCCGTTGGGGACATGTTCCGCCGTGCCTTCGACGTGCACGCACAATTCTGATTTATAAGGATGGCGATCCAGATATTTTTAAGAACTGGCGTCCAATTACGATCTATTCTGTTCTGCGCAGAATTATTGAGCGTGTATTAGATATCAAGTTACGATCTTATCTTGATTTAAATCTTAACCAACGAGGTTTTATGTCTGGTCCAGGTGTTTTCCTAAATTCCTCTATTGTTAATGGATGCCTTAAGGATTCAAAAGTTAATAAAAAGGATTGTTGTGTAGTTTTTCTGGACATCTTTAAGGCGTTTGATCATGTCTCTCATCAACACATTGAACAAACCCTCAACGCTATGCCTATACCTCCAAAACTCAAGACGCTTATAACATCGCTTTTAATATGAAATTCTACTACTATCACTATTAATAAAACTACAAAGACAGCCCCTATAATGATCAAGCAAGGAGCTGCACAGGGGGCTCCACTCTCACCAATTCTATTCAATGTTGCCATTGACTTCGTGATGAAGGAATTAAGCGAAAGTAATATCTCTGGAGAATATGGATACAATATATCACCTCAATTAAATAATCTTTCCATTCTTGCATTTGCGGATGATCTAGTACTATTGTGTAAAAATAAATCTGCCGCTCAATATTCAACATCGCTGACTATGAATTCCTTAGCTAGAATTGGTCTTGAAGTAAACCCGCATAAAAGTAATGTTATACATTACGTAAAGGATGTCTCTGCTCTGATTCCCTCACCTTGATCGATGGACAAGAAATATCTTGCATCAAATCGGATGAAGTTATAAGATATCTTGGCATTACTTTTAATGATGAAATAAAATTTAATGCGGCGCAACTAATTGAAAAACTGACAAAAAATCTTAATCAGCTGGCCACTTCACCCTTACTCATGCCTGACCAAAAGATAAATATATTAAATCAATATATCTGGCCTCAGTTGGTTTACCCCTTCCAATGTGCTCCTTTAAAAGATCTTAAAGTGAAATTTCTATCTGATATTGACAAATTAATTCGCAGCGCTGTTAAGGAAATAATTAACATTCCTACTGACACCCCGGATGATATGCTGCATGCACCAAGAAGATTGCGAGGTTTATGAGTATTTAAAGCCCAGTGGGAAGCTTACCTTCAGCACTTAAATATTTGTCAAAAACTTTTACACGTTGACAACCCTCATGTAGCAGCCACTCGAAATCTTTCAAACGAAATTGAACATTGCATCAAACAATTACCAATTACCTTCGATTGCTCTGAACGTATTTCTTCTCAAAAACTAAGAAAAGCATTGCGTGAAGATTCTTTTCATCAATGGAGCAAATTGAAAAGTAAAGGTTTGGGAGTTGTTTTCTATTCTCACTGGAAGAAAGGTAATTCGTGGATCTCAACCAAAAAGGGACTTTCGAGCAGTCAGTGGACGCAAGCCATTAAGATGAACTGTAATACAATACCTGTACGTACTCTCCCTGGTAGAACTCTTGACTCAACCCGTTGCAGAAGATGCGACGAGCAAGAAACGCTTCCTCACGTCTTGGGTTTCTGCCATCATGGAGAACTGCTCCTAATCAACAGACATAATACGGTTCGTTCTCTCATCGCAGCTTCAATCCGTCAGAATGCTTCCTATGAGGTTTATGAGGAGGTTGGTTGCGTCTCTTCTGATGGATCTACTAGACGGGCTGATATCATAATTGATCGGCAGAAGGATAAGGGTGTCATTCTTGATCCCACAATCCATTTTGAGATGCATGAGCAACAGCCACAAGAGGTGTGTCGTGAAAAACAAGTCATATATGACCCTTGTTGTCAGCATCTTGGAGCACAATACCACATTACACATTGGACAGTTTTTGGGCACATGTTCGGTGCCCGTGGCACGATCCCACGTGACACTTTAAATCAACTTAAACAATATAAACTTTCTGATGCAACGATTGATGCCATAGGATCTCACGTGTTAAAATCATCCTTAGCTATAATTAGTAATCATTTGTACCCAACAAAATTTTTATTGTAAATGATTTCCTACATTTTCTTATCTTAATGTTTTTTCTTTTTCTTTCCAAGTGTCACAAAATTGTTTTGTTTACTTATTATTCTTTATGAATTGATTAGTAGGCCGATCTATCGAACCCTTATTTAGGGCGGCTTTTGTTTCTACAAATTATCTGGATATTTAATTTTCCTACCAATTGTTTTTTATTGATCTATTAAAATTATAGCATACTAGTGGCTTGTGCAGCAAATGCTGCAAACTAAGTTCATTAGACGTTCAAATAAACATTTTTCAGATTTATTTTCAATGAAGAATACCAGACATTCTGAAAGTTATTTGCTTCCATAATAATGAAAGATACTCTCTCTCGAGCCAATACTGAAGAGAACCACATATACCCATATAAATATCTACACCACACCGCCATTAAACATATAAAAAGACCAAACTCCACTTGATTAATAACTATAAAAATATTTGATGTTTAATAATATTATCTTACGTAAGTTTTATACCTTTCAGTAACATGTATTATATAGCCGCCACTCAGTAAATATAGAAATCAAAATCTAATTTAAGTTATTCTCTACATCTACTTATATAACCCCAAAACGTTTCACTTTCATATCATCAATATAGTAGCATTAACATGTATAATTAATTAAAAATAATCACATCATGGCATTAACTACAATAATATTTCATTTCTAATGGTAATAATGTCATCAAACCACCTCAAGTTTTGTAGTTTTTAATATCCAATACACAGCTGTACCCAGAAAATTACACACCACAGAATCGAACCTGTAAATTATTTTCAGTAAGTTAAGTTTTTAATAACCAATTTAATTTGAGTTCTAAATATGTCAGCATTCTTGCAGATCATGGTCTTCGTGTAATATTGTTCACTGTAGTGTGTGTTTTGTTTTATTCTGAAATGCAATCAGCTAGTTCTCAAAACTGACGACAGATGGATTTTGGAAAATAGGAAAATTATGTTGAAAAATTGACATTTTACTGAAAACTACTATTTTTCTGAAAAACTTTGAGTTCCAAGCTTCAAAATGAGGTTTCATTTTTTAAAATCCGTTCAGCCGCTTTCCCGTAATTCACATTACCAGTTGAAATTATATATATATATATATATATATATATATATATATATATATATATATTAACCTCTTGTATACTATAGGAGACTTTGTGAATTTAAGGGTTAATGGGTTGAGGAAAAATTTCGAAAAATCCTCAACCATGTAACTTGTCCCAATCAGGATTTGAACTCGGGCTCGCTCGTTTCACGGTCAGGTATGCTAACCGTTACTCCACAGCGGTGAACAAATTTCTGTCGTTCCAAGGTAAAACGTGAAATACTATATCCCCTCCTCAGAAAAGAGAAAAATTAACATGTACATAATTTTACTATGGTCATAATATGTGACATACAGTTCGAAAGAGGAAGAATAATAAAATAAATAATATTGGAAAAATATAAAAATGATAATTTTCGCCTGAATTTCTAAGTTTGTGTTAACGAGCGCTAAATTAAAATTTGTACGAGTAGTATACCCCTTTCCACAAAACCCAAAAATCAAAATAAATACAACTTTAATATAATCATGTGATATACCACTCAGAGAAGGAAAACCAAATAATAAATTGAAAAAATAAAATATAAATAAAAATCTTGACCCAACATCCCACTCCACTCCTTAAGGGCACCCATGAGTGAATTTTTAAGAAAATCTAACAAAAATCACAATCTTATTTTTTGACATTACAAAATATTGCATACCTCCCTCTATTAAAAAACTAGCACTACTAGTTCGGTACCGCCATTTTTAAAGTCCATACCTAGAAGTCCCGTGGTGCTTTAAATTCAAGCTGCGACCCGCTCAGTTTTGCACTGTACTGAGCAATTCGGGCTTATTCCAGTCTCATTGACTTCTGTTTCAATATACCGCGTTACTTTGAATGTTAGATGTTTCCATAGGTTCACTGGTGAACCAGGAGGGTTTTAGTATGGATAATGCATTCAAATATTTCACAGCTGTTTTCTCACACTTTAAATTTTCAGCATTTTCATTTCTATAAAATGCTTCTTGCGAATCAGATTTTGTAATAGTTCAAACTTGGTATCTAAGTTCACAGATGTTAGATTAGATTTAGATTAGATTAGATTTATTTATTTAACCTGGTAGAGATAAGGCCGTCAGGCCTTCTCTGCCCCTCTACCAGGGCACAGCAGTGATTAAAATAGCTCTGGGTTTTATGGTGAATACAATTTCAATATATATTTGTTTTCAATTTTTAATTTAATTTTTAATTTTTAAGAAAAAATATCCAATATTTTAAAAAATTCTAGAAGCTTATTTAATTAATCTACATTGAAACCCAGGGCTAATAAAAGAAGTACATGTGTGGTGAACCAATTCACATATCATGAGACCGAAAAAAAGAAAATTGTTACGCAAAGCACTTTTTGAGTCTCTCGCACCCCAAAAATGTAATCTTGCCCATGAGAGCTACAAGGACACATTTTTTGTTCTTTAGTTATATTGGTATACAACTATGTTACAAGTTAGAAAAATCTAGCTTTTATAGTTTAGAATTTGATAATTTCACTCATGTGTACTCATAAAGTAGAAACACAGCATATTTATTGCACGGCTATAAATCACTCATTGTGTAAGGAATAGTTGTATGAATCTATGAATTCGTCACGGAATTACCTGACATTCGTGTTACTGTTTGTAGGAAACTATGTAAGTTAGTTAATCGAGAAGGTACTTCAATCCACGCCCAAGGCAGCCTCTGAAGACTATGTAACCGTAAAACAATCCTGTATCGGAAACTTATCTAAAGAAACACACTCTACATATCCAGAAGCATATTTTCTTCAACTTTAAAATCTCCTTGTGTACATTCTTGAACATTACTGCCCACTCTGAACGCAAAAAAAAAAATTAAATAAAACTTAAAACACGGTTCTAAACTCCCTGTTTCCCTTGCATAAAGTGAAATAGAGGTAATTATAGCAATAAAAATGGGTAAACCGGGATTGATAATGGACACCGATGTAGAAGGAAATTTTATTGAAGACAAGTATAGCTGTCAAAAAAAAAAGTGGCCGCACTCGTGAACAGCGAATATTTTCTAAGGCCACTTCGGATCACGGTGATGTTACACGATGCTCGCGCTTGTAGAAGCAATTTCGGAACTATGGAGTAATTCGATACCTGCGTCTCGTAAAGTAAAGGTAGGGTGCTCTCTTAATGATTCGGGGGTTGCGAGTTCGAGCCTTGTTCAAGTTATGATTCTTCAGCGATATAAATAATATTCAAGATATAATTTGTATTCTGCTATCGTTCTTTAGCGATGTAAGTAATATTCAAGTTACAATTTATACTTATTCTGTAATCGTTCTTTAGCGATATAAATAATATTCAAGTTATCATTTATATTCTATCATCGTTATTTAGCGATATAAGTAATATTCAAGTTATCACTTGTATTCTGTTATATTCTTTAGTGACATAAATAATATAAATTTAATGTTACATTTGAAAAAATACAGTTTCATAATACTAGTGTTACTTTTTTCTTCTTATATTATTATATTACACTACCCTGTAAGACAATAAAATGAAAAGGAACGACTAGGATTTGAGCCTGAGACACTGACAGCTGAATTCAGACGTTCTTCCAACTGAGCCACGAAGGCACAAGTAAAGAAGCATAATAATATGCCGAAAAATTGGCCCAATCCCTCTCCAAGACGTCCTGTGATTTGTAGAAGCTCGTCCAGGATATGTCCACTCGACTGCAAAATGTGATGGAGGTTGGAGGAAGATGGACTAAATATTGAATCATGGTTTTGGTTTCGTTTTTTAACTTTTAATTGTTTGGATTTTGTAAGCCAGACGCCAGTATTCTTGTTTTTTTTATGACACGAAAGATATTTTGTAAACTATAATTTTTTTTCTTTCTTTCCATTTGCAGCCATAATGTAATAATAAATAATAATAAAGTCATGGAATAATGCATTCATGAACTGATGTTAATTAGGCCTATTAAAATAGTCATAAAATAGACAGCAGCAATTACATTTTCTCTCTATCTTAAAAAAGACACTTAAAAAAAACGACCTCACGAATACCAGCCCGAAACGCTACGATTATGCTACAAGTATATCACATAGATTACTTTCATTATAACTGTATATAGCAGGCATCATGGTCCAACAACATGTAATATCGCCTGCCTCCGAATTGTAGCGGAGATAACCGAAGGGAACTTAATATCTAGAGAGCGGCCACTTTTTATTTTTACAGGTGTACCTTACATCCCGTGACGATGAGTCGTACTGAACAGATGGTCAAGAGTTTCGCTCGTTTTCCACGTCAAATATAGGTCTATATTTCTGCAAGAATACGAATACCAGTTCTTGGAAGCACATAATGATAAAACAAGTTAGCAACTTCAGACATCCTGCACTCACGAACTTATTTCATTAAAAGTTTATAAAGTCATTACATTTTTATTTCTTATTTTCTTAGTTAAATGCGAAGCAGGGCTTCCCTTTTCATTATAAAATGACCAATAAGTTTAATGCAAACAAACTACTGTTATGAATATATGTTAACTGAACTCATTTATTTCGATAGAACTATTTCATTATTTTCATCATAAACATGGGAAGACGACTATATTATTAGTGCGGAACGCAATGGGATTTCAGTTAATTCTGTTTATTTTGTTTTTTGCCAGAATCTCATTTGCAATGTACGTTCACATCGCGAAGGCATCCTGCTGGGAATGTAAATATAATACAGTGGACATTGAGCACTTGCAGTAGCGTACCAACTAATTACACTATGTTTACCAGGTTCTTGTTCGCAAATAGAATTTCAAAGGACACAACGACGCTAACAAAATCCAATCTTCTGGTCGCCGAAGTAGATTAAAAATTACAGTCCTCTCAATTTTGTCACCCATTATAAATCACTGGGCAATTCTGGTAACTCGAGAAGTTTTCGGCGTTTTCCAGTCTCCGTTTCCATGGAAGCCCTTTCAAATTAAGACTCGAGGGGGCGTCGTATTGTCTTGATGAAGTAGAATCTCAACCACGCCCTTGGTTTCAATTAACTGCTATATGATGGTGCTTTATCACTTCAAATATCGAGCAAGCACTTGAAAGTACTGGAGAAAAAATCTAATGGCTTTGGCCACCGAGGCAACGTCACTGGATAACTTCAAAGTAAATAATAAGAGTGTTTGCAGAGTAAACTTAGTAACAAGTTTGCGTAGCCTACGTACATAGTACTATGGAAAAAGAAAATTCCATAACAATTATCATCACTAGAGCCCGGATGTTTAGGCATTTATAACAGTTAAAATAGGCAAGGAAAGAAGGGAATAAAAACGTAAAAAATGGCACAACAAATTTTTAAAAAGGCATTATAAATGTTAAAAATGCATAATATATTTTAGCAATAAATTTAAATTATATCAACATAACTCACATTTTTATTTCGTAGTTGACACATGCGGACATATAAAATACTTTTTTTTTTTTCGTGATTAACTGTCTTTTCACAAACCTTACATAACAAAACTGTTCCATCAGTTGAAAACTCATGGGCACCAAATTCATTAATGTAAGCATGAAGTTTACTTTTAAATAGTTTATTGAATTTAGGCATTCTATAGTCCTGTTGCTCTTTTTTCCGGCAGCCAACCACATTGCAGGTCGGCTACATTTAAACGTGTGCGTCTTGTGATTCGCTGATGACGACGTTATGCATTTCCTAAGGCTCGATAAATACTTAGTATAATCGCCCGCCATTTTGGCTCTTTCGTTGGCGCTCGCAGAAAGCACATGAAGACGTTATTTGCCGCTCAATTATTTGCTGAATTACAGTGCGTTTGATTTATTATCATAGGAGCTACGACATGATAATGTTTAATGGTGTGGCAAATAGATTCCTCGTCTGGTAGCTCGACAACGAAAGAACAAAAATGGCGAACGATACTATCTACCTAGACTTTATAGAGCCTTCATTTCCTAAGACGTCAGCAAACAGGAGGATTCACGCCGGGAATAACAGCGTCGCGACTATAGTTAACCGATCTTATACCTTCTGTCACCCGACAATAACTGAATGTTCCTCACTCAAATTTTTTTCTCCTACAATAGCAAGCACGTGTAGCACAAAATTGTAACAGTAAGATTTGAAAATATGAAAGCAAACAATTGGAAATGCTACGTGACAACTTCTATGAGAACGGGCTTAATATTTAAAATTATAAAGCTGATTGTTGGTATTGTGAAGACGACATGACATATTTTTGTCGATCATTATTCATATTACACCATTATTATTAAAGCACAATTATTAGCCGATTAAGCACTGAAAAAATTACTTTTATTTACTATTGTTACTAAAGTGTGTTTAATTCACATTGTTTCATAAAATCATGACCATAGTCATCGGAATAATTTTCTTATAAATTATTACCTCTGTTTAAGATTCTGGCTGATATGTACTTCTATTATCAGGCAATACATCTCACTTGACGATATGTGTCAGAGGAAGAACGATTGTTTGTATGCATCTGAAGTGTGATTAGTGTAATATGTAGCTAATCGGCGATGTATGCAATTTAGGGGGAAAGGAACTGGCCAACCTACCCCATTATCTCCTGGTCTAGTTGCCTCATAAGTGGTGCCATGTTGATATTCCTTGTGGGGTTCAGACCTGTCTTCGGATAGCTGACTAAACGACAGCAATATAAATTAGTTTTTTTTTCAGTCTAAATACAGAGTCATAATAAATTTTTAGCAGATTTTCTTAATTTTTCACCATTATTTCACCATAGTGTTCCCTTAACTGGTAATTGTCTGTGACTCTAAATGTTGTTCTTTTAATAGTAGGCCTACATTCTGTTTTAATACATTATTACGATTACGATTATCTTCATCATCATTATATTATTATTATTATTATTATTATTATTATTATTATTATTATTATTATTATTACTATTGGATAATTGACTGTTATTCATCTGATTTCATTCCGTTTATTAGTCACACTTAAATCTTACAATAAATTGTATTTATTTATCTTAATTCCAGTACTCTAATTTTGTATAGACGTTACATGCAATCATAGGAATTTCCTTAATCCCATGCCACTTTTTAAAGTAAAACATCGAATATTCTTCACTGAGATATTTACTTTGCGGTCCTCCTATGTCCTGACATGAAATGAGTACCAGAGTCAGCTTCTTGCATTATTAACTAATTTATTCAACGCACACGGAATCCGCTACACGTCTCCGATCCCTCGTCCTCTTTACTCTTTTCAGAGTAATGTGAGACATCTTTGCCTGTCTCTGTAGCAGATTTTATTACACAATTACGGGAATCATACTTCGTTACTCTCATTTACCGTTTCCTGCTAATTTAATGAAAAATACACAAACAGTTAAAACATCAACATGACGTCGGGGTCGAGATTGCAAATGCTTCCTGCCTCCAGTATTTATGTTGTGATTAACCATATGCATACTGTTTAACACCTGCCTCTGCTTTTATAGTTTTCCGAAGCAGTAAAAAGCATCCAATACCAGAATAATCCTCATCTAATGAACGTTCTTTTCAAACAGACACACTAACACTATCAAAAGCGTGAACGGAATTTTTATATTATGAATTTACGACGTACTGATTTTTCACGAAAGAAAACTGAGCAACATATATTCTGAAAAGTGTATTAAAGGATTTTATAGACTCAAATTACATTCACATTTGAATAAGGTAATGTTATGCTGGATTTTTGCTGTAATAGTAAAAATTAGTATTGTCTGTAGGATTCCTAAGTGATGTGAGAGGAGAGACCCAAAAAATAAAATATTTTACTATGTAAAATATATAAGTGAAAGTGAAACATAAAATTATACATTTTTTGTCGAATGACAGGTCTTTTCATTTGTTGTTAGTCGCCCAGACTCTACGAGCAGACTCACAAATGTCGCTAGTGTTGAGAAGAAGTGTACACAGACTATCTAAAGTGAACCACAGTAGGTGGAACAACATTACGCTCGTAATGAAAAATGATGATTATGATGATGATGATGATGATGATTTTTTTAAATTTTATTTTAGTAGGTTATTTTACGACGCTTTACCAAGATCTTAGGTTATTTAGCGTCTGAATGAGATGAAGGTGATAATGTCGGTGAAATTAGTCCGTGGTCCAGCACCGAAAGTTACCCAGCATCTGCTTATATTGGGTTGAGGGAAAACCCTGGAAAAACCTCAACCACGTAACTCGCCCGACCGGGAATCGAAAATGGGGCACCTGGTTTCGCGGCCAGACGGCCACAGGTGTGGACATGATGATGATGATGATGATGATGATGATGATGATATACTTAATGAGTGGAAAGGTTTGAACATTTGAACCGAACGGTGAAAACGATGATGGTAACTCTTATTCACAAGAAACATTCTTCAAATAACATTTAAAATGATCGCTTCTCGAAAATGAATAGTTGGCGTTTTAAGCCAGAGTAGTACTAATGTATTTCCACTTGTCCGTAAATGATTGAATAAATTACGATAGTAATTAAATAATTTACAGCCAATGAAACACAATTATAGTAGTTGTATAACGTTATTTTATTTTGAAATTCTGTATTAACAAACTAAAGTTACTGTTATTGTTATTTTATTCCAACAGTGGAAATTAATTCTATTGCAATAATGAAGCACCAAAATAAATGTTTCCATCAAATGAATGAAAACAAGAATTACAACGTTCATGTATTAAACGGGAATACAAAGCATGTATTTATCAACATAGACCATGTAAATAAAGTGAATCCTAAACTAGCAATTTGTTTTCGTACAATACATCCCTTACATTTGCATCACACCGGGAAAACACAGATATTTATTTCTTAACGTTTCCGTCATTCATCTGTCTTGTAGTCCTGTCTATGCTTATATTATTAGTTTATATTCTATCAAAGCATATTTCATGAAATTGGTTCCAATGCTTTATCCTTAGTTTAGGCATACTGTATAAGTATGTTGGAAGTATTATCATTACATAACAGTACTCTGAAGCTTAAATGCTGCATGAGAGCAATAGGCCTACTGTCATGAGTGCCATTTCCGCCTAGAGCAGTGATTTTCAACCTTTTCACACCTACAGTACCCTTGAGTAAGGTGCTAGAATTGCCAAAAAAACACCAGCAGTTTTAAAGGAGAGAATTCACCATTAAAAAAAGGTTAAAATCCTACTCAAAAATTTAATTACTGTAGTTCTTGTATTTGTGCTTCCCTAAAATACGTAAATACAAATAGTTACTAAAGAAGTTAAACATAATTAAACTATTTGCATGAGGACTACATGGATCAAACCAGATTTTACAAATTCTTAATTTTATGGGTAACAATCAAAGATTAATAATAGAATTCTTTTTAAATTTTAGCTCAGAAAAGGTAAAAAAAATACAAGTTGTATTGTAACAAATCCTATTCCGCCGTAAGAATAATTATGTGGCGTTTCCCTCATAACTCATAAACTTGTTAACTTTTTCATGTTCTCTCTTATTTTATTGCTAAAACTCATGTTTACAATATCATGCTCTTTCTTACTAAATAATATTTTTTTTATTTTGTGTTAGAAGAAAATACTGATATTTGACAATTTTGTAAAATGAATTTATTTCTATCAGACAATCTATCAAAGAAAGAGAAGTGATCTTGCATCATATTGCAGATAAGACATGCATTAATACACACAACAAATTTCATCACAGAATGTAGGATAGTTTTTGAGTTATGTGGGAAACGCTGTACACTGTACACTGTACAGTGAACTGAATTTTGAAAAAAAAAATGTAAATATTTTTTTTTAATCGTAGGATAGGCGAGGGTAATTGTAAACAGGTATAATTGTAAACAAATGCTGTAAAAAATACAAAACTCTCAACATAAAAATTTTAATTCGAGGGAATATTTAAACTAACACGTTGGCTAGCCTACGAAGTAGTTTGGCGCCAAATAGGAGCAACTGCTTAGTTGTGAACGAATGTTTTGTAAGAGTCTAGAAAAAAAGTTGAGAAAGAATTTTGCTTCACCTTCATTTTTGGGATTGTAAATAAACGTACAGTGCTATTTTTTTTTAGAATATGTTGTTTTATGAGTAATGTATAGTAGTTAACATTTATTACAATGGTTTTGCGATCTCCCATAACCTCAGTTCATTAAATTATGACGTGTTTACATTTTCCCCATAGTTTTAATTATTTAGGGTAATTGTAAACATGTTTTACTACGGTTACATTTCGTACTTTTCAGTAATCAAAAAGACCCCCACCCAACTACACTGTAGAGGATTTAGAGAGGGCTGTCACAAATGTGAAAAATGGTAACTACAGTTATCGTGAAGCTCAGGAGAGGTACTGAATTCCTATATCGTCATATATCGTAGGTTATAGGGACGAAATGTACCAGTAACCAAAATTGGAGTTGGAAGGAGTACAGCTCTTTCTTCTGACAGAAGTTCAGTGTCTGATAGCCCGTGCGAAAATTGGTGTTTACAATTACTCCTCTCTCAAAGGGGTAAATGTAAACATGTGGGGTAAATGTAAACTAGCAATCAGAAGATGAAAAAAGGTCAACCATATTATTTTAAACCCATTTTCAGGAAAAAGAAAGATCTAAAAATAACACAATGTTTCTTGGTCATGCTTACCGTTACTGAGGGTTGTGTAACGTTGAAATATACTTGAAATCAGTGAAAAGTGTTTACAATTACCCTAGTCTACCCTAAAAATATTTTTTTCATTTAGCAGAAGGACAGTGTTTTACACATAGGCTACTAATTTTCATTATTGTATAAGATAAAGTAATGGAAGAAAAAATTTGAATTTTTCCAAAATTTTACTGCTGTAAGCTGTACCTAACCCCTTAATAGAGGACCAAAGACAGTGGAGATATTTTTATATATAAGAGAGAAATGCGCACGAGTGTGCATTGTTAGAAATACTAATAAATATCACTTTTTCCTAAGTCAGTTATTGATTTCTCTGCCCTCTTACACGTTAGTATGTGATATTGCCGACATAGTTCACCACCTAATTTGCACACGCAATCTCCGTCAGCAGTATGGAAGCCTGATCTGATGCACAGTCTGTGGTGGTAGCCATGGATTGAGTGGAGATATTTTTGAACACATACAGTACTAAGTGTCACTCGTTTTATTCTAATTTTTTATTTAACTGTTATTTTTATTCATATCAATCCTTTCAATAATTTTCTAAATCACTATGCTGACATCTTCTCATTACTCAGATCTGTTCACTCACCCTTTCGATTTACTTTACTCTACTACGTCGTGGCACATCGGTTTAAATTCGCTAGCCTAGAGCATGAATATTTGTTCGTCGTGAACGTGACACATCGAGTTGTTATTTTTGGAAACACATTGGAGTACTAACGTAGCGTCATGAGAATCGCACCACATGTCTGTCTATGTAATGCGCAAGTTTATTATTCGCAGAAATATCAAAGGGCCAAACTCTGCTAGTATGACATTCTTAAGAAAGAAGACGAGACTGTACAATTATTTTAAATTAGCTCCATGGACAATTGTCACGTATGATTAAACATTCTGTCGTATTTTAATTTGCCCAATTGACTTAATACAGTGACACTACAGCAACGCATTCCTAGCTGTAGTACGACTTCAAATCTAAAGGATTTGCAGACGAGTCACATAGACGGTTTTTGAACAATTTTAAAATCAAATTATTATATGAAGAATATCTTTCTAATGTTGTCGTGATATATAGGATCAGTGGCGTATGCAAAATTTCGTCATTATTAAGATTGTTTAGAATTTACATTATCGGTATTTAAATATTGTGTATTATTATTATAATAATTATTATTAGTATTATCATTACTAGGTTAATGTATATTTGTTAATTATTAATATTATTGTACATGTAGAGGAGACTCGGCTAATTTCGCAATATTAAGAAGTAAATCTATCATATTTTTATCAAAATGTTTATTGAAAAATATTATCAAGGTATGCGGACACGGACGAAATCTTTCATTACCAAATGAGATAGAGAGACCTATTAAAATACAAATATATTTAGGTTTGTATATACATTACAGTCGAAAAAGAACTCGGGTAATTCCGCAACAGTGCGGATAAATTCCCAATAGGACTTGGCTAATTCCGCAGTCGTAAATAATTATGAAATACATTATGGAAGTAACATAAAAGGAACAATTTATATGTAACAATTCTCACTTTCTTCACAGTTGTAGTAAAACACCAAAAAAAGCCAACTTTCGATGTTTCACTGTATTGCCGACAGAGGTGTCGACCAATATCCTTAATTTTTTTCTATAGCACTGCAGAGGACATGCCTCATGTTGACTGCCTCTCAAAACTTACGTTCACGCTATTGTAAAGCCGCAGTAAAATCATATATGCACTACTGCGAAATTACCCGTACTTCGGAATTAGCAGAGTTTCTCCTACTTTAAACACATGAACTCTCAAATGCACAAAATGTTAAACGAATGTTTCAGTATAAAGTCAGAACTCAAACTAACGAACGGGTGAATACCACTCTCACACGAGTTTAAAATCGACAATGCACAATATTTAACATCTGCACTGAAGAACTGTCAAAAATAAAAACCTTTTCAATATGTTTCGCAAGTTAAATTTCAGATTGTGTCGGTTTCATTTTATTACAAGGTCGGTACTAGGCAGTAGGTCTCTCTATAATAAAGACAGCATTGTTATAATTCGAACATGCGGCAGCACCAAACACAGGAGTTATATTGAAAGAGGGGTAGAAGGACTATGCCTATTGTCCATGTAGATTTTGTTACCCTGACTCTGTAAAATTAGAGAAGATAAAGCAATTATGCAAATAAAAAAATACCCAAATCGAAATATGTAATGTTTTTTTTTAAAGTTAAATGGGGGAGGATTCAAACCCAGTAATCCCTCTCTTCCGTACGCCCCTGCAGAGGATTGAATTAAGCAAACAATAACTGTTGTTTGACTTTCGAATAAACCGTCAAATGTGTGTAAATACAGGGCTACTACTATACAAAAGAAATAGACTAGTTAGATGTTATATGAAACAAAAACTAAGTGTGATTCAACATACGTTTTGCGATGCTATGTTAAGAAAATCTTAACGTTTGCATGGTAGTATTGCAGTTGGTAATCCTGTATGTGATTGTTGTTGTAGTAGCAGAAATAGCAGAAATGGCGAATTCTGTGGAAAAGGCATATTTTGTACTACAATTTGCTAAAACAAATTCTGTAACTGTTGTCCAATGACATTTTAGAACACGTTTGCAAAACCCACCACTGAGTAGACAGTCGATCACTCGATCAATGATTGGCACAGAAAATTTGAGACAACAGACTGTTTGTACAAAGAAAAGAGCCCGAGAAGACCGCTCTATCAGAAGAGAAAGTTGAACTTTATCTTCCAACAAGATGGAGCACCGCACCACTGTGACACACAGATGTTAGACTTTATATCGATGAAATTATACCACAGCGTTGTATTGGCCGTGCTGCAGACGACAATAACGCTCTTGCACGTCGGCCACCAAGGAGTTCCGATCTTACGCCATGTGACCTTTTTCTTTGCGGATTTGTCAAATACAGAGTTTTCGTCCCTTCACTTCCGTATGATTTAGATGAAATAAAAGGAGTGGCGATGCAGCTACTGTATGTTTGTTACATCGGGTTTGGAATTAACTTGATTATCGTCTTGATGTGTGTCGTGAGACGCAGGGATCACGCATTGAACATTTGTGAGTTTACAAACTAAACTTCAATTGGGGCCGTATTCATAGACATTCTTAGCGCGGGCCTCCGGTGGATGATAAGCTAACTAACGTTTTTCGTATTCATAAACCAGTGTTAGAGATATGATATGAATCCTGTACAAGTAACCAGTCGATAGCCGGGGCTAGTTTAGCACGCTCGTAGCGCGGGCTAGCGAAATGTCTATGAATAGCACCCTAAGACTTTCTCTACAAAGCAGTGCAAAGTGCTTCCAGGTACCATGAATAGTTTTTGTTTTATAGGATTTCAAACTTGTCTATTTCTTTTGTAGTAGCCCTGTATATTGAGGAGTCGGACAAATGTCCATCCGCTAACAGACCCTAAAGATATATTCATGAAGCGTATAATCTCCAAGAGGTAGAAATTAAATGAGCTAACAGAAATATCATAATGTACTTCGGTACATCATAGTAAGGAGTTTTGTGTTTGAAGAAAAATAATAATTTATGTCAGCTTCTAGATAGATCTCCAGTCTACTTCCATTCTCACTAACTAAGACTGTTGAAAATAATAAAAGTGGATGCCACTTTATAGAGTACATTAGTGATGAGGAAGCCACCAATAATTCTGTCCCACCTATTCACCTATTAATTTTAAGAAGTGGAGGAGCAGTATCACTTTGATCACTTGGGTTCAAACTAGTGACCGAGAGGGGCTTGAATACAGATTTCAATCTGACTCTACTTGAAGTTCGCATCTCCGATAGCTCAGTAGGGGATCAGAGCGCCATTGATTCTATGACTGGTGTTAGATCTCCTGCTTTGTAGTGATCATGTAAGTACAAGATCGAAGTGTAGGGTTTCTCTTAGGGTTGTATCGTTTTCCTCACATATTTCGTTCCACCAAAATTCCATTTAATCTCATCTCTCACTCCACTCCATTTCATATGATCAAAAATATGGCTGTAGTATTTAGGTATGTCATGTCATGTTATGTCATATTATATTACATATCACATCATATCATATATCATATCACATCATATCATATATCATATCATATCATATCATATCATTATCATATCATATCATATCATATCTATCATATATCATATCATATCATACAGTATATCATATCATATATCATATCATATCATGTCATATATCATATCATATCATATCATATATCATATCATACAGTATATCATATCATATCATGTCATATATCATATCATATCATATCATATCATATCATATCATATCATATCATATCATATCATATCATATATCATATCATATCATATCATATCATATATCATATCATAACATAATATATCGTATCATGTCATATCATATATCATATCATATATCACATTACGAGCAAATGCTCGGTAACTTTCGGTGCTGGACCCTGGACTCATTTCACCGGCATTATCACCTTCATTTCATTCAGACGCTAAATAACCTAGATGTTGATACAGCGTCGTAAAATAACCCAATAAAATTTAAAAAAACATATCACATCACATCATATCATATCATATCATATATCATATCATATATATCATATCGATTAAAGTTGTGTAAGTCCCTGCCATCGTAAAGAATGTGAGCCTCTTGTTGGCTCTCTGATGGCTCAGGAAGTTTGTTTATTATACAAATTTAAACAAACATTGTAGTTCACGGAAGTTCAAGTGAAGTTTACTAAAAAGCACTTAATTTATTAAAAATATATTCTACAAGAAGCATCTGGAGAGCACATGCATCAGAAAACAAAATCATTCTTCTCGAAGGACAAAAAATAGAACGACACCAACAAAGCAAACATGGAGAGCAAACATGGAGTTAATGAAGTGGGCAACTGATAATATAAATATTATAGTTTCAGAAAGGGTATGTCATTAAATTTATATTCGTTTAAGGCTTTTGAATTTTCTGTAAGATTAACTACGTCCGAATAGTTCTTAATGATTCACAATGAGTTATATCTAACACGACGTGTAATATGTAAGTGCCAATTACCTCTGCTTAGTGTATACAATGGAGATGCGTAATATAGTTTATTGCCTTTAAATCTGTTACTTATTGGGTTAATGCAAATGTTCATAACGCTTTCTTTTTCCGCTGAAACAAAAGTATTTAATTAAGATGAATAGAAGACAGAAATTAATCATAATACTATATTCTCCTACATTATCTATGACTCTCCGACGCGCTGGGGTAGTTTTTCAATTCTATGTCTAAAGAAATATGCTGATCTTGAGTTAAAGAAGTCGTCAATCCAAGTTTGTGAAGCATCTTCGTCATCATAGGAGTTCCCTTCAAGACTGTTGGGTAGAGAACGAAAACGATGGAAATTCGAGGGCGCAAGATCGAGAGAATATAGGAAATGTGGAATTAGCTCCTAAACAAGTTCCTACATAGCTGCTTTCGTCACGTTAGCGGAGTGCGGGCGTGCATTTTCGTGTTGCAGTAGCACTTGGTGTAGTCTTCCCGGTAGTTTTTCTTTAATTGCGACCGCAAGGCGTCTCAGTTGTTGGCAATAAATGTCAGCAGTTATGGTTACATTCCTGAGAAGCAATTCGTACTACACGACGCCTTCTTTATCTCAGCAGATGCATAACATCATCATCTGTGGATTGACATTAACTGTCGAATGGGGTGTTGTGTGTTGAAACGAAAGAACCATTTTCTTGTAGTGATTTTTCCAATGACATTCTTTTCGTACATGGCACTTCCGACATATTCCTCGGTTTATTCCATCTTACACTCCATCTTCTTTAGCCCATAAATATCGCAAACTTACTTTCTTTTTTGTAGTTGATTATTTAACGACGCTGTTTCAACTACTAGGTTATTTAGCGTCGATGAGATTGGTGAAAGCGAGATAGTATTTGGCGAGATAAAGCCAAGGATTTACCAAAGATTACCTGGCATTCACCTTACGATTGGGGAAAACCTCGGAAAAAATCAACAGTAATCAGCCCAAGCGCAACTTCAGACCGACATGCAAGCGCCGATGGTTCAAACTTTCTTCAAATCCTCAAAGTTCAAGACGTATTTACAAGCACAACACTACAAATGACAAATGACAAACGATAAACAATTTCCCAGCAACGCAGTGTTGTGATGACAAACTAAAGCTTTACGATCTTGTACATGAATTAAATATTTCAGTTTTCTGGTTTTTACACTTAATCTTTTTCTTGATATACGAGTACTTTGGGTTTTATTTCTTATAATTAGTCCCATTAGAGAGCTTGTTTAGGTATCTAAAATGTAGGTCTAATAGTTGCGTACTTAAACATCCTCATCATAATATTAAATTACGAGTGCGATGTAAAACAAAATTAATTAAATATGCTACTAATTGCGTCATGTTCAAAGTGCGCCACATTCTGAGAGGTACTTAGGTAAGCAGAGTGCGTTGTAGAAACGCAAACTCTAAAGGATGGGAAGTCAATACGCAGTAAATTCAAGATTAAGTTGTGAGTGCAGTCTGGATAACACGGATATTGGAATGATGGATGGCGAATGTGTGAACGGCATTCCTCATCCTGCAGGAAGTTCGAACGTTGAAAGCAGTTTGATGTGAAAATGGAATGAATTGTGACTGTGCGAAAAGAAATTTTTTTCCAACAATCTGTTTTTTGAGGAAATTTTTCAACTTGCAGAACGTCACCGAATGATATAAAAATGCAAACTCGACTGTGATTCAGCAAAAACATTATCTGATGAATAACCTTTCTTCCTTTCTTTATCCCATCGTTCCTTTCCTTTCTTTCTCTTATCCTCCATTTTCATTATCTTTCCATTCTTCTTTCTTCACGCTTTCATCATTATTATTTGTCCATTCTTTCCTTTATTCCTTTTCTCCCTTACGTTTCCATTTAATATCATTCCTTTCCTAGTATATCAGGAGCCAAATGCAAATACATCTGAATTATTAGATGATATTTATGTAAAGTCTTAGAGAAAATTTTTATCGCACAGATACTTTATAAGCCCCAGAAAGGAGACAGTGCGCATGACCAGACATACAACAAAATAAAATTAATTTTAATTTTACTACCTCAACTAGTCCTCCTTTCGTGAACCAGATCGCGCGTCCTCTGATCATGAGCACTGCCTCCTTTCTGGAACTTGTAAAGTCGATGGCCCAGAATCAGACTGTTCCAAGTCCATTTTACTATTTCATCAGGAGAGCTATTTTAAGCTCCTGACATTCATGAAACAATTTGGAATAGCTTCATAGCAACCTTCTGAAAAGGAATATTTACAATTTTGTTCGATTCATATATGCAGACAAGAACTGGAACACAATGAAACACAGATTCCTTTTTTATAAAAAGTTGGACTTAGAACAGTTTGGTTCTCAGCCATCGAAGTATCTGTGCGACAAAACTTTAAGATCTCACGGCCTTAGCTCTGCAGAAAAAATAAAGCTTTATTACTATTACTAGCCGTACCCGTGCGCTCCGCTGCACCCGTTAGAAATAAATAAAAAGTAATTACATAATTAAAATAGGACATTTGATCCAGGGAAGATTCGTGTTTGATAGAAGGATAAATCGTTTAATATGTTACTTAATTTAAACTGCATCCAAATAATTAAAATGCGATCATTTTGGTCCAGAGACCACTCATTGGTGCAATGACAATTCCTTTAACATCTTTCTAATTTTTATTACATTCAACCAAATTTTAATGAACATTGACATCATTTAGATTTAATGTGTATACTTTATTTTACTTGTTATAGGTTTCCATTGAATTATGGTAATAACTTAATTTTAATCCTTGTTTTCTACGTATTCAGTAAATGGCGTTTAGCCCACTATGGTTCTGAACACTTCAAATAACTTAAATTATATTAAATATTACATTACATATATTATTTATATTACATTATATATTATATTATATTATATTATATTATATTATATTATATTATATTATATTATATTATGTTATGATTTATCCTTCGAAGAGGTGGAAAACTTCAAATATCTTGGAGCAACAGTAACAAATATAAATGACACTCGGGAGATAATTAAACGCAGAATAAATATGGGAAATGCGTGTTATTATTCGGTTGAGAAGCTTTTATCATCTAGTCTGCTGTCAAAAAATCTGAAAGTTAGAATTTATAAAACAGTTGTATTACCGGTTGTTCTGTATGGTTGTGAAACTTGGACTCTCACTTTGAGAGAGGAACATAGGTTAAGGGTGTTTGAGAATAAGATGCTTAGGAAACTATTTGGGGCTAAGAGGGATGAAGTTACAGGAGAATGGAGAAAGTTACATAACGCAGAACTGCACGCATTGTATTCTTCACCTGACATAATTAGGAACATTAAATCCAGACGTTTGGGATGGGCAGGGCATGTAGCACGTATGGGCGAATCCAGGAATGCATATAGAATGTTAGTTGGGAGACCGGAGGGAAAAAGACCTTTGGGGAGGCCGAGACGTAGATGGGAGGATAATATTAAAATGGATTTGAGGGAGGTGGGATATGATGATAGAGACTGGATTAATCTTGCACAGGATAGGAACCGATGGCGAGCTTATGTGAGGGCGGCAATGAACCTTCGGGTTCCTTAAAAGTCATTTGTAAGTAAGTATTATTATTATTATTATTATTATTATTAATTTTATTATTATTATTATTATTATTATTATTATTATTATTATTATTATTATTATTAATAGAAGTAATATATCTCAAGGCACGTGCCTATTTTGTGGACATAGGGAAGATGACATTCATATTGTTTTTGAATGTCAATATACAAAAGAAATACGGATGAAATTCATAAATGAAAAGTTCCTATAAATGAATAAACAAATAGCTATAAGAAAAGTTATGAATAATAATAATAATAATAATAATAATAATAATAATAATAATAATAATAACAACAACAACAACATGAAGTTGCAAAGGCAAATAGATATATATCTTTTTTGTTGGTCAAAAATATTAGAAAGGAAAGAATAAATGAAATGGCTAGAATTGAATGAGAAAAAAAGGATAAGGAAAAAGATTTTAGTTTTTTGCATAGTACTTTCAATAAATAAAATAAAACATATATATTCAAATGTTTTAAATATATTAGAATAATAGAAGATTTATATATGATAGTTGCACATTGCAGATTGAAACGTGAAGTACATCTTAGCCAAGTGAGCAAAGACTAATTGTATCAACATATTAAAATGAGTTGAGTCTTGCACAAAACTAGCCGCAAGTGCAAGATAAAACATCTTAAATTAAATAGTTACGTTTAGAAATTGTATTAAAAATTGTATATCTTTATGTATACTATAAAGTATGTAATATAAGACTTCAATGATTATATGTATATTTTTTTCTTTTGTCTCTGAACTATAATAAATATATTATATTATTATTATTATTATTATTATTATTATTATTATTATTATTACTATTCCGGAAACCATAAGTAACCAAACCTGCGCTCGAAGTACAATTAGCACTTAAAATGTACTCATTTCCTTTTACTGCTTTATTATTCCTTTCATATGTCTGTAGATGTTAAAAATTAACAAGGCATAACTTTTCATTGCGTCTGAGATGCTTAAACAAAGTTTAAATTGAAATACAAACTTTTATGCAAAATACTCTTCGAAGCGAGTGAAAGCTTTGCCGAACAAATTCTTACTTATATGAAGAAATATAACACTTCGTTTTTTAAGAGAGTTAAGACAATTATTGATAGATTACTATAGAATATAGTCACATTCTAATGCTCACTGTGTATTTTACAAGAACAACTTTTTGTATTTATAATTCGCACCCTTAAAATAATACTGTCGTAACTACCAAAAGTTAGTTTTAAGGAAATCTTAGGTAAACATATCAAAGTCGTATGAAAACTCATGATTAACAAGTATCAATGTGAGACTTGAAAACTTTATCCTAGAACTTAGAGATACAACAGGTGCACCGTTTGACAGATGATTAAATAAAGATTATAAAACTGCCTGTAACTCACAATTCAATTTTTGGTGGTTACGACAGTATTTTTCTAGGGGTGCGAATAGAAAAGGAATAACGTTACATCATACAGATTCATTAATAATGATAATAATAATGTTATTATTATTATTATTATTATTATTATTATTATTATTATCCCATCTACGTCTCGGTCTCCCCAAAGGTCTTTCTCCCTTAGGTCTCCCAACTAACACTCTGTATGAATTTCTGGATCCACCCGTGCAACATGCCCTGCCCATCTCAAACGTCTGGATTTAAAGTTCCTAATTATGGTAGGTGAGGAATACAATGAGTGCAGTTCTGCGTTGTGTAACTTTCTCCATTCTCCTGTAACTTCATCCCTCTTAGTCTTAAATATTTTCCTAAGTATCTTATTCTGGAACACCCTTAATCTCTGTTTCTCAAAGTGAGAGCCCAAGTTTCATAACCATACAGAACAACCGGTAATACAATTGTTTTATAAATTCTAATTTTCAGATTTTTTAAAAGCAGACTAGATGACAAAAGTTTCTCAAACGAATTTAGCAAATATTGACCATATTTATTCTGCGTTTAATTTACTCTCGAATGTCATTTATATTATTCCAAGATATTAGAATTTTTCTACTTCTTCAAATGATAAATTTTCAATTTTTATATTTTCATTTCGTACAATATTCTGGTCACGAACGTCTGAGTAGGGCTTTAAAACGTAGCTACCTTACAGACCGAATTAGATGTTTCGTGCCGCAATTTGCGTGGGAGCAGGAGATAGTCTGGAGTGACTACTGATCCCATGGAGGGCCTCTCTTTGAGTGCGATGAATATTCGATCTCTGTGAACTTTCAATCTGCATTCGTTGAAGACGTGACTCTGGGAGGACTTTGCGACTCGCGACTCGATGTATTAAAAATGCTAACGCCGCCTTTGTGCAGCTCCGAGCGTTCATTTCAAAGCAGATACATATGTTGTTGTGTGTCGATCCTACACGCCGCCGCTTTAATGAGTTTCATTCTCAACTCCTAATTAAATTTAGTTTCGAGCGTCGTCTCTTAATTAAGTTAAGCTAACTGGAGATATTTAATACATAGTCAACTCCGGATTTAGTAGCCTTTCTATATACACACAATCATGGTTATTTTGCTAAAGCTGAAGGTAAGGTTCCCATTATTAAGTAGACAATTCCCCAGTAACATCGACTTCGGACAGAGTTTACCTCTGTGTAACTTTGTTCGTGAACAAAATTATATATTAGTCTACATGCAGGAAATTTACTACATGGATCAAAAGAGTTTCACTTTTCCATTCGAATGATCCACCTAATAAAATATATTTCCACGTACCTAGGGTCGAAAATGAAGCACAGTGACTACTTTACTATATCGAAACAACTTTAAAATAATATTTAATTCACAACTTTATTAAAATACAGCTACCGTTCCCTAGATAAAATTAAATAAAAAGAAAATTTAATATTATAACCCTACTGATTTTCTTAGTTTCATATATAGGGTTGTCGCTCCCAATAATCTAGGGCAGGCCTGCACAAACAGCACTCAACGAGCGCGCGCGCTCCTTCGGAGCGGGAGAGCTGTGTTTACCGCTCGCCGAAACGGAGAGGAAGATACGTCAGAATGACATAGACTTGCTATAGGTAGAGGAGAGGGAAACGACCACTCAGCTATCTAGTGGAGTGCAGTGTGTAGGCCTATTCTCAGTAACTGTTTCACGTTGCTTACCTACTGCTACAGTACAGTATGGAGGAATCTAAAAGACGGAACATAACATTTAACGATTTACAGCTCGAACTTATTGATCTTCAATATGACCTAAGGGCTAAAGATCGTTTAATAATAGTACTAGCTTGGTTGAATTTTACAAGACTAAACATTAGCAATAATATCCACGACTACACAGGCTGACTGTGAAAATGATTGCTATGTTTGGCTCAACATTTATATTTGTGAGCAACTGTTTTCTATAATCAACTTTAATAAAGGCAGACATCGAACATCTGTAACTGATGTTTCATAATGATCGGTAGGATACTGTTCCTTTCAACTGCCAACAGCATAAAACCTCGTTTTGATGTACTGATAAATAAAAATAAAAAAATGATATTGTACATTTAAGTAGCTATAGAATTTCTATTACTTCTGTAAAATAAATATTTCTTTATTAATTAATAATAGTCCAAGATAGTTTTGAAACACTGAACCGGAATTCATCTCATAACCACTTGTAATAGTACTTCCTTTTGTATATATTTTGTACGAGATCCACCCCTTCTTCCAGTCCACCCCTATACAGAGCGCAGCTAATATCTGCATTCCGCTCATGAGCTGTGAGCCGGCTCGGAGAGCGCAAACCTTGTGCAGGCCTGATCTAGGGGAATGTGTAAACATTACGTAAGATCCTCTGATAGAAGTATTGAGGACAGTCTTCAACTTGCGATGGAACATGTTATGATAGAAGTATGATCTGTTTTAGAGCATCGCAAGCATACGGGATTTCTTACCGTAACCTTAAACGCCTGCTAAAAAGAATGATGACAAAAAATGTACTGGATTCAATTCATTGTGTGCAAGAAGCGATTTCACGAGTCTTGCACACTGCAATAAAATATGTGCAATGACTGTGTACCTAAGCAGTGATAAACGAGTGAGAAAGTGTCCATGAGCTTTAGATTAAGTCAATTTTGTTATATACATGTATCAAACCAAGTACAGGTAAAATACATATATCAGTAAATGTGTTAATTGCATTTGCCATCTTACCCGACTATCGAGGAAAAATGCCTACAGTGCAGGTAAGAAGAAAACCTGTATCTATAAACAAAGTTATTAATATTTTCTGTTTCGTACCAAAAATATAGTTTCAAAATACCTTCCAGACTTTGATATTTCAATAGGAAATTCAAAACTAAGTGAACAGTATGTTAAATTTTCAATCAAAGAAAAAATCAGGCATTTTCCCCCGATGCACTCCATAGTCAACCAATGAGCGGATAATCCATCTCGCCCAACTGTTCGCACGAAAATATTGGTCTATGGCGAGTCCTCGGCATCAACCCCTTTCATTTGATTACCTGGTTGGGTTTTCCGAGGTTTTCCCCGACCAAAAGGCAAATGCCGGGTAATATTTTGGCGAATCCTCGGACCTCACCTCATCTCACTACATCTTGCCAAAATAGTGTAAAAAAATTGCACAAAATTGTAAAAATTGTAGAAAATTACTACACTGTAAAACTGTAAAAATTTGTAAAAATTGTAATTGTAATATTGTAAAATTTGACTTGTTCCACATCTTAAAGCTTCATTGAGCATGTAAGATCTATGGAATAAAATAAATGAATGAATGAATATCGAACTTTCGGAATGTCTATACTTTGTATATACTTCACTGGCAATGGGAAAAGAATCCAGCCAGACCACTTTTTATGATAAACTAATAAGAAGAGATAATGAAATTATCTTTAGGCCTACTTCAATTATTATGACGGACGATTTCAAAACTCCTGTTTCTGTAATATTGTTTCCCCTCAAGATATTCGTAGCTTCCTCGACATTGTGCTTCACAGCATAAGTATATTTTGTATGCTCCACGTCAAAAATAAAATCTCGTCTTATCACAGTAAACCTCATCTCTCCCATGAGGCAACCACCACAATTCCTTGTAGTATTGTGCTGAATCCCACGTCGAGATGAAATCTGGGAACGGCCTATGTATTATCAGGGATAAGTGTACGAAAGCAGGGACTGGAAGGCAATGAGATGAAATAACTAGAGGGGCCAAACTAGATTCCACTCGTCCGAAGGGATTTGCGTTCCATCTTGTGCCACAGCTTGAGATTAAAGTCAAGATATATTCTCGGAGAGAAGCAAATCAACACCAACTCGAAGCAGAAGAGGTACTCAACACTACTATGGAGTTAAATTCTCATCAACGAATTACACCGAAACAGCTTCAAATAATTTTACAGTGAAATCTCTTTAAGCAGGATACGAATCGAATGCTGTGAAACAAAATTATGTGACGAACGTTTTAAGAGGGATTTACGTGATTCTTTCTACGGTATTTTCTACGTTGTTATGTGATCGCTTAAGGGGAGAGGACGGTATTTTTTTTAACTTTTTTCCTATTTAGTGTAAAATATTAATTTTCTGTATGTAGAGAAGTCATGGCTATAGCAACTCAACCAAATATAAATATTATGAAAAAATTATTTGGGGGCCAGGTTTGAAAAAAAATGTACCCAATGCAGGATTTTACTAAAACTTATATATTTAAGCCATTTTTAATATACATTCAAACAGTTTGTTATAATTTACTTGTAAAAGCATGCTCTACAAACTGTCTGTAACAGAATTTTGATATTAATCCCTACATTTGTAAAATGAAGAATTAAAATTTAATAACACTTTTTTTATTTTCTCTGTTGCAAACACACAGACATATTTTAAATGAAATCAACTAGAAGAATTCTGTTACAGAGAAAAGTTTCCTAATAGTCTAGAGAATGTATGTTCTAAATTTAATGCAAGTATCTTTAATAGTTCAGAAATAATATCGATTTTTGTCTGGCATTGTAGCAAAAAAATGAAGTTCCGGAAACAGCAATCGAAGGTCGGTTGATTTAAAAATCCAGAGTGCTGGAAGTTTAAAAATGGCGTCTCAACATCCGATAAGGACACAAATACCCACAAAATGTTATACAAGTAAAGTTTTAAAAAATACCGTCCCAAAATTACTATGGAGTTAAATTCTCATCAATAGAATTACACCGAAACAGCTTCAAATGAATTTATACGCCATAAATAATTTTACAGTGAATCTCTTTGAGCAGGATACGAGTCGAATGCTGTGAAACAAAATTCTGTGACGGATGTTTTAAGAGGGCTTTGCGTGATTCTTTCTACGGTATTTTCTACATTGCTATGTGATCGCTTAAGGGGAGAGGACGGTACCGACTGTCTAACATCACAACACTACACAGAAGACGCAGTGCCTGGCAATTATTTACATTAATTTGTGTAAATTAGTGAAAAACCTCAGAAATCAAATTCATTTAGAGGACTGTATTTTTTGGCGAAAAATGAGTAAAATTTCATAAAACAAATTTGTTTCTTTAAAATACTCTGTAATATAGTTACCGTTATATTTATCTCAGATCTGTGAATCAACTATGTTCATATTTGAAGTAGAAGTCCCTTCTAAATGTAAGCTTCACTTTGTCCTAATTTATTTTTCTTCTGGGTAGTGCGCAAATGGAAAATTAATTGTATGACACTCAAAACTAATATTCAATATTAAAAACTTATAGGATTTACCAGTAATAATCTACTCCCCTAGCAATTTCCATGATGTAGAGCACAAGGAAAGAGGATTGTCCAAATTGATTAAGTTCTGTCCGCCCCAATGCCCCTCCAAATTAAAAATATTGAAGCTTCTACCGTGTATAGCCCCATCATCTGTCAATACCAACACAAACCACTGTTTTAGGTCTGTCGAGATGAAAATTTTCAATACATCTTATTAAAAATATGTTTTAACAAAATGAAGATTGAGGTATTTTACAAAATAGAAACAATAATTTGTCCACTGAGTGTAAATTCGCAGGAGAGAAAACACCAACTACTTCTATACGGATGACTTCTGTATTATGGAGCTTTAAAACTAGTGTTCCCTTCGTATGTAACTGATGTATCTTTAGTCTAAAGTAGGCTATGAAAAATGACTGGAACCTCATAAGTAATAGAAATAAGACATTACTCATGAGGTAACTAAGCCAGGAGATAATGGGATAGGTCTGCCAGTTTCTTTTCCCATACATCGCTGACTAATAATATAGGTTAGTTCCCTTTGTATGATATAAAATAATTTAAAGGAGGTAATAATAGGCAGATATTTAGGAAAAAAGTCTCTGAGCATGCCTTGTGGAATTTTAGTGAAGTCACTTCTCGATTTAGTAATAATATGAATATTATTACTTATTAAAACTGCAAAGAGCAGTTTGGAATGAAGATAAATGCAAATAAGACAAAGACCATGGTTTTCGCAAGAAAAATAAAGAATATAAACTTGTGAATTCTAAATGAGGCAGTAGAACAAGTGAACAGCTTCAAATACTTGGGATATACTGTAAGCAACAACATGAGCTGCAACCAGGAAGTCAAAAGGAGGATACCAATGGCAAAGGAAGCTTTTAACAGAAAAGGGAGTATCTTCTGGGACCTTTGGAAAAAGAACTAGGGAAGAGATCAGTGAAATGTTTTGTGTGGAGTGTAGAATTGTATGGGGCAGAAACATGGACTCTACGACGAAGTGAAGAGAAGCTACCAGAAGCATTTGAAATGTGGTTATGAAAAAGAAAACGATGGTGATATCAATGGATAATTGTGACTGTTTTATTGCAACTAAAGATTTGATAGACTTCAAAACAATTCAGACTATAATGAAATTAAGTTTTTATACAACACATTTGTTACGAACATCTTTCAAGTACCCTTATAAAGTTAAAGGTTCTTCCTGTAACTAACAATTAACGGGTTGAAGTATGCTGACACTTCTGATCTTTTTTCTATCCTTTAAAGTGCTTGTGGACGCCAGCTTTCCAGTTTTAAGCAGCTTAACTCCGTAATGAAGGAAATAAATACAAATTTACAGAGTTGAATATTATGTAGTTTTTGTAAAGGAAACCCTTGAATGAGAACAAATAATGACCGTCAATAAAAATAATAAAATATCTACCTTTTCACAGAGAAAAATTTTAAATTTATTTCTAATCGTGCGTGAAGGGTGCAGGACGAAAAATTAAAGATATGATGCACTTTTAAAGACCTCTCTAAATAGTTTCCAGTTCAGATCACTTGTAGACGAACATAAATTCAAGTACAAAGTATTTCGAGTATCGAACAAACGTGACTGAATTCTCAGAAAGCTACTTCGGTGTCTTCAAAAGCATATCCTGGAAACTCTTTTCTATAGTACTTTGCCTACATTTGTAGACGAATGAAAAGCAGGAGTAGATCCTCATTAGAAACGTACGTATATGGACAAAGTCTACATGTAACGAGTGTCTCTATACACACGACTGAGCAAAATATCCATTCTCAATAGCGACTGCTAATCTTGCAGACTCTGCGAGAACCATAAAGGAAATCCTCTCTGTGCTCTTCAGCAATGTCAAGGATAATACAATCTCGTTATGTGGGATTTAACAATGTGGACCCTAATTTTTAGGTTCACTGCTTCTATGATATGTCATCCAGAGACTAAGGTACAGACAGTTTTTCTCGCATCGTTGAGTCTAGGAATCATGCATGTATTATGACAAGCCATTTTGGTCCATGAAAACTTAAATCTCGTAAACAGTTACTAGTTTTAATTTTATAACCCTATTAAATATCTAAAATAAATGTAATTGATTTCACTACAGTAATTAAGTTTCATATGCCGCAGTTTACGCAAACGCTGAGTCCATAATTAAGGTTGCTGGTAATCTACAGCTGTGGCTTAACGGCAAACAAACGAGTCTTCTCGACTCCTCCTGCACTGTGAAATGACACAGTTCCTTTCAATGTGCAGATATACACCAGCCACCTCTTCCTCGTCCCGTCCCGTGATCACTTTGATCACATTTCCGTCATGTGGTACCTAAGAGGTTACGTCCATTTTCGGTTTTTTCCCTTCAAAATTTTCTAGAGCTCCTTCAGTGGTGCAGCGTAACCCGGAGTGAGACAAGTGGCCAACAGGCTTGGAGCTCACATATTTAGTTTCTTACAGCCCCGAACCTCTTGCAAGGACGCGTTTTGCGTAAATTTTAAATTTCTCCTACCAATTCTCCTCTTTCAATTCAATTCAATTCAATTCAATTCAATTCAATTCAATTCAATATAGCTGTGGCTTCAAGTTCTGCCTGACAAACTTATGTTAACACTTTGAAGCATAGAACTCTTAATTAACAAATTTGAGGTATATATTGGTCAAATTAAATAAAATAAACAAAATAGAGATGAAATTTGCAAACAATTTGTATTTTCATAAATTTGCATACAAATTAGGAGATGGCTTTATTTGGAGCCACTGTGACAACTTCACAACATTAAAACAATTCAGACTTTTACCTAGAAACAATACCAGATCCACTTGCGGTAAAAAGTGATTCAAATGAAGTCACTATGTCTCAAAGGGTTAATGTGACGTACCTTGGTGACTCGCATGTAGATATTGCAAATGTGAGAAGTTATAATGTAACTAAATCCTTATCAGGAGTAAATCTAACGCATATACTTTGCAGAAGCTGACAATCAGTTCCTTTCCAAAACATAACATTTTAAGCGGTGCTATTGTCATATTTCAGTTTCAGCTTGTATGCTGAGAGTAGAGTATCTGAACAGATAAAGGCTGGTCCACAATAAACCGGGAACGGAAACGAAAACGAGAACGAGAACAGTAATATTGTTAAAATAAATGTATTTAAATGTGAGCATTCACAATTAATTTTCACGTTCCCGTTCCCGGGTTCCGGTAAGCTTCGTTAGTTGTGAATACTCACATTTCAATAAATTTATTTTAACAATATTTTCGTTCTCGTTCTCGTTTCCGTTTCCTGTTTATTGTGGACCAGCCTTAACGCCATAGGCTTCTAAGCGTGAGGTCCCCTGTTCGAATTTCTGAACTTTCAATTTCTTCATTTTTCTATTTCAGTTTTTATATTGTTAAATATTCTGCTTTATCATCATCTTCATAGCCTTTAATGGAATTTTACGCAGGTTTAAAAGCTTATCTAACATCCATCGAGCTATTAAATACATTTACAGAGATCGTTAGCGAAATATAGGATCAAATATTTTAAAAGGCCGTCAATAAAATCAATATGAATTCAAGTTAGTCAGCAAATTTTCCTTCATTTCAACGGTCTATCCAGTATGTAGCGGTGTATCGAGCTAGCGTGTTCTTAGTGCGAATACAACTTACGCTCCTGTAAAATTAGACAACCCGCAGAAAGGAAGTTTGATTTTTAATCTTGAAAACTTCTCGTCAATCAGTCTTTTTCAGTTCATTTACCTAGAAGTTCTAATGTAACCGTATCGCCAGAAGATTGCCTTTGTTTACACGTCATAGGCCTAATCAATTTAAAGCTTTTCTTAAATTGTAAGAGCTGTTACGAATTATTGTCTTCAGGACCAACGAGTGTGCCTGCCGATTGAACACAAATTTATCTTAGAATGTTATTAATTTAATAAAAAGGGTAACACAAATGTTAATTTCATAAGGATTACGCTATTTTCTAATAAGCACTTAAGCCACAGCAATGTTCGGCTCCAGCACATTATTGGGAAACAAGTGAGAAGCGGCCTGCGTTCGTAAATAAAAACATGATATTGACGCAGAGCATAGTGATTTTGAGGTTACACCACAGTCTAGTATATACAGTCACGAAGCTTGAGTTTATGAAGATACTAGGAACAAAAGACTGTGCAGGTACTATTTCGTATTGTCTGTGATGAGTCGATAGTAGCGATCCTAGTGGTTAGCAACTATCTATGGATGCATATTTACTACATATTGAGCTTCGTGACTGTACATACTAGACTGTGGTTATACGTTGGTTGGTGATAGAAAAGAGAAGTCGGATACACAGTAAGAAAGAAAATATTATTCTGAGTTACTGTTGCTTTTTCTTACTACAAAAAAATATTATTTCTATATACAAATATTATTAATACATTACAGATTACATAATATGACTATTTCTTTCCGTCGCGGTCCACATGATCTTACACCCAGGTTATTTGGCGCAGTTGGGATTCTGAGTATGACATGCCTGTCCTAACATCCATACCGTAGACAGGATTCGAGCATAGTACCGTGAGTTCCACAATTCCATACCGCTGTCTCTTTCAAGGTGGGTGTATTAATTTCTCCTAATGGACAAGAGCCAGAAATTGCAGAACAAGAGGCAGATCTTCAACAGCTGCATTGCACCTGTACTTCTGTATGGGGCGCAATCCTGGTCACTCACAAAGAAACAGGCATTAAAATTAGGAAGATGTCAAAGAAGAATGGAAAGGAAAATACGCAGAATAAACCTGGAGGACAGAGTCAAACGAAGAAGTACGGTGACGCAGGGGCATAGAGGACGTGAGCATATTCGCTAATAGGATGAAATGGCGCTGGGGAGGACACATGGTACGAACGCAACCTATCAGATGGGTACACATGGCAACACTGTGGGATCCAAGAATTGGCTGGAGAAAACGTGGACGACCGAGAACCAGATGGGGGGACGAGTTCAAGTTGCAGCTAAGAGGACTGTGGCCAGAATAGGACGACAAAGAACACGGTGGAAGGACGCAGTCAACCAATTTTGAGCGGAAGCAACAACCTGTGCTAGTGAAATTGTGGACAAAAAAAAAAAGCTAGAAATGTCAATAGACCATCAGGTCGGCTCTTCTGATGGTCAAGACTCGAGCCACCCCAGCCCAAGTAGGAGGCCTTGCCCCACTGGGAATCTACGGCTTTTATTATTATATTAATTTTGTAATTTCATTACTGAACTGAACTTCTATCTTTCTCTGGAAATATATTACATAATTACTGAGTTTGGAGGCATACTATTACATTTGTAATTTTTTTAACTATCGAAGATTATAACCTCAAAATATTACAAACATTGAAATTAAAACAAAAATATTTCCTATTCATAAAACTATTCAATCTCAATAATCCCTTTATCTTTCTTTAATTTTTTTTGTGCATTTTGATATTTTATTTTGGTTTAATATGTAAAATAAGAAGAGTGCAATAGAAGGAATGGTAAACGAGAGAAAAGTTCGGGGCAGAAGATGATGTCAGGTGATAGACGACATTAAAATACATGGATCATATGCGGGAACTAAGAGGAAGTAGAGAATAGGAAAGGTTGGAGAATGCTGGGTTTGCAGTGAAAGACCTGTCCCTGGCAGAAAACTATGAATGAATATAAAATAATTAATATTTCGCAAATATTCGTAAGTAATAACGATTGATTTGAAAGACTTAAATTTTATTTAGAAAAGAATTAATTATGTTTGACATCACGATACAGGGTTTTTAATTATACTTCACTTCGGTTGTTCTGGAAACTCTTATTTCGAAATGATATAAGTTAAATACATTTAAGTTATTCTTGTGTGAATTATTACATATTATTTCGTAAATGAGTTTTCGAAATAGTGGTTTTTATCTCTGTAGGACATCGGTTTAAATGAGTGTTGTTATGGATACAATTGAGAACTTTAACTCTAAATTCCTATCCAAACTTACAGCTTTCAATCATAACATTCAGAATAATAATAGTAATAATAATAATAATAATAATAATAATAATAATAATAATAATAATAAATTTTGTTCAAAGGTGGAAAAATAAAGTCTTGACGAATCAATGAGTAGAGTAGTAAATTTCGACACAATTGTTCGAGTTTTCACAACCGTCACTAAACTTCTTAATTCAAAGTCATTCTCATCAAATTTTTAACTCAGATTTTGTATGGGAACACAGTAGAACAGATTTTGTAAACACTCTCTCTATCTCTTTCTCTCTCTCTCTCTCTCTCTCTCTCTCTCCCTCTCTCTCTCTATCTCTCAGAGAAAAATAAGGATCGCATCCTGTCTATAAGCCACAACTTTCTGACCTATCCCCTCCAGGAAATTGAATGCTCATACATTGTAGCAAACTCACGCTTTAGGCATCCGGTTAGCTATCAGGAAGTCCGGAGATCGAATACCAATACTTCAAAACTTCACCAGAGGCAACGTATATTTCATGTCATCCCATCTCTACTGAATATTCACTTCGTCCGTTTCCCTCGTTATCTAAGTAAATGTTGAGCAGAAAATGATATCAAGATATCAAGCTATCCAATGAAAATGTAAGCATTCACATGAAATGAGAAAGAGGTGAAATGTTCGTACATATGCAGAGAAATGTGAAAGCAGCTACTTACATGTGAAAGATCTACTCTTTAGTAAAGAAGATGATCACATAAATACAAGTAGCATATTAACATTTTCAATTTCTTTTTTCCCCACACAGCGTGAAAAAATTCTGTTACATAGGCCTACTTCAACTGCCTACAGCAAAACAAACTTAAGCTACATTATGATAACGAGTTGGTTCTTGCCGAGATAAGGCCGAGGATTCGATATATATTGTCTGACATTCGCCTTATAGTTGAGGAAAACCTCGAAAAGAAAACCAGCCAGATAATGAGCCCAATCGTGAATCGAACCTATGCCCAAGCGAAACCACGCATCAACAGACTAACGCGCATGTCGCCCGAGCTACGCTAGTGGTTAGTCTAAATTTTTATTAAACTAAGCTTTTTTTTCTCTCTCTATTAGGCCGAGAGGGGAACATCCCTGTACACCGGGACCTGAGATCTATTGTGCGCCCCTGGGATGAGTTGCAAGCCCACCGACCCACCTACGCCAAACCGACCTAACCGCTAACACCCTGACGATTAGTTCCGCCATCTCTCCATGTCCGTTTACCATTCCATCCCGACACAGCCTCCCCACATTTCCGTCTCCCCAACGGTCTGAGGTGTAGACCCCTCTCCCGTCGGGAGGGGAGCGGGTTTCGCTGCTGCGTCACCAGCTACCACACTTGACATATCTATGGAGGCTGGCCGAGATTATCAGCAGCTTCGGAGGGCCGCCGTAAGCGCGATCTGAAAACCAAGTAAGACAACGGGAATGATGAGGAAAGGACGATGAGGGAGGAAGGGAAGTGGCGAGAATGAGTACGGTTTCATACGCCTGATAAAGTTACCTGATATTCTTACATGAGAATGAGGAAAAAACCCCGAAAAAACCTCACTCAGGCAACTCGCACCAAGCGGGGAATCGAACCCCCGGCCCGCTGGATCTGGGAGCGAAAACTCCTCCGCGAGACCACAGCGGTGGACAAACTAAGCTTTTAAACAAACAAAATCATCATTGCGACAATTGAAAGTTTACTTACATTAAAATCCTAATTCTTTTGTAAGTATACATATAGTGTCCATATTATCAACGAGGTAGGCTATAAAGAAAAAATATGTTATGTGAGCCATTATCTCGTCTTATAAAACTACGCGTGGGTGCCAGGTTTTGAATATTTGCACTATGTACTATTTATAGAGACATATTCTAATATATGCGTAGGATATTTCCGCTTCGACAATATAATGTAAGTATCCAAAATTATTCAACAGCGTTGATTATCATGAAAGTCTCAGATGATACTTAAAGTCAGTGTTGTTAAGTATCTGTGGCATTGAAGTTGATATTTTATATGGTATTAATAGGTAGAAAATTGTTCAATTTCTGACATGGCAGTTGCTAAGAAGTGGCCGAAAGAAATTTTATTAAAGATTTTATTCCTTGTAAGATTAGCTTCACGAACACGCCGACGAATTTAAATTAGCTGTATCGACTTTATAAATTTTGAAACTCCTTTGGGTTGAAAGGCATTGGGATCAAGAAAAAAATGCCCACTTTATCCTTTATTTGTTCTGAAATACGATATTCTCTCAGAGTAACGTTTCTAATATCGCTGCCATGTACAGTTCCCTTAAGCATCCTCTTGTGATGAATCCTCCAAACAAGAAGTTCTGGAGAGAGCCTCAGTCGTCTACTTTCTTTAAAATGCTTCTACCGTCTGAAAGGAAGATCCACACTGGGAGGATACATTACAAAATATTACACAGAGGAAATGTGCGTTGTTCTCAATTCGTAATTACTTTAACATGCCACGATACATACACAAAAAAACAAGCTAAACAAGTTTCACGTTGGCTAAAATATCTTGAATTTAAGGTTATTTTGTGAGACGTATCACAATTTATTTTTATCATTTATATTTACTAGGTTTTTGAATTTATATAAGAATGAAACATATTATCTCTTGTGATTTTCTGATGGAGCTAAAGTTCATTTTACATTTAATTCACAGATCTCAGAAAACAGACAAATATTCTACACAAGAGTATAGTGTTGAAAAATATAATTTTTTGATAGATTTGAGAGATTTATTGATATTAGTTCACAAAAGTACAAACTTAATAATTTAAAAAATGATCTATGTACAAAAGTATTTATACATAATAAATATACATTTTCCTAAACAAATTATTGTAATTTATCGCAAATCTCAGTAATTAATTGTTTAAACTTGTACTTACGTCTAGTTTTAGTGCATGTTTAAACCAATCGTGATAACCATAAAGGGCCGTATTCATAGAATTTCTTAGCGCGGGCTTTCGGTGGATGATCAGCGAACTAACGTTTTTCGTATTCATAAACCAGTGTCAGCGATATGATATGATATGAATCCTGTTTAGCACGCTCGTAGCCCGGGCTAGCGAAATGTCTATGAATAGCACCCTAAAACTTTAAAACTTATTTATCTGCTCCTTTTCACAATTTTCTACCATAAACATTTTAAAATTAATTTTTCTTCCTTCTTTTGTTCTTTTTTTTTACTTTAAACATCTAAATTTATTCTATAACTTTCATATTTATGTTTAATTATAGGTTCACTTATTCCTATTAACTAATTCTTCCATGTCATCACACTGCATCCAGGTTAGCAGTTGTTGACATATAGCCAGCACACTGCAATAGCTGAATCGGTGTTTCTCAGTGAGTACAGTAGGTCAGTCTAAATTCATGCTACATGCTTGTCGGCAAGTTATTTGCTTATTTATACGTCTTGCAGCATACATGTAAACATACTTGACATATTAATTACGTAAATCAATATCAATTACAGTTATAACATTCTTTTCCATGCTCACATTTTCGTTTAATAATATTCTACTTTTTATTAAATTTATTTTATGTGTAATCTTATTGAAATTTAAAATCTTCAAATATACAAATTAATTTGATGTTGTCTTTATAAACAAAGAATTTTACTACTAAATACATCTTTCTTGTTCAGATTAAATTTTTTTGGATTTTCTGATTATAGGAAAGTTAAGTTAAAGAGATAGGTTTGGAAGTAAATCCCGAAAAGACAAAGTATATGATTATGTCTCGTGACCAGAATATTGTACGAAATGGAAGTATAAAAATTGGAAATTTATCTTTTGAAGAGGTGGAGAAATTCAAATATCTTGGAGCAACAGTAACAAATATAAATGATACTCGGGAGGAAATTAAACACAAAATAAATATGGGAAATGCCTGTTATTATTCGGTTGAAAAGCTTTTATCATCCAGTCTGCTGTCAAAAACTCTGAAAGTTAGAATTTATAAAACACTTATATTACCGGTTGTTCTTTATGGTTGTGAAACTTGGACTCTCACTTTGAGAGAGGAAAATAGGTTAAGGGTGTTTGAGAATAAGGTGCTTAGGAAAATATTTGGGCTAAAAGGGATGAAGTTACAGGAGAATGAGAAAGTTACACAACACAGAACTGCACACATTGTATTCTTCACCTAACATAATTAGGAACATTAAATCCAGACGTATGAGATGGGCAGGGCATGTAGCACGTATGGGCGAATCCAGAAATGCATATAGAGTGTTAGTTGGGAGGCCGGAGGGAAAAAGACCTTTAGGGAGACCGAGACGTAGATGGGAAGATAATATTAAAATGGATTTGAGGGAGGTGGGATATGATGATAGAGAATGGATTAATCTTGCTGAGGATAGGGACCAATGGCGGGCTTATGTGAGGGCGGCAATGAACCTCCGGGTTTCTTAAAAGCCAGTAAGTAAGTATAGGAAAGTTGTTTTTATTGTTGCCTACCTCTTAGTAAACAGTTTTGTTCAGTACTTCTATCATTATTTGTATTTGAGTGTTCATAATTGTATTGAAAAATATAATTTACTGTATCATGTCAATTTTGTATGTAACTCATTCATACAATATCTATATACACACAATAATGGCATTACACTGACCCGTATAAACAACGTTATCCGTATTGGTCATCGCTGTCTCAATCAGAAACAGTCGCGGTCAGAACCACAGAACCAGAATTAAAACTACGATACAGAATCAGAACCACCACCACACTCAGTACCACAATCACAATCATAAACAGAATGGTAAACACAATTACAATATCAAATACAAACATAAATCTAACCATAATCATTCAGAACACGAGTCTGTTCTCTGTCTGGTTTTATTTACGCTCTCGGATTAAGTTTTCCGTGGTTTGTCGGTTACATTAACTACAATAATTATTTCTTTGCAACAAATTTCTCCACTTCATTTTATTTTTTTTCTCTGCTCACAATATATCGCAGCCTGAAAGCTTATTTTGCTTTCGCTATGGTAATAGCGAAATGGTATTTAGCGAGTAAATGAGGATTCATCATGTAATTGATTAATATTTGCGTTATGCAAGTCTAGTTTTTCAGGTAAAGCTCCTTGTGAAGCAGACTTGAATAACTTCAAGGAAGAAATTGTTCCCTTGAAATTATTAAAGTCTTCTTCACAGAAAGCTTTACCTGACAATCTAGACTTGCACAATAGCCTATATACGTTACTCAATATAATGTTTGGCAATGTCTAGCTGCCAAAGACATCGGAACTTTCACAGTGATCCACAGTTTTTGTACTTATTCTACGCACAAGACACTGCACTGGAATTACGTGATCCCCTTCCTTATCACAGACTGTTCAACAAGGTGTAGTCCATCCTCGTTTTAACATTATACTGATGTAACAGTTTACACAAGCATTTTATTGATTTTTCAATTTTAAATTTTAATTATCTAAGATTTTATAATTGTATTTTATAACTAATGTTTCCAACTTGTTTAGTCTTACTACAGCAGTGGTTCCCAACATTTTTTTGACTGACGACACACTTTACTTAACGCCCACGATATCGCGACACATTATTATTATTATTATTATTATTATATTATTATTATTATTATTATTATTATTATTATTATTATTATTATTATTATTATTATTAATATAACCACTACTTTTCTTCTGGAGAAAAAGGTGATCGAACTCTGTGTAGAATATTTTATAGGGGACGGGGAGATGGGATGGCAAATTTTTCAAAATTAAAAGAATCAAAAGAGGTTACTGTTCACTTCACGAGAATTTTGTCGTTTTTAACCTCCTTTTCGTCAAACTAAGACTTCCAAGATCTAAATGGAATTCAAAGAGTTATTATATTGAAAAAATAGTTATTTACACATATTTCGGTTCCATGATGAAAAATGCAACAGGAAGGTGCCATTTCAGCGCGTTCCACCAGAAAAAAAGCACTGATAACTTTTATGTAGTGTCGGACATTCAGTATTGTAGATAAGTTGAGGTTAACACGCAATCGAAAATTCTACAAGAACAAACAGCAACAAAGGTATCCGTCAAAAACTGCAACCTATATATGCTGGATGTCCGATAAAAATGTTTATTATCGTTTTTGAAAACTCGGCTATTTAAATTAATGTGAAGTCTGCGCTTGATGGGTTGCACAGAGTTTCTCTATACGTGGCCTTATGGTTCAAAAACTGAACTGAGCATTGTTGCACGTGTTCACGCTATCATTGGTAAAGTCTGCCTCAAAATAAAATGTACAATATCAAAGACTTCGTTGCAATAAAAAATGTGTTGTAAAGGCACATTATGGATGCAATTAAATTTATTTTTCCAATTCCAAAATTTCGCGACACACTTCATGGAACTGTGCAACACACGGTTGGGAGTCCCTGTACTACTGTAGATCACATAAATACACATTAAAACTCCTATGTATTCTACGGCATAACTTCTGATGATGACTTTGTAAGTCATTACATTAAATAATATGTACAAATAACTTTTAGTTATTTTGTTTTAAAAATAAGCATAGACAGATATTGTTTAACCCAATTTAGTTCAAGAAAGTATGAAAGTTCGATAATCCTCTGGCATATGCAAATGTTTCTGTTTCGATTTTGTCTTAGGTATACCTATAACTTTCTTTTATATTAGTATTATATTATGCATTTCCTTTTTAGATGAATTTAAATACTATTATAGTCACAATCATGCCATGGTATGAAAGAAAAATTTCACAACCTCGAGCGGGAATCGAACCTGCGAATTCCTGTTCTGCGGTCAGGCGCTCTACCACTGAGCTATCGAGTTCGTCTCACGCCAAAGGCTTTCAATTATCCTTTCATACTGGCGACTCTGTTATAGAGTACTATCTATAGCGTCTGATCTAGTCAGGACTGCATATGGGTTGAAAGAAACTTTACAAATGTAATCTTCATCTTACGATGTTTGGTGACGTATAACGTCACCAAACATCGTAAGATGAAGATTACATTTCCTTTTTATCCTCTGGTTGAGTGGAAGAGAAGGCCTCATGGTATTAAGTCTGCCAGAAAAAAATAAAACATTATTATTATTATCATTACTGCTGCTGCTGCTGCTGCTGCTGCTACTGCTACTGCTACTGCTGCTGCTACTGCTACTGCTACTGCTACTGCTACTACTACTACTACTACTACTACTACTACTACTACTACTACTACTACTACTACCTTTGGGCATTCGTGAGATTTCAAATACAAATTCAATGAAGTATTAATTATATAGTGTATTCGTCTAACTATAATTTGGTCTTATAACTCGGATAATAAGAAAAAATAATCCTAAGGAGATAAGAAAACTGCAAAATAAAAACTTGGTTATACCAATACTTAGAACTTCGTATTATGGAACCAAACTTTTAATTACTAGTGCATTAGATCTCATTATCTGAGAGTATAAAATCCTAAGTTTTTGATTAACTTATTTGCATGTCCACAAAAGACTGACTGTTCCGAAGCGCTGGATTACGCAGAAGTTTTGCAGTATGCCATCACTTGGTCCTGTGTGCTTCCAGTTAAAGTTGAACGGCTATGATGACGCAGAGACCCATCTGCTACACACGCGTCTGGGCCCATCGCTTTAACAACAATTTTGAATGTCGTTTGACATAAGCAGGAAACTTTCCGGCCTTCATGTCTTGTATATTTACATTTTAGCTCTGATCCCTGTTAAAAGCTCTCTTCACTTCATGTTTCTACATTTAAATATGTTACACAAGGAAATTTTGTTAAGTCTTTGACGCAACAGCTAGCTTGTGCATTTTATGTCATATTTTTTTTTTAACATGGCTTTAATTATGAACACTTTCTGAAATAATATATTTATCACTGAAATGAGAAAAGCTGAATTTACATAACTTCTAAGCTACGAGTATAATATAAATAATGTAATAGGGGCGAGCTGGGTAGTATCGGACATCGGGTAATATCGGACAGTGCGTTTCTTTCATCTACCACCAGATCGTAGTACTTGAGTGACATGGTTACGTTTCTGTATGCGACATCACAGAAAAGTAACCATGCCATTCAGGTACTATCATCTGGTGGTAGATGAAAGAAACTCACTGTCCGACATTACCCGATGTCCGATACTACCCAACTCTCCCCTACAAATTCATCGATTACAAGAAACTATTATTATACTCACTACAGCGAGAAATATATAATCCGTTTGTCGAGCTATGAATTTTTTTTTATAGCATGGAGTAACACTCGAAATAAGGCATAGTTGACATTGGTTGACTAGCGATATTTTGAAAACATAGCTACCCAGCAGTTGTATTTCCCGCTCCCACAAGTAATCTTTTAGCCAACATGAATGAAATTGAACAATTAATAAAAAGTCAGATGTTAAAATTGATGTAACTTGATTTCTGTCAGAGCATATGAAACCCAAAGATCTTGTAAAGTATTATATAAAAAGCTTTGATTAAACTGCTTTCCTTGTGGCGTAATAAAATTCATATTTTAATCTATACAGAAATGGCTCCACTGTGTAACAACATATTTCTCGCTGTAGTGTGAAGACATAAGCATTGCTAGCTGTCTCCACAAATTACACAGGTGATAGTTCTCGGTGTAGTGTGTTACGGGCCTAAATGTTGAATAATTTGAGAGCAGTGAAATTTTTACGTAATAAATAGCTTTATGAATGAACCGGAACAGCAATGAAAGAAGGGGGGAAATTAAAATGTATGAGATTGCGCACTCTTTCAAGGGAAAATGGGGCTTTTAGAAAAGTCTATGCGAGTACCAAGCCAGACGAACACTTGTCTCACTCTATCTTCACCGTTCTGAAGGAAAAAAGTCACATTTAGTAAATCAAGCGAAACAAATTAGACAAGTCATTTGGTCAAACGAAACAAACCTGAAAAGTCAATCATTCATACTAAACAATCAGGAAAGCCATTAACTCTTTTCTCTCGAATGAGTCCATTTTGAATCACTGATATTTCTGTAATCTCTTAATCATATGATTTGCCTCATGATTCCATTTGGTATCCTCAGTAGTAGTTTCGTTCTTTACCGATAGAGTGCAACACCCCCTAGGTCTTTGACCAGCTGTTATTAGGAAGAGGACTACTTTGTTTTTTTTTTCTCCATGGTGTCTCTATGACCTTGTGCATCCATAAATTCTGGACAGAAAGGGTAAAAAACCAGCGAACAAATCAGATATTAAGGAGTCATAATATGTTAATGACTTTGATGTTTCGAGGGAAAATGGAATTCAGTTAAATTGCAATTTAACATCCGTACGCATTTTTGTCTTATCCTTCCTTTTCTAAAAAAACTACTAGGGCTACTACGACAATAGAAATCCCACAGGAGTCATATCTAATATCAGGTCACAAGTCCTGCGAAAGTGGAACATACATTAATAAACAAAAATATGATGTATACCACAATGCACATCACACATAAGTCAAATGATTTTCAAATATCTGTTCGCAAATTTAAAGAAAAAAACATTGAAGTGTAAGTAAGAAAATGACAGAGTTGAAGACATGGCACAAAATCTCTTAGTCTGACATCGATATTAGGCCTATGCCATACGAAATCTTTCCAACTCATTTCTATTCAGCCTGTGGGTTTCTTTTTCATGTTGCTTGCCTCGGAGCAATTTTCTCTCTTCCGTTCCTATCTCAATGCAACAAACTTTTGTCCTCTCTACTTTTCAACTCGCCTGTCAGCCCATAAATCTACCCGATACCACATCACCGTCCGTAAGAAATGAATTAGTAGCCGCATCCTGGTATTGATTTGCGGATGCTATTGCCATCTTTACTAACCAGTAAGCTTCGTTCGAACAGGAGAATCCTCTTACACAATATCGGTCTTTTCCGTGAAATTTCAATTTATAACGTCTACCCTCCCAGAGAATTGCTGCGTAGCTTTTTGAAACATAACTTCACGTTGCTTTTCAGAAACATAAAAGGGTTTAATATCATCTACATATTTTAGATCCGGCGCATGTAGGAATACTTTTCAGGTGGAAGTTATTGAAAAGAGGTTATGAAATTATTTATAGGAAATTGCTTTATCCGTTTCAGTTTCGTAATTCAAAAAATGAAATACTTATCATTAGTTAATCATTTTCAAGATTCTTGTTTAACCCTCCAGTGGTCGCGTCCTTACATGTTCGGTATATATATGGTGATCGTTAGCAATCTGTAGTCCTATCGTCACCGCAGTGTCTTCGGGCTAAGAATCTGTCCGTAGGGTTATCCATTCTTCTCATCTTCACCTACTGGGAGTTGTACCCTTAATGCAACTGTCCGTATGGTCTATATTCGGATGGAAATTTGTCCACTCGTAATCGTATAAATTATTCAAACGCATTTACTCTACTAACTATAAGTTATTCGTTATGCCACTACAAATTATTTATGAATTATTTAGCTTTGCAATAACGTACGAAACTGCATTTTTAAACCGTAATTCATTCTGTTCTATTAAACGTAAACCTCAATTCACTCTATTTTAGCTTTAATGACGAATTATAGAACAATAAAACACACTAAATGAAAATGTTTTGCATATATATATATATATATATATATATATATATATATATATATATATATATATATGAAAACTATGTCATAACTTTGTCAATATATGAAATATAAATGCACATGCAGAATGATAAAGGTAAACTCCGAACGCTCTGCATTACAAATTTATACATTTCACAGAGTAAACCACAAAATTTCAATTATTTATACAGGTAATAAAAGTGCATTATTATTAATTTTTGTTATAATGTATAAAAGAATTACCGTACATTTCAAAGCCAGGAAATTGACTGATACATTGAATTAAATTGACAAACAAAATGATTCACAAATGAAGCAGTGCTATTGTCCCTCTACTAATTCAAGAGAATGGGAAAAATAATATCAGTAAGTACTGTATGTAAATTTTATCCCACAATCATCATACTTCCGTAGGTTATGCTGTATTAATGTAGCGTTGTGAGACTTAACTAGGTAACATGTCTCTTCAATTAATGTGCCTAATTTTCACGTTTAATAATCGTGTCGTTATATCTGTTCAGCGCGTTCACCAGATATCAGCCGAACACAGTTTTATCTTTACGAGTGTAATGTAAATTATAATAAGTAAAATTTCAATAAGTGAGGATGCATTGTTGATGTGCATTTTATTCATCTCTCCTACCGATAGTCAGATGCCACCTAAGGATAGTACTGAAAAGTTAGATTTAGAAGTTGTTTGTGACGAATTTATAAGGAGAAACACATTTGCAACACTCCGTACTACGTAATAGTGAGTGCACTTTCGCATTATCAATTTACAATTAGAAAGAATTCAAGTTCCCAAGTTAAAATGTTTATATAATTGTGACGTTCCATTTCATTACTAAAAATTAATAATTGTGCAGAACAGCCACGCACAAGATAATGCGGAGATCTTTTTATATATAGTTACTAGTATAAAGGAACAAATTGGTAATCACATAAAATCCAAAAGAATGTTACCTACAAGTAAATGTAACATAGCCTCTGGACCTTATACTAACTACATACATTACAAAATCGTTCTTAGATCTCCATTTTGTTATTTTTAGCATTCTACAGTATATTGTTTATGCCTATACTATCCGTAGACACATCAATATTACGAAAAATAATATCATTAAGGTGTTAGATACATCTTAGGCCTACAGCAGTAAAATTTTGAAAATATTCAACATGTTTTCCTCCATTACTGTATCTTGTAGAATAATGAAAATTGGTATGTTTAAAACACTGTCCTTCTGTTATATGAAAAAGTATTTTTACGATTAAAAAAATACTTTTTTTTTTTTCAAAATTCAGTTCACTGTGTAGTGATGTAGCTTTTCCTACATAACTCAAAATCTATCCAAAATTCTGTGATAAAATGTTTTGTGTGTATTTACACATGTCATATCTACAATACGATGCAAGATCACTCCTTTACCTTTGATAGATTGTCCGATAAAAAATAAATTAATTTTAAAAAATTATCAAATATCAATATTTTCTTCTAACTCAAAATAAAAAAGTATTATTTATTAAGGAATGTGGTTGAAAGACATGATATTGTAAACATAAGTTTCAGCAATAAAATAAAAGAGAGAGAACCTAAAAAGTTAACAAGTTTATGAGTTACGAGGGAAACGCTTCATCACTGCACAATGAACTGCCACCATTTTTAATTTTGAAAAAAAAAAAAATATACGTAATCTTTTTTTTTAAATCATAAAAATATTTTTTTCATATAGCAGGGCAGTGTTTTACAAGTACCAATTTTCATTATTGTACATGATACAGTGTCCCGCGCCGTTGCGACGTGGTCTTACGCCATTTACAAGGTTAAGGCGGGCAAGGCCGTGCGTGCGGTGCGATGCGTTTACTGCGGTTGACGTTCACAATCAATCTGTGTGTAATAAATGGAGTTGTCCAACGTGAACACGATACGCGTGCGATTCATCAATTGAAGTGTTAATTTCCGAAGTATAAATAAGAAATGTATTGTGGAACAAAAGAAACCCTCAGTACAAAGGATCGTTTAGCTATTGGCAAAGAATGGACCTCTGTAGCTAATAGTACGGGATATTCAATTAAGTTTAAAATAAGTAAATATGTAATTATATAGGTTTTAATCAATGTTTATTATTTTCAAAACCCGTGATAATGAGATTACAATACTTAAATATTAAATTACTTTCAATTAAAATTATTGATAAAAGGTGTCTCGCACATTTTCTGCTGCTCTCGACGTACGATTATTTGCCTTCGAGTGCTGGAAATTATGATGTCCTTGCTTCACATTATCTTCCGAGACATTGGTATAAGTATCCTAGTCCTTGTCAATTATAGAACTATGGAAAATTATTTTACAATATGAAATGCATTTTCTACAATAATTTCAAAAGATTTCAACAACAGTCCATTCTATAGTCATTCTTCAAAGTGATAAACGGTAATTAAAATATGAGGCCGTTATCTTGTTTTGAACTCTTCTAGTATAGGGTCTCATTAGATATGTTCTTAAAGGATAAGCTTTGTCTCCTATGAATAAAAATTAAGTCTTTTTTCCTTCGAAGTTAGGTACCTGCGCAACTTTTCGTAAAGGTAAAGAGTCATTCTTTATGTTTTGATAAATAGCTGAGTTATGAAATATTCATGCATAATTGTCTTTTCCATATGCGTCCACGTCGATCATTAAAAATGGATATTTTGCATTAAAAACTGCCGTACGCAGTTACATTGGACACCTTCGCTTTTCCTCGCAGATATTTGCGATGCGTGTTTTAACGCGGTGCCCGCATCGCTCGTGCTCGCATTTACTTAGGACACGGCGTAAGGCATCCTGCCTGGGACTCGCGTTACGGAATGCGCGCTGGTTCGAGTCCTCATGGGGGAAGAAATTCTCTCATGAAATTTCGGCCAGTGTATGGGACCGGTGCCCACCCAACATCGTGATGCACTTGGGGAGCTACGATAGGTAGCGAAATCCGGTTACGCAAACCAGCTATAACGGCTGAGGAGCTCATCGTGCTAACCACACGATACCTCCATTCTGGTTGGATAATTGTCCACCTCTGCTTCGGCATGTGGGCGTGAGGCCAGCAGCCGGCTGGTCGGTCTTGGCCCTTCGTGGGTTGTAGTGCCACGGATTATTATTACAAGATACAGTAATGGAGGAAAAAATGTTGAATATTTCCAAAAATTTTACTCCTGTAAGCTGTACCTAACCCCTTAAAGGGAGGATTTATGAGATTCTTTTGGAAAATTATGATCAAGCGTTTGAGCTCATCCAACGTTTTTAAAAAGTTGGCGGCACTGGTGATTGGCACTACAAAGGTTAAAAATTTCTGAAATTTAAAATTAATATTGCTGAATACTCTTTTAAAAAGTACAACTATTCCACCACTCTGAGCATGGAGTTGAAACTTACACCTTACTTACTTACTTTTAACGAACCCGTAGGTTCATTGCCGCCCTCATATAAGCCCGCCATTGGACCCTATCCTGAGCAAGATTAATCCAACCTCTATCATCATATCCCACCCCCCTCAAATCCATTTTAATATTATCTTCCCATCTATGTCTCGGCCTTCCCAAACGTTTTTCTTTCCCTCCGGCAGCCCAACTAACACTCTATATTAATTTCTGGATTTGCCCATACGTGCTACATTTCCTGCCCATCTCAAACGTCTGGAATTAATGTTCCTAATTACGTCAGGTGAAGAATACAATGCGTGAAGTTCTGTGTTGTGTAACTTTCTCCGTTTTCCTGTAACTTCATCCCTCTTAGCCCCAAATAATTTCCTAAGCACCTTATTCTCAAACACCCTTAAAATTGAAATTGCTGAATACGCTTTTAAAAGTACAACTATTCCACCACTCTGATGCATGGAGTTGAAACTTACATCTAAGTGATAAATAAAGCTGATGTTAGTGATTGCGATGAATACATTTGGAATCCATTCACGAACAGACGCGAATAAAATTGTAATGAAAATGGTTTCCTCCATGCAAACATTGTGGCAGCTCGTACCATACTGTTGCGGGAAGGTACACGAGCTCCAGCATTACTGGTAGCGGATGCATAACGATGATGCAGTAATAAATGTGGGTGGATTACTGTTACATGCCGCGCTAACACTGGAGGGTTAGAGAGATAAATCACCACTTCGCTGCCGGAAATCGAAGCCGGACACCACCGCATTTGTAGCTAGCAATCCTATTACCTGTGCCACATCTGCAGAGTGTTATTTCTGATTGTTTTTAAAAGAGTAGGCTATATTAAGAAATGTGAGAGTCCATCATTTCCTGCAAATGCCTCAAAGTAAGCAAGATGTTTGTGTACTTAAACAGTGATTCAAACATGTAACTTGACTCGGGGCGCGTTTTCTCTCTCAAAAAAGAGACACAGATTCAGTTTTCTCAATCACTGCACGTTATAGGACACGGTAAGGACAAGAGAAACGTGCGAATGGAATATAGCCAGTTAGGGACGGTAAAAGTGAATTAATAAAAAAGACTTGTGTAGTAAAGAGTTGCAAAACCGATTTACCAGTTCATATTCAGCCGGTCAGAGAACATCCGTCAATGTCGAGTATCCGACCGAATGTTTCAAACTTAAAGCGGTGAGTGACTCTTTGGGCCATATTCATAGACATTCTTAGTGCGGGCTTCCGGTGGATGATCAGCGAACTAAAGTTTTTCATATTCATAAACTAGTGTTAGCGATATGATATGATATGATATGATATATGATATGATATGATATGATATGATATGATATGATATGATATGATATGATATGATATATGATATGATATGATATGATATGATATGATATGATATGATATATGATATGATATGATATGATATATATATGATATGACATATGATATGATATATGATATGATACGATACGATATATGATATGATACGATACGATATATGATATGATATGATATATGATATGATATATGATATGATACAATACGATATATGATATGATATGATATGATATGATATGATATGATATGATATGATATGATATGATATGATATGATATGATATGATATGATATATGATATGAATCCTGTACAAGTAATCAGTCGATAGCCGGGGCTAGTTTAGCACGCTCATAGCGCGGGCTAGCAAAATGTCTATGCATAGCACCCTTAATGTCTTGTAGGCTAGGCAGAATACCAAGCGCATTTCGTCACACACGAACGCCAACATTTTCTGACTAAATAAACGGAGTAACGATTGAAAGAAATTTACTTTGTCTAATTTAAAAAAAAATTGTTTCCTTGAAGTAGTCCTACAGTTGATTCGATAACTTCAGCATCCTATTACTTATTTGTTGGACTCCACAATCTTCCTCGCTATCATAACTTAAATACTCGGTCACAACACGATAACATGCTAGAAATTGCACTCCACACATCATCCCTGTATTCTCTATCTTTCACTGTTGCTACTTCTCGTCACTGGAATTCTCTGCCGCCTGAAGTCAAGGGCTGCCGAACTTTGATTTCTCTTTTAGATTAGAAGAATATCTTATGATGAGTTGCCAGACCTAACGCGTTGAAAATATTTACTGCAATGCATTCCACTAAGTTCATTTTCATGTCTTGTTTCTTATTTTTATTGTGTATATTTAATTCAATTGTCTTTAAAATGTTATTATGTAAATAGCATTTTCTTCTAATTTAATGTTCATATGTTTATCGCAGTGTTCATTTTTGTGTATCCTACTCTTTATTCAAATGTCTGCTTATGACTTTATCACGCAATTTGTGTTAATTTATCACTTAACACCAAATGTATTCCACTGTGTTGTTATTTTTAACTGTGTACATTTTATTCAATTGTCGGTTTATGCTTTAACCCTTAAATTGGCGAAACTTCATTTCTCACACTAGTTTATTAAACCGTTTCGGACTGTAAAGAAAACAACTATCGCAATGTCCATATTTTATATGTTGTACAATATTGTAGTCCTATTGTGAAATATTTTCCTACCATTTTTTTTTCTTTTTTTATATTAAAATTATGGCTTATAGCCTATTAACCTGTTGTATCCTATAGGATTCTTTGCGAATTTAAGCGTTAATTATGTGAATCCTACTTACTTGTAATTTAATACTAACATTTATTCTAAAGTGTTTATTTTTACTTTTATTTTTATTTTTATTGTGTATATATTTTATTAAATTATCGGTTCATTTTAACTTTCATTTTTATTTTTAATTTAGAAAAAGAAATCTCCTGTCTAGCTGAAAATGGGTCAACGAGACGAGTAGATATTTTAGCGTACAATGCTGAAACAAAACAGGGCATCATTGTGGACTCCACGATACGTTTTGAAGTAGGATGTCATCAGTCAGCCGAGGTCCACCTTGAGAAGTAGTCGATCTGTGAGCCTACAGTCAACTATTTCAAGCTGAAATATGCCTTAATTCACGTTGAGGTATTCGGCTTGCTCATAGGTGCTCGAGGGACTATACCAGCTTTTTTCGAAGAATTTCGACGGAAATTTGTTCTACCAACATCTTTGAGGGATGACATTGTGATAATGTGTTAAAAAAATCCTGCCAAATCCTAATTAATCACATGGTGCCACATTAATAGCAATTGTAATGTTTCACGCCCTTTTCTTTGTTTCCTTTTTTAAAAAATTTAATACCTATGTTTACATATGTATAATAATTTTTTTGAGGATATACTGAGTATGTAAGGGCTACCCTTAATGGGGGGCAGTTTGTTTTCATTCATTATTTTAATAAACTATCGGCTTTTCATTGTATGAGATTCGTATTTAATTCTAACAACAACAATATGTATTCCACTGTGTTTAATTTTACTTTATTAGACAAATTTTTATTTAACTATCCCTTTTGATCTCATTATGTAAATCGTATCTTTATGTAATTTCTTAGATCCCATTCAGTTGTATGTTCAACCATGTAAGCAAGTTTTAATTCTTGTTGAGTGTAAGAGGGGGCTCTACGGCCTTAACTCTGCCAGGTTAAATACAGCCATTATTATTATTATTATTATTATTATTATTATTATTATTATTATTATTATTATATCACAATTTAATATATTTTTACGTTTTATTATTTTTAACATGCGGCAATATACAATACAAATATAAATTAACAAAAGGACACCGATAATAACAAAGGAAATATACATAATGCATAATGTTGAATAGGGTAAAAGTTGGTAATACTGTGATACGAGTAATATTGTGATAGTTCTTTTTGAGAATATATTACAATTTTACTGGGCAAGGGAAGGACCGAACATTCCCTTAATACGTTGACGCAAAAAACCGATCTTCCACCCGCTCAGTAAAATTGTAATAAATTCCCAAAAAGAACTATCACAATATTACTCGTATCACTGTATTACCAACCTTTAACCTATATGCAGACACATGCAAGCATTGTATTACTGTGCGCGGCATATATAGCTTACCGGCATGTTTAATGGGGAAATCCGACCGCTCTCTCACAGGAGAGAAAAACAAATCGACGGTGAATGGCGTTGATTTAGGCCTAAAATCCTGTGCAATATGCCGGTAAGAAGTAATAAGAAAACATTATGTTGATCTTGTCTTTTATCAAAGCATATATTGAAAACGTCTACTTTTCTGGATACAAGAATCACAGGGCAGCCATAAAATAAAAGGTAGAAGGCAAAAGAGGAGAAAGCAAACCATAAAGGAGATGACTCGACAAGAAGCAAGAAGTATGCGAAAACATGATTTCGAGAAGAAGATATAGGAGACAGAGAACTTTGGAGAAAGAAGATAAAACAATCTTAGTAGAAGTCCTTTTGCACATGAAATTTGAATATTTGAAATTTTTGTGTATAATATCTGCATTTTGGTTGAGAAAAACCTCAGCATTTAGTAAAGCCCTACATAAATAAAATATATTTCGAGGATCTGTAATAAATTAAATTAAATTTGTATATTAATGCAGTTACGATTATAATAATTTGACTTGAAAAATGAATAACTGAAATGTTGATACATTATAGAAGTTTTGATAAAGGACACAAGAAATATGTAACTATAGCCTATAGTTTACAGTTCTATGTTAACAAGTTATACAGGGACATCATTTTATTTTTATTTCAATTTTTATTGTACCTGAGTTCTTTAATGTACTTCACTCCCACTCCTTCTACTAATGAAGTTCAACCGTCTTCCACACAGATCCAAGACCGCATATACAGTCATAGTAGCCTTACAGCCATAGTAAACAGTACGTTCCAAAAATATGTTCGCGTTTTCCAGTGACGAAAGAGTTTTCAATATTGAATCATTTTCGCACAGGCACTGTCATCGATTTGCCTACGTCGCATCCCAGTTTCCCAAACCAGCTTTTATTCGCCAGCTAGTGGCTGGACTGTCTTAGCTCTCTTCTGAGAACATTAATTTCTGTTAGGAATTGGACATCTACGTAATATTATACAACTGTTAAAAATAACTTAAATAAAAGGGCTTTGTTAAGTAATTAACTGTCACGTGATTTCCCCCTTTCTACGACCCCTTTGACGGACAGTTGATAGTATGTCTGAGTAATTTTATCTTTTTGGATCGGGCAAAAGTGAAGATTTTGAATTTGAATTTACATTTGGATAGATACCCGAAATGAGCATATGCTCGTGCTCGGGTACAGTCCAGTAGTCTACATAAATTTTACAGGTTTCAAATAATAATGCTGATGATATAAAATAGTAGTAACAATAATAATAATAATAATAATAATAATAATAATAATAATAATAATAATAATGAAAATAATAATAATAATAATAGAATAATCGTGACAGAAATTATACAAAGATTGTAATACAAAATAAGTCATTAATAATAATAATAATAATAATAATAATAATAATAATAATAGTGATAAAGCAAAAATATTTACAATAATAAAATAAATATTAAGACGGATAAAATAAAATATAAAACCACTAGCGAGAGTTAACACAACTTAAATAAGCATGTAATAACCGGAAAAAATGCCAAACTCGAAAATCAACAGAAAAGTTCGTTGTATCGCAGACGACAGCAACCGCCGTATTGACATTGTGTTTTGCATTAATGGTAGTAGTGGGGAGCTGAAAGTCTATGATACTGCCGTTCTCTTCGAATCTTCTCGTACAATCATGGGAAGTTAATGCTGTAAAAACAAAATGTCTACGAGTCAAACTATTCATTATTACCAGGATAAATACAAATAATACTGAAATATATTAATCGAGTTTCAGTTATAGATCTCTCCTTTTGTGCAAGAGGTATCATATCAAAATATTTTATGAATGGCGGGGAAAATATAAATTTCAATAACTTTCTAGTGACAAGTACAATCAAGTGTATCTGTGGCTATGCTAAGGAATCATTTATTGGAGATATACACTGTTATTAATTAAGAAAATGATCTATTTATGTTTATTACAATGTTTTATCTTATAGGTTACATGTATCAAATAAATACAATATAATGTACCATATAATGCTAGTAACACTCAAAAATTATAATAAAAATTATGAAATATCATACAAACATTTTCACTTTATTTTTAAAGTTAAGAATGTGTAAATTGCTTAGGTCTGGATTATTTTTCAATACTGAATTGTATAGTCTTGGTCCATAATTCCTACTGTGTCTTAATCCAGCTGTAGTGTGGCTTTTAGGTTCTGCCAAAAGAGTTGGGACATTTCTTCTGGTGTTGTGTATATGTTTTTCAGTTATAAAATTCATTCGATTTTTGTGAAAATAAGTTAGTAATGTATGTTTATATATTTGCTCAATTTTTAGTACTTGGAATTCAGAATAAATAAATTGTGTCGGATAATCAAGTGGTTTATGCAGACAAATTTTGATGATACCTTTTTGTAATAATATTAATGGAGTTAAGATAGTCTTTGTCATTCCACCCCATCCTATTATTCCGTACTGAATGACTGATTGAAACAAGGCTAGATAAACAACACGGAGAACATAGATCGGCATATATGCACGAAGGGTTACAAAGTTGTGAATTGTTTTCCGTAACCTATTACATAAATATGTTACATGTTTATTCCATCTCAAATGTTGATCAATGATAACACCTAAGTATTTTACTTGCGTGGATTCTGTCAAGGAAGAGCAATTGCAATCAATCAAGTTTATGTTACTGCAATTGTGTATTTTTAAATTTGTATCCTTATCGAGTTTGATTTTTCTCAGACTAGAAGCCGTTAATGTAAAAGGAACTGCAGTTGTTTTTGAAATGTTCAATGAGAGCAAATTTTCATCTAACCATTTCTTAATTATATTTATACCTCTATTAGCATTTAGGTAGGCAACATTCCAATTCGATCCACTAAAAATTACAGCTATATCATCGGCATATGCAAATATATCTCCAGATGTGTTTCCTATATCAATATTCAGCAAGTCATTGATGTATATTATAAATAGTAGTGGGCCTAAAACTGTACCTTGTGGCACACCTATATTTATATTACGAATTTCACTGTGTTGGTCATTAAATTTCTTTAATTGGGATCTGTTGCTCAAGTATGACTTAAATAAATTTAAAGCGATTCCTTTAATACCGTAGGCATGAAGTTTAGAAGTGAGTATATTATGGTCTACAGTATCGAAGGCTTTCTGAATATCTAGAAAAACTCCTAAACATTTTTTACCCGAGTCTAATTCTTTGATAATCCTTGATGTTACGTTCATAATAGCGTCGTCCGTGCTCATGTTAGTACGGAAGCCAAACTGCTTTTGACTTAATAGACTGTTTTTTTTTCTAAGAAATTAATTAGCCTGCTTTTAATACATTTTTCTAATAGTTTAGAGAGACTTGGTAAGAGTGAGATGGGTCTGTAGTTACTGAGATTGTTTCTGTCACCAGATTTGTATATAGGTATTACTACAGCACATTTAAGATCAGTTGGAAATACACCTTGTGATAAACACAAATTAAAGACATGGGTTAGTTGTTTCGATATGGGTTCAATAATCATTTTGAGTGTTCTAGTAGTGATACCATCAACACCCGGAGCCACATTATTTTTTAAAGTTTTAGCAATAGTTATAATTTCTTTATCAGTTACGGGAAATATGAACATTGATGATGATGATGGTGGTGGTGGTGGTGGTGGTGATGATGATGATGATGATGATGGATAAGAAAAGGAAGAAGATAGTCTTGGGTTGGGTTGGGTTGAATTTACAGTACGTAAGGTACTCTTTTATAGAGTAGGTACAGAATTATTTCAACATGAGTTACTAGTACGAAGGACGAAACTGGTAATTGGAATTGGGTACAATAGTCTATAGTGCGATAATATGCACATTAGAACTGAAGCCAGTATCGAAATGAACGACTACCATTTTAAAAAATGTGTTTAAATATCCATATTATGATTATTTTTCAATTTAACTTCATTCTCTATATTGTACGCTAATGTGCTGTAGACAGTATAATATACACTGCATAATGAATACGTCCACATGGACAGCTCAGTTCGTTAGTAAAAACACTCATTCTTAATACTGTACTGTATTTTGATTAAACAAAAACCTAATGAAAATGATCAAACTCAAAAGCATGATATTTCCTAGTTTACGTAAATGGATGAACTACTTTCCTTCCCTCCTATACCTATTAAAGTGATTTGTTTGTATATTACGCCAGTATTATCGAACTCCAGTCGGAGAAGGGGATAGGAAACGGCGTTGATCCAGAAGTATAGCCAAGTTAATATTAAAAATGTTAGTAAAAATAAAATGATGTTCCTGTATTTAATTGTATCACTGTATCCAGGCTGAGTCGGCGATCCCAGCTCACAGCTCTCGTGATTGGAGTATAACTAGAGAGATGTGTGACGTCACAGAGTATTCAGTTTGAAATCGCTGATTTGTAACAATATCGCCGTGTGTTTCAGTATTCCTAGCATCATTAAATCGTCGTCTAGGATACGGAGGAATAATTTCCGTTCCTGCTGCTGTGTAAATCGAACTATTCGTACCTTTCATTCATGTTTTGAGATTGAAAATTAATTGGAAAGACCACCAGAGCTCTCAGATATGAATGGGAGTAATTTGTTACAGAAAGACATCATAAGCCCTCACCTGACTGTGAGGTATGTAATTCTGTGGGTAGACATTAAAATTAGGTGAGTGAATTAGAATTCCTTTGATGTATAGAGCATGCTTGATTTCAAATTCGTCTACCTATTACATATATACGTAACACGAACGTACTTCGACGTTTCATTAATGGTGGAAAATCGATGGTGGAAATATATAATTTAGGAACGACATAGCTCAAATATCACAAATAATGAAGGCTTCGAATTTCATTCACATCCTTCCAACATGGAAAAATTTAATTAAACTAGGGATAAAAATCTATTGAGAGAACAATCCCGCTGCGCGTATCTCTATGCAGTTGCTGACACAAAAGCCAGTGAAGAGTATTGCCCTTACTGTCATGATTATGGTGATATAATAAGCTGCTACGTAACGAATATTTACATGCCGTGATCTGGTAGTATTGTCGCTACATATTGAAGTACATGACACCTGAATTTAATAACAATATTCTGTAGGAGAAAGGTATGAATTTGTATCAGTTAACGTTCTTCATATTACTGTATTACTGAATACCGTACTGATAATGAGGAAAGGTTGAAGAGTTGACGCAGAAACTAATTATCTGCCAGAAGGAACTACCAACTCAGATGTGAATCGAAGAAGTCCGATTACAATAAAGCTGTCAGACACATTGAATTCTTTTCAACAAAAAAATAATGATCTCTTGTTTGACAAACAAGCTTGAACATGTGTGTTCATTTAAGAAAATTTGAACCCTTTATGAGCAGGTAATAATAATAATAATAATAATAATAATAATAATAATAATAATAATAATAATAATAAAATATCATCGTCATAATTATCTAGAGAAAAATGAAGTCAATATAGTATTTGTGGACCTGGAAAAGGTTTTTGACAGAGTGGATTAAAATAAACTTATGGGGATCATAAGAAAATTGATGTACGTAGGTTGAAAGAAGAGTTGGCTATTCAGAAACCTTTATATAAGACTGATCAAAGGAGAAGAAATGTCAGAGGGAAGTCGAATAGGGAGAGGAGTACGATGAGGATGCTATTTATCACCTATACTGTTCAACTTCAACTTGAAAGATTAAGTGAACAAGTGTTTTCAGAACATTTCAGGGGTGATAGTAGGAGGAGGAAGAAGAATAAAGTGCATAATATTTGCTGATGGTATGACGTAGTTAGTAGAAGAGGAAATGATACTAACTGTAAGAAACATGATACTGGGGCTAAATGACAGCTGTGAGCAGTATGGGATGAAGATAGAAATGCAAGCAAGAGTAAGAAAACTAAAGAAGGAAAACTTGAGAGGCAGTGGAAAAAATGGACAGCTCGAAATACTTCCGGAGTATTATAAGCAGTGAAAAGGTTTTTGACAGAGTGGATTGGAATAAACTTATGGGGATCCTGAGAAAATTTATGTAAGTTGGAAGAAGAGTTGGCTATTCAGAAACCTTTATATAAGATGGATTAAAGGAGAAGAAATAATGTCAGAGGGAAGTCGAATAGGGAGAGGAGTACGATGAGGAGGCTCTTTATCACTTATATTGTTCAACTTCTACTTGAAATATTAAGTGAACAACTGTTTTCAGAATATGAGAAAGGGTGATAGTAGGAGGAAGAAGAATAAAATGCATAAGATTTGCTGATGGTATGACGTAGTTAGCAGAAGAAGAAATGATACTAACAATAAGGAACATGGCACTGAAACTAAATGACAGCTGTGAGCTGTATGGGATGAAGATAAAAATGCAAACAAGAGCAAGACCATGGCTATTGAACGAAAACTAAAGAAGAAAAATTGAGAATTCGAAATGAGGCAGTGGGAAAAATGGACAGCTCCAAATACTTCCGGAGTGTTATTAGTAGTAACATGAGCTGCTGTCAGGAAGTCACAAGGTGGACAGCAATGGCAAAAGAACAAATAATTTAAAAAGGAGCATCTTCTGCAGTCCTCTTTAAAAACAACTAAGCAATAGGTTAGTGAAGTGCTTTGTGTGGAGTGTGACATTATATGGAGTAAAATCATGGACATGTCGAAGGGAAGAGAAACTACTAGAAGCATTTGAAATGTGGATATGGAGATGAATGGAGCCTGTGAAATGGACTGACACAATAAAAAATAAAGCTTTGGTAGAAATAATAATGCTGAAACTCATCAGGAAGAGAAAAAGGAATTGGTTGGGTCACTGGCTAAGAAGAAATTGCTATCTGAAGGATACACTGGGAGGAATGGTGAACGGGAGAAAAGATCGAAGCAGACAACATTCTTTGGTCCTCTGTGCGGAGAAAAAGACTGCTGGACACACATTTTATTGCAGTGTGTCGAATTGGAAAATATACGGATAAAATATCTACCACCCTCGATGCTAAGTCAGAATAGGAGTTCGCTTGCATGTGTTGACCTCACGGAGAATAGAGAATGGGAACAAAAGACTGGATTGTTCCTCTTGAAGGCGAGACAGATTAGAACTTCAGCTGTTGAAGTTTGTGATGCGAACTGACGAAGGGATAATGGTATCTACTCAATTATACACTTTTATGTCTGTTTAGGTTAGGATATATTGTATAACATGTTTTGTTTGTGCTATTTTTATTTTAATCTGTGTGTTCTTTTGGAGAGTATTTGGATCTGACTATACGTGAGGGGGGGGGTGAAACCTACAAAGTAGGACTTGTTTTACACAGCACCTACGGCCAGAAGACCCGTGCATGGAATTTAAGAGAAAATTATGATAATATAGTACATCTGTATGTGCCATATTGCTCACTAAATCCACCTATCTACTAAGATACATGGATTACTTGCGGAGACTAAGTGGAAGGCGGAAAATAAGAAATATTGGAAAATGCTGGATTTGCAGTGAAATACCTTCGGGGAGCAGAAAGATATGAAGAGAAATAATAATAATAATAATAATAATAATAATAATAATAATAATAATATTTAATAATAATAATAATAATAATAATCCTTTGCGCGATCGCTGATAAAGGGCCAAGGCCTAGTCTATCAACCTACCACATATTTTATATAAATTATGAGATGTTAATTATATACCTACATCATCTAATGTATACATGCAGTCAAGGGATTTATAACGGATTGCCTTGTGCACAATCCAGGATATCTAAATTTATTCTCTTAAATAGAGACATCTTGAATCATTTCATTTATGTATATGCATTTTTGAAATAGTTCAAGAAGGTAGCTACAAACATTAATAGCTATCATTCGCAACATGGCTGAAGAAATAGGCTCACAATAAAATGTACAACGAGAAATTATGTCATATATATGACTTAGTTTTGTTTGCTCTTATAACTATTTTAACTGTCAAAGTGGCGTTCAGAATCTTCGAAGGAACTACAGTATATTCTTCCATACTCATCGAACCTGCGTCTTACAGTATGATTATTTAGTCCTGACAGTCGCCGGAGATGTGCACCTGGGACAGACGAGTCCATTTAGTTACTCCAAGGGGTGTTTGGGTTATTAACTCGCTTGCCTTTACCGACCGCTCGTCCTATCTCTACTCCAGAACTCTCCCCACTCCTCCTATTACTTCCCCTCTTTCGCGTCGCTGAGCTGTCAGGACTAAATAATCGGTCTGTACTAAATACGAATATTTAGCATTAGTATCCTTTGTTATATGCGACTAATCCATAGTTTAAACACGATTACTAACATATATCAAACTTTCCTTCCATCGGCTCAATTAGTTCCCATTTCCGCAACAAATACAATGGATGGGAAACACAAATACAACCGTGTAATAACGAACTACCCTTGGGAGTCGGTGACCCACAGCCGCAAATAGATATCGCAGAGATAATTGAAAAGTTTTGCTTCATCATACTCTCGGCAAACATAAAGTCATATCGAAATCCGTGGAATATCAATATACTGACACTAGTAAATCCATATTCGTTGGTCTGAAAACTTGTTTCGACTAGTTTACAACTACAACAGAGAATTTTAAATGCTTCAAAATGAACGATTATGAATAGTTTGCACCTTGTGCAATTCTCTGCCAACTTTCATAACAACAAACCAAATTCCCTCGATTGTATTATTTTATAATACAAAGACTTTTGTTTCAAAGTAGAGAGAGAGTAATTGTATTATGAAGTAAGTATTCAGAAGAACTTTTATCTTTATTTTTATTCATTGGTAGTGCAATACACATGTCATATTACTGTATTTTCGAAGGCTGAATATTTTCAGTTCCAGTTCAAAATAGTTTTTATGCGCTCTGTTCATTACAAATGACAATCCATGTATTTGGCCAACGACTGCAACAGACACGTGTCTGTTACAAAAAGAAATCAGTCCACCTAACCACCACCGTACCTATTTATTTATTTAAATACTTAAATATTTATTTATTTATTTACTTAATTTATTTATTTATTTATTTAGTTATTTATTTATTTATTTATAAATCCCGACAAGAACAAAGTCCGAAACATTAAATTACGATTATACGTTACATTAGATACAAACGTATGGGTTCACGAAAAAAACAAGCTAAGCCACTGTTTGTTAATGTTTGTTCTTTGGTCCCATCTAGCTCATAAAGTAAACTATCTTTCTACTAAATCATGATGGCTGCATTGTAACATGGTAACTTAAACTAAATTAGATGTAAATTAATGTTTGATCAGAGTATTAAAGTTAAGAAATGCTCTCCCCTGTAAAATTTAAGAAAATCGATTTATCATGTTCCTTCTGTGGCTCCTTCATATAAAATGAGAAAAGTAATAAATGGAAAACTTTATTGTTTGCCTAACACGGTAATGTTTTTCTTCCTTCATGCCTCAAATACTATAATATTTATAACGCTTTATATATTCGTAAATTCATATTTTAATTAATTTACAAATAAAGGCTGACATAGGTTACATAATGAAAAGAGTACTAAAGCGATGCCATGCACTCTCTGTTGACATACAAAGCATACATTCTTATCTCCACTCGTGTAAAACACTAGAACTGTCAGTTTACGTGATGGATGTGATAGAGAAGTGTGCAACGCAGAGTTATTAAAGTTGGTATGATAATTTGTATCTTTTCTTAGCTCAAAGACTAGTGCTTCAACTTGTAAATCCAACGGATCGAAATTATCTCCTCCCATATCTAACAGGGAAGTGGAGATGTGTCTATTTTTTAACTGAATGTAGCCTATCTACTATCGTGAATTTCTATTATGTTGCCTTAAGCGATAGCTTTCTACTGTATCGACCATATTGCTAAGTAGACATTGCCTATGAATGTACAGTATTTTGTCAAAATTCTCACAAGTTTAAGGATGAACCGAATGAAAAGACAATCTTAGAAGACAAGCTAAGAAAAAATAGGTAGATCAGACATTACACTAATAGTAAAAATAAAGAAAATTACCACAAATATACTTATAATATTAATGCTGAAAACACATAAAAATTTAAGTAACGAGTTTTATTATCTAGTACTAAAATTTTGAAAAGTGCAATGAGCAGAAATTAGTACTAACAGGGTGTCAGAGCTTATAAAACATTAACACAAAGAAACTACAATATTATTTGAAATTGATGATAACATATTATGATGATAATGATGATGATGATGATGATGATGATAATAATAATAATAATAATAATAATAATAATAATAAAGACACAAAATTATTTATTTACATCAAGTCAGTATGCTTCATTTTGGTGTAGCAATACATGCACAGTGCACTAACCAATTATTTCAAATTTAACAATCTTCATAAAAAAATTAATTAAAGTTGATTAAATAAAACTATTTCAAAATTAAATAGCAGTGGAGTGATTATTATCCACATATGTCAAAATGTTTGATTTTTTATACAATCGGTTAAAATATGCTAATAATCAGGTTAACTCCTCTTAACTTAAACCAAAGTTTTTGAAGAACTGAGAACAGTGTCTAAGACAGTCCCTCCAAAAAGAAGATCAATAATATTTATAATATAATAAATTGGAAGAGAACCTATTATATTAATTCACTGAGGTAATAAATCAAATCAATACGAACAATATAATGTAACATTTTAAATATTTATATATGTACAGTAACTTAAATATTTCAATTGACATGCACAAATGTTTATAAGTACCTTAAGACGCCATTGAGGAGAAAACGTTCGCAATAGAAATAACATTAAAATAAATTACTATATGTTGTAAAATTTGTTTTACAATTAGTTAGGTAAGACATTTGAATGAAAACCAGAAATCAAATTAATTATTTTGATACGGACGTGGCAAAATTTTCCTGTGTTAACCGCACAATAGTAGACTGGAACAGCTTACCTGCTGCAATCTTTTAGGGTGGTCGTCTCAAAATCAATACATTTCAGGAAAGGTTGAGAAGATTAGACTGAAAATGTATTTGTAGGTGCAGTGTAATTATCTAAGTTGTGTCATGTAATTAATTAAGTTGATATGTAATTAATTAAGATATGTAATTAAATTGATATGTAATTAATTAAGGTGATATGTAATTACTTAAGTTGGCAATAGTTGGGTGTAATAGAAGTACTTATAAGTTAGGTTTACTTTTGCTTATTGTAGGCGTTATTATAGCATAGTTTTTATTTATACTCCTATTTTTATTGCATCTATTTATTTATAGTTAGAAGTAAATTTATTGCTGTAATTATTGTAGATTTTATTAATATAATTATTGTAATATTATTGTATATCACTGCCACCGGGTGAATACTCAATTGTATTGTTAATAAATACAGTCATACATATGACATTAGACATGTCGGATGACAACCACCACAATGAATTACGAAATAACCTAGTAGTTGAGACAGCGGCGTAAAATAACCAAGTAAGGAAAAAAAGAGCAAATGCTTTGTAATTTTCGGCGCAGGACCTTAGCTCATTTCGCTCGCATTATCACCATTTTACTCAGACGGTAGATCACAATCGCAATTGCTAATGCATCGAAAAATAAACCAATTAAGTATAGCCTACTATATCACTCTGCACCATTTTGAATGTACACTATTGAAGTAATGATGAATATTAAGATGGAGAATGACGTTCAAGTAATGACAGAATCCCGAAGAAGCCCTCACTAATCTTAGTTTTATCTACCACTCCACCATCGCAGTCTTCCAGTCAGCGTTTTGCCAACTAAGCTACTGGAGAGATCTCATTCTCTGTTAATTAACACAATTGTGTTTTATCTGTAATTTGAGGACACTATTAACTGCACGATTATAGGATGTAGATGGAATTTGTGGTAGCGAGACGGTGTTTTTGCGAGACGGGCACCGGTATTCGCAAGGGGGTTGTCCCATATTCACTTTACAGTCGGGTACTCTAGAGAAATCTCAATCTGGAAATCGGTCTCACCTTAATTCTAACTCTAAGGACAGCACTGAGTCCAACCTGGAAGCACGAATTCCATTAGTTACCCTTAGACTACACCTGTGACCCATATCTGTGCTGCAATAGCAGTTTAAAACTAGTCAACGGTGGCGAAGATTGAATAAAAGTTAAAATTGTAATAGAAGATAAAGTAACTGAACAGGCTGCAACATTCAATGCCGTATTAGTATTTAATAACAATGACACAGTAAACAAGGTAAATAAATATAATAAAGCAAATGGTATTATCAGACGATATTTTGAAAAAAAAAAGTCTCGAAATGTCCAATTTACATTACATAATATAATATCTAAACCAATGCTGGAATTTGGCTCAGAAACATGGATTCTGGAGAAGCAGGAAGAAAAAACTTGAGGCTCAGCAAATAAGACTTGTAAGATCATTTATTAGTGTTACACGTAGAGATCAAATCCATAATGAGGTAATAAGACTTAATATAGTGGAGGAAATGAAGGAGTATAAACAATATGGACGGATCTTACGCCACGGATGAGTGACTTTAGATTACCTAAGTGGGTATTGAAATTCAGCATCAAACTGAAATATGAAGTTCTGGAAACCTGCGTAATCTTATAATGTTGTACGGACGCCAAGTTTGGTCCCTGACAGAGCAACAGAAAAACCTGCTTCGTGTATGCCAGAGAAAAATGAAAGGGAAGTTCTACAGCTAAGACTGCAAGCCTAGATCATAATATATATATATATATATATACCCAGATAGCTCGGCCTTATAGGCTTTGACGGTAACAACTTTTGTCAGGTTTACTATGCTGCCATCAAGTAGTCACGTCATAATTCCCATTTGAATTGCATTAGCGACTGTACTGCCATCTCGTGTTCGTTTACGGCGGACTGGTGGCGATCCTGGCGGTTGTTCTCTTCAAAGTGCTGCCGATTTTAACATAGGGATGAGCTATCTGTTACATATATGATCTAGGCTGCAAGACAGGATAAGGAACACATACATCCGAAGAGGAAATGGTATGTATGATGTATAACGTTGGTTTAACGCCTCAAATGGAAATGAGGCGGACACGTGAGTAGGATGGACTGCAGTAGGTAGATCTATACCTCGACCATGTGGAACCCGCACTTTGGAAAAAGGAGCAGAAGGCGTCCGAGGAGAAGATGGTCGGATACTTCCCGGAGAGATACTGGAGAGCACTGTATGAGAACAGCGAGGGACAGGCAGGCATAGAAAAGACTGGAAGAATTTACGAACACTATGTAAACTGTGTATAGTTGTGTATTGTTTATATAGTTCTTTTTATGTATGTTTAGTTAGGACAGTTTGTTTGTGTGGTTAGTTGGTACAATTAACGTATTTAGTTGGTATAATAAAATATGTGTTTAGTTTATAGTGTTTTTTGTGTGTTTAGTTCGGATAGTTTGTTTGTGTGTTTAGTTTCAATAATTTATTTATTCAGTTTGTATAATTTGTTGTGTGTTTAGTTTGTATAGTTAATTGTGTTTAGTTTGTATAGTTTGTTTGTGTGTTTAAATTGTATGTGTACAGTATAAGATCTCTTGGACTGCCTCCTCTTGTGTAGTAGATCTTTAGCTCACCCTAAACTACTAAAGGAGTCCGTTGCCCTTATCCCTTATGGACTTTAGAATTTTCATATTTCATATTCATTCATAAGTGGGCATTACAATATATACCTGTCGGCAGGAGAAGTGTGGGACCACCTGAAAAGCATTGGACGAATGGAACCTGAGTTTCGGAGCAGGTTCAGGAGACCTAATCCTTATTTGCAAGAAGATGAAGTAGTTCCACTTTTTGTTTATGTACCCACTGTGACGAAGTGCCACCGCTCGAACAAAAAAAAATGCAACGAAAAGGACATATATCCAACACGCATGAAGACTAATGAATCTTCACTCATATGCTGCAAATCGAATCTGAATCCGTTGAATTACCCGCCGAAGATGCTACTACATAGGTCACTTTGGAGGATTTAAACATTTAAATTAATAATCACCGTAATTTCCATGTGAAACTTTCAATTCTACCTTGTGTTTCCCTACTGAAAACACAGAAATGAGTAGAGTCTTAACTAATTCTCTCAAATCTTAGAAAAGGAACGCGGTTGAAATCATTTATCATTGACTGTCTTGAAGAAAGTCTCACTTAAACACTGTTGGTACAATCTGAAGTTAGTGATGAGTTTTCAAGATTTTATCTCCTCTCCCTCAAGACTACCTCTCAGGAACAGCACTTCAGAGAACAAACTTTACCCTACAAACACAAACTACATCCAATTTAATTCCTTACAAATATTTAACAACCATTGAAAATTTAATGGTTCTCAGATTTTTAATTGCGTGAAGACTAATTTAATTAGGTGACATTTTATTTCATTAGCGACTAACAAAGTTTGTTAGCTCCATGTCAGAAATTGTTATCAGGAAGAGGGAAGATTTTTACTCTATTGTACATAGACGGCACATTGGAAAAAAATATTCATTTCTCTCACCTCTGCGCTAGTACAAAACTTCAGTGAATTTATAAAATAAAAATTTTCGTGTAGAAATAATTACATGAGGCTGATGATTGCTGATATCGGGGAAAATATTTATATTTATTTATGTTTGTATCCACGAGGCCTTTCAAGTCACCTTTTTCCAATAAATTTAGAATTTTCTAAAAAGTTAATTTTTTTCTTTCACCGTGTTAATAATGTCAAAAGAAGTGCTTATACAAATTTTGGCCAATCTACCGCAATTAAGAGGGCCGTAAGAAATAAGTTCGCCAGGGTCCGTTAGCAGAAAACAAAATTTCATTGGAAAAATGTATTGGATCAGATACAGCAATTGTTGAGCAATTTAATAATATATTCCCCACCGGAATTGGGACATTTGTCATATCGTGGGATCGACAGAGAGGAGCAGACGTCTGTCGAACGCTAGTTCCGATTCCAGGCAGTTGACTTCTAAGACACAAAATGATTCCATGCTATGACAAATGTCTCAATTCCAGTGGGGGATATGTTGGCAAATAGCGCAACAATTGTTAATCTGTTTCAATAAATCTTTCCATGCAATTGTGTTTTTTTATGTAACCGGCCCCAGGGATAATCTCTTTCTGGACGGCCTCGTAATTGCGGTCGAGTGGCCAAAATTTGTATAAGCATTTCTTTTCACATTATTAACATGGTGGAAGAAAAATATTTAACTTTTTGTCTTCCCCCATCAGAATGTTTGCTTGTGAGTCGCAATAAAGGGTTTTAGTGGTTTCCTTAACTCTAGGTAACACATACTTTTCCTAAAGAACGCTTAGTAACAGGAAATTGATATCTTACACAAAACAAAATATGTATCAGATACTCCTGCACATAATCTCTAATTTTAGTGAAACATTTCTTCAGAAGTCTGATGTGTTTATCAACAGCAATTCTGAAGGAGTCTGCATCGAAATCCATTAACAATAAATGCAATACTTGATGCACGTGTCAATGCAGAACGTTACTGCGCACAAATTGAAAGCGAACATACAATACAAACAACAAGAGCTCTTGACAAGAGGCGTTACTTTGATGGACAACCTATTTCAAGCACTGAGCTATTAACTCAAGAGTGCATTCCCAGGAATCATTACTACATCTCCTTCACTATAAAAGTTTTAATCCCTCGGATTGTGACTTTTTGCCTCCTCAAGAAATGTCTTGCAACCAGAGTTTAGCGTATAATACGTAATGGTAGTTAACTATATAAAATCGCATTTCAATACCAATACAGATATTGATAAATAATTTCGGAATATGTATTATATGACTTTGTGTTAAATTCTATCGCACCTGGTTTATATGTATCGACCTTTTATGGGTCATCCTTAGAACTGGTCGTTATGGTCTTGGCGCCTCTTGTTTTGTTTCCTGTGAGGGTTGTTCGTGTGGTGTAATGTAGAGTCAAAGAGTGTGTGTGTTCTGAAATTGAGTTGTGTGTTGAGAATTTCATTGGAGTGTGTTTTTGTGTGTCTGTATAATTCATATTGTTCTAGTGTGTTTAGTTTCTGGTTTTTTGGTTGGATTTGTAGTATTTCCATGTCTGTGTTGATGTCTCTGTAGGTGTGGTTAGCATTTGTGATGTGTTCTGCATATGTGGAGGTGTCTTGTAATTTTGTTATGGCTGTGATGTGTTCTTTGTAACGTATTTGAAATGATCTGCCTGTCTGCCCTATGTAGAAGTTGTTGCAGGTGTTACATTTGAGTTTGTATACGCCTGTGTGGTTGTATTTGTTTGTTTGTGTTGTTTGTGTTTGAGATGCTTTTTGTAGAGGGTTATTTGTTCTGTATGCGATGTTGTAATTTAATTTCTTGAATTAGGTTGCAATTTTGTGTGTGTTTTTGTTTTCGTATGTTAGTGTGATGTATTTTTTGTGTCCTTGTGTTTCTGTTGTATTCTTATGTTTTTGTGATTATGTTTTGTCTTACGTATGATGTTGTATATTATGTTAGGGTTGTATCCGTTTTCTTGTGGTATATATTTGATTGTGTTTAGCTCTTCGTTGTAATCCTGTTGGATCATTGGTATGTTGAGTAGTCTGTGTACCATTGTTCGGAGTGCACCTTGTTTGTGTTGTGTTGGGTTGTTGGATGTGTTGTGTAAGTGTGTTGTTGTTGTACACTAACTTCATTCTTCTATTATATGGCTAATCATGCCATAATTCTCAGTTTAATAGTTTGTACGTTATTCAAATTAAAAATTTTCATATTTTCCAAATCTGTTTCATCCTACAAAATGTGAATATCTGGTCTGAATTTTTATTACAGTCTGTATTATAGGGCTATATGAATAAAAACACAGGATCCAAAAAATGAACAGAGGGAACATTTCTAAATTCACTCAGCTTCAGAATTTCATTTTTGGGGTCAACTTAGTATGTTTCACTTTTAAATTAAATGTAATAATTCTATAATCATGTAACACAGTTTTAACCAGAGTTTATAGAACACGCGGTAAAAGTTTCAAGTTCCTGGTATCAAAATTATCCTTTAGACTTTAAACATGAGGAAAGATACTAAAAAGGTGAGAAAAGAGCTTTTTTCCAAGACCGTGACTAAATATTGGTTTCTAGGCTACCAAAAGCGCGAGAGATAATGTAGTATTTCTCTCCCTAATATACGTTCTGTACATGTTTTACAGCGATCTAACCTTAATTGATAATATTATACTAATTACTAGTAAGTTAATTAGTAATTTTATTACTTTAACGAACAAATACACGTCATCATCCGATTTCGACAAGATAGTTTGAACATCATCTCTGGACAATACTTTAGATTTTTTTGCACGTTATTCAACTGAATTCCTCTTCAACAACACAATAAGTTTTCCATATTTACAAATATCAATGTTATCATTTACTATTAAACAAAATCTTAACGTAGAATATTGTGCCCATATACAGAGTGATTTATATAGAACTGACACATTTCTTTCTTCAATTATTCCGTTGGAAATTCATTCAATGACCCAATTTTAGCACCAAATTAAGCAGAATGTTCTGGAGTTTCGATTCCTTGTCACTAGATGCGCAGATGTTTATGTTTTATTCCTATTGTTGGCAGCACTGACCCAATTTTAGCACCAAATTAAGCAGAATGTTCTGGAGTTTCGATTCCTTGTCACTAGATGCGCAGATGTTTATGTTTTATTCCTATTGTTGGCAGCACTGACCCAATTTTAGCACCAAATTAAGCAGAATGTTTTGGAGTTTCGATTCCTTGTCACTAAATGCGCAGATGTTTATGTTTTATTCCTATTGTTGGCAGCTGTTTTCGACATTTTGTGTCAACGTGAAAATGCAGTACACATTAAATCAACGACTCTTCCTTGTGAAGCAATACTGGATTACGAATTCAATTACAGCTACTCAAAGGGCATACCAGAGAGAATTTGGTGTTCGCAATCCTCCCAAAAGAAACACAATACTGGGACTGGTAAACAAATTGGAAACAACTGGATCTCTGGTGAGTGAAAAGGGCAAGCATCGTTCATTCTAGGCTTCCCACGGTTGTTGTTGACGTAACAGCACGACTGGAGCAGTCACCCAAAAAATCATTAAGACGTTTGTCGCAGGAGACAGGGTACACCTTCTCAATGTGTCAGAGAGCCTAAAGCCATATAGGGTTACGGTTGTTCATCAGCTATAGGAACCAGATAAGGATAAAAGATTGAATTATTGTCGTTGGTTCCAGACGTTCATTGTGCAAAATCCTGCCATATTGTCCATCACATGGTTCACAGATGAAGCATGGTTCCATTTATCCGGTTATGTGACGACCGAATAATTTCCAGGAAACTTTGCCCACCGAGATCTCCGGATTTGACAACGCCGGACTTCTTTCTATGGGGTTACTTAAAAGACAGGGTTTACGCCACACGTCCCCAGACATTGGACGATCTGAAGCACATCATACAGGAGATTCAAGCTATTGACAACAGAGTCCTGCAACTAGTGGCCAGAAACATGGAACGACGTGTTGAGTTGTGCCTTATGCAGGATGGAGGACATTTTCAATATTTTCTATAGAGGTAAATAATCTCCCAAAATTCCTCTACATTTTAGGTATAATAAGTTGTCGCTAGCACAATTCGTTTTGAAACAATTAATGAAAGAAATGTGTCAGTTCTATATAAATCACTCTGTAGTAGGTTAGAAGACTTGTATTCCTTCGCCAACAAGACATTTTATGAATACATTCATACAGTCTTCAATAAACACAATTTCTTAAAAAGAATGTATGCATCTTCATATAATCTTCTGTATTTTTCGGCAATAAACCAGAAACTGCCTCATTAGCAGCATATGTTATTTCTTTTGGCTCTTCAAATCTACCCATTTTGCATTGCACATAGCTACAAATCTTAACAATACAATCAATATAAGCAGAAGAACGTTGCTATGACATTTCCTTTGCATCAGTGTATACCCTCAATAAAAATAGCTCTAACAAACTTCAATAAAGAAAAATAAAATAAAATGCGACAATTTAGTCGCTGTCTTGGAGAAAGGTAGAATATACATCACGGAATCGAAACACATTTTCACCTCAGTACATAATGTACTTCGCGGAAAATCATGCGTCTTCCCTTAATGTCTATTAAATGTTCCATGAAATTCAAATTCAAGAGCGCAGCCATTTAAATATGACAATATGTAATGCTTACATGCGCTGCAAAGGAAGTTAAACTTGATCGATACGTAAATAAGAAATTTCCGATTCATTTTCTACAAAATAGCTATTTTTTTATTGAAAATTACCAAAATTTCACCTATCCCCTTCCTTGGGATTTTATTTCGAATTGTGTTTTTAAATATCCTCGAGAGTAAAAGAAAAAGAAACCTTAATTTAAAAATACATTTTATAACAGTAATTGGCAAATGGAATTTAAAAAGCCTATCTGAATCTATTTTATAACGAAAGGAAACTATTTTAATATGGTTTTATTTACAAAAGTTCAAAGTTACAGCTTTTTCTCCTTTCTTGACATCCAATGATTCAAGTTGAGCGACCAGTGATTTAAGTTATTGCTGTTTAATATGTTTGTTTATAGTAATTCATTAATTTTGTTCCTAAGAACAAAAAACAATGTAAACTTAACGCTTTCTATAAACGTATTTACAATTTCAAAAAATATATACCGTGTCATATATATATATATCTAAAGATGGCCGACATCAAGCCGGAACTTGTCATCAACTAACGTATATTACCATCATAGATTCAATTAACACAGGAATTTTGTTTATACAGTGTGCCCCGTACAATTACTACCACAAAGACACCTTAATATCTCCTAAACTAATAGTGACAGAATAACGGGACTTAGATTTTATATTAGAAAAAGCTCACCAAGTTCCAATAGATCTCCACATGTGTGCCTCTGGTGGCAATATCAAGACGGTATTCTATCTCCCTCCATGTGTTCCGCAGCATTACAGGTGTGACGGAAGCACAAGCTGCAGCTTTTGCACAAGTTGGATTTTGTATACTCTAATTCGCAATCTTTTATGGACAATGTTGTGAACAGTCTACTTCGGAATACCCAGCTCTTAACTGGCCCGTCGAATTGATTTCCTTGGGCTGCACTCAAATGCTTGCCTAAAATCTTCAACTTTAGCTGCGGACACTGCTTTTTTGCCGCTTCCCTCCTACTTTAACACAGACCCTGTTTCCAACAGCTGATTATACCGTTTCACAATGGTATGACGCTCTGGAGCATTTGCATTATATTCCTGCCTAAATCGTCTTTGCACTGCAATTGGAAACTTCAATTCGGCTAACCAATAACAGCATTTCACTTTCTGCTGTACCGTGAATTCCGCCATTTTAACTTTGTGTCATACTCTGCGCATGCGCACTAGAGTCATAATTTTCATTGTTACCAAACTTAGAGAGTTTCTAAACAAGACAAGTTGAGAAATATATTTCTAAATTCACTGAGTGACGAGATATTTATATTTCTTTGTGGTAGTGATTCTACGGGACACAGTACATACAGTAACAGATTTACCTAATGTTTATGATAAAAGTGTTAAAATCTTCTAAGGGGAGAGGGTGGTATGTTTTAAACTTTTTTCCTGTTTGGTGTAAAATATTATTTTTTTGTATGTACAGAGCTCATAGCTGAAGCAAGTTAACCAAAAATAAATATTTTGAAAAAAAAAATATTTGGGGGCCCAGATTTGAAAAAAATATACCCAATGCAGGATTTTACTAAAACCGATATATCTAAACCATTTTTAAAGCTAGATTCATCCAGTTTTTTTTGCAATGTACTTTGAAAAAGCATGTTCTGCAAACTGTCTGTAACATAATTTTGATATTTGTCCCTACGTTTGTATAATAAACAATTAAAATTTAATAACACTTTTCTGATTTCCTTTCTTTCAAACAAACGGATGTAGTTTTAAAATGAAATCAATTAACAAAATTCAGTTACAGAGAAAAGTTTTCTAATAGTCTAAAGAATGTGTTTTCTAAATTTCATGCATGTATCTTTAATAGTTCAGAAGTTATATCCATTTTTGTCTGGCAATGTAGCAAAAAAATGAAGTTACCGTAAACCGATAAAAGGGGGGGGGCGGGTGAATTAAAAATCCATAACGCAAGAAGTTTAAAATGGCGTCTCAACATCTGATAAGGGCAGAAATACCCACAAAATATTATGCTATGCATTCCACACATATAACAGAGTATTTAAAGGATTTTTTTTTTTAATTTACTCATTTTTCACCAAAAAATACCATCCTCTCCCCTTAATCGTGACTAATGCTTATATTTGTCTCGCAGGAAGCATTTATTATGCGAACAGAGACAAAAATAGAAAAGTGCTAACTAAAAATAACTTTACATATTATCTGAAAATTGACATGGTGTAATCAAGTTGTGCATACATTCTTTGAGCCTCCTGTACATTCATTTAGAAGTAATAACAGTTTTATTAATAGCTTTCTATATGTGGTAACAGTAATTAACAAGAAACATGAATAATTACCTCACTGTAACATATTTTCTACAGATTTACAAAATAATGAAGGCTCTAGTATCTTTCTTTCTTTTAACTCAGACAATTCATTCTGAAAAAAAAAATGTAAAGATAACGATGTTTATTTTTGTGTAAACAAACGAATGCACATCAAAAGCCTTTGTGTACAATGAATGATCAATCAACTCGCCAATTATAACTATAATTCATTAGGAAATGACAATGGAAGGAAAATATATTTCAACCTGTGTTAAAGTTAAAGGGAAGAAAAGAAGCGGAGAAAGGAAGTATAAAAACCAATATTATAAACGAGATGAACGTAAATGAAGATAGAGAAAGACAACGACAAACTGAAATTTATATTGCTTAAAATACTGAATGTCTACAAATTTCAGTAGGAAGTACAGGACTACCTGCTCTTAAATTTAATCTTCTGATATACAGAAACCTATAGATATACCTGTTGAAACTCGTTAAATTTCCATTTTTCCATATCACAGAATGTATTAAAACGTTTGCCCTCTCAGTTTTTCAAAGACAGTAATTATATTTTCTTTTCTCATTAAATGAGCTTCAAAGACTAAGTATTGTAATGATGACAAAATCTACATCAAGATTTTCTGCAATATGTACAGTTCTTCATCGTCACTCATTATTCCAGACATTCTAAGGGTTGCATTTTATTTCTCCACCCAATCAAATTAAATCAGATAAAGAGGGAAGAATTGCTCTCAATTATGTGATATGAATGTTATACTTTCTACAACATACATATTTATAAGAAACAAGTTGAGTGTCCAGAGGAATTATATAAAAATGACTGAATAAACTACAGTTCACATATTTTCCGTATCTATGCGTAATTTATCATTAAGCCTAAATCAAGATTTCTGCATTAGTTTCACTCATTATTTATGTTAATTGTATACCGAGAATTTAATTAATTAAACTATTTTACATATAGATAAAGGTACTATTCACAGTGAATTTTTTTGTAACTTTGCCTCTGTCAATTAAGAAACCGCTGGTTCCAGCTTGAAACATCTCATAATTACGAGGAAGAGTCAGTAAGCGACCAATATTTTCGAATGAGGCGCCTGAAACTATCACCGCTAGACTGTAGTATTATTGGTGTGTGTACAAGCGAAACAAGGAAGCAGCAGTTGCAAAATAGTGACATCTCTGTACCAGTGAACCACTTGATCCGAGCACTGATGCACGCTTTGTCTCGAGCTGATAATTATGCACCTAAGACATCACCTGTTACCAGTGGCGTACGCAGAATTTTGCCAAGAGGGGGAGGATCATTATTAAAATTGTTTACAATTTACATTATCGTTATTTTTATGTATTATTATAATTTTGTATATTATTATTATTATTATTATTATTATTATTATTATTAAATCACCCCATGCAGAAAGGGCTTCAGTCCAATACACCTAGTTTTGAGAAAATTAAATAAAATAATTCGGTGGACTATATTATGAGTTCAAAGCTTATGGAAAAAATCACGGTTACTTATTGACGTAGCAAGAATGGCCTTACAGAGTTTCAATGACTTTGAAGTTTCTTAAATGACCAAAAAATTTGTTTTATTTGCTGGACTGAAGTCCTTTCTGCATGGAGCGATTCTATTATTATTATTATTATTATTATTATTATTATTATTATTATTATTATTATTATTATTATTATGTTACTGTATATTTACTAACACTATGCTACGTTCAAATAGAACATAGGTCTATTCGTGAATATCCTTATAAATCTTTGAAATGTAATTTTTTCACAACTATCCAATTCTTAACAAATGTTATTTTGTGTTTAATTTTGTACAATAAAAAATGTTTGTGTCATTATTACACTTACACAATAATCATGTGTGTGTATAGTGCATATACAAGAGATTCATATATTTAGTCAACAGTTATTTGTAATATGATGGGTAAGACACTTTACATAACAGAAAAATCCATGGGAACAATAAAATATATTGAAATAGATTTGTTTCTTTCTTTGTTCCTTTCCCTTTTTGCGTACGCCCCTACTTGTGACTATCCAGATCAGTACGTCGTTCCCTTCATCCTGTCTGCTCTGATCAAATCGCTAACGCTTTCCACATTTGCCTCCGTGACAAACTTCACTGGCAGACCGAATCGGTGTTCGATTCTTATTTAGGTCCATCTCCGACATAGTACAGTGCTCGTACGAAGACAAACCGAGACAGAAAACAACTTCAATGAAATCAATTATTCGAGTTATTGATTATATGCAGGTACAATCAATTTCAAGAAATTTTTTGTTGTATACTTCTTTTTATTACATCAAATCGAGAGAGTCTGCCTAGGTAACGTAGTTGGTATAGCGCTGGCCTTCTATGCTCGAGGTTGCGGGTTCGATCCCGGCCAAGTTAGATGGCATTTAAGTGTGTTTAAATGCGATAGGCTCGTATCAGTTAATTTACTGAAATATGAAAGAACTCCGGGACAAAATTCCGGCACACCGGCGACGCTGGTATAACCTCTGCAGTTGCGAGCGTCGCTAAATAAACCATTATTTCAATTTGTCATAGAATGTCACTATGCGTTGTTTTTGAACATATTGTATACCGTCTGTAGCGAGCGGCAGCAGGGCAAAGCGCCGGTGATATCTATACTCATCGTTGTACTCAACTGAAATCTACTACTTTGGTACGAACTTCCTAGCTCTGGTCATCACCTCTAAAATAATACAATAGCGGTAAAAAAAAAAACCAATACAGATCACCTCTGTAACGTTGATTATAACAGACTGTGCACAGAATATTTTAATAAATATTCAAGTACCGTTCAAAAAAGTATATAAAAGACAGTCATGTTATGAAATATATTTAATTATTTAAATGCCACTACATGCGTCTGACCATCCATTAAGGGAATTAAAACATTAATAAACGGTATATAAGGTTTCTGTAAAAATTGAAGTATATTTAATTTTTAACATTTTTATAAACGAGAAAAGGTATTAAAATTAAAATCTTCAGGGACTACAGCGGAGTACATTGCTGTTTATAGTATCACCGCCCTTCCAGCCATGTAAATGGGTCAGGTGATGTATGGTGCTCACAGACCGAAAGTTTAATATGCTTGACGCACCTCGTTACTCTTTATAAGGGAAATATGGTGTTTTATACGACACGCAAGATTTATTAAATTCTCTTACCACGAAACACAAACTCATATTACTCTAAAGCCTGTACTACATATTTGAAAAACCAAATACATATTACACATACTTCCTAGATACACACTAAAAACAACACTACAATTAAGAAAATTAAGTACAATAATGTTGTTTTAATGTAATTTTTACAACAATTATCTATGCGGGTAGTTAAGTTGCCAATTTCGTTAACTCGCTACCATTAAATATCTATAAACAAGGAGTGGTTTAATACTCGAAGCGTTAAGGCAAAAAAAAATCATGTACCTTGGAGCAACAGTAACGAATAATAGTTACATCCGAAAGAAAATTAAATGCAGAATAAATATGGGAAATGCCTGTTATTATTCGGTTGAGAAGCTTCTATCATGTTGTCTGCTTTAAAAAAAATTCAAAGTTAGACTTTATAAAACAGTTATATTACCGGTTGTTCTGTATGGTTGTTGAACTTGAGAGGGGAACAGAGGATAAGGGTCTTCGAGAATAAGGTGATTAGGGAAATATTTGAGGCTAAGAGGGATAAAGTTACAGGAGAATTGAGAAAGTTACATAACGCAGAACTGCATTATTTACCTGATATAATTAGGGACATCCAACTTTTGAAATGGGCAGAGCGAATCCAGAAATGTAGCTCAGTAAAAAAATGTTATCTTGTAAAAGTTTCACTTGTTCCACATCTTACAGCCTCAATGCTTCAACAAATGAAATGAAAATTAAATATAGAATGTTAGTTGGAAGATCTGGCGGAAAAAGGCCTTTGGGGAGGCCGAGACATAGATGGAATGATAAATTAAAATAGATTTGAGGGAGGTGAGATATGATGCTAGGAACTTGATTAATCTTGCTCAGGATAGGGACGGATGGCGGGCTTATGTGGGAGAGGCAACGAACCTCCGGTTCTCTAAAATCCATAAATAAGAAAGTAACACTTCAATTCAGTCGTGCTTTTAGTCTTTGATAGCGTTGGTGTTCAGTAACAGACTTTTGGATATTCTATTATGTGTTGAACTTAAAATATTCAACCTTTCGGAAATGCATATAACTGGAAAGATTACATCTGAGTTAAACACGCGCAGAAAGACATCTTTTCCTCCCTTCCGCCAGATGTAATCATGGTCTACTACACAAATGTCTACAAGTTTGGCTCAGATTTTATAAAAGAGGGAAAGGCATTTACTCTCTTCCCCTCTTCATCTACGGAGTAGATGATATCAATTACTGCGCGTAGCAATGTTTAGTTCATGTTTTACATCCCCAGTCGTAACTTACATGTTGTATATTCAGTGCGTACAGCTAAGTTGTGAAGAATCATAGTAATTTACTCCGAAGAATAAAACCTGTATGTAGTTCCGTAACTTAGAGATTTAAAATTTCAGCACAGCATGGAATATGTAGTAATATCCAAAAGCCTGCTTCTGAATACGCTAATGTTTCTTGAAAATATAAATCGGACGTATGTTTTAGCCAAAAATGTGTGACGCATGTTTCTCGGGCGGAGAAATGGTCTCCATCGCTATTGTACCTGCTTGCAGGATTTTTGCATACCTTAAATGGCTGTAAATATTGTGACAGCGGCGTCCGTTTTCTAATAAATCCTCGTTTACAAAACTCTGTAAGAGAAACTTGTTGGTAATTATAAAGCTGATGTCCTCGTTCCAATTAACGTCCATTACAGAACATTTTTTCACTTTTAATAACACGCGTAGCGATGCTAGAGTGTAAATATTCATTAGAGTCCTCGGTTTTTTGTTTGACATTTCTTGAAACTATACTCTGACATGTTCAATATAATTTATCAGATTGATTGATGCCTGGAACTAAGCTGCGATCTGGTGAAATAACGGTCTGGCAAAGAGAAAAGTATTCCCAGTTAATCGTTACAGTAAGCTGCGAAAATATTAATGGAAACAGCGCTAAGAGATATGATTACGAATGTGGTACATTTTGTAAACATATTTTTTAATACCTACGGCCTCTTTCAAATCATTCACAATGGAGATACCGCAGGACTTCAGATGTATTTATAGCAGAAGTACAGCACAATAAACTGTACGAGTGTACCATGACTCAAACTGGCTTCTGTGAGGATTAATATCTTGTTATTATTTTGTAATAAATATAAATCGCTTCGGAGAGACAGAAACGGATAGAAGCAATGCCGTTTAAAAATATATGTTTTTTAAAATCAATATCCCCACGTCACATTTAAATTTAATTTTAAAATTAATTCGTATTTTGTTGGTCCCTGAAGTACATAATTACACATATAAAATAGTGCGTATGTACAGTGCGTGTGTATATTGACACATGATACTTAAAAATGCAGTTTAGTGTTCGTGGCATTGCAGATAGACCTATATTTTAATATTGAATCTTCATTTATGATAGAGAACAAAGTGATAATATGGAACGTGATTGTAAAATGGGACACCGCTGTTTCTCTGAAATTAGTGGCCGAGAACAAAACTAGGGCCTTCATCGATGGAAAACTGAAAACCTCATATATTTTAAGTAACTGTCAAGACACTGACTTTTATATGAATTTTGTGTCTAATAAATGTTACTGGTATTCATCTTTTAAGCACTGTATGTGATTCCAGTCGTAATTCTTAGAATATACGCAGACAGATTTGTCTATCTCATATTACAATCTCATTTTCTGGTAGTCAAATTATCCAGCATGGGAATTTTCTAAAACATAACACCCGATTCCTTGATATAATCATGTTAAGACTTTGCACACATAAGGAGAAATGATATTCCTATAAGGAATCATCTCAAATTCAATTTTTAACTTCGTTGTTTTCAGATTAGATTGTGGAGAAAGTCTATTCCATATTACCACTTTTTCATCCTCTACGTATATTACTAAGTAACCGTACGAAAGTGTTATGTTATATTTCTACGCAAATACCCTGGCTTTAAACCATCATTGATTCAACAGTAAAGAATTCATAAAAAAATGTGAGCTTCTATTGACAGAGACGCAATCATTCTTGTGTACAGAAATATTTAAAAAAAATATGTTGTAAACATTAGAGAGCATGGTCCACAGTTCCAGCACGTACAACGCAATCCAATAAATTACGTACATAAATAATATAATGTGTAAGTCCCGAGATTTTATTGCCGAAAACTTACGTGGTAAACCACCGCTAAGCGGACTGTTACTTGCCCATGTCACTTTTCGATCGGCTCCGTATTAAGCGGAACCTGTTTCCCGGCGTACATCCCTTACAATTATATTATTATTCTGATAGTTTTTGCAGTATTAAAGAGAGTACACATTACAAAAAGCTTATGATAAAAAAAAACACAAAATGCTGTTTAATCTTCTGGTAAAAATTTCAGGTTCTTTTACATTTTTACATAGGAGATGCCGAGATAATTGGTCATGAATAGTCAAATTCAATATTACAAACTCTCCAAATGAATGAAGATATTAAATCTCAACATACGATAGATAAACGCTAATCCTTATTTGTCTTAATAATAATAATAATAATAATAATAATAATAATAATCATCAATATTCACTGATAATTTTAAATACTACATTTAAAGTTGAATAGTTTAACTTCTGATAACTTTTACGAGACACTCTGAGCATGAAAAGCAAGACATAGTTCAGTCCTTGTTGTCTCATTAATGAATTCGAACAGATTGTTACCTCCAGATTCGAAAGCAGTTAATGAAAATCGTCGGGGGTCAACGAGAGAGAGGAACAATTATAAACTGTACGAGTGGTGGGTGACGCAACGAATTGCAGGCGCTTAGTAATCCGATAATTGCGTTGTAAGGAAGGTTCTGCTACTACTGAAGCCCTCAATTCAGGCCGCTGCTAGGTGCTCTTGTGTTCCAGTCGGTATTCACATGACTCCAAGTGGATTGTGGTCAATTAAGACTAGAATTCGCGGTATTTCAACGCTGGTAGTAGAATGAAAACTTGTCCCTCTGCAAGCTTTGATCCAATAGAAGTAATCTTGAGACTTTCAAGTTGACGGGAATATTTAACTAAGAGCACTGATCCACTGGGAACATTTTACAGTAGGATAATACTCCTATATTACATGTATAAATACATTTAAATGAAAATTATTTATTATAATTATTGTCTTTCTCAGGAAACATAAGGAAAATATTTCATATTTTGTATTTTCATTTGATTATGTATGCTTGTCCTGCTTGGGGGTATGTACCTCTTACAGTTTTTTAAAAATTACAGGTTTTCCAAAACAAACCTTTAAGATTCATTACAGGACTTCCCAGAGTAACACCTGTTAGATTAATTCATAAACAACTCGAAATTTGGACGATTCAAGAATACATTTCTAATCAAGTCTTCTGCACGTACACCAAGGCGTACAGCAGCAACAACCCACTAATTTCTTCCCTGTGTAACTACAACCCTGCTTTAGATACACACAAAAGACCTAAGAGTGTACTCCAGCCTCTAGCTTGGAACGACAACGTACAAGACGCAAATCAAATTGAACACTAAACAACAAACATGACTCGACAGATAGACATAAGTATACTAATGCACTAATAATGTTATCTGTCTATTTCAGGGTCATCACGTTATTGGCTGCATAGATATATTGTAAATGTTTTATTGTAAATAATTTTTATGGATTTTTTTAATGTTTTGGTATTTTAAATTTTGATTAAAAGCCAACCTTCCTTCTGAATATATACATATCCCAATTGGCTTGTCGTCAGCACGACACCTCATCCTGCTCAAGGTTTTTACGTGGTTTCCCTTGAATAATAAGACAAATGTCGGAATGAGCCCTAAAAGAAATGGGCCATGGACAATTCCCTTCCCCCCACTCTTTCTCTTCTACTATCACAAAGAAATTGCTAATTTCTTAGATAATCCTGTAATATGATAATAGGGGAAAATAAATATACTGTAAGTTCACAGGGCTAACGGCTTCGAAGCTGGGTACCTGGTTCTAATGAAGTGCACTGGTAGCAACATCAAACATGGGGACATGAGGTAGTTACTCTGCCAGCCATAACAAATTCACTTCAATTAAATTCCCCAACGTAAAAAAGAATTATCTTTCTACATAGTAGAAAAAAAGACTATAGTCACAAAGGTAACATACAGCTACTTTCTCGCAAATTTAACGTGATAAGTAACAATTCAGTTCCTTCATAACGTTGTTTATAGGTTTCATCCAGTGATGTGAACTTGGCAACTTTGTTATTATGTCTAGCGAATTTTAACTTTTGTTGACGGAGTTAATTGTTGCAGGGAAAAGAAAAATACATTTTCTTACATCTCTTCTATAGTTCAGTTACAAATTATCAACGATTTCTACATGGCCAACAATCAACGAACAATCACCGAATGCAATGCGTGATTCAGCTGGTGTCAGTGATTTAGAATTAATTCGTAGCTCAACAACAGTCTAGTATATACAGTCACGAAGCTTGAGTTGTGAGGGTGCTAGGAACAATAGACTGTGCCAGTACTATTTCGCATTGTCTGTAATATGGCGATATTAGCGATCCTAGTGGTTAGCAACTATCTATGGATGCATATTGAGCTTCGTGACTTTATATACTAGACTGTGGTTCAACCATGTCAATAAATTAAACAAAACAAAAGTGTTCATCAAATAATTTAAACGCTATTTATAAATAATAATTTTTTTGTGTTTTATAAACCAGTTGTTTCATTTTTAAATTCTGAATAATAGCCTACTGATAATGAGTATAAAGGTGTTTTATTCATTCATTCACAGTTTTCTATCCTAGAGCAAGTATTTCACTGAAAATCTATCTTTTCAAATCTCGCCTATTTTCCGTCTTCCTCTTAGTCTTTAACCCCAATTTATCTCAATTTTAAAGTAGCTATATATATTATAGTCTCTACACCAAGATAAAAAGTTGTCACATGGCCGGGGATTCGTCCGTAGATGCTAGTGAGGCCCGCTGCGGTACCCGTTGGTTTGGACGGGAAGGGCCCAGGTAAAATAAACGGTAGTGCAGTACGCCTGGGTGTTGACGGGACAGGTTGATGCACCGCAGTAATGGAAATGTTCTATTAATTTTATACATGCATTACTATAGTAATTTATTATGATATACAATAAGGTAATATACCTAGAACGTTTTCCTGATAATCGGTCAATTCATTGCTGAGTTGTGACATATTATTCTTGCATCTATACATAAACTTTATCATTCAGTGAAAAATTTTGGACTACCTGTGTTAAAAATATTACTACATATTTAAAGCGTAAGAAGTATTAACTTCTGCCCGGCTTAGAGACTCCAAATTCTTTATCATGCATTTCAGAATTCCTGTCTTTGAATTAGTTCATTGTCTGCTGTTGTGGTTTGAGCTTAATACTCATGTAACCCATGTAAGGACGTTTATAATCTATTTATGTTTCCAGTTATTACGATTGTAGCTACAGTAAGTACAAAATAATTATTATACTGCGATATTTTTATTTCTACTAGTAAAACATTATATTACTTTGTTGTTCTAAGAAATATTTTGTCAATTAAATGTTTACGTATAATTTATTTAGCATTATTTTAATCTATATTTATGTATGGTATTATAGGTTGGGGTGGAAGTTATAAATCCAACCTATATTCGTTAATTTTACTACAGAAAGAAGTATTAAATATTTGTTTAAAAAATCAGGAAGATTACTCAACTGAATTGTTTTTCAAATATTTCAAAGTTTTCAACATTAAACGAATTTATTATTTTATTTTATTAAAATATTTTTACCACCACGGCATGGCGCGTCCTCAGGTTTCGGATAGAGGAGACGGCCTCCACATATGGAGGGTAGCTGCGAATATATTGAATAAGCAGTCGTGGACAGCCGATAAGGGGTGGTCCTCCAGCTTGGGGGTTGGGCGAAGGGCTAACAACCCATGACCGTAAAAAACAGCTTGTTACGAATCCCTACAATACAGTTATATTACCGGTTCTTCTGCATGGTTGTGAAACTTTGACTCTCACTCTGAGAGAGGAACATAGGTTAAGGGTGTTTGAGAATAAGGTGCTTAGGAAAATATTTGGGGCTAAGCAGGATGAAGTTACAGGAGAATGGAGAAAGTTGCACAACACAGAACTGCAAGCATTGTATTCTTCACCTAACATAATTAGGAACTTAAAATCTAGACGTTTGTGATGGGCAGGGCATGTAGCACGTATGGGCGAATCCAGAAATGCATATAGAGTGTTAGTTGGGAGACCGGAGGGAAAAAGACCTTTCCGAGACGTAGATGGGAGGATAATATTAAAATGGATTTGAGGGAGGTGAGGTGTGATGATAGAGACTGGATTAATCTTGCACAGGATAGGGACCGATGGCGGGCTTATGTGAGGGCGGCAATGAACCTTCGGGTTCCTTAAAAGCCATTTGTAAGTAAAATATTTTTACAGAAATCTCAATAACTTTGAAAGGTATATACATAAATCTATAACTAAAAATATGAATTCTCTTAGTTTGTCAGAACCTAAATGTAAAACTAACGCAGCTTTTTTATCATAACATGTATCAAGGTCTCAGATTTATTAAACAAATTTTATTCTAATATTATTTTAAACACGAATCCTCTCCAAATTAATATAAAATAAAAAAAATTGTATTGATTTATAGTTTGGGTTTAAATATATTAAATACTTTTTAATCTGTATTCACTCTCAATTTTAATTTTATTTTTGTCTGTATTGGAATCCCCTCCTGAGCACGAGTCTTACTCATTCAGAAGTGGGCTAGTTTATCTTACATTGTATTCACTTGTGTTCATTTCAAACTTACTAGTAATAAAATAAATAAATAAATAAATAAATAAATAAAAATTTTGTCTAATTATTACAATATTATATTTACATTACCGGTTGCAAATATAAACAAATAATGATACATTTTTATACTAAGGTAATTATTATACATGCGGTAATACGAATTTCTTAAAAAGATATCGGCTACTTTCAATGTACAATAGTTTAGTGCTGAGCAGAAATTTTGACAGACTGCACTATCAGTTGTTTCCATAATGATTATATTCCTTTCATTCGTGATCAGTATACGAGCAAAAACTCTTCATTAACTTTGAGTGCTTACAAGTGTGCGGTTAATAATTTTTTTTTCGAAAGTAGACTTAATAACCCCCCAGCAGTTTCGTTAAGGATTAAGCTGATTGGCGCAAGTAATCAGCTTAAGTCGAGCAGGATCGATGTGGGATGTAATACCCACAGAGGACGCAAGTGTGGTTGGAGGAGCCATATCCTTGTGGACTTAGGAGATAAAGCGAAGGTAGTGCATTACCACATTGCTAAGGATTATCAGAACCCTAAAAAAGTTCATATTTTTTGGATCCATAAGGTTTCACACGTCTGCAGGGTCTTTGTTAATCTAGACATCACAGGATACGTTCATTTCGTAGTAATATTAAGGCTAAGTCTTCTTAGGTGGCGTAGTGGTGACGTGCTTGCCATTGATTCGAAATTTTCCTACTTCGAATCCAGTCGATGATGGTATATTTTAAAGCGGCAATAAAAGTCTTCAGGATATTTTCTTTCAGGAAAGAAGTGAAAACACGGACATAGAGCATGAAAAACGTTTCTGAAGTATAAAAAATTGTCGTCTAGCTATTTATTTTTCCACTCTGAGTTACCTTCTTTGTGGATAGATATCATTGCCGCTATTTCAGCAGGTATTTCACGGTTTATGTCAGTATTTCCCGAACGTAGTAAGAAGTAATGATGTTTTTCCATTTATTCCTTTCGTAATACGAAAATAATGAGGAAGAATTAATTTCGTATAATGAAAATAATATTATTGTACACTTTTTTATTTTAAACTATTTAAATTAAGATAGTCAAATACCTAATTAACACATTTAGGCATAACATTCTTAGTAATTACAGAATCTCCCGTGATTTAAATTTTCATATTCAGGTTATATCTGGTCAGTTTTCCTCTGAGAAACGGAAACGTATGACTTTAAAAGCTGGCATCATTAGACGAGGCATATTTGAGATATGGATATACAGAAGAATATAAAAATTCCATTGACAACTCCCGTACGTAACGATGAAGTTCTTTGAAAATTAGTTGCAGAACGCCAATTATTATTTTTAAATACAGAACGCTTAAAAATAGGGTATCTAGGACATATGCTTCGAAGCATAATAGTAACAGAGTACAGGTCTTCATAGGATGATCTCTATAATTGCACGAAACGTTTTTGCTCTCGGTTTGACGTTATTATAATATCAAGATTTTGAGAGAATTCGTTTTTTAAGAATCATGAATATATTGCGAGTGAAATAAATTTCATAAAATGTAACTGTTCTAACAAGTGGATAGCTTCAAGTACTGGGTGTGTACTGTAAGTAGTGTTCATGAGCTGCTGCGAGGAAGTCAAAAGGAGGATAACAATTGCAAAGGATTTAACAGAAGAAGGCGCATCTTTTGTGGACCTCTGGAAAAAGAACCCAGGAAGAGACAAATGAAGTGCTTCGTGCGGAATGTTCCACTGTATGGGACAGAAACGTGGATTACGTAGAAATGAAGAGAAAGGACTAAAAGCATTTGAAATGTGAATATGCAGAAGAATGAAGCGTGTGAAATGAACAGATAGAATATGAAATGAAGCTGTGCTAGAAAAAGTGAGTGAAAAAAAAAATTGTATTACTGATCAGGAAGTGAAAAAAAGACACTGACTGGATCACTGGCTAAGAAGAAACTGCCTACTGAAAGGTGCACTGGAAGGAATGATGGAGAGAAAATTTCTGGTCAGAAGAAGATATCAGATAATATGGATCATATGCGGAGAATAAGACAAAGGTGGAAAGTATGAAAGATTCGAGAATGCTGGGGTTGCAGCGAAAGGCCTGCCCTTGGGCAGAAAAAATTAATTAATGAATTAATGGTTTTGTATTCTTAATTATTATTTTTCCTTTATTTTTACATATTGAATACAGCCTATACCATATATCGGTACAGATATTATTACAATTAAATTACTGTGTTTCATCTGAGTTGATACGTTGGAGAGCCGTCCGTATGATAGCAAGAGTGTCATTTGTTGCTACGCAGGTGATGTTAAAATAGTGTGACGTAATTCATTGTCGTTGCTAACTGATGTTAGATGTTGAAATTTCCGTATATATAGAGTGATTCCGGCGACATATTAGTAGAGATAGCGAAAAATGAAAATGTGCTTGAATTTTCAACGTAGAGTGCATCATCGTCGTCGTCGATGTCATCGTTATCGTCGTCGTCGTCGTCGTCGTCGTCGTCATCATCATCATCATCATCATCATCATCATCATCATTATCATCATCATCACATGACACTAGAAGAAGAAGATTAAATATTCGGATGTTCATATAATAATGGTTATTTAACCTCACGAGTACAGGAGATATGTTTATTGAAAAATGCAGTCATATAGTCCAGAAGCTTATCACACGAGAAAAACTCGATCGAGCTCTGAAAATACAGAAGGCACTGACTTTAGGGATTTTGAGGCTTTAATTATGTACGTAATATTTAGTAATAATGGATGGCAGCTGACTCAAATGCCAGTATCATAAAATGTCCCGGGTATATGTATGAGCGCGCGTGTGTATGCTTGTGTGCGCATGTGCGCTTCGTGTGTGTACGTGTGTGTGTGTGTGTGTGTGTGTGTGGAAAGACGAAAAAATATCATACCATACTTAATCCATTACGCATACAACGCGGTGAAATGAGCAGAGGAGTGCATTTTCGGTTTCGAAACATACTGTAATACAGATGCCGCCTTGGTTTCCTAACGGTCACCAGTTAGTATTTCTTTGGATTAGCCATCCGTAGGAACTGAATAGCGCAAGCGATCATTCCAGTCATGTAGCGTCATATTTTTCTAATGATGGAATCACTTAATTACGGAACATCGAAAATACACACTGTGTGTATTCACAAATAAGTTGTGTTTTTAATCAAATTTGAAGCTCAAAGTTTCATAAAATGTAATATTAATATTTTTGTTTCTTACCGGTTCTAAAACTAATAGCAACCCAAAACCATATAGCTACATTTACTAGAAAAGATTAGAATACAATACAGTTCCTTTCATATGCAGTATTAACCAGTTCGTACACCACGACCTCTTATAGATGAAGGAAACGGCTAATTAAAGCGATGGGATTGTGTAATTCAATCATTAGTTTCTGATATTTCCGTCCATGCTATGGACAAAATACTGTATATTGCATGTAAATTCAAGAATTTATTTGCATAAATGTATCAATAGTAATGAATATGTTCAAAGAACGTAGAAGCCACAGAGGTGTGGGCTACTGTACACCACTGCATCAAGAGCAACTTCAGTTCTGAAGTCAATTGACTAGATATATTTGTCCATACTCTGTAATTCAATGAAGACGCCACAGGTTGGATGAGGGAAGCCAACTAAAGTGAGGTTCGTTACCAGGCTTTCAAAACGACAACTACTGAAGTTTGTTGACCGCGTTCCTTATTGGTTTATCGAATTCTGTCCACGAGAATGGCTCCGACAGTCCCTCTAAATCTGCTTCAGTCCCTGTATTTCATTCTGGTGGATAAAAAACAATTTTATTGTGATTTAAGAAACGTAAAAGTACTTGTAAGGTACAGAAAATAATTTCCATACAATATTCCTAATAATTTCTTCAAATAGTTACTTTTCTAGATTTCTAGATTTTTCAGATTCAATTTTTTAAATAATTTCCTAAATGTTTTTCTGATGCAATTTTTATGAATACCAAACTTCACTAAACGTAATTTTTTTAACATTTATTTTTCCAAAACTCAATGTCATTACACTAGAGCCTTGGTTTTTCTGAATCGACGCATGCGACGTCCGGACTACACGAGAGATAGTGAGTGGTTTCTGTAACTGCGAGGTGCGCAGAACTCGCATCTCGCAGTTTTAAAAACCACTCACTATCTCTCGTGTGTTCCAGATTTGTGCGAGGCGGGCCTCGCACCTCGCACGTCGCATCCGTCAGTTCAAGTAAACCAAGGCTTAAGAGTTTCATTCGCAATATGTTATTTACCAGATCGTAGAATCATTAATTTTAAAGAATATAATTATACAAAGAGTGCAGAAGAATTAGAAGATCATATTGTTTTCGTAATATTTTTCCCCATCTGTTTTCCCAGTCATTTTGTATGGTAATACAAACTTATTGCCTAAAATACATTTTTTCTAACTCCACTAATACTTCAACAACATTTATTTAATAATATTATATTAATCAATTGCTACAATCATAAATATCGGCAGTAATAATGCATTGCATATAGAAAGAAATATTGTAGTAATTTTATTAAATTGCTTTTCCAAGCTATTTTCCAAATACTAAATCTCTAAAAGTGTCTTCTAACATAGATTTTTATATTCATTCATAAATACCGAAGAATAAATTTGTTTCATAACATATCTCTAATTTCATGTATCAGGTCCTGTCGGCCTCGGTAGCGTAGTCGGTATAGCGCTGGCCTTCTGTGCTCGAGGTTGCGGGTTCTACCCCGTCCCAGGTCGATGGCATTTAAGTGTGTGATGGCAATTAAGTGTGCTTAAATGCGACAGGCTCATGTCAGTAGATTTACTGGCATGTACAGTAAAAGAATTCCTGTGGGACAAAATTCCGGCACACCGGCGACGCTGATAACCTATGCAGTTGCGAGCGTCGTTAAATAAATCATATTTTTTATATCAGATCCTACAATCATAATTTAGCAAATATATGCATCGTACGAAGAGGGAACGAATTTAAGAAAATGTTTAAAATGTCACGACCCGAAATAATGGTATCCGCACCTGGAAGGCAGAAGCTGTTACAAGTATTATGTCCGAGACAAAATCAGAGGGGAAACTGTATCGCCTTTAGGGGTCAACGAAAGCACGCAAAAAAAAAGTCACCATCAAAAAGTATTAGGAAAAGTCATTCGATCAAGTACATAGTATTGTAGTAATGGGAAAACTTCAGAGAAAAATGAGGCGGAACGAATAAGGGCATCTGATTCTATACGGTGCGAGTTTAAAAGTTTTTGCACTGTGGGATAGATAGACCATCAAGACCTGGCTATGTGATTCATATTACTGTGTATTCGGCACGTACATAATACGAGGAATAATCCCAGAGATCATGCAACAAGTAGTCTTCTCGCAGAATATATTGCATTGCGATCTGTCAAAATGTCAAGAAGTAGAATATCGATCACGATATATGTAGTAGCAGTAGCAGTAGCAGTAGCAGTAGCAGTAGCAGTAGCAGTAGCAGTAGTAGTAGTAGTAGTAACAATAGTATTTTTATACTCGACCATGCCGAAATGTAGTAATTATACACCTGGTAGCAGTCCTTTAATACAAGTCATTAAAGTACACCTACTCATTAAAGTACAGGTCTTCAGCCAATCACAAGTCAGCTTTGTACCGTTATATCGATTATTCTCGGATATGCAATCGACAGACAATTAGCGAACAGTCACGGAGGCTGGAAATCCAATACTGTCGCAGAAGGTTATGTTCTGTTACTATAATAATTAGCGTTAATTGTAAATAATATTCAAATAAATTCAATTTGTCATCTCGTTTTTCAATTCTAAGTCAATTTCCAGGTTATATCAGACTAATATTCATTCTTATTCTGCCAAGGTCAATGACATTCGGCCTCGGAAAAAATCAATACTTTCGCGTCTGCGCACATCTCACAATTCAGGTCAGTTCGCACATAACCATAAAAAGACCTAATTTTCAATACTTTCAAGTTAGAAATATGGTCGAGCATAAAAAGCCGTATGAAACTTGCCTATAATGGTAATTAAGACGCTCGTATGAAAATTATGAAACTCGCTTGCGCTCGTTTCATAAACAATCATACTTGCGTCTTAATTACTACCATTATATGCTCGTTGCATAATGTACTATTATATTAGTACAACAGTAATGTATCATAAAGTAATAGTTTTACCCGGTTATTTAACGACGCTGTATCAACTACTAGCTTCTTTAGCGTCGGTGAAGTTGCTTATAGAGAAATATTTTGGGTATATGAAGCCGAGGAATCGCTATGGATTACATAACATTCGCCTTACAGTTGGAGTAAACATCTGGGAGGGGGGGAAACCAACTAGGTAATCAGTCCAAGCTGGAATCGAACCTACGTCCGAGCGCAAACCCCGATCAGCAAAAAAAAAAAACTACGGCTTGAGCTAAACCAGTAGTAGTAGTAGTAGTAGTAGTAGTAGTAGTGGTAGAAGTAGTAGTAATAGTAGTAGTAGTAGTAGTAGTAGTAGTAGTAGTAGTAGTAGTAGTAATAGCAGTGGTGAAAGTCATATTAGTAATAATACCATAATAGTAGTAATAGGCCCTACTTGTAAGTTACAGTTCACAGCTCCCTTAACTATTGAAAATTAACGTTGAAATTCAATGTTGGCGAGATATGAATGGCAAATTTTTCTACGACATGTTCCTTTTCGTGGTAAAACCACAGTCTAGTACAGGCCTGCAGAACTCGCAAAGTAAGTGAACTATGACGTCAGCCTCACTCCACTTCTATTGGGGATGATTGACTTCCGCCCCGAGAATGAATATTGATGCAGCCGAGCGTAACTAGAATGCCGTGACCGCACAGGTAGAAAAGGTGGGTGGGGTAAAAGAGGGGAGGAAAGCAGTCGCTCTCAAGAGCTACAGTTCTGCAGGCCTGGTCTAGTACATACAGTCACGAAGCTTTAGGTGATTTTTTTGCATTTCTCGTGATGCAATGCTCCAAGCGGTTAGCAACTGAGAGTACTAGGATCAATAGGTTGTGCGATAGTAGCGATCCTAGTGGCTAGCAACTAAAATTCAACTGTCATTGGATGCATATTCCCTACGTATTGATTTTCGTGCTAATGATTTTATCGCTCTTTAAAATCTATTTTCTTGGGCTTAGTTCTAAACTGAGAAGTTCAAATCCATGGTAAGCACTACGTCACACAGGTTAAAACGATGTAATTTAAAATGTTAGATGTGAATGACGTTTAGTAGGAAGTACAATGGACTCTCCTAATTTCGACTGAACAGAATTGAAAGTTCAGTCCAATAAGGATAGTGGGTGTGGCAGATGAAATAAATACAAACTCTTATTGGTTATGTATCAACGAATACAGTACTATACTTGCATTTCCTGCCCGCCTCGAGACTTGTGTATGCGCTTCTAGTACTACAGTGGGTTTCGACAGTTCCGTCTCACAAACGGCACAATTCTCAAATAGAAAAAGAAGAATTCATCAATTTAAAATAAATCATTAAATATGGATGTTCTAATCAATTAAATATTCTGTTTTCCTTTAACTAAAGTATCACTACATGACACAGAACCAATTCCCATTCAAATGGCAAACCCATTTCTTAGTGCCCGTATAGGGGTGTGTCTAAGTCTTCTACGTAAACAGTCGAACTATAGGATGTCGAACTTGATTTCTGTCGAACTTAAGAGCTTCCACTGTACGATATTTAAAGATGTTAATTCAAGTTCTACTGTGTTATGACTTTTCATGTAGTGTACCAGAAATTCTGTGCGGAGTGGGAGCTGCGAGAAAACTGCTACTTACGAGTAAAGCTATGTGAATAGTCGTAGCTTATTGGCAATTTAATGTATGGCACAAGCAGAGAGTCAAGTTTATTTTGGTACAGTGCCTGTGGCTCTTTTATTCCGACTGAAAGCACATTCTACATAAAGCCGGTAATAAACTGCAGGTCTGCTATCAGAAGTGTCCTTTTCTGTTTATGAAAGCAGACAGGCAGTCGTGCAGCATTTACGCTCTTATGCCCCCTTCCTCTTATCCAGCCGACGGAGCTTAAATTTTGCTTTACCGCACACACTAACACTCAACGTCACTTCACTGTGAAGAGCTGTACGTTTTTATCCCGCAATTTATCATAAAGTTTACTAATTCTCTCAATTTTACATCTGCGAGTATAGTTGTATTACCGATGTGACGAAATTTTATATTAATTAAGCACTGAATTTATTCTACTCCATGAAAGATAAAGTTTTTCACTATGACTAGGGACGAAGAACTCAAAGTGAAGTTAGTAGTTCGAGTCACTCCGTAAAACCTGGGCTAATGACAGTAAACATTCATTCACTTTCCATATTTTTCTGTTGCCTTCTAACAGTAGTAGGCTTACTCTATATTGATGTCATACGTGTTATATTATTTCGGGCATATAAATGATATTATTGAACTGTGAAATGCAAATTGCGAACATAACATAAACAATTACCTGCTTAATATTATTATGTGAACCATTTACTGCGTTACTTTCTCCTCATACTAAACCGAAGCCTTATAGGGTGTTTCAAAAGTGATGGTAAAAAATTTAGGGATGAGAAGTAAGAACGGAGGGAAGCAAAAACGTTGCAGTAAACATGCGTCCACAAATTAACCGTTTACGAGATTATGTCTAATTTTTTTTTAATATATTGAAATTATTACAATTTTTTCTAATGTCAGTAAAAGTTAATACGAATATTATTTGTAACTTTGCAGACACAATGCCAATACTACATTTCTCTCAATAAGCTGAAAACTGGCAAGTCTGATCGTTTCTATCGCATTAATCTCGCCGAGCCCGCTTACTCATAAACTGAAGCTTTCGCGAATAATTAAAAACAGCTGATTAAGAAAGGCCACACGTTGTTGACAGTTCTCTGGTGCTTGATAATGATCTCTCTTGTAATGCAGTTCGTGAGCAGTGTTGCCAACTGGATGGAATTCCCGTCAAAACTGACGGAATTTCAATGTAGCGGATGGGAAAAGAATGACTTTGATGCGTGACATATTTTCTGGCGGATATTACGATTTATATCATCTTTTGACTTATTAGCTGCTGTCGTTTGTAATTGCTTAATTTTTCGGGGATTTTACTTTTTCTTTGAACAGCCCTGCCCGTGCCGTACCATGTTAAGGAATCCCCTGTTTCATATTTCCTCGTAATCAAGCCAGATGTTGACGAATTATTATTTTAAGGAACTTTAGTATGTAAGTTGTGTTAAAATTTGTTTATTTGTATATAGATATATAGAGTGGGTCTTAAGTTTTATTTTTATTATTATTACTTTTTTCTAATTTTGACGAATTCTGATGGATTTCTAGGTGTTAGACTGACAGGGATACAATTTATGTGTTGGCAACACTGTTCGTGAGCCCCATCACTAAATGGCCGGCCGCCTTTTCCGTTCCGATCGGGGTTTGTCAAGCTATTGACACCTTCACTGAAATACTCGATGTAGCGATTAGGTACATGCTCTTCTCAATTACTTTGTTTCATAAATTTCTTGGGCAGTTTCTTGTGCACTAAAACCTTTTACCCAACAATGTCACATATATACATCGAATCTCTATTTCATCGTCATATAGTACCCTAGACTAGCTTATACTTTTCAACAGCAACGTGAAATCTATATTTTTGTAAGCTATGAAATATGGAAGGTGACGAAGCAAATCAATAAACAGCTTCAAACTTTCGTTCATAGCTTCAAACTTTCGTTCATAGCTAACTCCGCCTTATTCTCAATGTCAAGTGATCGGATGTAACTATAATTATTATTATGTTACAGTATATGTATTAATATTATAGCCTATTATGTTTCTAATAGAGCAGATTCATGAATATTATTTAAAAGTCTTTTCCAGAGTTCAAGGTACCGAAGAGCCTAAATAAATTATTTTTAAACAGTGAACCTTAACACATTCATACCACACGTTCCTTCGATTCCATTCTGAACTTCCGTTTAATATATTTCACGTTAAACTCAATCGATTAGACTAATAGTGGCAGTAACTATTTGTGAATAAACTAATGCTGCTAGGAGAACTATAATTGTTTACATTAGCTACTGAAAAACTTTACTTTTGCTGCAGATTGCACAAAAATTTAATTTAATGACATCAATTTGATCAATAATATAAAACTAACACGCTCTTCCATAAATGCTATGAATTTGAATTGTAGAAAAAAAATCTGTCGGCTAAAGTAGTACTTAAAGCAAAAAAAAAAAGTGAAAGAGAGTAAAAAAAATAAGAGAATAAAAAAATTACACACTTATTGAAAAAATACTAGGATTCGAACCACTACATGATCCGAAAAAAAGGAATGCTCAGCGGAAAGTGCATATCTGCGCCACAACATATATATGCAACCTGTGCGGCATCAATCGGAGGTAATCCCGAGACGTCCGAATCAAAGCGCGTAAACTCCTCCGAATACAATCTAATCATACGTAGCACTACTCCGTACACTTTTTGGCCAATTGATCTGTATATTCATTTCCCTGAATCCCTTGCTTCCACGGTACTCACCGCATCCGTATCGGATTAAAAAGATAGCCTATTGGCAGACCTTAGTCTATAGAAAATGATGTGAATGCTGCTATCGTTTTACAAGAAGTCTAAGAAATTATATAAAAGTCAGAATATGGAACTTGCAATTTGTCAAGTTGCATCAACAGATCAGCTACCGAATAGTGTGACGTACTTTTAGAAACTCATTCACGCCGGAATAAACAATTTTTATAAAAAAAATAACTAGTACTATTTTCTATAAATTTATTTCTTAAACATTTAGGAGACTTTAATTATTTTCCTGGCTCTTAAATAACACTGTGCGTTATAAAAATAGCATTATACCCTCAGATTGAATTAGTAAGTAGTGTAGACTCTTGGACGAGTATTAACCATGCATGCAGCTCAGAGAAAATCAATATGATACATACCAGAGAATATATTTACATTTTAAACGATAAAGAAACTAATTTCCACACGTTCTCATTAATTCAGTTCGTTCCGAAGAATCCATTGTCGACCGCTCTTTTGGTCTGAGAGGACACTTTCGTTCTAAGAACAGAATAGTGATACAGTAAAAGGTTTAGGTACTTAAAGAAATGCGAACTTTGTTCTCTGAATAATTCAGTGTTTCAACTTACTGAATTTGGGATACGGAAAGAGTGAGTCAATGTGCACAAAATGTATATTACAGCACTCCTGAACTTACATAAAATACTTCGCTTGTTTCTTCTTTCGAAGCCTTTAGGTACTTAAATATTAACTTATTTTCAATTGTGAATATTTAAATTTCAATCCTTTTAATAATTTGTCATATTATTTACTTCTACACTCATTTTCACTTTGAAAAAATTGTTGATTAATCAACTGTCCGAAGACAGGTCCTAATCCTACAAGTGACACCAACAAGACATCATATGAACGTGAACATACAGTATATGACCAAATACGTCACACCTGACGTAACATAGCATTAACTGTTTAGCGGACCAAGAGTGAGTGAAAACTCTCTAATATGTTTAGACTAGAGATGATCAAAACTAACTACCGCTCTCGCTCGCTGTGTTCGTTGCATTTATCTTCCGAGTCTCGTCTCGTCATTCTCGTGCGCTTCGAGTCTCGCTCATCATTCTCAAAACAGCATTTCGTCGGCGTCGAAAGTTTTCGTAACTTTCAATAACATACATCATTGAAATGAATAAAATTATAAAATGTTTAAATGAGACAAAAATACAAAACAGAACAGTATATTAGTTATCAACATATTCTGGTTCTATTATGTGTTATTATCCATGGTTATATAAATAGAAAAAAAAATTCTCAAATAAATTTGTATTCCTAGGAAGCATAAAACATAACGTTAATATCTTTTTAGTTGAGATTACCCACTTGAATGAATTATTTATGAAAGGGCCTAAGTCATTATTTTGTGAAAATGAGTTTGTAATGTAATAACTGCTCTTTGGGTGTAGATACGTCAATTTAGATATGAAGAGGACTAAGTTTCACACTCTAAATAGTTTGTAGAATTTATGATACAATTTTTATTTCAGCCTTAATTTCAAAATTTCGGCTTATAAGCAGTTTTTCTTTAATTGGAACAATTTAGTATTCAGAACTTAGGCCCTTTCATAAATAACCCATTCACTTGATCTCAAACATATGAAAAGAAAATTCCTAGCATTTTAATAAGGACCTAGTAATTAAATAAAGATTTGGGAACGGATTATTATACACTGAAAGGTAGAGATGATGTTTCAAATAGATTACTTGATTGTTTATACATAGATAAAAGTTCAGTCAGGTATAAACAACTGTGGCGATTCAAGGCTGCTTGACGTTCGGGACTTCGCGAGTGATCAATCTCGACGTCTCGAAACACTCACAAGCAGTCTTTACGTCAACGTCGCGACGTATAGAACATTGTCGTGCGGGTTTTCGGCTTTGCGGGCGGTGTTAGTCTTGCTTTCTCGATCGATGTTCATCTCTACTTTAGACGCTACAACACCTGTCTCACAGCAAATGGGGAACACTTTCAACATTATCTGTGAAAAGTTACACATTTTCTACATTTCAAATTGCAAATATTGTCCATTATATGGTTTATCTCGAGTGTCCTCGACTCACAACCGACTGCTCAGCACTGTTCAATGACCTATATACTGAGCTTCCGCGAGCGGACACTAGAAATATAAATGCACTGTGGTGTCATTAAGAAATATGCCTTCATTATTCTAAATTTTTAACAGTTTACCTGTATCTATTTTGTTAAAATGTCGGAATATCGTTTTTCTAGATAAAACAACGTATTTTTAATGCTTACATTTATGCATAGAGAAATTTCATGCCCTTTGCAAGATTTTATCCATAAGCCACTTTTGAAATATTTGAACTGATAATGCACAATTAGGCCTACATTTCAGTAAGACTTGACTTAATTTTCAGCAGAGTTTGAATCCGTGATCTGCGAATACTCGGATATAAAGGCAGTCATATGGAAAACTAAATTACTTTATAAAATGTCGTTCATTACTCAGAATACCGTGCGTACCGAAAATTGTTTTCATGTTTCAGATTGGCTGATGGCGTCAGAAATATAACAAACCTTTTCATACACATTCACGTCAACCACGAATGTCAAATTATCACGGTTCCAATGCGTGTATTGGGTGATGTATATACATATACGTATTTCAGCGCACCCCCTTTTGATGTGTTTCGTAGCAGTAACTCATTATGACGGTGATCTCCAACACCCCACACAAAACTGAATGGTTGTCAAAAAAATAATCATCAAGAGACGTGATGTTGAAGTGTTATTTAAATGATTCAAACGATACAGGAAAAAAAAGAACTAACACGAATTCAATTAAAATACAACAATGACAAATCTTTTTGAGAGACGATCACAAGCTTCAATGAAGTTAACTTCGAATCGAAGCAGGACAAAGCGTTCATTAAATCTAAAAATTTGACTCGTGTAGCAAATACCATTGTAATGATTGGAGCTCTTTGATTTTATAAGTTATCTATTTGTGTATATTTGTTCCTTTTTTATTCTTTAAAAACATGCTTTTATAAATCATTTTTATGAATCGCATTTTAATTAAAAGCAGTGTGTAGTACAACAGAAATAATTTTATTGTTTTCGGTGCATAAGTAGAAAAAACAAATATTTCTTATTACTAGTAATAGTTCAGCAACAATTCTCTTTTCCTCCACAAGAAATGCGGAGTGTTGGAGCTTACAGTAGAATATTAGTATCACCACTTCTTTGAGGCCTGATACCATTTACAAAGTTGAATGAGGCGATATAAGTAACATACCTGGAAGAAGAATGTTAGAAATAATACCATAATACTACTTTATTCTATGTCGCATTGTTGACGGAGTAATTAATTATTGTGATTTTTCCTCGCAGCTGGGATCTAAATAATAATAATAATAATAATAATAATAATAATAATAATAATAATAATAATAATAACAATAGTAATAATAATAATAATAAGAAGAAGAAGGAATAAAGTACTCTAATACAATAAAATATTAACTGACTTACTAAAATTCTATTTCATTAATGTTAGCTTCACCAAATTCAAAGTTTTACTGTATTACCTAGTAGAACAAACTGAAGTTCTTTTACGAAATTATAAAATAAAATTGATCATAAGAGGAACAAATTGAAGTTCTTTTACGAAACTATAAAATAAAATTGATCATAAGGGGAACAAATTGAAGTTCTTTTACGAAACTATAAAATAAAATTGATCATAAGAGGAACAAATTGAAGTTCTTTTACGAAACTATAAAATAAAATTGATCATAAGGGGAACAAATTGAAGTTCTTTTACGAAACTATAAAATAAAATTGATCATAAGGGGAACAAATTGAAGTTCTTTTACGAAACTATAAAATAAAATTGATCATAAGAGGAACAAATTGAAGTTCTTTTACGAAACTATAAAATAAAATTGATCATAAGGGGAACAAATTGAAGTTCTTTTACGAAACTATAAAATAAAATTGATCATAAGAGGAACAAATTGAAGTTCTTTTACGAAACTATAAAATAAAATTGATCATAAGGGGAACAAATTGAAGTTCTTTTACGAAACTATAAAATAAAATTGATCATAAGAGGAACAAATTGAAGTTCTTTTACGAAACTATAAAATAAAATTGATCATAAGGGGAACAAATTGAAGTTCTTTTACGAAACTATAAAATAAAATTGATCATAAGAGTTAAAACATATTGTTACGTAGGCCAAGATCCATCTTTTATTTAAAGTAGAGAAAATTAAATTGCTGCACCAGACTGAAAATTGGTCTACTCAAGTGAATGAACGTAACAGCTTCACCAAAACTACTATATTGTAACGATATTAAAATTTCTTAGATAATATTATTCATTGGTAGGTGAAAATGAAAAGCTCCTAAAATGTAAAATTGACTGGCAATTGTAGTGTACTTCGCAGTCGGTACTTTAATGATAGGGACAAATTTTGGCATATTTGCATGTTTTATTTCTTAGTCACAAATCATATGCTACAAATTATATGAATGCGTTTCAAGTTATTTGCAACTAAATTTCAAGATTTTATAGTGCATATTTATGCATATTTAAGGGATTAATGCATATTTCAACTTCTAGCGCATATGAAAGCATATTTTATTGTTTTTAAGCATTCAAGATTAAGAACACGAAAAATCAGCAAAAATGGAATACAGAAGAAACGCAGACATTGAAACACATTGCAATGTCATTATATTAAATTTTATTTAATGCAATATGACAACATACAGACAGTCAACTGTTATCAGTTGTGGGCAATTTCGCAGCAATCAACAAAGCCCTCCGCTGTAGAAAGGAGCTTCTCATGATTTGTAAAGATTGATTCATATATGTGTGGACAACAGAAAAAGCTTGTTGCCTAACAATTTAGAAAAACATGCAACTCCAACAGAAATAAATGAAGTTACGCCTCAATATGCACTGGGTTTAAGTGCATACGTGTAGACCTATCCATATTTTGCCGTTTTAGTGCATATGACTCCGCACTCTATTAATAAAGTACAAAGTGTAGAAGAGTTGCCTTTTTCTGCTTGTACTGTAGTTAGATTATTTGAAAGGAAATTAAAAATTGTAGACGATTTATTAAGTCACAAAGATGTAATATGTAACAAATATGAAAAAGAAAGAATGGGAATTGTTACAGTCAGTAGTACTTTAGTGGAAAAAAATCACCTTTTCTTTGAGCACTTTATTACTAGTATTACGAAAAATTAAAGTTCTTTCGAAGCTTGTAAATTAAGAGCATTATACATTCTCGAGTCTGCATATCTGAAAGAAGATAAAGGTAACAAGTGCTCTCTAATCATTAAATAAGGGTACTCTCCAGCATAAGTAATGAGATCAAAGCTCCTCTGGAGAAGAGTGTGTTTCAAAAAAGAACTACGTACGTTTGCAAGCGACTTAAGACAAAATCGAATTATTTAGCCTCCGCATTACTATAATGCAGTTGGAGGAAGCGAGAGACGTAAGATTTGATGGAATTTATTTTTTTTCTTATGTTTCGCCGTGTTTTAAAAATCTTATATTCGAAATGCAATTTGTTCATCTCGGCAGATTGCGTAACCCTTCATCGTAACTCTGACGACTAAGATGGAGAGTGAATTCGCTGGCTGATAACTTAAACCTCTTATCCGGCTAAAGGCTGGTTCACAATAAACCGGGAACGGAAACGGCAACGAGAACGAGAACGGAAATAATGTTAAAATAAATGTATTTAAATGTGAGCGTTCACAATAGTTAATTGTGAATCCTCGCATTTAAATACATTTATTTTAACATTTCCGTTTCCTTAACACGTTACGCGGTTCCATTAAAATTTCACTTTCTCTTCATAGAGATTTGTTCGGTATAGGCTAATGTTAAACAGCAGTCGTATGAAAATTTGTCTAATAAATTATGTGGAAGGCACTGACTAGCTATTGTTTGAATAAAGCACGCATTTCAGTCTGAATGAATGTGGAAATTTACTTTCAAGGTATATTTTGTATGTAAAAATTGTAGGAGAGTAATTCTTCAGTGTAGTTGTCATTGTTCATTGGTATGTTGGTATATTAATTAATCTGTGTGTCTGTGTGAAGAATTAAACACAATAAAATATGTGAAGAATTAAACACAATAAAATATATAGCACAAGACAATGGATATAACCCTAACATAATAGACACACTAATAAAAAAAGGCAAAACAAAAACAGAACAAACCAACACAAACACCACGTGAGAATAAATACATAACATTAACATATCACACTACCAATACTCACAAAATTGCAACTTCATTCAGAAAACTAAAATACAAGATAGCATACAAAACAAATAACACAACACAGAAATATCTAAATAATCACATTAAACATTCAAATAAATATAATTCAACTGGAGTTTACAAACTAAAATGCAATAGTTGCCCACATTTTTACATAGGACAGACAGGAAAATCCTTTCACACAAGATATAATGAACATATCAAAGCTATAACCAAACCCTACATCACATCAAATTATGCAGACCACATTATCAACAATAATCATGACTACAATAATATAGAAAGTGATATGGAAATTTTAAACATCACACCAAAAAGTTCACAGTTAAACATCTTAGAACAATACGAAATATATAATAATAATAATAATAATAATAATAATAATAATAATAATAATAATAATAATAATAATAATAATAATAATAATAATAATAATAATAACTGCCTCTCATTTGAGGTAGCCCAGAAGGACTCAGTATACTCTCCTACATGAATTTTACAATATTAAATGTTTACATAAATTTTGTAGAAAGAAAATTAAAATAACATACCCATAACATATACTTAATACACAATTACAGTTCAATACCACACATTATTCGACGTCATGACACGTCATAACACACAAACAACCAGCCCCCACCATAAGAGCAACATATCCCACCCCTACAATCGACAAATGCACATCGAAAAATTCAAGATCACCAGTAGTTCAAGAGACACACCGATGAAGACGTAACATCACGTCGAAACGGACCGTCTGTGTTAAAATTTTAACACTTTTTAACGTGTGACTAGGTAATTTTATGTTTTTAACAAACAAAGAGTTAACGTGAACTTCAATCAATCAAATATATAAATGTATAGATAGAAGATAGCCTAATATAAAAGCATAACGCAATCACAACCACAAAAAAGGAAGAAATTAATACATTCCTGTCTGTTAAGGTTCCAAATCATTCTTAAAGTATATTGGACATATTATACTATATGTAAGTGTGTGTGTGTGTTTATATATACACATACATATATTTCAACTGTTGTATTAATAAACAGTAACTGGATCACACCCGAAAGGAGATGCTTCAGGTAGTGTGTGGCATAATGAACTATAACGAAAAATTTATCATAAATAACTTTGGTTGAATTGCTAACTGTAATTATATATAAACTGAAATAAAAGAAAAATACCTATTATATATTACTACAGACGATAATTCATACGCTATAAAATTCCAAAATACACGTGCATTCATGCACTATGAAACTATGAAGCATGCTCGATCAGGAGAAAAACACACTAAAATATGCACTTTCATTTTTGTTCCAAATTTCTTATTTCACTTCACTTTTTTTGCACAGTTAACAACATCATTTATAAATTGGTTTCTGATATTCCTGCCCTTGTCAGTTAATATGTTTTTGTAGGCAGAGAATGACCTCTCTACATCGCAAGAAGTTATGGGTGCAAACTTGAATTAATCTTCTTCTGTGAATTAGTTTTTTTTTTTCTTCTCCTTGTTCAATTCTGCTTTCTGAATCAAAAATAGGGGACATAAATATCGAGAAACTGTGTCCACTGAAAACAATTAAAATATGCATTTAAACTGAATATATTATATATTATGCATGATTAAGCTAAAAATTTCTAAAATATGCATTATTCATGTTTTTATCCCCAAAAAGGCCAATACATGCAAATATGCACAGAAAAAGTACACATATTTGGAACCGGAAAGCAATGAAATGGATAAGTACTAAGTTTGAGCTATGTCCTATGTTCCTATAAAAACATGCATTTGCATGGAATTCTCGTCTCTACATATTACATTCTACATAAACATACTAAGTTAAGAATAAGACATTGTTAAAATGACAAAAAATAAAGAATAAAATTTCAATATGATAATTATGGTAGCCAACGGCGTAGCTCAGTCGGTTAAGACGCTTGCCTGCCGATCCAGAGTTGCGCTTGGGTGCGGGTTCAATTCCAGCTTGGGCTGATTACCAGGTTGGTTTTTTCCGAGGTTTTCTCAAACCGTAAGGCAAATGTCAGGTAATCTATGGCGAGTCCTACGCCTCATCTCGCTAAATACTATCTCGCTATCACCAATTCCATCGACGCTAAATAACCTCGTATTTGATATAACGTCGTTAAATAACCAACTAAAATATGATTTTAAAAACAGTTCGAACATTTGTTTTTTTATATTTTTTTTTTTGTTTAATGATTTCAATTTTGGATTTCTCATTATAAATTAATTCTACAAGTTAAATACCTATTTTGAATTAATTGTGTAATAAAATAACGATACACATGTTAATTATACCTACGGACTTGCACACTTATAGACTGAACGTGGATCCTCAAGGTATTCACAGGTTCACGCTTAGAAAAATAATCTACATAGTGACTATTTTGATACTACAAAAATCTATTTCAAAATTTCCACAGAGACACAACTTAGAGGCTTGTGTAATTCTGCGGAGGTGGTTTTCATGATTCCGTCTTATGTACAACATTTCTCCTCATACAAGCGCAGTAAGCAAGATTAAATTTATCTTACAATATGTACAAAATAAAATATATTTTAATAAAAAGAAAAAATGTGTATCTTTATTCTAAATCAAAGGGCAGAATAACGATTCTAATCCAACTAAAAAAAATGATCAACAATAATCTCACTAGAGGTTTTGATTTATCTAGAGAAAATCAAAACTCGAACGGGATTTAATTGACTATTACACGATATAATATATTTTATTTTATAGTTTCGTAAAAGAACTTCAATTTGTTCTTCTAGGTAATACAGTAAAACCTTGGATTACGAGTAACTTGATTTGCGAGTGTTTTGTAAAACAAGGGAACAATGAGAGAACATTTTTGTTTGATAAACGAGCGATGTCTTGAAATGCGAGCAGCATGATTTGTACGTAACCATCGACGAGCTGATGAATCTTCATCGCGAGCAACAGCAAGAGGCAATGGAGGGGATCTAGTCTAAGAAGGAATAAAAGAAAAGAGCGGATGAATTTCTCGCTTCAAATGAGACAGCCTAAAAGAGGTGTGTAAAAAGTAGGAAGCAGTACAAAATTTTGTTCAAATTCACCACCCTGGTAAGGTTATAGCAGTGCGTGCGATAAATCTGTTTAACGATAACACAATGTCACATTTCTCAAAATCCTCAAAACGAAGCAAAAGCAGGTGTCATTGGATAGGTTCTTAGTCAAAGCAAAAAATTTCAGTCAGTCAAACAGTCAGAAGTGACTCCGTTAGTGACAGTGAAAATATTTTCTTTAAATGTTCAAGAAGTTTACTAAGCGTAAAACAAGTGAAAGACACGCAAACAAAACAGGCTGTGACGAGACAAACACTAGGACATGTGTTGGGTTTCTGCCCTAAAGACTAAGTTACTGCGGAATAACTGCCATCACAGGGTAAGGACAATGCTTGATGACATCCTAAGACAACAAGGATTAGAAGTCCATGAAGAAGTGCATTGTATCTCGGAAGATGATTCAACAAGACCAGCAGATATTGCTGTCATTGATAGAAAAAAGAACACAGAAAGAAAACTAGACTCGATTGTCAGGTTTGAAAGATATGCACAACAGCCAGAACTTACTGAAGATGAAAAGAGAATTATCTATAAACCTTACATTCCTTATTACAGCAAGCAGTATAACATCATGGCTAATCGTTGGTCAATAGACGGACTTCTTTTTGGAGTTCGTGGTACCATCTCCAAATAGTACACCTAAGTATAACGTTTTAAAATCAAAGGGATTTACATTTTACAATGTTGAGAAAATCCTTAGAGAAATTCTAAAAGAACCCATTCAAATTTTGCAATTTCATCTCTCTTTCAAGCAATATGATTCACATTAATTTTCTTTTGAAATTTATTATATGTGTTTTCATTGAAAATTTTTATATATGTATTTGTTTTCTGGATCCTTGTGGACACCCTTATTGAAGGGAAAATGGTTTTATTTTATAAATCCGATGTGTAAAGTAATTTGTGTTGCACTATTGAATTTTACCTAAATTATACTGTATTTTATATGAATAAAAGGTTGTGAGCCGAATAATCTGAGTTTACATTTTTTTATAATATCATAGTATATTACAAGTTTTAGAGAAACTACGAAAGCTTTTGTGGCTCTGACACGGTTTTCAAAAGAACCATGCGGCAACATCTACAGCAAGGTTTCATTTTCGCTTTGATATTAGTACACGTGTCACACGCTACTGTATTTGAATTCAGTATGCAGTTCTGTGTACATGCACACAATTATAATTTTGCATGAAAGTGAAGAGGTTCAGTAAAAACAGTGTTCCGTATCTAAAGGCAGATTAATTACTATTTGTCGTGAGATGAATGGAAGAACAACACCGATAAATTACATACGATAACGCCGACATTCAAGTCCGGGCTTAATTACATGCAAAAAGTTAACATATTATGAAGCAATATTGCAGTATCAAATATCCGTGTACACGTATATGTTCCATAATTTAACCCAATGGGTTGTATATCATATTGGTATCAGTATTTTGCACCGCAAGGTGTACAACGTTTGAAAAACGGATTATCAAAAGGTGAACATAATGCCTCATTAAATGGGGTTGGAAGTTTTATAGCTTGCTTGAACCGAACACTTCATATAGTGTCCAAAATAGGTAGTGCTTATTTATTAAAAGTTGCATTTCATAAAATGGCACATAAATTAAGTACTGTTGTATGTAGAAAATTCCACATATCGCCACTGTAAATTAAATTATTTGTTCAAAATTAATTCATAACAACATGGAGCTTTATGTAGGCCTAGACGAAAAAAGGAGGTAAAATAAACTAAACGGTGCATGAATGAGTGCACTCCTAAGAGTTCTTGAGAATTAATATTTACGTGAACTCCTAGTTTAAAGGTCATCTGCCTTACTTTTATCACACTATGAACTTAAGGGATTTAAGATAATTTTGCATAGGAAAAGCCGAAAATCGATCGCAACAATAGCAAACTTTCAGGCGGAATTAGACAATCAAGCACACACACCCGTAACTGCACACAGCGACTGCTCCCACATCCCACAATATCCACCGTCCAGCTGCAGAGCCGAAGGGAAAGATAAGCACAAGATTCTTGTTAATTTTCGTCATTAACATGCGCCAATTCAAATTATATTTATAACATTTTTTGCTAAAAACAAACGGTAGTATTTGTATTCACAATGTTATATGAATTTTAAATTGTATATTGGAAGAAACCAATGTTCACACAAGAATGTGATGTTCAGCCTTAGTGTGATTCAAAAGTTATAAAAAAAATTCGTATTATTTAAACGTTTTATTTTGACGTAGGTCTACGTTTGTCAGCTCATTTGGTACAGGAGAAAAACTTCAGAATTCACTGTCACATAAAAATGTAACGTCTTTGTTCTCTTTGTCTTTCACCTTTTCGCCTTGTATTCCAATCCTCTCCTTGTATTTTCTCTTTCCTCCTTATATCTCCTATTTTCTTCCAGTATTCCCCTTTTCTATCTGTATTCCCATTTTTGATATTGTATTCCCCTTGTTCTCCTTGTATTTCTATTGTTCTTTTATTCCCCTTGCTCTCCTTGTATTCACCTTGTTCATCTTGTATTTCCTTTGTCCTCCTTGCATTCCCTTTGTTTTCCTTGTATTCTCCTTGGTCCTCTTGTATTCCCTTGTATTCCTCTTGTTCTATTTCCCTATTCCCACTCTTTTTCCCTTTTCCCCCTACTACTTCCCTTTTCCTTCCCCTATTTCCCTTTTGCTACTGTTTTTCTTTGCATTCTACTCCACTTGTTCTCTTATTCTCCTTTTCCTTCTTCTATTCCCCTTCTTCTTGTATTACCCTTTTCTATTTGTATTCCTCTTTTTTGTATTCCCCTTTTCTCTTTGTATTCCCTCTTTCCTCATTGTATTCCTCCTTTTCTCTTTGTATTCCCCTTTTCTCCTTATTTTCCTCCTTTTATGCCCGTGTTCCTCTTTCCTATTTGTATTCCCTTTTATTTATCTTTTCTCTCTGTATTCCTCTTCTCTGTCTTGTATTTCCCTTTTCAGCCAGTATTTCCCTTGATTTTCCTGTATTCCCTTTGTTCTTCCTGTAATTCATTTCTTTCCCTTGTTCTCCTTGTATGACCCTTGTTCTCCTTGTATTCCTCTTTTTCTCCATGTATTTCCCTTGTTCTCCTTGCATTCCCCTTGTTCTCCTTGCATTCCCCTTGTTCTCCTTGCATTCCCCTTGTTCTCCTTGCATTCCCCTTGTTCTCCTTACTTTCCTATTATTCTCCCTGTATTTCCCTCGTTCTCCTTGTATTCCCCTTGTCCTCCTCGTATTCCTATTGTTCTCCTTGTATTTTCCTTGTTCTTCTTGCATTCTCATTTTCTGCCTGTATTCCCCTTGTTCTTCCTGTATTTCATTTTTCTCTGTATTTCCCTTGTTCTCCTTGCATTTCCATTATTCTCCCTGTATTCCCTTCGTCCTCTTTGTATTCTCCTCGTCCTCCTCTTTGTATTCCCCTCGTCCTCCTTGTTTTCCCCTCTTCCTCCTTGTATTCCCCTTGTCCTCCTCTATTCCTATTGTTTTCCTTGTATTTCCCTTGTTCTCCTTGCATTCCTCTTGTTCTCTTTGTATTCCCCTTGTTCTCCTTGCATTAGCCTACTCTCTTACTCCTTGAATTCTAATAGTTCTCGTTGTAGTTCCCTTCTTATTCCGTGCTCTGTAAAGAGATGCAGCATATAAAGCTGTGCACCTATCGACAGATGAATGCACCCCACGTAGTTCTACGTATACAGCATAGTAAGGCTACACACCTGTCGATTTTATTTAAGAGTATTAGAAGTTTTTAAGGTTGCTTCTTTGTATTTGAAAACCTGTATATTTTATTCTATCGCCGGAGTACAACGTAATAAAAATTCTCATGAAATACATTTTCAAATATATGGTCAAAAAATGCACAAAATGCAGCCACCGAAGAAACTTGTAAACTTAAAGATTTGGGATTAATGTATAATTTTATTACTGCAACCGTTTTAATGGAGCTTATCTGTATCACAGTCAAACTAATGTCAAAAGTGTATATGACTATTAGATACACATAACAAGCATGGAAGGAACACGGCTAAGACAAAAAACAATTAATTATAAGAAGGGTAAAACGCTCTTGACTTTAGTTAAAAAATACTATTAGATCTAATATTTATAAATGCCAATGGTAATGATGCTGGATTCAATGACGTTCTCATTCTTACAACAGCGCTGTTTATAGATTTGATCTTTGCTCTGCAGGACTAAAAAACTGAGACATTATGGCTGGGATAAATAACGCAGACAAAAGATGTTTTTCTCACTTTTTTAACACTTTTGATGTATGAACATGTAAGGATATTACTTTATAGGTAAGAAATGTTAAAATATTATAAAACGACTTTGTTTTCTATCTAATTTTATCTTCTGAATGTTTGGTAAAATTTTAACCTTTTAACAACATTTCTACTTCACTTTTTATAAAGATCTTGTTAATGAGAAACACTAGCCATCTTTATTTCTTTCACTTTCTCTCCTTCTCGCACTTGTTATGTCTCACTCTCTTTTGTGCTTACAAAAGATAAAACCCTAAAAGTTGTTTCTTACACTGTACTAGCATGACAGTTTCTTTGTAGGAGACACTTTGAGATTTCAGAGTTCACAAAGGAAGCATTTAAAGTTGCATGATATCTTGAAATCCGCAAAGACTTCTTTTCATGTGGCACAATTTCATTCCGACCCAACCACAAGCCAGAGTAACTGAAATATGTTTACACTATGTAAATTTGTTATAACAAATTTCCTTTGACCAGTGTAAAATTACAAGGATCAAAAACTAAATTAACAACTGAAGAACACATTAAAGGAAGCGACTGAGAGATATATTAGATGGAATCATACTATGCCAGTTGTAAACTTCCTCTCTACCATTTCAATGGATCTGAGTACCATTTCCTGCAGAGAATTTAACATTTATTTCATCTTAGGGAAATTTTTACTTAATTTGTTTATTTAACAACGTTGTATCAACTACTGAGTTATTTGGCGTCGATGGAATTGGTGACAGCGATATGTTATTTGGCGAGATGAGGTCGTGGATTCGCCATAGATTACCTGCAATTCGCCTTACAGTAAGGGAAAACCCTCGGAAAAACGCGAACAGATAATCAGCTCAAGCGGAAATAAAACCCTAGTTCAAGCGCAACTCCGGATTAGTAGGCAAACGCTCTATCACCTGAGACCAGCCGATGGCTGTAGGAAAATAAATGCATATTATTTTGATTGAATCCCATCTTCGTGAAATCCAAATTTTTCGCAATGTTTATCGTATAATAAACCATTAAGCTTAAGAGTGTATAAAGTTGATTCAAAGTCTTCACATGACTGAATACAAAATGAAGCCAAAGATGACTCGAATGTAAACAACAACGACGATGAAGATGAAGCTGAAGATGACTCTTCTCAAAAGGGACACATCATATTATACAATACGGCACTGAGATACACCGAGAACGCTTAAATTTGTTCTCAATAACTATATTACTGAATCTAGATACTGAGACTATGAGCTGTTCTATATATTATGTCTATTATTCTAAGAGAAATATTAAAATATGGCTCAAACCGTGTATTAAACATAGTGTATTGTATTTGGAGAACCTTATATTAACGTAAATCCTACAGATTCAAATTCAATTCAAAGTTCTAAAATTATAATAAAGCTAAAGTTTAACGGAAAATATGTCAAGAAATGTTTGCAAAAATCGAAAAAAGAAAAAAAACTAACAATTGTCTGTAAAATTGACCATTATCTTTCATAATTAGATACATTATTTGTTAAAGATGTTAAGGGGAAGCTCTCTGAAACTTAGGAAAACAATGCACATTCGCAATATTTTTTTCCGTATGAAAATATTTTTGGTAACTCATGTACTGAAATGTGGTTCGTGTTACTTCATTTAATATTTTATCACTTTGCTATTACTGCTTTATTATTATTATTATTATTACTTTGAAAGGTAAAGTCAACCCATTGCAGAATTTTAAGCCCACAGACTAGCGATAAATTAAACTGTAGTGACAATCGGCACTAATGGCAATAGAGATGTCAGTCCTGTTATTATTATTATTATTATTATTATTATTATTATTATTATTATTATCATTATCATTTTATTATCATCATTCTAATTATCCTATTATTATTACTACTATTATTATTACTATTATTATTATTATTATTATTATTATTATTATTATTATTATTAATTTTATACTATACATTGGTAAGATCCAAGCTTGAATATGCATCTGTTGTATGGAACTCCATTACTTCCACTGACTCGGCTAAATTGGAGAATATTAAAAAAAAAGATTATTTCCTTGTGTTCTTATAGATTTTTACCTAGTTCCGATTATAAATATGAGATTAATTGCAAATATTTTAATTGCTGTAGTTTATTTACCAGACTTCAGGATCTTGATTATTTATTTTTTGTAAAGTCGTTAAGGGTGATATTGATTGTGAATCATTCATAAGCAATATCAGTCTTCGTATTCCCGCTAAGGGTTTAAGATTTCATAATATTTTTTATAATAGGAATTCAAAATCACTCCCTCCTGTCTGCAGATGTATAAAATATGCTAATTTGCATGGATTGCACTTGGATCCATTTAATGTGTAGTACATACTTCTTGAGTTTTCTGTCAGATGTTATTAATTTATGCCTTTTGTTTAGACATGTATCATAATATTTTCATCTTGCATATCTTTGTATACAATTAATATGATTCCATTAATTCATTTGTAATTATCATTTTATTTTATTGCCATTATTTTAATTATTCCATTGTACTTTTATTGTCTGATGTTTTTATTTTCTTTGTACTGAACTGTAATTGGCCACTGGCTGATGTACAGCACATTAAATATAAGTAAATAAATAAATAAATAATATTGTTATCATTATCATCATCATCATCATCATCATTATTATGAAAGGTAAAGTCAACCCATTGTAGAATCTTATGGCCCACGGAGTAGCGAGAAATTAAACCGTAGTGACAATCGGCACTAATGACAATAGATATGCCAGTCCTATTATTATTATTATTATTATTATTATTATTATTATTATTATTATTATTATTATTATTATTAATTTTATACTGTACATTTGTAAGATCCAAACTTGGATATGCATCTGTTGTATGAAACTCCATTACTTCCACTGACTCGGCTAAATTGGAGAATATTTAAAAAAAAATATTTCCTTGTGTTCTTATAGATTTTTACTTAATTCCGATTATAAATATGAGATTAATTGCAAATATTTTAATTGCTGTAGTTTATTTACCAGACGTCAGGATCTTGATTATTTATTTTTTGTAAAATCGTTAAGGGTGATATTGATTGTGAATCATTCATAAGCAATATCAGTCTTCGTATTCCCGCTAAGGGTTTAAGATTTCATAATTTTTTTTTATAATAGAAATTCTAAATCTCTCTCTCCGGTCTGCAGATGTATGAAATATGCTAATTTGCATGGATTGCACTTGGATCCATTTAATGTGTAGTACATACTTTTTGAGTTTTATGTCAGGTTATTAATTTATGCCTTTTGTTTAGACATGTATCATAATATTTTCGTCATCTTGCATATCTTTGTATACTATTTATATGATTCCATGAATTCATTTGTAATTATCACTTTTTTTATTGCCATTATTTTAATTATTCCACTGTACTTTTATTGCCTGATGTTTTTGTTATTTTCTTTGTACTGAACTGTAATTGGCCACTGGCTGATGTACAGCACATTAAATATAAGTAAATAAATAAATAAATAATTATTGTTATCATTATCATCATCATCATCATCATCATCATCATCATCATCATTATTATGAAAGGTAAAGTCAACCCATTGTAGAATCTTATGGCCCACGGAGTAGCCAGAAATTAAACTGTAGTGACAATCGGCACTAATGACAATAGAGATGCCAGTCCTATTATTATTATTATTATTATTATTATATTTATTATTATTATTATTATTAATTATGACAATCCAAGTATGTAATGAGGGATTCTTCTGATGATTTACAAATTAATTAGAGGGAAATTGTATTTGAAATCAATCATTCAAAGAGGCGAAACATCATATTTCAACATCAAAATTAGAATTACTGGAATCAGGAAAGTTATTCAATTTCAAAGATTATAAATATTGTAACAGAGACTAAAACACTGAAAATACCACAGTTAAATGTATTATATTTATAGTGCTCAAATATGGACACTGAAATACGAATAAACAGTTACTGGCCACGAATATGGATTTTCTAATACGAATATTAAGAACGGATAAAGTAACAAAATAATAATAATATATTAAGAAAAATAATCGGGCGTAAGGCTAACATATTTCAAGAAACAGAACTAAAATTTGTATGGACACAACGCGGAGAGAAAATAATGAAGTAAACAAAGAAGTCCTCTACTGGAAAAAGAAACGAGAAATGCCACAACCTACGTGGAAAGATGATATAAAGGAGAAATATTAATTGTATTTATTTAACCCAATGCTCTAGAATACTAGTACATTTGCCATTAATCTACAGGCGTCTCAATACATCTGTCCATTAGTTCCATTTCGAAACTTCTGAAGTGCAAAAAGGAAAAACATTGAAGCTGGAGAATGTTTGGATTACGACCTATGGAGGATAAAGTGTATTTTTTGAGTGACGAAACCAGTGATAAACACAAAAATATTCTTTTGAAATAAATTATTATTATTATTATCATTATTATTATTATTATTATTATTATTATTATTATTATTATTATTATGTACTGTGTACCTTAGTTGTTCATTTTATTGCATTATTTGTATCACTGTGCTGGACTTTTATTGGCCAATGGCTGTTGTCCAGCACATAAATATCAATAAATGAATAAATAAATTATTACTATTATTATAATTATTATTATTATTATTATTATTATTATTATTATTATTATTATTATTATTATTATTATTACATATAGATATATTTTACAATCACCACTTTTCTTTCGTGTAGGTCAGGCAGATTCTGCACGGAATATTCTAGCCTTTAAACGAGGTGCAATAGTAACGTAGAATCTCAAAATAGCATGCAGACACGCTTAAAAGTTATTCTACGTCACTGGTGCACCTCGTTTAAAGGCTAGAAATGCCCGGGCTGAACATGCCTGATGTAAGCTTCACAAAAGTGGACAGGACTCCCATTTCGTGACGCAACGAAACGCACGGTATTTGTAGTACAATGTAGTACCACTGATGACTTATGACGAAAGATAGTATGCAAATATTGCAAACCTTCCGTAACTCCATTATTGGTCTAATGCCATTTATTAGGACTATTTCGTGAATAAAATAATAATGTAAACAATATATCCCTAAAATTCGATCACAAAATGTTAATATTTGTATGTTTATGAATATTTAACCCATTCAGACATTGTGAAGTTGAAATAGATGAATATCGATTACTGAAATAAAGAAATTAGGTGTTATTAAGTAATGCCAATTCAGAAAAGCGAAATACAGGTTTAACAATGTTAATTACATGTACTGCTCTTTTCTCTTGTTATTATAACGGAAATACATTTTCATTATTGACATCATAATTTAATTTAAACATTTTATAATATAATTACAAATAACCTCATTAATACATAATTAAATTAACAATAGGAGTGTCATTTATTTTGATACAATGGACATGGAAATAGAAAATGAAGATGTAGATATTGAAGTAGGATTTGGCACTTTATTTAGTACAATGGATTCATGCTCATCGATATACGGGGAAACAGTTGGTGACAATGACTAAACAAAAGAACGACCATGCGATAAATTGCTAGTGATAAATAGATCTGCAAAAATTATCGCGACGTGTGACTGTGATTGGTTTAAATTCAAAATGTCTGGTTGAAACTGAAATGACGTCATATAAACGAAATAGTCAATGTAACTTACGGATTTTTGCAATAATACGATATATCATGTTCAGTTGCTCGTACCCAAAATTACTACAGAATATCTCAAAATTACTTTTAAATTAACCTTTTTCGAACTATCCACTTTCCAATATAAGAAAATAGCTGTTTAACGTAGTAAATAATTTATCGTATTTGCGCATGTTCTTTAAATTTTTCACTCTCTGTCTTTCTATAATTTTTCCACTCATGAAACGAGCACGCACTCATACAATAGGCCTACATGTAATTAAATTAGATACCGCGCATAAAAAATTCCTTCGCATCTTTCTTCCTGTAGATATTTTTAAGCAACTTCTAACTAAGGCAAATCATTACATGACGTTGAGGAACTACAGTACGTAGAAGTTAAGCAAGATTTAAAATTACCTCTTTGCTGTCGTCTCGAGGAAAGCTTAGAACATCTCTAACATTTCAGACCCTCTCTGGTTAGAAGTGATTAAATTACGATTCCATTCACGCGCCAGCATCTCGTATCTATGTAAAGCTAGTGACTGTGATTAAATACATTTTGGTGACTAAAAATACTTTATGCATAATTGAAAAACTAATTAACCACTAGAGGCTATAGCAATAAAAGGTTAGTAGACCAGCACTGTGCTATGGAGTCATTTCAATTTTTTACAGTAATGTTCTAACAAATCGCGTTATTGATTAGTTTTGGCTCAAAATAAACGAAATATTGAGTATGAATAAACGATAAAAACCATTACTTTTATTTAAAAAAATATATAACTTTTATTTTTCAAAACTATAATAGCATGAACAATAAAACAGATTAAATACAACAGGCCCTGTAGTCTACTTAAACCAACAAAATGTATGTTGAAAGAGAATGTTAAAATGTTATAATACAAAAAGTCTTTCAATTGATACCATAAAAAACATTAAAATTAAATTAAGCTTATTTCACTTTTGTTTATGTACGAATATAATTCTTGTATAATGTAAATGTATCCATTTATATTACGAATACAAAGAAACAGGTTATGGTTATTCCCACGTTTGAAGTTAGGAAATGTGATTTAAAAAAATGTAGTACAATTTATATTGATCACCTCTAAAAGGATTTACAGAGAACTGCGGTTTTCCAGTTAATGTTGAATAGAGTTAAAACTTATTTACGTATCTGACAAATACAATGTTAATGCATGAATCTGATATGATTATTCCATATTTCAGGATTTGATATTACGTGAAATCCGGATGTACATTTTACAAAGAAACGAATTCTACATTTTGCTCTTCCTTGATGTATACAATTATGGACTAAAACCAATTACATAGACAGAAAGCTCTTTATTTACTCTTTATTTAACATACAGGTTTATATTGTTTTTTATTACTAAGTTATTGGCATTTACCTTATATTTTCTATCTAGCACACACTCGTAGATAACTGTTATTTAACGTTAAAATTGTAACTACTACAACAATGTCTTTTTCTAACGTTATTAAATAGTCCTATATCAACTATGCATTCTCTAGCGTAGATGGATTTGGTAATACACTGCTCCGTCGATTTAACAGAATGCGTTTGAGTCTAAAGAAAGCAGCAGAACAGTATAACATGGTCTTCTGTTGTGAAGAGAATCCAAGGCTCCGTATACCGGTAAGGCATTAATCATGTCGCAAACACGTTCACGTCTGAGTATTTCTCACAAAGTAAATACAGTATTACTCAACGCCTTCAAACGGCGCAAATATTTAGGATATTGTTGGAGACATTAGGGTAATATTTCTTTCTTTCTTTCTTTCGTTTTTTCGTTCTTTCTTTCTTTCTGCCTGTCTTTCTTTCTATCGTTTTTGTTTTCGTTCACTCTCGCTATCTTCCTCTCTTAATTTATTTATTTCCTTATTCTTTATTTATTTAATTACCTATTTATTTATTATTGTATTTTATAGATATATTCTAGGAAATAAAATTAATTCGCATTAATTTATGGAGAAGAACGAAACGTGTGAAGTGGACAGACAGAATAATGAATGAAGCTGTGTTGGAAAGAGTGGGTGAAGAAAGAATGATGCTGAAACTGATCAGGAAGAGGAAAAGGAATTGGTTGGGTCCTATCCGAGAAGGAACTGCATATTGAAGGATGCACTGGAAGAAATGGTTAACGGGAGAAGAGTTCGGGGCAGAAGAAGATATCAGATGATAGATTACATTAAGATATATGGATCATATGAGGAGACAAAGAGGAAGGCAGAAAATAGGAAAGATTGGAGAAAGGTGGGTTTGAAGTGAAAGACCTGTCCTTGGGCAGAATACTGAATGAATGAATGAATGAATGAATGAATGAATGAATGAATGAATGAATGAATGAAATTCGTATCAGATTTACTTTTTTAATGAATTAACAACTCTTAAATACCAATTCCCGTATGATCGATTTTTTACTGTCCACAATATTCCTGGATTTTCAAGCTGTACCTAACATGATGCTTGCTGATTGCAGGGGACTTGCTCCGCGTGTTATATCTAAGTACAGTAGTTAGACATTGGCTTTCTCCTATATCGACGGAACAGTGTATAATTTTGACATAAGAAATCAGAGGATTCGCCATTGCACTACCTCACTTCTGGATTACAGATGGAGAAAAGCTAAAAACAAACGGTCATTTGAACTCAATAGGAATTCGAGTTACCAGCAATATCTCTACAACATATCGGAGATTGTTTATTTTTAAATTTAACTTCATTAAAAAAACGGAAAAAACTAGATACATAAAACTCAATCTCTCCATTAACAGTGTTATACCTATGAAATGAGTCACAGTGGCTAAGCTGGTGAGCAGGACAATACGTTTACTAAGGAGCGACAGAGCGTAAATTTTGATGCTAAAAACTCAGTGAATTATGACCCTTGTGTAATTTGTATAGCTGTTTCTACTTTTACATCATGAACTTCCATTCGAAAAAAATACTATGGAAAACGGTGATACCAAAAACAAACGCCTTCGCTTGTAAATAATAATGGACGACAGAAATGTTTGCCATAGACAGGATTCAAATCTACGACCGCGGCTTTCATGCAATTTTAATGCTTTTAAAATTCGGTTTATATAAAATTCCGGTGATATTTCATTTCTCCGTTATAGCATGGCACGGAATCCCTCGGACTGTAATAGAAATATAATAGTGCACAAATTGAATTAAAATATCATCACCCAAATTTGTAATGAAAATGCACTGAACTTATCGTGGATCTATTGTCAGTACTGTACATCACATTTCAGTTTTATTGAAAACTGAGCCGTATGTTATGACATAAACAATCATAACTTTTATTGGGTTCATGACCACTGGATGCAATGCTATAAAACAGGCAATTCATGTGAACAGAATTCAATAAAACTATAGGAGTGCAGCTTCTAACTCACGATGATATGTATTTGGTATTTATCAACTTTAACCGCAAATTGATTACCAGAAACTCATTTCATTTAGGCAGACAAAATTCGAAATTTTATTTGCTGTAATCTCTAGTGTGTTTAGCATCGATGTGTTTTCCTAAATCCAACAAAATACTAAAACTGCTGTTTGAAACAAATAATATACATACAATAACACACACTATTAACTCAAATACAGAGTTATTTAAATATTATTAAATACTAGGGCATTCGATAAGTAAATCAGTCCTCCTAGCGGTGATCATTGAAATCTTGTATTACGTAATAGAGCGGCGATTGTTTAATAAATTTGCAACACTGAAAATCTCGAAGTAGCCACATTTTGTAAATACAGTGGCTGTTTCTGATTTGTAGTAAACAAGTCAGCCCTGAATGTACGAACAAAGGTGCTTCATAAAAATAAAAGTTGTAAGAGAAAAACATGCAATTCGTTGCTTTAGGGCAGTGGTCGTCAGCACTCGTTGAAATGGATAGAATGCATGGAGGTTAAGGAAATATGCTCCGTCGTGCACAAGGGATAGGGAGACAGCATACCCGCCAGCAGCCACAAATGCAAGCTAGGGCAGTATCTTGTCCGCGGGTAAGAGACGCTAGTCCAAGGGTGCAGTGTTCTGATAACAGCTGCTTTAGGGTATTAAAAGAAGCTTATGGGAAAGAACGATTTCAATATGGGTGTAAACGAAGCATTCACTTCAAATCAAGAGCTCACAAACAAAGAGCTTTTCATTAATCATTGAGAGAGACATGCAGAAATGATGCTGCAGATGGAGTCCGCCATCTCCCAAGGATTTGGCAACGTATTGTTGACATGGTAAGAAACTACTCTTACTTAGTTACTTACTTACTTTTAAGGAACCCGGAGATTCATTGCCGCCCTCACATAAGCCCGCCATTGGTCCCTATCCTGAGGAAGATTAATCCAGTCTCATCATATCCCACCTCCCTCAAATCCATTTTAAAATTATCTTCCCATCTACGTCTCGGCCTCCCCAAACGTCTTTTCCCTCCGGCCTCCTAACTAACACTCTATATGCATTTCTGGATTCGCCCATAAGTGCTATATGCCCTGCCCATCTCAAACGTCTGGATTTAATGTTCCTAATTATGTCAGGTGAAGAATGCAATGCGTGCAGTTCTGTGTTGTGTAACTTTCTCCATTCTCCTGTAACTTCATCCCTCTTAGCTCCTAAGCACCTTATTCTCAAACATCCTTAACCTATGTTCCTCTCCCAAAGTTACAGTCCAAGTTTCACAACCATAAAGAACTACTGGTAATATAATTGTTTTATAAATTCCAACTTCCAGATTTTTTGACAGCAGACTGGATGATAAAAGCTTCTCAACCGAATAATAACAGGCATTTCCCATATTTATTGTGTTTTTAATTTCCTATCGAATATCATTTATATTTGTTACTGCTGCTCCCAGGTATTTGAATTTTTCCATCTCTTCAAAAGATAAATTTCCAATCTGTATATTTCCATTTCGCATAATATTCCCGTCACGAGACATAATCATATACTTTGTCTTTTCGGGATTTACTTCCAAACCTATCTCTTTACTTGCTTCAAGTAAAATTCCCGTGTTTTCCCTAATCGTCAAGGAACTACACAATCTACCAAAAAGTAATTGGGCACTGTTGCTATAGCAGCAGCCACCCTGTCAGGCATGCTCTCCACTAGTTTGTGTAGGATATCCACTGGAATGCGTCGCCATTCCTCTTGCAACATGGCACTCAGTTGGACAATGGAAGTTGGCCGCATCTCCCGAGACCTCATTCGCCGGTCCAATTCGTCCCAAAGGTGCTCAATGGGATTGAGATCAGGACTCTGTGCAGGCCAGTCCAACCGGTGAACATTATTATCTGTATACCACTGCATAATAGCCGCCGAAACATGGGGCCAACTTCCATTGTCCAACTGAGTGCCATGTTGCAAGAGGAATGGCGACGCATTCCAGTGGATATCCTACACAAACTAGTGAGAGAATGTAACAAGGGGTGGTACCACGAGGTTACAAAGGGAGAAAAACAGTGCCCAATCTTTTTTTTTTGGTAGATAGTGTATATTTTAAGTATGTAATTCCGAAAGTAACCTAGATAAATTTAGTATGAAACAGTAACTATTTTGCCATTATATTTCTAATGCCCCGGTATTGTAAAATTCCCTAACTTTGTTAACAATTAAGTTTATAGAAAACTGACAACACAGTTTTGTTCAGAAATTTTATTTATTTTATTGGGTTATTTTTACGATGCTGTATCAACATCTAGGTTATTTAGCGTCTGAATGAAATGAAGGTGATAATGCCGGTGAAATGAGTCCGCGGTCCAGCACCGAAAGTTACCCAGCATTTGCTCGTATTTGGTTGAGGGAAAACCCCGGAAAAAACCTCAACCAGGCAACTTGCCCCAACGGGGATTCGAACCTGGGCCACCTGGTTTCGCGGCCAGAAGCGCTGACCGTTACTCCACAGGTGTGGACTTGTTCATAAAGAAAGGAGTTTAATCACGCATTAATAAATTTCAAAACATTTATATATACTCGCTGTTTTTCCCTTCTATCATTAGTAGTCTCTCTTTTATGGAATGAACAGCTTTTAGAATATTTTTAAAAGTTTCCACAACAACAACAGTTGCATTGTCCATACTTCAATTAATTTAGAGTTCTAATCTCCCCACTGCACTGACAGAATCTCTATTACATTCATAGCAACACTGAATTAAGGCCATTCGCATTTTTGGAGACAAGACTAATATTTTCTTGTGTGAAACAGCTTGAAATTGCAGCTTATTTCATTTGCGGGTCTTCCTTATAGCTTGGTAAACATGGCACAGAGCCACCGCTAAGACGACACAGGACAAAGGAAAAACACTCAGTTCCGTGGATGAAGAGAAATCTCTCCCAGTTTTCACACTGCAACCTCAACTGTCAAATCAGTGCATACAGAAATTAATTTCAAGTAACGCAAAGTTCCGAAGTTTTAGATTAATAGGAAGCCTGTACAGACTATTGGTGTCGTGTATAACTGATGGTTTCAAACAGAATAACTTGCATGCTTCGCATATTTCAATTCACACACAAGAGCAAATTTACTGCATATTTGCTACACTTTAACATTAGGCCTATATACAATGTGAATTTTGTGTTCGCCAAGCCTCAACGGTTTTCAAATGCTGTCATGTGGTAAATAAAATCAATGAATAGCCTATCAGTATTTCGTAATAATTTTTATGACAAAGCATATGTAACAGTTTTACGTTCGTTTTCGTATTAAAATATTAAGATAATTAGATATACAGTAGCCTACATATAAAACAGTAATATTAAACTTTCAACATTTTCGGCAATAAATTGGTCAGAATGGGTTCAATTCTAGACAGGTGAATCTATGTAGGTAATTTTTGGTATTTCGTATTCGTCCTGTGTGTTTTTAATTTCATTTTCTTTAGCAATTAATTTCAACATGCTAAACACACAATTAAGTTCTGCATTTTACGAATGATCACTATTTGACTAGCCGGCCCGGGTTCGATTACCGACGAGGTCAGAAATGTTCATGTAAAATGTTTACCTCGGGGCTAGGAGAGATGGCAGTGCGCAACTTCTAATCACTAGATTGAGCACCAATATGCCTGGGTTAAATATCAAATCTGTTCGCAGTGCATATGAAAAGAAGGCATATGTCACTGTTGATAGTGATTCGTCCGTCGGACGGGCACGTTAAGCATGGCGGCCCCCTTGGTGTTATTCGACAGGAGTAGCCTACGTGCCGGCACCGTGTTTCCCTTTCTTCCTTCCTCATTTTCATCATCATCACTCATTCCAGACACTACACTTACACGAACACTTACACATACACTCACCCTAGTACACGACATAACTCTTCACAGATACACATCATGTACGAGTACAGTGTGGTTCGGCGAAGTGGTGTACAACTAGAAAATGGGTCACAGTCCTGCCATCTATCCGCAATATGCGAAACCGGAATCACGTGAAGTGAAGTGGGTAGGCATTGGATACATAATAATAATAATAATAATAATAATAATAATAATAATAATAATAATAAGTCTTTGACGTTTTCCATCTTCGAAAGTGAAAGTGTGTATCAAGACTTTCACTACAACATCCATGTCGGATTTCATTCTTTGAGATACTATAATACACAATGTATTAAGGGTCTTAATAATATAATTTTAATTCCTCATGAAGATTATTCTGATGTGTATATTTCGACTCACATTAATATTAAAACCTAAACGCTCACTTTTTTTTTTTTTTTAACTTCGTATGCCCATGATTCAGAGTAACGCAGTATTCTGGATGACTGTAACATTAAATTTCAAGGTTGTTGAAAGTTTCAATTTTGTACATAATATTCATTTCTGCATGATCGTGTTTTTTGTTGTATTTACAACTATTGTTGTTAGGCCTTGAAAGTTAGAATTCTCACACAGAAACTTGTTGCTAGGCAAACCATTCTTCATAACACAACATTAATTTGTACTGAAATATACCCATTACAGTGCACTTATTGTTACTTAGTTACTATTACAGTATAGTTTTGCGAAGACTTTAGAATACCTAATATTGCTGTAAATTTTCAATGCATAATTATTATTTGCAATTTTAAAAATTTGACCGTGAAAAAAAAAAAATGTTGTGCAATACACGTTTGTGAAATGCATTACAAAATCTCGGAAACTGAAAAACACGCTCTGCTCGTTTTTTCAAACTTCTCATCAATTTTGTAAAAAGCACTTCCAAACCTTCTATCTTACGTAATATACTATTTCCTGTTCATTATTAGAGTAATCTCCAACCGTCTCAATCAAGTTAAGTAAAGAGAAATTTAATTCCTTTATAATTTAGTTGTTTATTATAATTTTTCTTTTGAGTGGGGTTGTTACTAAGGAAAGCAATATAATTTTTTTTTTATTGATTTGATTCATTGTAGCTTATGTCTATAGGATATTTCGGAAATACAACCTGGTCAATGTACATAACAGCATATCTTATGGCCATAATACAGTAGTAGTTGTGGTAGGCTAGTAGTCTTATAAATCGTCGTCGTAACAATAATGCCAATGACGTGTTCATGATTAATGACATACGAGTAAATCCCAACGTCTCAATGTAAAAAAGGTGAGAGAATTGTAAATAAGATTTATAAAATTTGTCCGGAATATAATATAAGAAGTTGTGTTTCAATCCTACCTCTGACAACGAAAATAATAATAATAATAATAATAATAATAATAATAATAATAACATTATTAATAAAATAATATTAATATTATTATTAATAAAATACAGTATTAACATTAATAAAATAATATTAATATTATTAATAATATGATTAATAAAATATTTATATTATATTATTATTATTATTATTAGTATTATTATTATTATTATTATTCGTTCATAGAGGAGACGGCCTCCAGATATGGAGTGTAATCATCATAATCATCATCATCATCATCATCATCGACGCTACAGCCCAATTTGAGCCTCGGCCTCCCTTAGAACTCTCTTCCATGCATATCTGTCCCTGGCAACCAACCACCAATGGAGTGTAATAGCTGCGAATATACTGAATAAGCAGTCGTGGTTATATTACCGGTTGTTCTGTATGGTTCTGAATCTTGGACTCTCACTTTGAGGGAGGAACAGAGATTAAGAATGTTTGAGAATAAGGTGCTTAGAAAAATATTTGGAGCTAAGAGGGATGAAGTTACAGGACAATAGAGAAAGTTACACAACGCATAACTGCACACTTTGTATTGTTCACCTGACATAATTAGGTACATTAAATCCAGGCGTTTGAGATGGGCAGGGCATGTAGCACCTATAGGTGAATCCAGAAAGCGTAAAGTGTGTTAGATGGAAGGCAGGAGGGAAAAATACCTTTGGGGAGGCCGAGACGTAGGTGGGTGGATAATATAAAAATGGATTTGAGGGAGGTGAGATATGATGATAGAGACTGGATTAATCTTGCACAGGATAGGGACCGATGACGGGCTTATGTGAGGGCGACAATGAACCTCCGGATTCCTTAAAAGCTATAAGTAAGTATTATACGTTCAGCGGAAGAAGGAAGAACGACTGCCAAAATGTATATTGGAATTCAAACCTGAAGTAAAAAAACGCAGGGGAACACCTAAAGTTTCCTGGAAACAAGACATTTATGATACCATGAAGGAAAGAGAGCTCTACAGTAGATTGGAGATTGGATGGATAGAGAGATATGGCTACTAGGAATTGAAAGATGTCACTAATATTGGAAAAAGCTATTATATATATATATATATATACATATATATATATATGCTAACGTAGCACCAGTGAAAAGTCTTCATGGGAGATCCTTGGACGGTTTCCATTGCAGATACTGCAACGAGTTTGAAACCTTAGCACACGTCCAAGGATCCTGTCAGCATGGAGAACTCCTGAGAAATTCACGCCATCATAATATCCGAAAACTAATAGCACAAGCCCTTAGAAAAAGATCCTTCGAGGTCCATGAAGAGGTGCACTGCGTTGCGTCTGAAGGCGGCGGAATTAGAAGAGCGGACATCGTGGCTCTAGACAAGACTAATAGTAAAGGTTTTATACTGGAGATGAGTCAGACCCAACCATCTGAAGTCAACAAAGATAAACAACATATTCATGAGCCTACTATTCCGTATTTTCGTGAAAAATATCATATGGAAGGCACCTGGGAAGTACATGGTGTAATGATCGGAGCGAGGGGCACAATCCCATGATCAACTGTAAACACTATCAAAACATTTATGATATTCCAAAAAATAATTACTTCAAGCATTAAAGGGTCTGTGGCAATTCTGAAAAATCATTTATACGGAATATCATAATCCCCCCCTTCTATTCGTTAGTGTGTGATTTTTACAATATATATACACATTTATTAATTCTTAAATTTAAGCTCTAAGTTCACATTTCAATTTGACTCATCTATTTACTGTAATCGTTATTATTCTTACATGTGCATTATTCTGTGTTTTTGGCAACCCAGGATGTCTGGGCAGACTATTTCTTGGAAATAAATTATATATATATATATATATATATATATATATATATATATATATTACTACCACTACTATTATACTCATCATCATCATCATCATCATCATCATCATCATCATCATCATCAGCATCATCAAGTGATCTTCTCTTTAAGCTATAAAATCTCATTCCAGAGATATCTGTACTTTTCGTATTTAGCTTCTGTAGTAGCGTCATCTCAAATCTACTCGCATTCCTTGCAATCAAGAGTTCAACCAAGCAATGAACCATGTTGGATCAACAAATTAGCCAACACACTCTATGACTCATCCATTGCACTTACTCTTCTCGTATTTAAGTTAACAGATCTTTATTTTCTTCGTAGTTTATTGAACATATAGCACATATATTATATAATACACACAGTATGTAATGGTCGGCATAATTGAAAATTATTGGATGCTCTCATAATGGGTTTCGAAGATAATTAATATACTGTAATGAAAACGAAGTCACATTTGCGAAGCCTATGAAACAGGGTTCCTTAAGAGCCGTAAGTAAGTAAAATGAAGAATTATCAAAAATCAGAAAATAAAACCTCAACCAAGTAACTTGTCCCAACTAAGGCTTGAACTCCGGCTGTTCAGGCATGCTAACCTTTACTCCACAGCGGTGGATGACTACCTCTTGAATGTTATAACCAGACTTCGGTCCTGGACACAGAAACTCATGAAGTTCAGAACGCATGGCCGATAGTGTTGTGTTGGTCGAATGAAGTGGGAGACGGAGCGCGCCGTTACTTCGTGTCTCAACATGTAGGCTAAACAGTCCGTCACAGTACAGCACAAAATATATTTCACCCTGTACAGATGCAGTATATACAGTATATTTCTAGTGTAGACAATAAATGTCTACCATTAAAGTATTAACGTGAGTTGTAACCTTCAATCAGGTGTCCCTACGCCGAAGCCTGTTACACGTACCACAGTCAAGCAGCAATACACACAACGGTAATGCACATTACGGACCCACCTGTGCTATTGCAGTCACTCCTCCACACGGATCATGACGTCATTTATACTCCGTGTACTCTAAACCTCATACTGGTTACTCTGTGTCCCTAGGCCGAAGCCTGGTTATAACAGATAATGATGAATTACAGAGGAGCGATGGAATGACGGATTACAAGTCGGAGAAAATCGGAACAACTTTACTGCCTTCCACTACAATGTCGACTTAATATAATTCGAATTATAAATCATATCCAATTAGTAGAAATTCAACATTTAAATGTGTGCCTTAATTCACAAAATAAAACTCTCTTTTCATTCCTAAATACGAATTATAACACGAAATGTTTGGAACAAATAACTTTTAATGTTGAATGGTGTTAAGAGTCTAATTCTCCCTTCCCATTCATAGCCCTTCGCAAGGCAATACGTTTAACTCAGTATACTGGTCACAAACATTCTGTAAAGTTATAATGCCCAATTAACGCAAACATTACATCCGTTCAGATATGGAAATACGAGAAGAGAAACTGCATCTCAACTCCGATATAGGATAATAGTCTGAATAACATCTCCAGTAGCTATAAATAAACTGTAACAATGCTTGCAATATGTACTGCAAATATCCAGCTTGGCTATGCCCTTACCTAAATCAGTTTCCAATGTTACTATTGATGAGTACATGGGAAAAATAATCCGAGTCACGATGCTCATAAGAGGGATATTATCTAATTCAGTGTGTTACTACAAACTTGAGTGTTTTTATTATCAAAACTGGTAAAAGAGGATTATCACCATGGATACAGTAATCCTTTCCTACTTTTTCAATAGGAATATAAATAAATGTTGCAGTAACGTACTGAATTAGATGACATCGCCCTTAAGAGAATTGTGACTGATTGATTTTCCCATGTATTCTTTCATTACTTATACATAAAAAGAACAACATAATTTATAATTAATAATAATAATAATAATAATAATAATAATAATAATAATCGCATGAAAGTGTTACTTAATTCTGAACACGGTGTAACCTCGTATATAAATTGTTGCACTTGCCGTTCATCATTAAGAAGTGATATAGGTCTCGCAAGCAGGGAATACAGACGGAAGGAATGCGAATGAAACAATGCGACAAGGAAGAGAGGGCGACAGGAAAGGTCACGAGATAGCTTGAATGATATTCAAGAGTACAATCGGAAGAGAAATGACATCGAAAGAATCAGTCTTGCATTGTGATAGTTACATTACGACTTTAGTTTGTTCCATTGCATGTGAATACGTGTCTTGTATCGCACGGTATTAAAACCCATTCACAATGAAAATTAAACATAACCGTACATAAACACAGAAGTTTGCGCCCAGGATACCAAATGGGATCATGCACAACGATTCACATGAGCATTGACATAAACATTACCGTAAGACGTTAACATGAAAGTTGGCAAACTCCAAACATTCATGCTTATGCTTACGTGATTTGCAAACAGAACACAATCGTGGAGCGCTGAAGTATACGACAGAAAATGCGGAAATGGCGTCGTTGTTATGTTTCCATGGTTACCAAGTATGTTTGCGGTTATGTTTATGTTCCCATCGTGAATGATGTTATGACTTCTTGAGCTTACCGTAACGTTTATATTCTTAAGTTAACGCTTACGTTAATGGGATTATTGTTAAATACAGTGAAACAGTTAAAAATCTTGGCATTTTTATGGATAGCGATCTAAATTGGAACACCCAAGTAACACACACTTGCAAAAAAATATTTTCTCAACTTCACTCTTTGTTTCATATGAAAGAATTTCTACCACTTAGTCTAAAAAAGAATCTTATTCAGACGCTTGTAATGCCCCATTTTGATTATTGCGATTCCTTACTAACTAATGTAAGTTCACTCTTAGCTGAGAGACTACAACGTGTTCATAATGTGTGCATACGATTCATCTGCAATACTCGTAAATTTGACCATATAACACCTTCCCTCCAGTTACTTTCATGGGTGCGTCTGAAGGAACGAAGAACAATACATTCACTGTCTCTTCTATTTAGAATCATGCATACTTCTACTCCGAATTATCTCTTATCGCGCTTTCAATTTCTTACAACTCTTCGAAACCGACATCAAGCACTTCTTTCTATCCCTCATCATAGAACGTCTCTATACTCATCCTCGTACACTGTAGAAATACCTCGTCTCTGGAATTCGCTACCTAATGATGTCAGGGACTGCCGGACTTTATCACAATTCAAAATTAAATTGGAAAATTTTGTCTTGTTTAATGCTTTTTAGATATTGCTAGAAGTGTCGATTTGTGTTTTTTTTTACTCCAGATTAAAATCGCAAGTTTCTTGTTTATGTTAGTTAATTAGGATACAATTAATTATACTTAATCACTCATTTAAAGTTTGTGTGACTGCAACCTGTGTATATTTTTGTGTGACTTTACTTCGTTTATAGTGTTTTTTTTTTCCTTTTTATTTCTGTTATTGTATTTGTATTCCTGGTGTTGTGGAAGAGAAGGCCTGATGGCCTTAACTACACCAGAATAAATAAATAAATAAATAAATAAATACGTTATGTTTAATTTCCATTGGGAATGAGCCTTTATTATTTCATTTTTAAACATATGTTGCGCGTTTAATTAGCTTCGAATTTTTCTCTTGCTACGTTCTTTATTTCCACAGTGATGTCCTCATCTGTTCATCTTTTTGGAAGAGAAAGTACTTCCATCGGCCCACACCTCTCGTCCCCTCGGCGTGCCTACATACACACGTTAAAACAGACAACGCCACCATTGCTTTTCAGTAATTGTTCCTTGTTTAAGCTATAACACAATCGTTATTCGCTACACAGATTCTCAGTCATTTGTTTTTCTTGGCGGAGAATTCTGTAAATGTGCGACAAGGACATAAATACTTCTATGACAAAATATTCATGTAATTATTTTCCTGAAAGTTTATCACAGTATTCATCGTTTGCTATAATTTTTCAATAGTCAAGGCAATTAACACTTATTTATATTTTCTGTCAATTTATACTTCCCAAACTATCATAATAAAATACAATGAAAATACATGTTAATACCTGAACAACAGAGAATGTAGTTTCCTAAATCTCCAAACTCTGCTATGGTTGTGTGCTACGTATCACTGAATATTAACAGTTAAATTTTATATAGTCCTTTCACTAAAAGTATCCACATTCCATACTTGCAGAGGTAAAAACTGGTCCGTAATAGTAACGTACCCACCGTTGTGGAGTAACGGTTAGCACGTCTGACCATGAAACGAGCGGGCCCGGGTTCAAATTCTGGTTGCGAGAAGTTACCTGGTTGAGGTTTTTTCCGGGGTTTCCCTCCAATTCAATAAGAGCAAATGCTGGGCAACTTTCGGCGCTGAACCCTGGAATTATCCCGCTAAAATTATCACCTCCAACTCACTCAGACGCTAGATAATCATAGTAGTTGATAAAGCGTCGTAAAATAACCAATTAAAAAAATAGTAACGTAGGCAAAGCCCTACCTACATTCATGAAAACGCATGTGACCGAGAACATTGATCATGCAAGCAAATTCTTTTCACCAAGATGTCGAATTCAAGAGGCAGTCATGTAAACATAATATGTGACTCTTTTTATTTTAAGCTGCTAGGGCAGATGCAGCTTCTATTGCTGCTTATAAGACAGTTGATACAAGTGATGGCTTCAGCTGCTGGAGTTCACGGAGAGGGTCTATCCAGCTGAGTATTACGACATCCTTGAAACCAATTTAGTCTAATTAAAACAAACTGGAAGCAAATTGAAGTTATTAGCTACAAAAATAACTCATGCTTTTTTAAGCTTTCCATTTTTACTGTATAAATGTTTCTTTAATTCTGGTACCTCCTATTTTGACATCGCATGTTAAAACTATTTTACTGAAAATGTTGAAGGTTTTCGTGATATAATAATGTCAAGTCGCTTTTACTTTTCATAGCAATTACACCAGAATTCTAGACGTAAAGGCATATCCCATGTACTTTCATACATTTTCCTTTACATTGGTTTGTCTACAAAACTGAAATTCAATGTAATTCATTCCAAATAGTTTACACGAACAAAAATATTCATTTTTCCACTTATTTCTTCAATCATATTTTAATCAATAATCATTAATTATTCTTGATTCACACATTTTGAATACTAATGAAGCACTAATGATAATTAAAACACATGCTCAACACATCCTCAATACTCAAGTGAATTTCAGAACGCACCTCTTTCAATACAACATTATTATAGTAGAATAGAGGAGGCAAGACCTGTCCTGTGACCTTATCACGTACCGTGGCTTAAAAAAAAAAAAACATATGGTTTATTTAAAGACTCTCGCAACTGCCAAGGTTATATCAGCATCGCCGGTGTGCCGGAATTTTGTCCCGTAGGAGTTCTTTTACATGCCAGTAAATCTACTGACATGAGCCTGTCCCAATTAAGCACACTTAGATGCCATAGACCTGGGCCGGGATCGAACCCGCAACCTAGGGCACAGAAGGCCAGAACTCTACCGACTGCGCCACCCAGACCGACGTTTATTAAATTCATTAATTAATTTTCAAATAACTGATCATCTCAATCTCGTCCTTACAGATTGCCCAATTAAAGGCATGACACCTTGTTCCACTGAAGCGAAATGTCGTATCTCATTATTTTGTTCCTTAACAAAAAGTGTTTTAATTAAGGTTATCTATCCGATCCAAAGATTGCCGGTCTAGGTAAAAAAAATAATACATTTCTACAGAATTAGGACTCTAAAGTTCACATCTGTGGAGTAACAGTTAGCGCATCTGATCGCGAAACCAGGTGACTCGGGTTCAAATTCCGGTCGGGGCAATTTACCTGGTTGAGGATTTTTCCGGGGGTTTCCCTCAATCCAATACGAGCATATATTGTATAACTATAGGTGCTGGACCCCGGACTCATTTCACCGGCATTATCACCTTCATTTCATTCAGACGCTAAATAACCTGAGATGTCGATACAGCGTCGTAAAATAGAATAGAATATTTTATTTTCGATGGCAGAGTTAAGATCATAAGGCCTTCTCTTCCACTTAACTATCCTTAATTAATACAATACACATTTAATTTACGAATATTTACATTACACTTTAAAGATTCTCCAGTAATATTTTTCAATTAAATTTTAACGTCTAGTACATGTTTATTTAAATTTAGATAAACCTAAATAAGATAAAGTAATAGTCTAACTTAATTTATGAGCTAATTTAATTCCATAAATTATAATTAATTTGAGATAGCTAGTAAAATGATGAGAATTAATTTTACTAGAACTATGTTATAGGGAGAAAAAATATAATTCTAAAATATTTTTCTATAATGAGAATATTAATAATAATAATAATAATAATAATAATAATAATAATAATAATAATAATAATAATAATAATATTCTCATATTAATGTAATGAAATTTTGCCATTATAGGTTTTTTATTCTATTTAGAAAAATTAATGATAATAATAAGAATGAACAGATGTTAGTTTCATTATAAGTAACAAATATTAATCAATAATTAATCTGTTAAGCAGAAATTTATGTAATTTTGACCTAAATGAATTTATTGTCCAATAAAAAAAGGACTCTAAATTGAAATATTCCCATTTTTTTAGGCTTTAAAGCTTTCCATAAAATCAGGACAAAATCATATTTTGAAGTCTGCAGTGTTAATACTGCAGAAAAGTGACACCAAAAATAAATGCCAGTAAAATGGAAGGAAAAATTAGATAGAGATATGCATCTAGTTTTTTCTTCTATTAGCAGTCCTACTTTAGAAAGCTATCTACAGTCTTTAACGAAGACAAAATAGATTCTTCGCATTTTGTGCTACAGAATAGGCATATTGTTAAATTTAAAGTCACAATTTAACTACATTAGTGACCACCATGAACTTCGTGATGTAAAAATTGTAATTGAGTATAATGAAGGTCGAAAATAATGTTAATATTTGGTCTACATATACGTAAATACAAATTTTGTATCTTTGGAACTATTACATAGAACGCTACGTACATTGTCGTTATCCGAGGATTTACTGCAACATAGTAGAGCGATTGCACTCTCTATTGAGTGCTTTCAATCCATTACCTGCATGTTAAAGTAGAACTATTGCGGAATATTTCGTTATATTTTAACAGTTAACAGGTTAAAATTCAACAATGGGAGAAAGATAATTGTAACAAGGAGAGACATATTGTAATGTATGCCTCTGCCTTTCGACACGATAAGTTTTGCTACTCTCCGAGATCACGTTGGCAATTTGTCGCTATCGGAAGACATTTTGCATAAAAAGTCCCAATGAATTATTCAATTCTCCCTCTGTGTGTCAACGCTGTACTATTCCTTCAGCTTCCTCTCGTCCATGAAACTACTTCCCGTTTCGTCGCTTCAAATACTGAAATCGAGTAGAGCTGTGAGAAATGCAGAATCACTGCGTAAAGTGTCAAGCACGTGCAATCCACCAGCCAGGCAAAAAGACGACACAAATGTAGGTTATGCGCTACTTTTGAATACATTTTTTGTGCTTTAGATTTCGCATTGACAACTATTTTCATATTTGAACTTCCCTTTTCAGTAGGTACGAGTGTTAGGGTATGACTTTCTAAGAGTGGTACCAACCTTATGATTTTTAAGATTCTCTTTTTCAGAAACGTTCATGCAATTTACTTCCTACAAATAATTATGCCCTAGATGTTGACAAAGTACACTGTGTCCACAGAAACATTCCGCGATTATAAACTGCTATAATTTTGTAACTATGCATATTACGAAATTCATACCTGTGTCTTCAGAAAGAACAGCTCAAAAAATTTCAGGATAAGTGTAAATGTAATTGTTGGTGGAAAACAATAGATGACACCATAAGGAAAAAGAAAAAAAGACCTGTTCCCGCTCTTTCGCTTGTCATTGTGGCATTTTTGGATTGACTCGAATTGTGTTAAATGGTATGAATTCTACAGCATTTAGAGAGTTATGGCGAACCCACAAGAACGTATTGGAATACCATAGCACACGGAGTGTAGCGAGAGGTCAGCGTGCCTTCTGACGGGAGTCCCAGCATACTGACAAGAACATTCTGAGAAGATACAATACACACCGACTGTGTTTCTGTGGATTCGCCATGACTCTCTAAATGCTGTAGAATTCACAATGAGTTGAAATGTAAACAGTCACATCATTAATACAACACTATCACAATTACAAGTGAAAGAGCAGAAACAGCGTTTTTTTTTTCTTATGGTGCCACCTGTTTTTTCCGCCAACAATTACAATTATAAATCTCCTGAAATTATTTGAGTTGATCTTTCTAATGGCATCAGTTAGAATTTCGTAATACTCATAGCTACAAAATTATAGCAGTTTATAATCACGGAATGTTTCTGTAGACACAGTGTAGAGTAAATAAATGATTAAATTTTGAGGATTTCACTTTTCTATATATGTCGCAAAATGTAGTCCTCGCCAAAAGTAATTTAAAAGCCATAAAATGTTCGTTTGAACAGGATATACTACTCTTTGCAATAAGAATTACCCGTTTTCCACATCTACCTTCGTACTCACTAGAGATCGCACGTAAAATATTTTCCTCTTAAACGGCTTACTTCAGAGTTGTATTGATTGTTTGGCACGTAAGTAATATAATACTTAGAATATCCAAATATACGACTTAGTTTCAGTTCCAAATAGACGAATACTAACTAGCCTTTTCTTCAAATAATGTGTTGCAGCCGCGCTTGCTTTTTTTCTGTCGTGTGTCGATACGCCTGACTGTCTTCAACCCGGTTAGGTACTAACTTTTTCCTATTAGCTAAAACATCAGAGAAAGCAGAGTTATGTTTGGAAGTCAATGATGATTTTGATTATGATAAATAGTTTTCTGCCCAAGGGCAGATCTTTTATTGTAAACCCAGCATTCTCCAATCTTCCCTACTTTCCGTCTTCCTTTTAGTCTCCACATAGGATCCCTGATCACACATAACACATTAATCAGTCTAATACACTTCCAATATAACAACAATTTCACTATGCTGCCATCTAGCGACTGCAAAAGAAGTCACGTTATAACTCTTATGGAACTGCATGGAATAAAAGCTTGCAACTGTACTTCCATCAGCGGCCGTTAACAAAAATGCTTTTTCGACAGTGGAGGTTGTGGTGGTTGTTCTCTTTTTATGTTGCCATTTCATAACATTGGAATGGCCAATCACATACATGTGATCAGGATCGATCCATATACCTTAATGTTCTTTATAATAATTATGATATTTTTTCTGCCCCGAATTTTCAACATTCACTATTCCTTCCTGTGCATCCTTCAATAGGCAGTTTCTTCTTAGCCAGCGATCCAGCCATTTTTTTCTTGTCTTCATTTCAGCATTATCTTTTCTTCATCTCCTTTTTCTGTTCATTTATTATTTTGTCTGTCGATTTCACACATCCCATTCTTCTCATTGTCCACACTTCAAATGATTTTACTCGTTTCTCTTAACTTCGTTAGAATGTCCATGTTTCTGTCCCATATCAATGTCATACTCCACACAAAACTAGTCTCTTTCTTAGTTTTTTTCTCCAAAGGTCCACATAAAATGCTTCTTTTTCTAATAAAAGCGTTTTCTGTCATTGCTATCCTTCTTTTGATTCCCTGGCAGCAGCTCATGTTATCACTTATAGTACATCGGAAGTATTTCAAGGTGCTCACTTTGACGATCGAATTTTCCTACACTACAGCTCAGCTTCTAGATGAAAATCCAGAACACCCATATTAGGCCTATTTTAATTTCCTACAGGAAGAGATACAGATTCATGTTGTCCGCATGGTTATGGAGTTCTGTAATTTGTCTGTGTCCGTATAATTCCTATTGAAGGACATGATGATTGAGTGCCCCATGTGTATAAGAGTTGAGTGACCTATATTCTGAGAGATAATTTAAAATTTACGAGAAATTATCGCTATCTGGTAAGTTTTTCAGACAGTAAATATCAAATTTCCAACTATTGGATTGCTAAATAATTCATACAGACAAAGTAAGAAGTGTACTTAACACATTACATTTCTCGTATGTTTTATACGTCCATGAGGAAACCTAAACGATAAAAATTTATAGTGAGAATAGTATTAACTTAGAATATATTTTAGGAACTCATTTCATTGTGACCGTTATGTACGTCAGAAGAAGTTAAATCGGGGTGTAGGCCTACAGTTAGCGATATCAAGATGTCCCTATAATAAGCTTGACGCCCTGATGTCTCAGAGTTAATTGGTGATATTTCTGTCTATTTATATAAACACTTGGCTTCTTAATACGACAAAAACAGAGAGCAACGTTATAGTGAGTTACGACTGGTTTATTCAAAGACGCTGAGTTTAATCATTTGAAATCTACTTCACACAACAGATTAAACTCCTTAATAATGTTTCATACTTCACATATAATAATTATAATTAGGCAGCGCATTTTTGTTCCCGAACTAACATAGGATCGAGTAGTTTCGTCTGGTAGCTACATCGGTACGTCACGTGGATACGTAAGCAAGGTCGAACTGCAAGCAGGGGTCATTAAATAATAACGGTGTAATGTATTATAAATATACCCCTGTTACGTCATATGACGTAGAAACCACATTCTCTTAGTTTAAACAAATATTATGTGATGTTCGTAGAATATTTTCATTTCATAACCTCAGAATATATGTTTTCATTCACTGCAACGGGATATGTTTCAATCAGCCAAGACATTCGGGTGAACCAATCAGCGAAGTTCTTGTTAAGACGCTGAATTCATCTCCTGAATGTTGTTCAAAATGGATAGGCTACATGGAAAGCATGGATTTATATTAATAATAATAATAATAATAATAATAATAATAATAATAATAATAGCTAACAATTCCTTATATATTCCATCTAACAGATGTAGGACTACCAGATTCTATTAGCGAATTAAAATAATGACAAAATGGTCATCTTAGGCCTATACATGAATAAAAAAAATGTTTACTTTAATTATATGTAAGTTTATGGTCAAAATTATTGTTAAAATAATGCTATTAAAACCGTATATTATTCTTACAAGTGTGATTAAAAATTATGTGAAAACTGTGTCCAGTATTTATGCATTTAATGATAACACCATGAAACTATAGGCAAAGCTAATTACACAACACAATTATAAAGCGTAACATATGTGCATCATGGACGAAACAAGAAGTTACGTCCGTCCCTGTCTAATTAAGATTAGTCATCACGTGCCGCTGTAATTACACACTAAAAACATGTGAATAAAAAACTGTAACCCGCATTACTTTTTGTTCTACTTCCAAATGAAGTTCACTACACAGCACAGATAATCATGAATTGCAATTTAACTACATATGTATTCACACGAGACAGGACCGCTTTGAACTTGTGCTGTTATACGGATCTAATATTACTACCCTAATAAGCATGCACAATTTAAAAAAAAATGTTTACATAATTCTTGATGAAACGAATACATAGATTTTCATTTCATTTTCGTTAAATTTTCAATCTTGAGTCATAAAAATTAAGTTTTGATATGTTCACATAAAAGGCTCACGATTCGAGCCCCGACAGGTGCAACTGGAATTTTTGTTTGGTGGTAGGTTTTAGCAGAGTGCCCCCGTTTCTCCTATCGACATTTCGCCATTGCTCCATTAATTATGCGTTACGTTGTAGTTAGTCTGCTATCGTGTACCCATGGCGGCTAAAAGATCCACAGCTTCGGCGCGTCACCGACAGATGGAGGACGCCTTGAAAAATGACGCAATTTATGTAGGCCTACTAGCTATTAAATGTAAAAAGTTTTAGAGATACAAACAATGCAATATGCATTAAGATATGCAAAAATATTTTAAAATTCATCGTATATATATTCAGATACTGGATAGGCTACTTTGGCCTCTTTAATATAACTCAATATTACGTAAACTCCCTGGCCATATGGTCAGCACGGTGCACGTCCTCAGGTCAATGTAAGACAGTACACATATCACTGAGTTCTCGATTCCTATGGATAGATGGATTACAGCTAAAAATAAAAAGAAAAACAAGTCCACACGTACTTATTCTCGTCAAGCACACCAATAAAATTGTGCTACTTCAAATTAAAATTTGTATTTTGTCGAGAAATGGTTAGTAAATTTGATCATCTTCACAAACAAACGGATTTGAACTCACGAACCTCGTACTCCAGTGGCAAGATGATAACCGCTACATGGGCAAAGACGGCATTAGGCTTATATTATGTCCATTTGTTAGCTGAAATTTTAACTGGGATTTTGTTAAGTTTATAGCTACAATCTCATAGTTTCGACCAGAGCAGATGAAACAAAATATGTACCATCAATTTAACGTACAATTATAAGACGTAGAATAATATGATAAACATACAAATGAATTTACAATATTGTCTAATAAGGTAGAGTTTATTGAAAATCATCCCAAGGATTTTATTGGTAAAACTTGTACTCATTTCGATTAAGAAGACCAAGTAAGACAATTCTTCAAAATTGAAGTACTTCACTTCTATAATTCATTTCTATTCAGTTTTATTCAGCCTTTAAACAAGACAAAACAATAGATTACCAATATCATTAGATGGTACAAAATCTACAACATTAACACAAGGATAAAACAAAAATAATATACAAATGTTATTAATTTACATATTTAAAAATTTCCCAGATAAATTAAAAAAGTCTTTACTTAACCATCTGCAAAACTCATTCTTAAATCTAAGCAGTGGTACTGTCTGAAAATGTTATTGTATAGTTTCATATTCATAGTTATATACCAATCCTGTAAGAGTATTATCTAGTCTACACTATGGAATATGCATTAGTAGCATTTCTGATATTGAACTGATGATTTCAACATTAGGCCTAAAATTAACATGTACCATACGTTTCTCCAGGTGTATATCAACTTACTTAGGGCTTTTAAGGAACCCGGAGGTACATTGCCGCTCTCACTTAAATCCGCCATCAGTTCCTATCCTGGCCAAGATTAATCCAGTCTCTATCATCATATCCCATCTCTCTCAAATCTACATTAATATTATCCTCCCATCTACGTCTCGGCCATCCCAAAGGTATTTTTCCCTCCGGCCTCCCAACTAACACTTTATATCATTATATCAACAATGTTTTTAAAAATGTGACAACATTTTGGAGTTTTGCAGCAGCGTGTGTTATGAGAAACATTAAACCTTTTTAATCTATTAGGAAGAAATAACCTATATTACTAGTCCAGCTCTTGCTAAAAACTAAAATAATTCCTATTTCTTTGTCTTCATTGATGTTGATTCCGATGAGTAATTCCGAAACGTCAAATGCTATGGATGTGTGACAGTGTGGAGGAGATCCACCGCTCTGGAGTAACAGTTAGCGTATCTGACCGTAAAACGAGCGGGCCCGGGTTCAGATCTTGGTTGGAACAAATCGTAAACTAAATAAAAAATGGTAGAAAAGCGGAAGTGTATCGAATAAGGAACAAAATTACTGTAAACCAAGGTTTTCTTTGTAGTTCAGGTATTTTATATAATATACTGAGGTCACATTTTAAAACTTCCCATAATAAATCAGTTTCGCTGGTTTATGTTTTCTTAATAATTGTTTTTATTCCCCTTGGGGACGACGAACCCATTGCATTACGACCATTCTACATGGAAGCTATCTACTGTGCTAACCTTCTGGGCTAGATGTATTTTCATTCATATCAGCTGACTACAAAAATAATGATACAAAACTGCCCTTATCTTATCTTAAGTACCTTTTCTTATATTTTTCAATGTCTTCAAGAAAACATGACCATCCCACAAAGTAGCTATCTACTCTGCTAACCTCCTGGGATAGGCACATTTTCATCCATTCCAGCTGACTGCACAACATTATACAAGACTGCACTTATCTCATCTAACTATCCATATTATTTTGATTGTTTTCAAGAAAATAGGAAATGTTGGACAATATAGAAAAAGAACCATTCTAATCAATGGATTCTGTAACAGAAAAGTCGTGATATGGCTGTTGTAAAACAATAAAATAAAAGTTTTGAATTTTATCTCTGTTGCATGCTAAAGTTAATCGAGATGTTATTAACAGTTCAAAACATGACATGCAAAATATTACAGCGTTTTATTTTCTGAATGTTTTTAATGTTTTGTCCTTCGTAAAATAACTGCGATTTTTCTTACAAGAGTCATTACCGTGAAGCAAATTAAATATTTTTATATAAAGAAATCAGATACTAAAGAGGAAAAAATAACCACGAATATCTATTTTCTTTTAAATTGTATGGCTGCAAAATACTACTTCACGAAAATATACACATATATACAAAGCAAAAATGTTTAAAACTTTTAACGCTGTCATAAATTCTTTTAGTAGGTTATTTTACGACGCTTTATCAACATCTTAGGTTATTTAGCGTCTGAGTGAGATGAAGGTGATAATACCGGTGAGATGAGTCCGGGGTCCAGCACCGAAAGTTACCCAGCATTTGCTCATATTGGGTTGAGGGAAAACCCTGAAAAAACCTCAACCAGGTAACTTACCCGACCGGGAATTGTACCCGGGCCATCTGGTTTCACGGCCAGACGCGCTAGCCGTTACTGTACAGGTTTGGACTATCATATAAATATAGATTCAATTTATGAATAGCTAACAGATATTGTGCAGATCTACACACGTTCAGCATATAAGCCTACCAGTGGATAAATACAGACTTCTCAATGTAAGCGAAAACTGAAGCTGGCTTTGTCTTCGCTAAGTTTTGTTTAGAAAACCTTGAAAATCGGGTAGTCTTTTATCAGAATACAAGTTTAATTTTTAACGTAGATAAGCATTTTCCTGTAAAGATCGCGATTTTATTAATTCAAACAAATAGGCCTACTGTACGAGTATTTAATGACACAGACGATTTGATTTCATTCCTACAATCTCGTTTTTTACAGATCCAAAAACAAAATCTGAACCATCTAATTTTACTAAGTACCAGATACAACGCAATGCGCATGTGCAGTAAACAAGGGCGCCTAAATGTATGCTACTTGTGGACAGTTTTGCGAAGCTTGTTGCCTACATAAAAGAGGACTGCTACCAAGGTTCGGCCCATTTTTCAATTCTATAGCCTGTCTAGCCTATCTGTACTTAATGTTCTCTACTGTTACGATTTTTTTAATTGGTTGTGTACCCTCCTTTAATGTGGATATTACATGCCAATTCCTGTTGTGGAAGTGAAGATTCTATGGACACACACACACGACATCGGCACCTTTGAGGGCTTCTCATAGTCTGTGGTAAACTGAGCATAGAGGCCTCCACTGAGACACACACAGGGTAGAACATTAAAGAGGGGAATCCATCCTCGTCCAAGGCGGAATTCCAAACCACGGACTTTTGAACCGCTCCGCTTCACAGAGTGGACAGCTACTCGGCCCTCTATTACGAATTTAATGTTTAAACTTACGAAAACTGAAAAATACGAAAATTATTTTTATCTGCATATAAAAGTTAAACATTCAAGTGAATTGATAGTGGATTTTCCATGTGCTCATAACAAACTGTTGTTGAAATAAATAAATAAATAAATAAATAAATAAATAAATAAATAAATAAATAAATAAATAAATAAATAAATAAATCTTACTAATAATAAATCTGTAGCCGAAATTTTTCTGGTAATTTTCGATTTTCCAAAAATTTAATTGGTTCTAACATACATAATTAACCACCCTGAAACCGAAGATCGTTTTTTTTTTTAATTTTTGTTTGTTTGTCTGTCTGTCTGTCTGTCTGTCTGTCTGTCTGTCTGTCTGTCTGGATGTCTGGATGTTTGTTACCTTTTCACGCGATAATAGCTGAACGGATTTCGATGAAAATTGGAATATAAATTAAGTTCTTTGCAACTTAGATTTTAGGCTATACGGCATTCAAAATACCTTATTTAAAAGGGGGGGGTTAAGGGGGCCTGAATTAAATAAATCGAAATATCTCGCTTATTATTGACTTTTATGAAAAATGTTACATAACAAAAGTCTCTTTAAAAATGATTTCCGATAAGTTTCAGTTTTTGCAAAATTTTGATAGGACTGATAGTTAATGAGATAAATGAATTTTAAAATTAAAATAACTGCCATGTAAGGCGGTGTAATGAAATAAAAAACAAATGACTTCGTCTATAAGGGGCCTTGGACAACAATCGAAAGGTATGAAACATAGCCCACAGAGAATGTTTCTGTGTTTGTATGAAGTAATATCGGAAGCTAAATTAACCGATTTGTATAATTAATTATTATTTCACCATTGGAAAGTGCATTTTCTCTAGATGGACATAATGCTATAATGTTATTACAGTAACTTCTGAGCGAATCGAGAACAGGTAAGATTAAAATAGCTTCTTATGCACAGAAAACTTGATAGGTTATTCTGAAATTCGTTTCCTGTATTTCTTAAAATAATGTTTATGTACACATGAAATCTAAATGAAGTCAATGTTCATTAAAATATGGTTGCATGTAATAAAAATTAAGAAACATGTTAAATGAATTGTCATTGCACCAAATGAGTGGTCTCTGGACCAAAATGATCGCAATTTAATTATTTAAATACAATTTAAATTAACATATTAAACGATTTATCCTTCTATCAAGCACGAATGTTCCCTGGATAAAATGTCCTATTTTAATTATGTAATTACTTTATATTAATTTCTAACGGGTGCAGCGGAGCGCACGGGTACGGCTAGTAAATAAATAAATAAATTAATTAATTAATTAGTAAATAAATTTAGCTTCCCTCATGAAAAGTAAGAGAGATTTGACAAAGCGTATTACATATAATTTGGAAACACACCTAAAAGGTAAAAATGATATTCATTTGAAACGGTTAGGGAATCGAATATACAAAATATCAGAAAAATTTACACCTACGTAGCGTTTGTGCTCATTTACAGTTAAGAAAGGAGGGGGGGAATATCATCAGATAGGTTAGAATGATTTCTTATGGTTCTTCGTGATTATCCGATAGCACTATCACTAGATAAACAATGAAAACGTATACTCAATGGATATGGGTAGAATTGTTTGCTTCTCCACAACCTGGAATCTGCAAAACTATTTTTAAAGAACACTTCTGTCAAACTGTTTTTAGCAGTAAGTTTCCTGTAACAGTCTGGAAGATTGCCAGATATTAACTGTGTACAGTTCTGGTTATGGGTTTAGTTAAATTCAGTACGAGTTTGCAAATATAAAACCACGCCTTTCCACACACTATTAAAACACCGTTTTAATGGAATAATTTATGTTAAAACACACATACAGTTCTAATAAACTCGTTACTATAATACAGTTGAACCTTTATATTGAAAATAGTCATTTCTGTTGTACAGAGAGCGAAACAGAATTTCCAAGACCACAAAAATGAGCGAAATATAAAGCAATTTAAATTACAATTTATTTTGGTAACCTCAAATATTTATTTTTCATACAAAGCTTAATCTTTCTTCATGTATGACGGAAAAGGACAATTTTATTATTTTAGTTGATAAAAACTTAATTATTCATCTCTAAGATCATCGTTTTGTTGTATCAACTTTAACAGTACAAACTCATAGGATATATTAGCGCTAGGTTAGTAATTTTCTACCACTAATAAGGAAACATTATACTTTCTAAACTTGGAGGAAGATCGTGTTCTCTCTTCCTTTTCCTCTTTTGAGAATTTAATTTTGCTTCTCACGGATTCCTTAGAACCAAAGCAAATCTCTTTACTAAGTTTGCATAGAATCATAACCAACAGAGTAAATATGAAAACCTCATATTCTTCAGTTAAGAAAAATTCAATTTTAGAAGAAATCTTGGTGCAGTTCAATTTATTTTCATCTTCTATACTACCTTGTATTCAAATAGACCGCGTATAGTAGTATTATTACATAAGAGTTGCGAGTTTAAAATGCTGTTTCTAAATGAAAATGAAGTTTTTGCAATGTTCATTTCTTGTCAGTATTTATTTAATTTCGGAATATATAATTTCTTTCTTTCACGTATTAAAACTAGATTACCTTGTTGACTTGTCAATATGTATTTATTTAATCTCTCGCCAAGTTCTTTAATTCGATGCCAAGAATAAGTACATTTAACACCATAGCGATATAATTTTGTACTGTGAATTTATATGAACAATATGTCGACGTAATGCTATAAATTTACATGACGTGGTAGCCTCATTCTGAAAAAAATTATGCTTACAATTTTCTATGTTCAAGTAAAAGCATAATTTTAGTATTAGGCCAACATTGATACGTAATAAATTAAATAATCAACCACTCGTGAATTAAGCACTCGCATACGGTTCTGCATATAACCAAATTATTAATGATGAAAAATAAATATTTAAATCAGTGGCGGCTCCTGCATATTTCTTAAAAGGAGGAAAGAAGTTAACGGCGCAAAATGACACTTTTTTGAGAGAAACATGCTACAAATTAGCCTACATGCATACATGTAAGGCCAGATAGTGTTAGGGTTGGCCTTCCCTTTTGTATAGCAATAATCTGTTTTTGTAAACTGAGTTTCCTAAATTGTCCAAAATATAATATGTTTTCACTTACATTCGTTGTTGAATAATTGCATAAATTAACAATTATAAGGAAATTCACAACCGCGCAGCATTTTTCACGCACACTACAGCATCAGACGTGTTGGAAGAGACCAGCTACTAACACGTAACCAGAACCGTTTTACGGAAATAGGAATGAGAAATAATCTGAGGAAAGCGAGAACACTGCACCCATCCACGTGGTCTGTGTTGCCACATGTACATTTTACAAGTTCAGTAGGCCTATCACATGCTTTTGAAGAATGTCAGTTCTTGTAAAGTCATACCACCATTATTGTTCAAAGCTGCCGGTGGCCGATTAATTTTTTTATGTTAAAAATAATGTAGTTTGCAGTACTTTGGTTTTCAAATATATTTGTATAAAACTGACAACTTGGCTGTTGTCCTGTCTAGTAGACAATGAATGGAAGTGAATTTCAGGGGCCAAAAAGATCTGCGATACTAACGTAGAACTACTTCCTCTTTGTTTTATATAAATCCAACTTCAACTTTCAGATATCCTCGAAAGTTTCAAACCATGAATAGTAGCTTATATAAAGTGCAATGAATAATATATTTTGATTTATAATTTTAAGAAAGTTTATATGGTGTCTTTCATAGCTTTGCGTTAAAATTGTTTTTATTGTGTCTCCTCCTACATGTGTTATAGTCCGGTTGAATGCAGCATCGTTAGATGGCAGCGGTAGCGAGCTTGCTGCAAGACCAGTCGGTTTCTATTTCCCGCCCATGCGCTGATGTGTGTTAACTACAGTAAAGGAGGAATGGATTGATATTCCTCCACACAAACAAACTCGCATCCTTCTCACAGTTTTCTAGCAGCACATGATTGCACGTCGTTTAAAACTCGTTCAACAGAGGTTTTCTTATAGCTGTGAATCGAATCTTCCTCGAATTTCAAGGCATGTATTTCATTTGGTATTTACTTGCAAAAGAAGAAAAATGTGAGGAGGACGTTCCTCCCTTCCCTTCCCCGAGGAACCGCCACTGATTTAAATGGATAATATAACATAAAAGAACATCAGGAAATGAAATTACCAACATGGAAGCTAAAGCAGCAACTTCGTTAAGAGAGGACTCAACAATTCAGATAAGTTATCTCCAAACGATTTTACTAAACAACTTCTATAAACACCAAGAAAAAATGGGAGTTAGATTAGTTAAATTCATATAATCATAGATTTAAAAAAAATAATGGAAAATTCTCTAATTATATATCCTTCCGAATAATTGATTAGAAAAGATCAAGTCGTTGTACATATATTAATAATTGGTCATTAAAAATTACTCATTCATAATTTCTCTCAAACCATCACAACCAGAATGTAAAATCTATCTTAATTTTCTTTCTTGGAGGGACTTTGAAGGAGGGACAAGCATATTGTCTACTTCATGAAGTGGAAAAAGAAGAAGAAGAATTTTCCTTCTATGAAACGTCGAATTATCGACTGTCCAAGTTATCAGTCTTGCGGATGTAGTGTAGACCAGCCTCCTATGGCACATCTTGGGTAACGACTCTGTCGGTAAATTAATCCGCATAACTGGCTTCATATGGGTGAATGACGAAAAGTAAAGTACCCCCTATTATTTAAAAATATGTATATCAGTCTTATACACAGAAATATTGTATAGAATTCCAGATCCGATTCAGAATGAAATAAATAATCCAAAATTTTGTCAACAGATCATACTATTTACGAAGGATACAAAAATCTATAGTCAAATTTAAATGGTTAATGTTCAGCTTTATCTGTATCAATATCATTTATATTATTGTAGTAATTAGGGGGCAGATTCTTATGCACTTAAATACGACAAAATATGCATGCAAGTATGCATTTAAAAAACCATGAAATGTGCACTAAAACAATGAAATATGCACTGTTAAGATTGAAAAAAGAAATATATTAAGAAATTGACTATTACTGAAGGTTTTTCTGTTATAGGGCTACGTAAGAATATTGAGATATCATCAGTTGCTAAGTGGAGATTAACTGCCCTATAAAACCAATGTTAAATGTGCTTAATATCTGAGGAACTAATGAAGATACGTATCTTATTGAATAAAAATGCAAGGTTTTAAGCAAACTGACGTAGATTTATCAAGAAACAGAAGATGTAATACTATATTAGGATACAAGGTTGGAAAGTGCTTTTTACAAAATCGAAGTAAAGTTTCCGAAATATTTTAATACATTTAACAAACGTGTATTGTACAAAAGTTTTTGCACGATCATATTTTTAAAATTGCAAATACAATGTATTTTGCATTGAAAATTGAGAGAAATTTTATTCCAAAGGCTTCGCAAAAGTATATTGTAATGGAAACTAAGTAACAAACTGCACTCTAATGGATCTATTTCAGTATAGTTTTATGTTATGAAGAATGATTTCCCTAGCAACAAGTTTCTGTGTGGGAATTCTAACTTTCAAGGCCTAACAACAACAGCTGTAAATACAACAAAAAAACACGATTGTGCAAGAAAATAGATTTGATATTTTTTGCAATGTTGATTTCACTTTGTTACTTTTATGTATAACATTTTTTTTCTGATCAAACTAATAAACATACACCACTTAATGTGCGATAAATTCATTAATGTTTTGTTATCGATATATGTTTAAAATTTTCATCACTCTGTCATTTACAGTTCGTGAGTCAACATTATTTTAATAATTCATATCTTTTTCTATAACTTGTATTTCTTGATAAATCAGCGTCAACTTTCTTTGAAACATTCTATCTTTATCCTACAAAAATTATATCGTGATTAATTCCTGAGATAATGGATCATTAAGAAAAGGAAATTTAAAATCGGCGCACTGGCGGTAAAGGGTAATTAACCTCCCTTTAAAGTTACGTATTCTTCAACCCAATGCTTAAGCAGTACAATTGTGGCACATTTTTTGTGAGATACCGTTTAAATACTAAGTCAAAATTAATAATTTTCTTGCGGGTAAGCTGTTCTAAAATACAATGTACTCTACACATTGTCGACGTTTCTCTCATTTGTCACCTCAATAAAATGAAATAATCTGATTTGCCACGTTGGCAAGTAGAGAACAAAACATTATATCGTGGTGCCTATATTACTGTTGAGAGGCGGTGAAATTCGAATTTAGCCGAGCGCAAAGATATCCATCAACATTTACACTTCCTATAACTTCTGTGTCGATCATATTGCTACATTATCGTAACAAAATTTGTTAGGAGAATGTAGCAATATGATCGGCACGAAACGTCAAAATCGTATGCACGTGCAAAGCAGACCACAAGGCGGATGCACATTCCCTATGCAATATCTCTTTGATTTTAATCTCAACTTTCATCCACAATAAATTTCCAGTTTTATACATTTGCACAGTTAGCAATGTATTTGATCATAGAGTGCTTGGGTGATTGCCAGGGAAATTCTACAATGATTCGTCGACAACAGTGCACTGTCTGCATTTTGTCAGATTGTAATAAATACAATATAACTACCATAATGTCTTCCAATGTCTGCCTTTCTTCTGTAGGCCTGGGAGTTCCACGGTCATACATGCTAACCGTTACTCCACAGCGATCGAGTCACACTGAAATTAATTTGGTAATTTATAACTATCCAAACGAACAGAATAACCTGAAGACGAAGCTGGATAATATTATAAAGGTCAAGTGATCTGTGTTTTTCTGCACAATGGAAATAGTTCGACTCATATCTTCTTGAATAGACTACTTTACCACAGTCTATGTAGTATATACAGTCACGAAGCTCAATACCACAGTCTAGTATATACAGTCACGAAACTCAATACGTAGGGAATATGTATCCATAGATGGTTGCTAACCACTAGGATCGCTACTATCGCCTCATCACATACAATGCGAAATAGTACCGGCACAGTCTATTGTTCCTAGTACCCTCAACAATTCATGCTAGTGACTGTATATATTAGATTGTGTCAATATATAGGGAATATGCATCCATAGAGAGTTGCTAACCACTAGGATCGCTTCTATCGCCTCATCACAGATATCGCCTATTGTTCCTAGTATCCTCATCACCTCAAGCTTCGTGAGTGTATAGCTATACCAGACTGTGACTTTATTATGGCTTCCTTTTCCCACTTAAAACTGTAGTTTTACAGTTTACATATACAATTACAACTGTTTTACTAAGGTAGAAAAGGCTAGTTAATAGTATTTTTCGAGTGAGACACCAAGATTAGTGTATTAGTAAAAGATCAAGAAAAGAGTAGATGGAAAGACTGATATGAAAGCGTCATAATAACGAAGGTGTGAATAGCAGGAATTATTGATGGTGCACATAAGTTATAACGAATAGTGAACTACATAACAAATCGGCTTTAGAAGTGAACTGATATAAACAATAAGATATAGGCTATGTGAACTAGTGAATAAATAATAAATGACAAAAAAAGGTAGAATAAGTATTAAATAGACGATAGACTGAGCAGCAAGAGGAGATGTAGCTAGTGGGATTAGGGTAGTTTTAATAAAGTATATTCCAAATAAGTGTTACTTGTAATGATTGTTAATGGTGGCACCGTATACGTGAATATGTGAGGTCCATCATTACATAATAAGAAATGCTGTGACGAAATATATATCGTATCGTATCATGTAATTACAACTTATGTGCATATTTAGACACTTTAATCCTATCCCACAATTGAATTCGATTAAATATATCCTTAAGGAAACCTAAAATTTCCGATTTATGTCATAATGTGCTCGTAGGTTATATATTACTACATCTGCATAAAAGTTTATGTTGTATATTCTTCGAAGTAATGAATATAAATATATTTCCAAATTTATACCAAATTGTTAAACGAGAGATGTCACCTTCGTAGTTTACGACATTGAAATCAACCCTCAATGAAGGTCTGAGTGAACTCAGCCCAACAATATTGATCACGTAGTCTGAAACGTGTTTCAGAAGTATTCATTCGCAATTTTCCATTAGCGTACCGCAGTCAAAGATTTAAAACCGGTAATTTAAAGTATTTATATTCTACATGCCAAAATCAAGATACAAAACTTCCCAGAACAATGAATATCATAATTATTATACGCATATATTTAACAAACACATTCTGAGAATCACAGTTTGTATACATTAACTGCAAATTTGCTTTTGAAGATAAACCAATGTTTATTTACAATTGGTGTTGAAATTATGCCGTTAACATATGACTCATCTCAGCTTACTGACGGTTTACGTCCTCATCGATATGATACGAAATAACTGGCAATCTAAATCTGAGGTAAATAACGAGACACCATTTTATATCCTTAATTTCATTTACATTTCATTCGTAAACTTCGCATTTATCTGTGAGCGGATTTGTTTTTCTTTAAAAAGCAATTGACATATGGCTCTTATATGAATTGAAATGTTGGTTAACGTAAGCAGTTCGTAATACTAAATAACAAATCTGGAATAAAACATTATTGATGAAGTTTAAAGAAAACAATTTCAAACAGTGTCGGTAAAACAAAATTTTCAATATTTTACGTTCTGACCGATAAAACCGCACAGCAAAATTAACGAATGAGAGTCAAATGCCTTTATGCACTGAGCATTATACCAGTTACATTGGCATTGCTAACAAAACAAGAGCTAGGCACACTGTTAGCCGTAAATTCACTTCTGACTATAAACAGCCATCGTTTTAAGCTAGACTGACACTTTTCTTATATTTAATAATTGTGTTCAATCAGTTAATATGGGAGTTTGTAGTTTTACAAAGTGTTGAAGATCATTATTACAAAAACTACACTCTAAATTGTTCGCAAAAATGACTTCATATGCCTTGATTTGTTATGTATTTTGTTTAGTACACCCTAAATAGACAGGTGAGAGAAAGTGATCGTTGATGAGTCGTAATGGAAAAGATTTATTCTACAGTTATATACGAATAATATCGTAACAAGTGTTACATTAATTTAAATTAACAAGATTTATTTTAAAGAAAGAGAATTAATAATATAGTTAATTAATATATTAATTAGCCTATTGATTAAGTAGAACCCGTTTTTCTGTTTAAGTAATAAAGTAATTCATCAAATTATTGAAAGCCACTTGTCTAAATGGAGGATATTACGTCGCATTTCAACGATTTTAAATACGAGACTACATAAAATAAAAATTAATTCATCACCTCACTTCATCTCATCAAAAAATTGTAATCTTGTAAAATGTTTACCTGTTAAACATCTTGAAGTTTCGATGTTAATGTGAATCTATGGAATACAATAAATGAAATGAAGTAACTGTGTTCAATTTCAAGTGTACCGACACAAAAAAGTTACCTCACTTTGAATATTGTAATGCTAAATCTTGAAGAGAAGCTCAGTTTTTCATTTATAAATACATTCATATATAATATCAATATCTTTTATAAATTTAAAAAGAATTTTGTTTTTATTTAATACACTAGATAGAAAGCAAAATAAAGAAAATTATCACTTTTTGTGGAAATGTTATGTGGTGTTCGTTTCTTTTTATTGGCGCAAGGCCGCGAAAGATAAGGTAATCCAATCAAATGACGTAATGTTGGTACGATTCAGATTTCTCGACACCCAGTCAGCTGTCCCATCTCACAAGACTATTTGCTACCAGAAGCAGTTTTAACGCCAAAGACTGTGCGCTTGTAGTACCGATACTTTCTACGTATATATTTTTAAATACTTCCCACTTACATTGTAGAACTCTAGCCATCAATTAATTTTTTAAAAGTAACACTTGAAAAGAATTTTCAATATTAATTTTATTTAGAATACTTGCAAATCGAATAGGCTATATTAATAATTTAGGTAATTTTTGTAGATTGAAGAATACTTCAATTGTATATACACATGTGTGTATGTAATAGGATTCGTCTAATATATCAATAAACAAATATTTCTGTGTATGAGAAATATCACGTTTTCTGCGTCCCTGATCTAGATTCATAGAATCCAGCTATAGGAAGTAGGCCTAATTTTACGTAGCGATTACGTTGATAAAGAAACCAGCTTTCTCATTTAACGTCTTCCAAGACAATTAGGGTCGTGTTAAAGCCAAGACGTAAACCGAAGTCCAAGTTTCATAAACAGCATTCAATGCATTCAACATTTTATGAGAAATGTGCACCACTGTCGTAAGATTGTAACACAAAATTAATCTATACTTCAAAGTCAGCGAAATTTATTACTTAATCTTACCTTTTATATTCACGTTATCGTACATCCAGCACAATGGTGCTAATTCAATTCCAGACTCACAAGTTCGTGAACAGGTCTGTTTGATTTACTTCACACTTCTATGAAAATGAGAAGGAATTGTACATCATCACAAGCAGAGGCGGGAGAAATCTTACACGAAACGAGAGCGCGCGCACTCTGGAAGCAAGAGATGGACGAGACGTGTTCGCTGTCAGGGCACCAGCCAACTACTAACGGCTGGGAGGGGGTTAACTCCATTCGAACCACGCGGTCTAGCCTCGTACATCCGAAACTCCGTTCGTTCTCGAGGGCATGTTTCGCGGTCTTCGGCATCTCCCCCACTTTGTTGAAAAATTGGAAAACACACAGAAAGAGAGAGTAGAATGGGGAAATGAAAATACGCATGCGTATCCACCTACGAACGTCGTCGTGCGTATTATGTAGGATTGTCAAACCATCAAATCCGCACCTATGATTTACATATCGAGACATATTGCACAGCTGCATTTGTTTGATCCTACCTTTATTTGACGATGCTTTATCAACGTGTCAGGTAATTTAGTACGGTAGCATGATTAGAAGATTTATGATTTGCAAACAACGATAACTATGGAAGTTATGCTGATTGATAGAAACTCATAGCAACAGAAAAATCGATGTCATAAGGACGAGAGTCATTTTTCTTTGTGTGTTTTACACGAATACGAAATATTCAGTTCTTTAATCGTGCTGAAAATTGTATTTAGGCCTAGAGTTTCTAGTTAATTTCCTAGAACTGTCATTTAAAACGCATAACGCACGTAACATGACAAAATATAATGCATAAAACAAAATATAGTCCTGCGCCGTGGCGTCGTGGTCTAAGGCATCCTGCCTAGGGCTCGCGCTATGGAAAGCGCTCTGGTTCGAGTCCTCATGGGGGAAGAAATTTTCTCATGAAATTTCGGCCAGTGTATGGGACCGGTGTCCACCCAGCATCGTGAGGCACTTGGGGAGCTATGATAGATAGCGAAATCCGGTTGCGAATGCCAGCTATAACGGCTGGGGGGAATCATCGTGCTAACCACACGATACCTCCATTCTGGTTAGATGATAGTCCACCTCTGCTTCGGCATGTGGGCGTGAGACCAGCAGCCAGCTGGTCGGTCTAGGCCCTTCACAGGCTGTAGCGCCACGGATTATTAAAACAAAACATAACACATGAAAGTTTTCGAAATAAATAAGTGTAAGTCAAACAGGGGTAAGCGGAACACAAAAATTTAATAATTAAAATTTGACATTTGCTTTATTGAAATTAAAATTTGTCTAAAATTCAACAGATGACCAACATACATAACTAGGATGAAAAGGAAGAAGAATTACGTTATTATCTTGAGGTCCAAGAACGCAAAACATTTTTAGCTTATACGTCACACTTGCTCCCATTGCTGGCTCTAGTGTAACCTACTACCTTTCTGCAGCAAAGATCACAATATGTCTTGAGGCAAATGGATATGAAAGAACATTGCATTCTGTATAGATTGAGAATTGTATATGTTTAGCATTTAATACACTGCAAATATTTAAATGACAAATTAACACACAAACAAAATAAAAAGCAATCTTTATATACCTAAGAACTTTTGCTTAAGACAAATTGAAAGAATCGAAAGACATATGGAACGAGAATGTTATAGTTTGGGCATTTAATAGGTCTACATTTCAAATATTTAAATGATAAAATGACACACAAACTAAATAAAAGCATTATTCATGTTCCTAGGAATTTTTCTTAAAACAAATTGAAAGGATCAAAAGACACATAGAATCAGAATTTTATATTTTTGGCTCGGAAAACGTTTCCACTCAAGAATGTATAGGAAGTAGCTTCTAGTAGCATGAGCATTTGATAGTTGACACCACTTTACAAACTCGCCTTTTTGTGTTTAATAACACGATTGAAGTAAGTTAAATTTGGTCTCGTTCGATAGGGTATTCTACTAAGATGCGAGCATATTTGGTGGGGTTCCGCGGCGACTAGCAGCCGTTTAGGGGATGCACGAAAATATGCGGGCAGTGGGCCTATATCTCGTAACTCCTATGTGCTAGTGCCCTGATTTTGGTGTCAAACGAAAGAACTCGTCTAGGTCTGTCGATATGCAGTCAAGTAAAAAACCAACACAGCCACACTCATTTTTTTTCCTATCGTCGTCTTTTTACATCTTTTTCCTATTTCCTATTTTTGAACGCTTGAAAAAAATGTGGGCTAATCAACAGTGTTCATTCAGGCAACATACAACTAGTAAAAGCTAAGAATGTGATAAATGAAAGTGAAAATCATATTTATATTGAAAGGAGAATTTGGAGAAACTCAAGAAATTCCAAAAATTAATCGTCAACAATGGGTAGTCATTCAAATCTCAATGACCCTAATGGTATTTATTGATGTGATTTCTAGTGCAGATTTTTGTGTTACAATACAAACATTTAAAGATAGATGCATCTAAATATACTATACGTACATTTTAAATGGGTATCTTCTGTGATAGGATTAAAGAACTGTCGTTTGAATATCAATCTAGAGCTTTAAATAACATTGAATCTTCTTAAGATAAAGTCTTTGTTTTTCTCTTCATCAATATTGCAAGAGAGGCATTATATGGTCGTCTTTTAAAAATAAACTGAATTCTATTACTGATGTACTCTACGTTGTGTTGTCTATATTCGCTCCTTTTTTCTCTTTACGAGGTAAGCTTGCCACAAGAGAAAAGTTAACTCCATGAGTTTAAGTCCTCTTGACATTGATGAGTGAAAAGAATTGTTGTTATACATTTACATTGTTTATTGTATACTAAGTTTCTTCATACTCGAGAGAATAATGGAGTTTTCCTGTTTTAGTACTATAACCCGACAATCTTTTGAATTCCTCCTCTGAACTTATTTAGGCATAGTGTCCTATTTACGTCCATTACACGCACATCGCGAAAGTACAGACATGAAGAAGTGTTAATAGGTAAAGATAGATGTAATAAAAATATTACAACTTTGTGACTCACTGGCAGGATTAGATTAGCTGTTAATTGTAATTGTACTTCGTTTACATCCTCTGTACGTGCTTACGACAGCATCGCTAAGGTAATTCGCTTGCTAGCCACGCGCATTCAAACAATGGTCGATTTCTACTGATGACGGCATCTAATGTATAAGTAGACGCTTAGAAGTTAATTTTATCCAAGGACGTCACAAATCTTGAAAATTCATCGGTCATATGGTGTTATATTTTAAACCCTGGAAATGAAAATGGAGAAAGTTAACAAATGCTTCAAATGTAGCGATGGGTATGTGTACAGTAGTGGCAAAAAAAACCGGACCGACGGAATAACCAAAGTCCCCGAAATGAGCCACTGCGCATGCCACGCCCGCATTCACAAGATAGCGAGTAATCTATTGAAATTGTTGTAGTTTCGACTGATGACGTAGCCCATTTCGAAAGCCATAAGCTGGTAAAATTCATGTTCTGGGAATAATAAGTTAATTCGGTAGTAAAATATCGCTGCAATCGAAAAGCATTGGGAATAAATTTATTTATTTATTTTATTTATTTATTTCAATTTAAATATACAGAATAAAGAATATAATTACAAACAAACAAGAGAAATAGAAATGAAATAATACAAACAATATAAAACAGGAGATATAAAACAGGAGATACAGTAGTATTAACAAAATCGGAGACCGAATGAGCAGCGCTCGTGTTCGGTCGCAGTTCAGATGTAATATTAATAGGCCTATAAGAGATTATAAAATAAAATAAAATAAAATAAAATAGGAAATAGAATTAAAATTACAGTTACAGAAATTATATAATACAATATTAATGTAAGAGAAATATAGAAAATAAAAAATAATAATAATAAAAATAAATAAGTAAAATAAAATAGGAACTAAAATTTAAATTACAGAGGCAATGGAATTATATAATATAATATTAACACCAGAGAAGAATAATATCGCACGTGAAAAGTAGGACTATATATTTCAAAATTATAGAATACAAATATAATATAGGTTGATTAATTCATACACATAGGCTATAAATTTATTTAATCAAATTGAAGATATTAACACGTTTCTAATTTTCTTGTTATATGTTAGTGGCTTACATGTTAGAAGTTCTGGGTGTAATTTAGTTAAAGCATTGTACAACCGAGGGCCAAAATTAATGCTATGCTTTAGACCAGCAGATGTGAGACAATTTGAATAAGAAACAAGAAAAAGTTTCCTCCCCAGGCAGGATTCGAAACACGAAAGTCTTAGTTACCAGTCTATCGTGGCTCTGGAGTGAACAAGGCTCTGAAATCAGCTACAAGGATCGGTCCGGCTTTTTTGCCACTAACTTACTGTACATAATGTGTTCCAATGCAATGGTACGGTCACATTCAAAGGATGCCAGAAGAGAAGAAATAAGGCTACCTCTGACAAGGGGAGAAACCTTTAATAAAAATTGATGAAATATAGTGTATCCCAAAATTAACGCGCATGGACTAAACTTACATCATGTGAATTCTGAATTAAAATACAGACGAAAATGTTAGTGGTAAAATTTCGCCCGAAAACTTTTAGTTGCAGTGTAATGGAAATGAGATAAAAAATACAACAAACACAATTTACTGTAAGATCTAAATATGTTTAATAATCGGAATGAAATGAGCTATGAATAACAATTAACACTCTAATAATAATAATAATAATAATAATAATAATAATAATGGTTTATTTTAACTGGCAGAGTTAAAGGCCATTCGGCCTTCTCTTCCACTCAGCCAGTATGATAGAAAATTACTACATTGCTATGAATATAACACAATTAAATACAATACAAAGCAATACAGTACTACAATACAATACAATATATAATTAATATAATACAATGACAATTCTTTTTATCTTCATAATACCTATAAAATAATAATAATAATAATAATAATAATAATAATAATAATAATAATAATAATAATAATAATAATAATAATAATAATAATAATAACAGTCATACCTAAATTAAATTGAATTATTAATATGGACTTGGGCACATTCATATTGTCGAGTTGACCGGATATGACTTAAGCTTTTCCGTAGTAACGTCACTGTAATTTCCGTTCCACAAAATCTTTAAATGTCTTTTATTATTGTGGACGTTACACTCCAAAATTGATACGAAAATATGATATACCGCTCTCTATAAACGTTTCGAAATATTTGTCCCAAGATAAAATGCAGCAAAGAAAAAAATGCAGTTCATAAATTTTCTTTTAAACCTAAGCCTATACTCCTACTATTTGATTAAACTGACAGCAAACTCATATTTCTAGCGGCCACTCACTGTATACGTTAAAATCTGACAGCTTCTGAGTCATGTGGAAAGGATGTAAGCGTTTTCAAATATAAGACAGAGTTAACGGTGATGTGTGTGCAGCATTGTCCCAAGGTAAGACATGATTTCTTTCTGTGTCCTTGTCACGAGGCTAAAGCAGCGTATATAAAAACTCTTAGTAAAAAATACAGATAAACCGTGAGAGAGAAATGTTGATTTATGAGATTATCAAGGTCTGGATTTTGTTACGGGTGTTATTGTACGCGTGCCTACTAAATTTTTTTATTCAGTGAGTCAGTTTTAATGAAACTCAACAAGATTCTCACTCAATAAATGAATGTTACAGCTCGTAATCTCAAATCTCTAGCCAATGTTATATGGCGGAAGGTCGAACTTCCATGATGGATGACATATCAGTACAAATCAATACGGGATTCATATGGTGAACTGCCTTCAAACAATAAACATACTTTACAATGACATGGCGACCAAGTGAATGTTAAGTAACGTGTAAACATGTATATACAGAACAGGTATTTTATTAGCAGTTAATCTATTGGACGCATATATGAAATTAAATGCATTGCTGGAACTAAATGGACTGTGATCGCTCCATCCTAAACACAATATACAAAATGGATGTCTTTCCACGAATATTACTCGTACAATATTGTTATCCACTAATATCTGCATCATAAAAAACACTAAATAAACTTAAGCAAGTTCAACATCAAGCCTTAAGCTCATTACTGGAGGTATTAAATCAACTCCAATTGAAGTCATTCTCCTTCTGGCGGCATTAAAATCACATTCTAAAGTAGGCCTAAATGAGAAAAGAACCTTAACTTTGTTTGAAAAATTACTTAGTAATCCAGGGGGCACTGTCGAAAAGATTTCACAAAGTGATATAAGTTTAAAAACCACAACATTAATTTACACTGACAATCATATGACTGAAATCCCAGATCACATATAGATTGCTCATTCCTATGTTAAAATCGGTTGCACTTTGAAGAGAACCGCCAGGATCGCTACCCATCCGCCGTAAACGAACACGAAATGATAGTACAGTCGCTAATGCAATTCAAATGGGAGTTATGACGTGACTCCTTATGTAAAAACTAGATGGCAGCACAGTAAACCTGACAAAAGTTGTTACCGTCAAAGCCTATAACGCAGAGCAATCTGGGTATATATGATCTAGGCTGAAATCAAAACGTGAAATAGAAATACTACAGGGCAATTAATACAGCAACAAATCCCAGTGCAAATTTACGCCATTGAACACGATCTAGATCTGAAAGAAACTCTTGTAAAGAGAAGAATCATTCACCACAAATATTTACAAGAAGAGTGGCTCCACATGTACACTGATAAATCACATATGAAAGACCATATAAATATAGAAGGGGAGTATATACTAATATTTTTGAATTCTATATTCAAGTGGGAATATACAGAACGGCTTATGACGGAGAAATCTAAGGCATCTGTGTAAACCTCAGTCAATAATATAGTCATCCTTTCCGACTCGAAAGCAGCTATACAATCTGTGAGCTCTTCATAGCTGAAATCAACAAATATTCAAGACTGTCAAAATGCTATACAGCTACTCGAAACAAAAACAAAAGAAAAAGAAAAACAAAACTATAATGGATCCCTGGACACTCAAGTATACGGCAATGCGCAGGCCGACTATTTAGCTATAAAAACTGCTTCTTCTTCTTCTTCTTCTTCTACTATAGCACTTAGGGACAAATAGCCCATTGTGTACCTCTAAACTTTTATATTTTGGTGAATCTTCGGACCTCACCTCATCTCACTACATCTCGCCAAAATATTGTAAAGAATTGCACAAAATTGTAAAAATTGTAGAAAATTACTAAATTGTAAAACTGTAAAAATTTGTAAAAATTGTAATTGTAACATTTGAAGCGGTCGGACCTCGTTGGGGCGCCGAAATATGCAGCGGTCGTCTGTCGTCGTCGTCGTCGTTGCCCACGACGCCTTTCCTTGCCCTCGGCTGCCAGCTCCGTCTTATATGGAAAATATCTCGAGGATGCACGTCGATGTCAATAATTAACTATGTACACTGATCAATTTGGGCGCCAGCCTCCTCGAGATTACTCCGGTAGAGGTATGAGATTCCCAGGTCAGCTGCAAAACGGTCGGGACATGGGGTTTGGGAGACATGCTCGTAGGTTGAAATGATGTAGGCGCACACCAGAAGTTGTTGGTAAGAACTATGAAAGCGTTTATTATTACTATTAAGTGTTCGTTTCAGATCAGCAGAAATGCGCGTCCAAGTGTATAATATCTCGCTCTCACTTCCCGCAAGTTGGTATACTAATTTCTGAGTTCACGTAATTATATATTTTGTACTATAAAACACCAGTAATATAACGGACAGTTGATAACGTGATGAGAGGAAAGAATTCAGACTTATAATAATAATGCAACACACGACTTCTTACTACACCCACTAAAAATTTCTAAGTCCGTAAATTGTTATACTTCCGAGTTAGGTTTGCCGAGAATATGTGGAGTGCAACTTCTCCGTACGCGTTCTATATGCCTTCTGTTTATCTGCCAAATCTATCCCCTACTTTCAACCACCAAACATAGAATTTCACCCTCCTATCTATATATCACGTGTCTCTATTAAGAATCCTGATTGGCCATGATTACACTTACGTCACTTAAGACGCGTTCTTCAAAAATTGTTCGTTAACTAGAACATCTCCTACTTCCGGCGTCCTGACAATTCTCTGACATATACCAGATCATCTCTTTTGGAACCTGGCTTGGCGTCATCTTACTGACCACCCGCAGGCAAAGTCCATACATTCCCTCATCAGTCAACTCCACGCCTGGACACATGTTTCCTGTCCCCCTAGCTTCCTTTCGGTCTTCCTGTCCACCTGTTACTTCCGTCTCAGATTTTGAAACTAACTTACACGTCCGCGCATCCTATCCATATAAGAATATTAACACGAAATACTAATCTAATTAAAATCTCCTCATCCTATACGAGGAACCGTCTCACATTGTAAAATTTTGACTTGTTCCACATCTTAAAGCTTCATTCCTCATGTAAGATCTATGGAATAAAATGAATGAATGAATGAATGAATGAATGAATGAATGAATGAATGAATGAATGAATGAATGAATGAATGAATGAATGAATGAATGAATGAATGAATGAATGAATGAATGAATGAATGAACCCAGAAGAGCGCAATGTGTTATTAACTTAGCGATGCTACCAAGTTTAATTTCCTAAAATTCCTTGGGAAGCGACATGTGTTTCCCGAGACACTGATGCCTGATTTTGCTTAGACCTGACAATCCAGCAAATTGTGAGGTAATGAGTCAATCTACATCTCTCATTTCCTAGAAGCTGGGTCATCACTGAGGCCCACTACACTGTGTGTAGGTGCTTATTCAGATGGCAGAGTCCGGTCAAAAGTCCGATTACCCATGTTAAAATTCTCCATTCCAAAATCAGGATTTATTTAGTTCAGCTACGTTTTGGTCCTCCAATAAGGAGTTTAGCTTGTCTCATAGGTGGTTTAGATCTCAAGGCTCCTAAAACCCTTCATCAGGTTCTTATTTAGAGCCTGTTTTATTATATACTTAGAAATGCCAAACAACACAAGGTTTCGGGTAAAGTATTAAATGGAAATTTCATGCTTGGTCAGTAGGTCGGCTTGTTCATTACCGTACACTCAAATGTGTTCTAGGACCAGGATGAGTTGTACTTTATTTCTTTTTGTGGAATAGGTTTCCAGAGTAGTTCTGCATTCTTCGACCAGCCTGAAATCGATTCTTTGCGCACTTAGCGTACTCAATGCAGCCTGGCTATCAGAGAGGATATAGACACAGTCTACTATATACAGTCTCGAAGCTTGAGGTGATTTTTTGCAAATCTCGTGATAAAGCGCTCCAAGCGGTTAGCAACTAGGAACAATAGACTGTCCACGGTCGACTTTGGACTGTTCGTATTTCCATCGAGTGCTAGCTCGTTGCGTATTTCACATTGATGCTTGTGAAATGTTCGTTATTGGTTGTAATGAAAATGTTAATGGCTAACATACAATAATTGGAATAATAATATTTTACTAGAGACGTAGAAAAATTAAGTTTGTTTTAATGAAATTTATTGATCACGTTTTATTTTCAATTCTGATGGGAGTATTATTGCTTAGGCCTACTTCTTTTTCAAAGGATATGTTTTTAATCATAGCTGTTAATTTTGTTATTTTTTTTTTGTTACTTTACTAGAGACGCAATTTATTGATCATGTTTTATTTCCAATTCTAGTGTGATTGTTATTGCTTAACCTCATCCCACTTTGTTAACTACGTAAGCCTACACTACAAGTACCGGTACACGTAAGTTAATCCATTAATTCATATTTACATTATTATTGCTGTAAAGGGAAATGCAAATTAATATTTATTGGTTCCATAGTTAATTATCGCTATAATCTTGAATGAGTGAAGCGATTATAGTAAATTTCAGTTCGTTTTGCACAAACAAAAATAATATTAACCTATTTCTTGCAGGTATCTTCGAGTTTATGGTGGAATTTAATATACTTCATTAAAATAATAAATTAACTTTATGCATTTTATATTTCAATAATGGAAGGAAGGTGTTCATTTTCCCAAAAGAACACGACAACGAAAGTGTAACATATCTTGTCATCTACTAGGAGAGAAATCTGCGATTATGAGGCGATAGTAGCGATCCTAGTGGTGGGTAACTATCCATGTTTGCATTTTTACTACATATTGAGCTTCGCGACTGTATATAGTAGACTGTGATATAGATATGCATGCCTTGGCATGATCTATTTAGGTATCCCTGAGCACAAGCTAATATCGCAAAAACGTCAGCTTGGAAAACCGTAGTAAATATGTTGACCAAGCGGAGAGAAATTCTAGCCCTGAGTCTTACACTATAAATCCCTGTATTAGTACTGCTGTCAGTTCTGCAGCCATCCTTGAACGACAATAGACTACGTTGAACCCTGGTGGAAAGGTGCGGCGAAAATTGAAAAATGTCGGAAATATAGCGACTTTTACACGTAATTTTCAACCCTCTTTAAATTTTTTCTGTAGAAGAAAATAAAAAAATAATGATCTAATTTTTTCAAACATTAGCAAGTTAGTTAAACTTTTGCTAGTGTTACCTCATGGAAGCGCTGAAGTACTTTGGACTTTTTTCACGATTAGCGATATAAAAACGAAAAGAAAAACAGTTTTTAAACTCCAACCATTTAGTAATGAAGCACGCTAGAGTTCAATTAAGATTAATCCATAAATAAGGCATCTTCCGATGACAGTAATTTATTGGGTATACACAACCAATAACAACTTCCATAAAGTTTATTTCTACTCGTATCAAACTCTTTTCAGCAAAATACGCTAACTGGGTTTATAAATCCAGCTTCGTACCTCTGAACTGCTATAATTAAACTCAACGAATTCAAATATTTTATACATAATCACACCGGGTGACAGGATTTTTAACTAATGTCAATTCAGATCAACAGTTTATGGGTAAATAAACAGTACTCTGAAATGCTCTGTTTTAAATCTTATCTATTCATTTTTTAAATGAAACTATTTTCATGATACATTTTTGTGGAATCACACGGGCATAAAAAAACCTGAATACCTTTTGTCTAGCCATGCATTCATCGATTCTGATCAAATGGACGTAGGATAAATTAATTCCGATATAGCTTCTAGGAAAAGTTATAAATTGAAAAAGCAGCCCTGTTCTAATACTATGAACATTAATTATAACCGAATGTCAAAGAATGTCAGTGCTAAAGTATAGTCCAATACAAAAGGAGTCAAGGTACTTCATGAAATGGATAATTAGTGAAAAATAATTCTGCAATAATTTTATTATTGAAGGATATCTTTAAAAACATGAAGGAGAAAGAGAGGAATAAAACGTTAAGAAATAAGGGAAGATAAAATAAACAAAGTTAAAGAAGACAAATTGGGAATTAAAAGGAAATAAATTAATATAAAATAAAATATTAATATGAAAAGGAAAGAATGAAAATTGCAAGAAAAACGCTAACGGAATAAAAATGGAAAGGATGAAAGTAAGAAAAGGTTGGATATAATTAGAAAAAGAAAACAATAACTTAAGATAAAGAAATAAGACAAAATAAAGGAATAATAGTACAGCAATGGAGTAATACAAAGGAAAGAAATAGAAGAAACGTGAGGAATCACACAAAGAATAAAAGAAAGAATGTAAATATAACAAAATGCAGGAAATAACAGAAAAATAAAGAATAACATAAAACAAGGAAAGTAAATAGAAGGGGAAACAGTAACAGGTTAGTAAGAAAAGTTGAAAAGAAAAAAGAAAGACAGAGAGAAAGAAAATAATAAAAATATTGAAAAGGACTTGAAAAAATCATTATACATTTTTTTTAATAGCCTGCATGTTCCATTACTGTAGAGTAATACTACATGCATTGGTTAACCTTAAACTATGTTCATATAATTACTTTATATTGTTCTAAGAGTTATTTTATAGGCAATATAGATGGATGAATTTTGTACTTTTCTTTCATTGTAATTTGTCAAATTGTATATTGTTAGTAAATTTGATCAAGTTCTGGTATTTGTGCACTAGTTTGTCTTTATTCACTGGCCAGTATCATTATACATATACATATACTGCATATTATGATCTACATGAAAAAATAACATAAAAAGGGACAAAAGGAAAGGAAACTGATCAGAAAAAAGATATCATAGAAAACTAAGGCATGCAAGAGAAAAATGGGGACTCCAAGACAAGACTGAAAAATTCAAGAGACGACTAAATAATTGATTAAACAGTTCAAGAAAAGAGTAAAGATTTCAAAAGAAGACTAAGGGTTTCAAGAGAATAGTAAAGAATTCAAGATAAGACAAAGGAATTCAAGAGAAATATAAGGAATTCAAGAGAAGTCTAAGGAAATCAAGAGAAATATAAGTAATTCGAGACAAGTCTAAGGAATTCGGGACAAGTCTAATTAATTCGAGACAAGTCTAAGGAATTCGTGACAAGTCTAAGGAATTCGAGACAAGTCCAAGGAATTCGAGACAAGTGTAAGGAATTCGACACAAGTGTAAGGAATTCGAGACAAGTGTAAGGAAATCTAATGAAATCTAGAGAAATGTAGTGAACTTAAGAGAAATCCAAGGAACTGAAAAGAAGTTTGAGTATTCAAGATAACACTAAATAATTTATTTAAAAGAAGATTAAAGAATTTAAGAGAAAATTAAAAATACAAGAGAATACCAAAGAATACAAGAAAATAAACTAACTCAAGGTGACAAAAATTATTAGAAAACAAAAGAATAATAAAAACAAAACCATACAAGTTGTTCAAAATAGGAGAGGAAAGAAAATAATACAAGAAAATAAAATAATATAATAGAAGAAAATCATAGAAAAAATAAAAAGATTACAATACAAGAAGAGAACACAAGGCAAGTAAAGAATAACACAAAAGAGAATGGCAGAAATGAAGGCAATGGAAAGGGAACAAGAAATAGTAGAGAAAGAAGGATGGTAAAATAGTTAAGAACTCAAAAAGGTGAGAAAGAAAGAAAGAAAGAAAGAAAGAAAGAAAGAAAGAAAGAAAGAAAGAAAGAAAGAAAGACAGAAGGGAGACTGTACAGAATGAAGTGAGAGACAGAGAAATTAAGTAATAAAAGGAATGGTAGATAAATTTTTAAATGTGTCCAAGAAATAAAATAAAGAATGAATAGTCTAGTAAAGGAAAAAAAATTGGAAAGGATAGAAGTAACGGGGTAAGAAAGAAAACAAGCAAAGTGTCGAGACAGGAGAGAAATTTCTAAATGTAGGAAAACAGTATGGCAGGAAAAATAAAAGGAGAAGAACAAGAAAAGAGAAAGAGTGGAACAGTGGAAGATATGTGGGAAGAAACATGGAAGGACGAAAGTAAAAAGTAAATAAGTAAAAGTAGAAACAAAAAATTAAATCAGAAAATTAAGGAAAATAGAAGGCAGAGAAATGGAAGCAAAGATTATAATTGAAAGAAATGCAGATGCTAAAAATAAACAGAAGAATGGAGAAGAGAAGATAAAAAGTGCAAGAAAGTGATAATAAAATACGAATATTTTCAGCTGCTTGAAGGAAATGTGCTGTGATAGTAGAAAAACCGGTAGTTTTCACCTTTGAAGGAAACAAGCAGGTTTTATTGATATTCTATGTCGTGGAACGACTGGTCGCGGTCTGGAAATCTGTGTGTTCCATTGCTAGCGAGAGCTGTCATTTTCACGTCAGCTCTGGAGGCGGAGAAGACAAAACGGGCAGAGACATTTGTTAAATATTCTTCATCTCTATCATCGTTAATAGAAATACTGAGTTCATTTCTCCGTCATTTATGAGAGAAAATTCGGTCATTATTACATAAAATCGTGATATTCAAGTTTCACATTCAACTAACGAAGCTACTTAATGAACTAAATCAATATTTATGATTGAATCTGCATAGAAGTACTGAAAAAGATGCAAAGAGACGAAGCAAACTGGCAAGAATATATTTCGGTGCATTTTTAGTAGGTTATTTTACGACGCTTTATCAACAGCTTAGGTTATTTAGCGTCTGAATGAGATGAAGGTGATAATGCCGGTGAAATGAGTCCGGGTTCTAGCACCGAAAGTTACCCAACATTTGCTCATATTGGGTTGAGGGAAAACCCCGGAAAAAACCTCAACCAGGTAACTTGCCCCGACCGAGAATCGAACCCGGGCCACCTGGTTTCGCGGCCAGACGCGTTAACCGTTACTTATTTCGGTGCATAAAATTTTTCTTCGTAAGCAAATTTTTTGTGATTGAAGTTATGGACCATTCGCTTCGAAAAGAACACCACCCAGGCGGAGGAAGTAAATTTTGAGAAACAAGCCGTCTATGAACCCTGCCTGTCATTCCTGTCAGAAAAATATAAAATTGCAATTAAGCAATGGATTTTGAGAGACCTCTTGTTTGGAGTAAGAGGTACCCTACCTAAATTCACCGGTGATGTCCTTAAAAATCTAAAAAATAATTTCTATGAAATTCAAGAAATTCTAATTAAAATTCTTAGAGATTCTCTCCAAATAATAAATTGCCACTTATATGTTAATTTAAATTAATTTTTCTTTCACTGTTAACACTGTACTAATTTTAATCTTGATCTTCAACTTTGTAAATTCATTATTGTATTATTGTCTTCTGGATCCTTGTGGTCACCCTCAATGGAGTTCAGATGATTTTTTCAAATCTTTCTTTTTCTACAGCCCATATTCTCATTTATGATGTACTCGTATAATAAGTACGCAAGACTTGGTCTCGAAAGGAAAATTCTAGAATATCTTATAGCAAAATAGAAAAGACTTTCCTTCAAAGCTCACTATTTACATAACTATTTACATAAAAAGTAAACATTAAAACCGCATAGATAAAATTTCTCATAGGAGTTGCAGGTTACACAAGAAAGAACCACATAAGAAGTACAAAAATAAAAAAGTAACCGATTACCTTTAGTTTAATTTATAGAATATTACAGTGTATGTCATATTGGAAAGAATGTAATAAATAGTTCGAGGATATTCGTTTAAAAAAAAAGAGGACACTTTCATGAAACTTTAAATAGAAAAAGAAGAACGACCACAACTCAGATGGAGAGACCAACTTTCAAAAAATAATGAAACAGGCCAGAATTGGCCTAAAATATTTAAGAAGATGAAGAGGATGATAAATATATCAGGTCAACTCTGACAGATAAAGTCATTAAAAGGGATTTCCTTCCAAGAGAATAACACAAGTATAATGAGCTTCAAAACAAAGTTTACCCAGTACGTACCGTTTCAGAGGACAAGAAAGAAAGACATAGTCCAATAACTATAAAAAAATATATACTCTACAAGTTAATAAATATACAAAAGCCTATCTAAAATAAAAACCATCCTTGCTGTAAACCCTGAACGTAGTTCAACTCTCTTCTATGATACCAGATGGGAAGAGTTCATTACTTTTCATTTTTTCT